>NC_089234.1:9361821-10010321 GCF_963924675.1 Phocoena phocoena
TTTTGTCTACCTTACATATTGCAAAAATTTTCTCCAGTGTATCACTTGTCTTTTCACTTTGTGAATATTATACAAAGTATTTAATTAGGTATGGAAAATATGTCAATTACATATGTATGCCTATACGTATATCTCTCTATATGTATATGTACATATCTATCCTTTGACTATCCCTAACTTAAAAACTGGATATCAAATTGATGTATTTCCTTTACGGCTGGGTTTCCATCTTGCATAAGGAGGTTTTTCCTACCCCCAGTAACACATATATGCTTCTCTGATCCATTTTCCACGCAGGCGTCAGAAAGACCTTCAACTCCGCAATGTCAAATCTTTCACCAGCTTCCACTGTCCTTACTATAAACTCCTTAATCCTCAGTGGAGCCACTTTGAGGTTAGAGTTACATTCTAAAGCAAGCCTGGTCAGCACAGAATAAACCACAGCCAGACAGAAGTTTCCCCATACCTAAGCAGAACTCGGCATCGGCTTAAGAGGGGGAGGCTGGGGTTTGCACTGAGGTACCCAAGCTCCGGCTTGATATCCAAGAGCCTTTTTAGCTGATCTTGAAATCCAGGGCTATCTCAATGGCCTGGACATGTTATTTTTCCTTTTTTCATCACACCAGGCAAAATGTCCTTTAAAAGGTTTCGAGGGTTGGTTCCTGGGTCACTCTGATTGGCATGAGTTACTTAAGATGGTACCTCAGCTCCCAGACCCCTCCTGCCTCCCAGCCCAGAACTCCCGAAGCCCCTCTCTGCCAACTGACCATATGGAATCAAGTCCAAGCAGTGCCCTATGGATGCCCTCTGTGTCTCTAATGTGGATGAAAGTACCAGCCATACTTACTACTTTGAAGCCCCCTTGCCCACCGCAGGTGTGCTTACAGGGGGAGCTAGTGGAACGAAGGCACTCTCATTACATCGGTCTCTGAATTACAGGAGAGCTGAGAGCCATTCGCCTTCTGAGCCTGAATCCTCAGAGCACTCATGACACGTGGGGCTCACCTGTCTCTTCCTGTGGGCAAGGTGCTATGGCAGGGGAGCTCACCTTTGGTTTCCTCGGGTCTTTGTGGGCACCATGGCAACATCAGGGAAGGTTCCGAGCACTCCCTGTTCCAGGCTCAGTCTCAGCACAGGCTGGGGGCTGCGGGAGGGATAGAGTCTTACAGAGACCAACTGGGGTGCCACGCATGTCCTCCTCCACTTCCCTCCTTAGGGAAACAGTGTCATTCCTGTTTCCGTGTAGCGCCATGCTTCCTTACAGCACCTGGGGTAACTAGAGTCTCTAAAAAGGCCTCAGTGGGAACCAACCCCTAAATCCTCAGTCCTCATCTGCAAAATAAGAATGGACTAGAAGGTTCTCAGATCCCTCCCAGCTTTGGCATTCTGGGGAGCTCCTTTTCTAGATCTAGTATCCAGAAATGTTTAGACAAAATTGTTTAAATAAAAATTGGAGCATTTTATATTATTGAAAGCTATGCCTGACTTATTTTGTTGGTAGATGATTTTTAATCTGCTCTCTCCGGGAACTGATAACTGTCTACAAGTTGGGGACAAGGCCGAGACCCTTCATAACATGGGCTAAGGTGGGATCTTGCAGTGTCCTCAGTGCCTTGGTCTGTGAAGCCTGTGAGGTAGGGAGGCGGGACCTCGTCCACTGAAGTCTTGGACCCCACCCCAGGGCTCACAGAAACGCCAGCTACTGAAATAGGGGCCTGGAGTCGGTGCAGCTTGTCAAGACCTGAGGGGCTTCAAGCGCAGCCTCTCCTGAGTCAAGTAAATTATAAAGCAAAACAGGAAAGTAGCTACTCTGCCTACTGGTAACTGTGTTGTCGAATCTGTAAAACCCTTGATAAAAAGGAGGCTCCTCCAAATGCACCTCCCTCCTCATTCTCGGACCTGTGATTCTACCCTCCTGACACCCACATTCTGCTTTGCAGAGTAGTTGGTTACTGTGACGCGTCCAACGGCAGCTTACCCACCCCTGTGTGCCCCCAGAGCCCAACACCAAACGCAGCCCCTGGGACCTGCTCAACAAATGTCTCAACTTGGATAATTGGATCTATCAGTCCCTAGCCACCACTCTGTCTTTGCACATGGATGAGCACTGTGTGTGTGTGTGTGTGTGTGCGTGTGCGTGTATCTGCTTCTGTGTGGGTCATGGTCCCATCTCAGCAGAAGTCTGTGTGCAAATGGGCAGATTCACTCCCTCTTTGTGGGTCCCTCCCATCCACTCCAAATTTTCCCAGCCCCTGTCCCTGGAATGTAGGACCCCACATAAGATTTCAATTAAAAAGTTTGAAACACGTTGTCCTGGACCATCTGGCAATTCCACTCGCTCCATTATGGGCCACATCCCAGGATGCCCTCAGGTACCACTTTCTGGGGCACAGAAAGCAGGCCCTTGGGCGCCCTCTAGTGTCCACTCTAGGGAAGCATCCCAGGGTGGCACACTCCTCTCTGTCCGTAAGCAGAACCCCTGGCCTTGGCTGGATTCATCACTTCCTACAGAGTCTGAGCTCAGGGATCCCGGGCCTTCAGCCTACCCCAAAGCCCTCTATCCACACATCTCCCCACAAATCTTGGGAGCTGAGCTATTGGCCAAAGTCAAAGACAGCAAATACAAATAAATAGAAATGGCCCCCATCATGCTTCCCGAAAGCCCTTTCCTGGTGGTCTCCAGTGTTCTGGGATGTGCAGTGATCCAGCCCCACGGGCCCAGACAAGTCAGAAGTCCCAAGATCCTTCAGTGGCTGAGACACCAAACCTCACTGAGCATAGCTCTCAGCTAGAACCATCTTGTACCAAAATCTCCCGTGACACGGTTACAGGAGGATTCCAGCGCGATGCCCATCTTCTTCTTGAACACTCCAGGGATGAGGAACTCACTACCTTCCCAGACTGCCCACTTCAGCCACTCCATCTGGTACCCCATATGGAGAGGCAGTGGAGTACAGGGGAAAGAACACCTGATTTTGACCCTGGTTCTAGCACTGATTAGCTGTGTGACCCCGGACATGACCTTATCCTCCCTTGGTGGAAAGTGTAGACTCAGAGCCCCTGGGGCCTGGCAGTTTGGAGCATCTAGGTCTTAGAGCCCGAGCGTTGGCTCTAAAGCAGCAGTCCCCAACCTTTTAGGCACCAGGGACCGGTTTCAGGGAAGACGATTTTTCCACGGATGGGGCTGGGGCATGGTTTCGGGATGATTCAAGCGCATTACATTTATTGTGTGCTTTATTTCTATTATTATTATGTCAGCTCCACCTCAGATCATCGTGCATTAGACCCCGGAGGTTGGGGACCCCTGCTCCAAAGTCTCTGGTTCTAAAAGAACCAGGGCCCTGACATGGTGTGTGTGCAGTGGGAGACACCATGGGTATCAGGATCAGCTGGCTCCCAAGGTATGGGGGGGCTGTCTGTGCAACCTGGCTCCAGGCCAAGCCTCCGGGGGAGGCAGTGCACGAGCTGGAAGACAGGCAGGGGCTTCACCAAGGAGAAGCAAGGGATGGGGCGTGCCCTTGAGTTGAGTCCTATATGGCAAGGGGGTGGTCTCAGCAATAAGAAATGAGAGCTGCATCGGGTCAGACCCTGGCCACTGACTTGCTTTGGGACCCTGAGAGAGTCTTGCTCTGGCTCAGGACTTCAGTGCTCTCATCTGCAAAACGAAGTTCAGACAAAACAACTCAGCTCCATCCACCGCTGAAGTTCAGACAAAACAACTCAGCTCCATCCACCGCTGACCCTATTCTTCCAAGACCTCTGGCTGGTGCAGCCGGGACTGGGAGGGCTGATGACAACGTGCTGCCCCAGGGATTACTTCACTTGCTCATTTCAACAAAGTCTGATGGTCAAGTTTGTGCTGGGTGTTGGGGTGCAGTGGCGGCAAGCCGACAGATGAGACCACCCCTGCAATTCCGTGACCTCACACGGCCTGCAGCATTGTTTACGCAAAAGTTTTCTTTAAGGACCGGCTTACTATTTTACTTACAACTTTTTGTTGCAATGTTTTTAAAGGAAATTTATTTTATGGATGAAAAAACGTATTTGGTATGCCGGTTGATTTCTAATATACATTAAAATTAACTACATAACTATTTTTTAAAAGTCATTTATGAGCTGCTTTTAAAAATCATCTTTTGTGCCCAAGCACCTCACTTTTGGCAGCTTAAACTCTGCCCCTGTGATGCTCACAGCGTACAGGGTGATGGGTCGGTGACTTGCAGGAACTCATAGGCAGGGCAACTGACTGTATGAAGCCTGTCTCTTATTCTCATGCTTTGACATCTTGGGGCCTTGCTGAACCTAGAGGGACTGTCTCTCCCAGGACTGGACAATTCCTACAGAGAGTAAAGGACTCGTCTCCAGGTGAGCCCTTCATATGCAAACTGGCCAATCCAGAGCCCATATCCCAACCACCTGTGACATTCAGGGCCACTGTTCCCCTGCCCTAACCATGCCAGGTACCAGACAGCTACAGAAAGCCCCTATGCCGAGTCAGCTGAAACGATTCAAACTAGCCAATGCTAAGCCTGCTCACCCTGTCTCACCTGTTCCTTCCCTCGGGAACCACAACAAAGGCTCTTGCCCACATTTTCCCCCTTCTCCCTCTGGCTCCTGCTGGACCCTACAGTGCTTCCCCATGTGGCCCTGCTCCCCTCCCCTTGGGAACTGTGAGTAACAAACTATGTTTTCCGTGGCAACTGTCTCCTCATCTGTTGGCCTCATCCTACCCGAATTATAATAAAACCTACATTTTAAAACACCGACCCAGTCCTGGGGCTTCAGGGAGAGTTCTTTGTAGGAAGTGACATCAAGGATGAGCGCCAAGGGGCTATGAATTAGCTGAGAGATACGATGATGGGCCAGGGGTGAGTGTCCCAGGTGGAGGGAACAGCATATGCTGGGCTGCAGTGAAGGATGCCCATGCAGTCTGATTGCACGATAGGGTGGGAACCCGGGACAGGAGGCCAGAAGGGGAGCAGGGAACAGATCTCCCGGGGCTTGGAGGGGCCGAGGAGTCTGGGTTTTGTCTAGTCCTACCACTTCTGATCTCCAGGTTGCTTTTCCCAGCTCCTAAAAAGCTCAAAAGAAAAACTTGTGAATTCTCCAGATTCTGCCATTGCTGTTCCAGGGAACCCAGAAGCCTGGCCACCAGCCTGGGGAGGTGCCACGGGTCCACCGACTGCTGAGGGAAACACACAAAGGCCAGGAAGAGCAAAGCCACTCACGACAGCCTAACAGAGCACACCTGGGGCAGCCCCATCACCCTTCCCATCCATTGAACAAAGAGCAGGGTTTTCATACTCCGTAAAAACAATAGTGAAGCCAGCCCAGACTCAAGGCAGAGACACCAATCAGATGAATTAAAGAATGGACCTGAGGACCACGGCAGGCACCAGAGCGCATTTCCTCCCCTGTGCCTTATCTCCCCACCACTTTCTGCTCCGACCTCCTTGGGAAGGAATCTGTTAGCCTGCGGAAAGCAAAGGACCTTGCAGTCACTGAAGAAACCAGGATCCAATCTCCTGGCTGAGTGATTCAGCCAAGTCCCTGGGGTTAACCTCTCTGAGCCTGTTTCCCTCTTGTAAAATGGAAATAGAAAATAGTTCCCGGGCTTCCCTGGTGGCGCACTGGTTGAGAGTCCCGCCTGCCGATGCAGGGGACGTGGGTTCGTGCCCCGGTCCGGGAAGATCCCACAGGCCGCGGAGCGGCTGGGCCCGTGAGCCATGGCCGCTGAGCCTGCGCGTCCGGAGCCTGTGCTCCACAAGGGGAGAGGCCACAACAGTGAGAGGCCCGCGTACCGCAAAAAAAAAAAAAAAAAAAAGTTCCCATTCACCAGAATATTTCAAGGATAAAATGAGCTAGAGAGGGGCTTACCTGGTGGTGTGGTGGTTGAGAGTCCGCCGGCCGATGCAGGGGACATGGGTTCGTGCCCCGGTCCGGGAGGATCCCACGTGCCGCGGAGCGGCTAGGCCCGTGAGCCATGGCCGCTGAGCCTGCGCGTCCGGAGCCTGTGCTCCGCAACGGGAGAGGCCACAACAGTGAGAGGCCCGCGTACCACAAAAAAAAAAGAGCTAGAGAGCACTGACCCCAGTGGAGACCCCGCGGGTGCTCACGTGTAAACATCCTTCCTCCTGCCCACATGGCCTGCGCACGCGCACATCTCCACCCCGCCCCCATCGGAACACTGCCTGTCCCGCTCAATTTTTCACTTAGAATGTCCTGGAAAGCACAGAGGCTTTGCTGAGCAAGGATTACGTGAAAGGAGCTGCTCAGGGAGCCAGGCATCCCTCACTCTGGGCCTGTCACCTCCAATACGGAGCAAAGCCCTGCTTCCGTAAGCCTTCCCCAGACTCACCTCACCCAAGTCCAAATCCTATGCTGTGTATCTACAGGCCTCCTAAAGACCCACTTACTGAGATGCCCCACGGCTCCCCCTGGCGGGCATCCTCCCTCACTGCAACTAGCAATAAACCCGACTTGTTCAACCACTGTTGTGTTCATGGTGGCCTTTGGCTGGAAGACAGTGACAGCATTCACCCAGGTTATCCACTTTAGGAATTTAACCTAAGGAAAGACTCACATTCAGAAACATATGTGCATAAAGAAAGTCACTGCAGCTGCGTGCATAATGATAGCAAAGCACTGGACACGGTATAAATGTCCATCAGTGGGCAGTTGGTTAAATACATTTTGGTTCCATGGAAGACATTCAAAATGATGACAAACAGCGATATTTATTTATATAAGAGTTACCATAGCGTGATAGCCACATTATAGTTCTAGGTGAAAAAAGGGTTTACAAAATATTATGCAGGGGCCCTGCAGATGGCTGTGTCGGTGTGACAACACATAACTCCAAATAATCCACTTTCATAAAAATAAGTCTTTCATACACTGAGGGAAAAAGGCATAGAAATATAAGCCTAAAAACATTAATAGGGCTTCCCTGGTGGTGCAGTGGTTAAGAATCCGCCTGCCAATGCAGGGGACACGGGTTCGAGCCCTGGTCTGGGAAGATGCCACACGCCGTGGAGCAGCTGAGCCCGTGCGCCACAACTACTGGGCCTGCGCTCTAGAGCCCGTGAGCCTCAACTACTGAGCCGCCGTGCACAACTACTGAAGCCCGTGCGCCTAGAGCCCGTGCTCCACAACAGGAGAAGCCACCGCCACGGGAGGCCCGCGCACCGCAATGAAGAGTAGCCCCCGCTCAGCGCAACTAGAGAAAGGCCGCGCGCAGCAACAAAGACCCAACGCGGCCAAAAATACATAAATTAATTAAAAAAAACATTAATAGCATCTCTTGGTTTGGGGATTATGAGGGTTTTTTCTTACCTGCACTTGTAGATTTTTAGCGATGGAAATGTTAATAAAAAAAGTTAAAGCTTTCGAGCGATAGGAATGAGAAGGTAACTGAGGTCAGAATCTGGGGGCGGGGTGGAAAGGGGGTTTGGTCTGGATGAGTGAGCATGGGGGACAGGGGGCCGCGGCTGAGCCCTGGGAGGTGTACCCAGAGGCTGGACCAAGCAGAGGTTGCTGGGCGGTGGCAGGAGGCACAGCCCTGCCCTGGTTAGGGTCCCTGCCCAGTGTCCAGTGAGGGTGACAGCGGGACGAGAGGCAGGTATTCTCTCCCAGAAAGGCAGGCTGTGTCTCTCTCTCCTGCGTGGTACAGCTGAGCTTCATCTACCTTGTACGTTATAGAAGAGACCCTCCCACCCCACCCCCTTGCCACCCAGCTGAGGCTGCACAGGGCCTGCCCTGCTAGGGGTGGGGTGGGCCTGTGGGAGGGGAGCATCCCTTAGCCACTGTGGCTGGGCAGGAGAGGGGCATTCAAGCTCAGGGCCATCAGGCGCTTGGGACTGCTTTCCAAGCCAATACCCCACACCACAGGTGTCCTCCCCAAAAGACATATCCACATCCCACTACCTGTGAATGTGACCTTATTTGGAAATAGGGTATTTGCAGCTGTAATTGAGAATCTTGAGATGAGCTCATCCTGGATACAGCATGAGCCCTAAAGCCAAAGAGTGGTGTCCTTGTAAGAGAACGGAGAGGCAGATGTGAGACAGAAGAAGAGAAGCCCATGTGAAGACGGAGACAGAGACTGGCATGATGCAGCTACAAGCCAAGGAACATCAAGGATTGCCGGCCACGGCCAGGTGCCGGGGGAGGCATGGAACAGACTCTCAGAGCCTCCAGAGGGAACAAACCCCACCTACACTTTGATTTTGGAATTCTGGCCTCCAGAACTACGAGGGGGTAAATTTCTGTTGTTTAAGCTGCGAAGTTTGTGGTGATTTGTTACGGCCATCCTGGGAAACTGGGACACCTCCCCTACCCCTTCATTGCCCTTATACACCCACCCTTCAGGCTGGGGTCCCTGGGAAAGTTAGGAGCAGTTAGGGAATCTAAGGCAGACATATCCCTAACCTCCAAAGTGGCTTAATTACCTGAATAGCCACCATTTCCTATTCCTCTGGAGAGGAATGGACAACATTTCAGGGTTGATCTGCACAGACTAAAGGAATGAACAGGAAGAGTGACAGCCTGCTACCTCTTTGAGCCAATAAAGGGAAGCAGATTTTGCCCCCCTAAAGTCCAAGAGAATTTGTAAAAACAAAATTTAAGTTAATTTAACACACTCAATTATTTAAGTAGCAAGTCAATCTTTCTCAATTGCCTCATCTTACAAACACAGCCACGATAAACAAAGGAAATGTTATTTAAATCTGTGGACAAAAAAATGAGCCCAGACAGAGAAGAGTGAAAGGCCAAATCTGATATGATTTAACAAAGGTGAGAAAAGACCCAACCTTTCCCAGAAAATAAATCACAGCCACACTTATTGCCAAGATCCAAAGAAAAAAATTTATTTACAATAGAGAATTTTATTTGAAACATGCATTTTCTTTTTTTTAAAACAAATCAGCAAATGCAGATCAAGTTTACACTCCTTAAGGCAAGAGTCCCTTTGCAAGCTGTACATGATCATATTAAATCCAAAAGCCGCTCACCCTGGAAACTCATGTACAAAGGGCAAGGCCAAGGTCAGCGATTTGTCTTTTATTAGAGAATCAGACAATCTCCCTGATACAGGAACTCTGAGGTCAACTTGCTATGAATTATACTAGGAAAATGCAAACCAATAGCAAGAAATTCTGATAGTCTCCTTAGTGCTGCATATAATCAAGTCAACTTTATTTAGAAAGGAAATACAGTAGTGCATACGAAAAAGTGAAAACAGAACCTGTCCATACAACCAGAGGGACAGCAGTGTGCCGACGGTCATATTGCACGCAATGGTCAAAGTCCAAACATTTGGTTCAAAGTTAGCTTTTCCCCATTTTGGCAATCAGTTCATCACAAATCTTGGTGAGTTCTTCTATCTCTTTATTCTGCAAATGAAGACAAGAAAAGAGGTTGTTTGAAATCAAGTCAATCAGAACGGTCACTGAGCTTTTTAAGAGGAAGGGGTCCTTTGGGCCACCTGGTCCCCCTGAATTTATCTAAAGCAGCAAAAGAAATGACCTGGAGCCAAACAATCTGTACATCCCAGCTCTAGCTGTGTGACCCTGGGCAAGTTACACAACCTCTCTGAGCCTCAATTTTCCTTATCTCAAATGTGTGGTTAATAACATCTGTCTCTCTCAGAATTAAATGAGGTGAGAAATATAAAGTTCCCTGCACAGTGACCAGCACATAGTAAAGGCTTAACTAGTATTGGTTCTCTTCCGTTTATTTGTCTCCATGGATGTGGGCACAGAAGGATGGTGGTTTTTTTTGAGAAATGCCACCAGAGGGGATAAGCAATTCTACCTGGATGGGATCCCTAGCATTATTCAGAGGATGCCAGGTGAGGAGGTGCTGTGGATACAGGGCCCGAGGAGAGAGGTGAGGGCAGATGCAAGACGTCTTCAGGGACTCCTCAAGTCACACCTTGCCCGTCCTCGGAAGCCCCGCCAAGAGGAGTCAACTACGTGTTCATCTCGCACCAGCGATCCGACAACACTACCCATTCTCCAGGGATGGGGATCCAACGGGGCGACGCCTCCCTCTGGACAGCAGTGGACGGGGATCCGACGGGGCGACGCCTCCGTCTGGACAGCAGTGGCTCTGCTCTCAGATGGACTAAACGTTGAACCTGATGCTGACCCGGCTCAGCAGCCAATCCTGAAGGGTCCTCTCCAAGGGGGCGAGATCCTTCCGGTACCCGCAGAACATTGAGCAGCCAGCTTTTCCTCGAGGTCCCCATGGAAGGCAAGTCAATCACAAGCCTGTGCCCTGAAGCTGTCCTGAGGCCCTTCCCCGGAAACCCTGGGGCCTTAGACACCTTCCAGCCCGGAGCCACGTGCCCTGTGTCCCAGCTGGGCTCCAGGTGCCACTCATCACTGAGCCGGTGCCTGGGAGGAATCAGCCCTCCTTAGCAGGGGAGAGGTTCGGTCCTGGCTGCAGCCTTGCCACCAGCCCCGCCGGGAGAGAGCCCCACCTGGAACATCCCCTTGGCCTTGGCCCGTCTAGAGTTTTCGGCTCCCTGAGGCACTGAAATGCCGGTTGGAAGATGGGGCTCTGCATGGGCTGCAGGACCAGCCACTAATCCTGAAATTACTATTATCGCCACTACTGCCACTGCTGGGGCTGCTAACAGTGATTTTTCATCTTATCGGAGCACTTACCACATGCCGGTCACCATGCAAACCCAGCCTAGGCCCTGTGGTCGCACTCTGTGCTCGTTGCAGTCCCTTAAAGGTAGCCATTATTATCCCCCCACTTTTCAGTGAAGAAACTGAGGCTCAGAGAGGTTAAGCATTGTGCTAAGGTCACACAGTTGGTCAGACGTAGCAAACCTGGAATGCAAATTCAGGTCGGCCTGGCTCCTATACAGCTTGGCGATTTTATGTATTAGGCATGCTGAGAGGTACTAGCAGACCCACTAGCTATCAGTTCTTGGAGGTTCTCCCAAGCTCTGTCCTGGCTGTCACCGCCCAGGAAACTGCCCCATCAAGGAGCTCAGCGCACTGGGCAAAAGTCCCAGCTCGCTTTATCAAGTCCCGACTGGGTGAACTGCCCAACGCCGTCACCTGAGAGCTGCCCTGGGGGGAAATCATGCTTCTGGATCTCTTGAAAACAGAGAGCACCGTCTCCACATCACTTAGAGCCATTTAGCGAAGAACTCACGTGCTTAACCCCTTCTTCCTGAGTCTTAGTTTAAGACAAAACTATGTCTGCAGATACATTTGTATTTTTTCTGTTATCCAAAACAATGCAAATCCAACTTGCTTTCTCCTTGTCTTTTAGCTTGCCAGAAAACCTAGCATCAATCACCTTCACTTTGCGACCGTAACCATCTGAACAGGCCGGGTGCCTTGAAAAGCATCTCTCCTGACCCTGGTCTTAGCTCTATTGATTTACCTAACATCAGGATGCAATTTAAACACCATCATACCCCGATGGAAACAAGAGGGAACAACCTCCAACCTTCAAGATCTACTGGTTCAGTCCTCCGACATTACAAACCTAGAAACCGAGGTGAAGGGCCAGGCCTGCCGAGGGTCAGGATGGATGGCAGGGAGGGGCAGGGACCTGAATCTCTCCCTGACACCATGCAGGTGACGTGGGAGGTGGTACCTGCCCACTGCAGAGGTTAGCACTGCTTGGCCCAGAACCCCTGGGGACCCCAGCCAGCCATGCTGGAACCTGGATGGGTGCTTCTCGGGGAGCAGAGGCCATTTGGGAGACACCCTGGGCTCCTGCTGCTACCTGCCTATAAAGTATCCTCACCAACGCCCATCAAGACCCCAATGCATGTGAAGTGCTGCTGCCCCCGGCCACTGGGCCCTCTGACGACCCCATCCTGGGGAAGCCCATGGCTCAGTAAATCAACCAGAATGGGGGTGCATGTCTGCAAACACACCCAGGGAGGAAGCCTGCCTGGCACACACTCACTCAGAATCAGATTCACAGCACCCCTGGGTGGAAGGGGCTTCTCGTCTGGACACCCAGGGAGACGGTGTTTAAGGTGGTCCAAGCGCTTGACTGGAAATCGGGAAATCTGGGGACCAGCTGAGGGACCTCAGGAGGACCCCACCATCCGCGAAAATGAGAGGACACCTGGGGGCCCTTCTGACCCTGACGCTGCCCATGTTCTGCAGCAGCCGCTTGTCTCTGCCCAGGGGGCTGCCTGGTGGGTACCATCCACTTACTGGTAAGCTCGCTGGATGCAGGGAGTAAAGTACTACGCCTGGCACACTGCAAGGGCTGAGCAAATATCTGACGAATGAACGCTGAAAAGGGATGAAAAATGGCAATTCCCAGAAAGGCAGAAAAGAGGCCAGCCTCAGGGCTGCGGTAACCTGGATCTTCCAGAGGGAGAGCGAGGCCATGCTCATGAAGCATGAACTTGTCCCGGGAGTGCCTGACATGCGGGCTGTCCCGGAGCTGCCACGGGCGCAGGGAAGCCTAGCCTCTGTGTGTCTCAGTGTCTGGCCAGCCCGGCCCGCCTGGGCCTGTTACCTTCTGCTCCAGCGTTCTTTCCAGAGCGTCCACGCGAAGCTGCTCCTTCCGCAGGCTTGCCTGGTATGCAGCCTGTTCCTGCTGGGCCTTGCCCCGGACCTGGGCGATCTCAGCGTTGGCCCTGCAGGAATGGCGCGGGGATGGGGTTCAGAAATGATCACCCTTCCTCGTAGATGCCTCCCGCTTTCCTCCTCCCAAATCTGGGTAGGGGGAACCCAACCACCCGGCTCTAGCTCTTTCTAATGGAGGCTGGAGCACAGGAGCCCATGAGAACCCCCATGCCCGTGATGCCGAGGTGCTTCCAGTGGGTACCCCGGAAATTACAACACACATCCCTTATTTATCAAAATGGATGCGAATGGAGAGCGCGCTCTCATCTTGAACTGTATTGAAAAACACGCTGCGTTAACCACCCTGCCCAAGCCGATGGCAGGGGTGCCGGGAGCTCCCAGCCTGCCTCGGCCGGGGCTGCTGAGGGGCCCCTGGGAGCAGACCTGGGGCGGGGACATTACCTGTCCAGCTTCTCCTCTGCGTGGACCTTCAGCGCCTGGTACCTCTGCTCTTCCTTCTTTACTCGGGACAGGTACTCCTGCGCACATTTCTTCAGCACCTCTTCATTCTGACTCGACAGAGGACAGGGGTTGGCCCACAGAAGAAATGCCGAGGAGGCTTGGGAACCCCAAGCGCCCTGGGACGCGGGTGTAACCCCGGACAGCCAAGTCCGAGCGCCCCGGCCTGCAGGGAAGGCCTTCCCGAGCGGCCCGCAATCCTCCCAGCCCGCCCCACCTCCTCCGCCACACGCGTCCCTCCTGCTCTGCCCGCGAACATCAACACACCTTGCGGAAGCCCTCAAGGACCTCCTTCATCTTTTCGTATCTCCTGAAGAGGTCGGCCAGAGATTTCTCCACTGAGTTCAGGTCGGCCAGGGCTTGCTCCTTCTCCAGGACCAGCTGCTGGACCGTCTGGTGGGAGACCGACTTCTCCCTCTGTTCATCCTCTGGCAGGAGACACGGGAACAAAATGATGGGGCCCATGGGCTCCGGACCTGGTCTCAGGGCTGGCTGAGGCCTCAGATGCAACTCAGCCTGACTGCGAGCAATCTCAGACCTTGGCTTTTGGTTGAGACAGACCCACTCCCCCGAGCCCATCCAGCTCTAAAGGAACAAAACCCACGGGCGCAGCATCCCAGACCTGGGCCTGGGCAACATTAGATGGGATGGAAATGAACTAGCATTCTTTAACCTGATCAATGCAACCTTGGAGACCCTGGTGATTCTATTTGATTGTCCACAGCACACAGACCGATCCATACGGTAAAAAAGAAAACGTCGCTACTGAATTTTGTGTTGGTCCAGATTCAAAGGTGTCGTAGATTGAGCTGTGAGGGCGGGAACCTCCCTTCTTAAGTGTTATTAAGCGAAAGAGATGGTCATTAGAGAAGAAAACCAGTCTCCTCATCCCTAAGACATCCCATGATCCCAAAGCCCACATAATCATGGCCCTGAAATTCCACTCCACACAAAAATGGACATTTCCTTTGATACAGCAAGTATCTTAACTCCCAGGAAAAGGGAGCTATTTCTGTCAAAGTGAGTTTCCCAGTTATGCACAAAAGAATTAAATTCTGGCCCAGTTCAGAGTGGCTGACCCACAGACTGCTTGGTGGGCCACTGCAGCGAATACGCCTGGAACCCCGTGAAAACCCCTCATATGGATGGGAACGGCTTTCTCTGGCCACTCTATAGAAAAGCCCCTCGACCGCACAGCGCTCTCTATGCTTTGTACGCCAATCCATCATTGGTCTGGGTGGGCAAGGGACCACTTGCTCTGAACCGTCTGGAACTTTGCTGACAGCAGAGTGGCGGGGGTGAGGGGAAGCCCCACCCCGAGCTCCTGTCCTTCCTTGGCCCCAGGTCAGCTGGGAGGGGTGCCTGGGCCGCAGGATGGACAGCAGCTGTAAATGATGACACAGCCATGGTAAGAGCAGCGGCCAGTGTACCGGGCTCTTGCACGTGCCGGGCGCCGGACCGACTGTTATCTTGATTCAATGCTCCTAAGCCACTTCCAGGAAGTCCAAACCGGGTCACCCCACCCCAGGGGCTTCCCTCTGCCCTGGAATAAAATCCAGACCCCTGCCCCACACGCTCTGCTCTCAGCACTGCTGCGCCTCTGCTGGGAACGCCAGCCCGCAGCTTTCCGCCTCGCTCAAGAGGCGCCGTCCCTGAGCCCGTGTGGGAAACACCTCCTCTGAGGGGCCCAGTGCTGGCCACTCCGTATCGTGAAATCAGACGTGTGGGTGTGCACGTGTGTGTGTGTAGAAGGCACACTCCCTGGGAGCGGGGTCCTGAGTCTGTTCTGTCCGCCGCTCTGTCCCAGAACTAGGACAGTGCCCGACTCACAGGACACCTCAATACGCGCTGTGCAGCCGGGCAGTGAATGAATGAGCACAGCCTTGCGGCAGATTTCTCCTATCCTTCCGACAGAAGAAGCCGAGTCGCTTGTTCACTGAGGACGCAGCAGATCCAGATCCAAACCCAAGGCTGTGCTCATAACTGCATCTCCACGTGAGCCCCTTAGGAATGGACCTGGAAGGATGTAGCTCCCTTAAAAGTGGGGAGATGGCGCTTCCCTGGTGGCGCAGTGGTTGAGAGTCCGCCTGCCGATTCAGGGGACACGGGTTCGTGCCCCGGTCCGGGAGGATCCCACATGCTGCGGAGCGGCTGGGCCCGTGAGCCATGGCCGCTAAGCCTGTGCGTCCGGAGCCTGTGCTCCGCAACGAGAGAGGCCACAACAGTGAGAGGCCCGCGTACCGCAAAAAAAAAAAAAAAAGTGAGGAGATGTTGCTTTGGGTTCTTTCCCCTTAGATTCCCGATAGATGGGCATCTTTCTGTATCCTGACGTCAGGCATGTTCTCGGGTGTGGGGAGGAGGGAAGAGCACGGAACAGGGGGCCACATTCTGGTTTCGGCTCCAGCCTTGACCATAAACTTGCTCTTAAGTCCTCCCTCGAGGTCCCAGGGCCTCATTTCCAAAATGAGGGGCTTCTCACACACAGATGGCTGTGCCCACCCAGCAGGGTCTGATTCAGTCAGTCTGGGGTGGGGCCGAGGATCTGCATCTGTGACAAGGTCCCCAGCGATGCTGAGGCAGCTGGTCCAGGGACCACGTTTGGAGAACCACAGGCCCGGAAGATGCCTGAGGTCCTCATACTCTGCCTCTCAGAGATCCCGCTACCAGGGCAGAGGTGAAGACCCAGGAGCCAGAGTCTGAGAGCCCACATTCCAGACCTGGCTCTGAGACCTCCCAGCTGTGTGACCTTGGGCAGAGGTTTTCAGCTCTGTCCTCCACACCTGAAACAGGGGATCACAGTATTTATCTTATGGCATCTGGGAGAAGATTAAATATAAAGCCCTCAACACATAGTAAGAACCCAGTATCAGTGACCCGTTATCAGCAGCATCATTGCCTCCCCCCAACTGGTATGATGTCAAGTTGCAGTGACCCATGAAGGGGGAGCTTTTTAACATATGGCAAGAACAGAACCGCCAGCAATCTGTTTGCTACATCTAGACTCCTAAAAGAAAGGGCGTTACAAAGTTCCACCAGTAACCAAATGCTTGTTTTTATTCTTTGAATTTTAGCTGCTTCCTTAGTTCTCGGCAAGCTGTACGATGCACATTCTGGGCTGGTTTTACACCATGTATACATTTCACTTGGCTTGGTAAAGGAGCCATTTATCAAACGGAGTCCATCTTATTTCCTGGATCTGAGATTAGGGCGCCTCAGCTTCCTTTCCTCCCCCCATAACTCTTGTAAAAATAGAATTTCCCTGTTCCCGGCGGGGAGATGGAGGAGGAGAGAATGCTGGAGGAGGAGAAAATGCTTCACACATCTTTTTTTTTTTTTTTTTTGTAACTTACAAATGCTGCTAGGTGCTTCAAAGCAGGAAATCAGCTCAAGAGGCAAGATGCTCTATAGACACAACAATAAAACAACGGCCCTGGAGATGTTCTGGCTTTTTCAGGCGGAAACACTATTAAACCATGTGGGGAATGCAGCCAAAACACAAAAGCAAAAGTAACAAAAATAGAAAAACAAACAAACAAATAAGGGTTGCAGTGGGCGGGTGTCAAATTAGGTGAAAAAGCATTTACTTACCAGGCTTGCCTGTTTGTTTTGCAAGCAAAGGGCAAGAAGCAACAGAAAATGGAAGCAAAACAGATAATCAGGGCAGTTGTTAGGAAAGCAGGAAAAAAAAAAATCAATCGCAACAACCTGGAATGCAGAAAGCACAGAAATCCCTTTTTGTTCTCAATAGTCAATATTTGAACTTAATGAAACATATTCTCTTTAGTAACATATGGTGAGAATGGACTGTGATGACAGGACAGATGTCACACCGACATGGAGCATGTGTGAAGGTTAAACAGAGGTCAGGGAGCCAGGCTGGAGTCAAGGCTAGTGGAAGTTGGGTAGAAGCTGGTTTTAACTTCAAAATGCTATTACGTTCACTCTGGGCCCTGAACTGCAAGCTCTCTGGGCCTGAGTTTCCCTTTCCATGAGGAATGGTGGGTGGGTGAGAGGAAATGAGACGAAAAATACGGGATCCAGATGAGACATATGGGTGTGTTTCCTGCCTCAAAAGAAGGCAGGTCCCGCCGAGAGCTACAGTGAGTTCCAGCCATGCCGCAGCCCCACACCATCCTCGGCAAGGACACAAGGACCCTGAAATTGACAGTGGCCCTAATCGGCGACCTGCTAGTGACTGATGGATGACACCCACAGACATGCCACCTCTCGGATGAGAACAGCTCTGGGAAGGTGGGTGATGAATGGGACAGGAAGTGAGGATGGGTAGGGGGCGATGAGGAACAGACACACCATGAGGCGCCACCCCAGTGACAGCACTGCTTCCAGCCAGGGACGCTGGGGAGGGGGTCTCGCAGAGCCACCCGCAGAGTGCTTAAACACCCCCAAAACAGGAAAGTGCTCAGAGGGGCAATTTCACAGCTCTTGAAGAGAGGGGCTCTCAGGCCAAACACGCCAGGTCTCCTGGAGGGGGTGGGGATAGGGGGGTGGCATGTGTGGCCTTAATCCCTGGAGTCAGGGTTCCACATGCTCCTCAGACTGTGTCTGAATTGAAAACACTGTTCTAACTACTGTCACCTGCAGTGTGGAAAGCATCAAAGTCCAATACTCTTGGACAGGCCACTGTGTCAACTAGAGACTCTGACTCTGTCAGTTTTCAAGAGGGGATGTCTGCTTCTATCAAACCACCAGCTGAGCCAGGACATCTGGTTGCTCTGGGCGGCCTGCTGTCAGGACAAAGGCTCAGGTCCTCTTCAACACTGGCCTAAACGTCATCATCAAAAGTAAAAGATAAAAATGTATGACTGAGACGCAGAAGGATGCTTCCAGATGAGCCATGTAGGTTTGAGTGACATTTTCACGTCCCAAGACTCCAGGATGCGGAAAGGTTGCCAAACAATGTGTACTGGAAGATATAAATCCTTCCTTCTGACCATTTTCAGCAGCAGTTTCAGTTCCAAGGGTTTTTTTTTTTTTTATCTCATCCATATGTATCCATATGTTACACCAATTTAACAGAGAGGTTTCATTTGATAGAAAGCATACACCATGAGGCTGATCCTTAAAAAAACCCCAATGGGCTTCCCCTTGAGCTCTGGGAGAAATGGTCTTTATTATAATAAACCAAAATTAAAGCTTTTTTGAATGGAAAGCACTCAATTGGAAGCTTCTTCACTGTTCCCAAGGCTGCGGTAATATTTACCTTGGGGCAAAAGCTAGAGGTGTGGTGTGACATATCCAAACGTTCGAGATGACGAGGGGTCACCTGCTAAAACAGCATCAAGCTGTGGTTTGCAGTAAGCTTATGTCCTTTGGAGTAAAATGTTTTTTAAAAAACTGCTATCATGGACCTAAGCAAATAAATAAATAAACAAAGATCCCACACCTCGCACCCAGAGTTATAAGAGCATTTTTCAATGATGATCATCAGTGAAAAGACTTGGGCTTGGAACTTCTGCAAAAGGCCTTTTCTCACTTTTTCTTTAAAAAGAAAAAAGAGGGCTTCCCTGGTGGCGCAGTGGTTGAGAGTCCGTCTGCCGATGCAGGGGACACGGGTTCGTGCCCCGGTCCGGGAAGATCCCACATGCCGCGGAGCGGCTGGGCCCATGAGCCATGGCCGCTGAGCCTGTGCGTCCGGAGCCTGTGCTCCGCAACGGGAGAGGCCACAACAGTGAGAGGCCCGCGTACCGCAAAAAAAAAAAAAAAAAAGAGCCAGGTGTGTATAACTTGTAACATGAGGCCTTCTTTTATTGTAGGCCAAAGTAATCTGTCAGTACTGGCTGCCAGGGATGCTGTGTTAAGATGGATTCTGAGGCAGTGTCCAACCTCAGTGAGAAATAGTGTTGTGACCAGTTAATAGGGACAGGCAGCTGGACTGCCACGTGTTCTACTGTCCTTGTTCTAGACCTCTGTGTAAAGGCCGAGTCAGGTATTTTTTCACTTGTGTCTAAACTAAATTAGGATTTAGAGATTTGATTATAGAGATCTGATTCTCTCCCATGAGCAAAAAAATCACCCAAATATCCTAGTAACCAACCCAAATCTCTTTCCCCATGAGGTGGGCCATCCTGGCTGGGTCAAATGGTAGCCATTGAAGTGACAGCCACGGCTTCCCACAGGCATGAATAATTCATGCTAAGGGACACATACGCTGACAGGTGTTTCCAGGAGGTCCCCAGACTCACTGATCTGGGGCAGAGCCACCTTCTGGGATGCTCTGGTCCCTCCCTAAAGGGCTTCATGCTCTAAGAGGAGCCTGAGAGGAACACACTCTGAGTCTCTACTTTCAAAGCCCTCCCCATAGTTCAGAAATCTCAGGGCAGGCCTGAGCCCCCCACCAGTGAGGATACCCACCTATCATCTGGGCGATGGTCTTCTCATACTCGGCCACTATTTTCCTGTAAGAGAAGTGAAAATAGGTTGGAACTGTGACCACAGAATAGTTTTTAATTTCATGCGGGAGCCCATGTGCTGGATATCAACAGCCTGACCACTGTCTAAGAGGACAAGTCTTATGGGTCACAGGTGGTTCAGACTACTAGGGACCCCTCCAACATCAGTCCTCTTCTTGTACACCCAAATAGGTTCATTTTCCTAGTGCAAGACTCTGACCAAATCACTCCCTTATACAAAACCTGTGTCTCCTCTCTGCCCACTGAGAAAAAAAATAAGGCCAAACCTTCAGCCTGACAGTCGAAGCCTTCTGTCACCTGGGCCTGATCTTCATCAATCTTACCTCCTTCCATGCCATCTCGTGAACACAGCGGTTCAGTGAGAACAAATGATTTCTTGTCTGCCCTGAGCTTTCTCACCTCTATGGCCTTGCCCATGTTGTTCACTTCCCCTCTCTCTTTCCACCTGTCATAGTCTGTTTCTCAAGGGCCAATTCAAATGCTACCTCCTCCAGGAAGCCTTCCCTGATTTCTCCTTAGAACCCTGTAACATTTTATCTGCATCTTCTTCCAAAACATACATCATAGTACTTGAGTGGAAGCTCCTCAAGGTCCAGGGACCACTTCTTAGTCACCTGTGTTGTTGAGTGGGGGAGTGGCAGGAAACGAAACAGTAGCACTTCTTGGGTAGGCTCAATGAAGAGAAGCTGCACAAAAGCACTAAGATCCCTTGTTTATAAGATTAAAGGAAATGCTCAAAAAAGACTTGAGGGTTTCACCTACATTATCCAATCCACAAGAGAACCAAGAGTTACTAACCTCCAACAGAACTAGGACCTGACTGCAGCTGACCCTGCCTCTCCAAGCTGTGTGATTTGAACAAGTCAGTAATGGACGCTGAGGGTTCAGCTTACTCCCTGGTACAGTGAGGATTACCTTAGACCTTGACTTTCGGGACTGGGGGGTGGGAATTAAATGAAGTTAAAAGCGACAGTGACAGCAGAACACACTCTTGCAAAGGCTTAAGGCCTTGCAGCTGCTGGGTGTCTGTCCCTGGCTTCTTGAACTTGGCCCCAAGGTCACTGCCTCACCCAAGGGCAGACCCACCACAAGAAAGGCAGCCACAACATGAGTGCACTTGCAGTCTCTCTCTGAATCCTACAGAGACACTTCATGTTTTCTGTGCTTAAACAACCCCTCCTGGCACCCCTGAATCACAAAACAGTGATGGATCTCTGAGGCTGCCCCATCTAAACCCACCACCACTGAGGGCAGAGGCGGGACCACAGCCAGTAAGGGACGTGTCCTTTCAGAAGCGCTAGGAGACTGGGGGCCAAAGAAGTGGTCTCCCTAGAATTGCTATACAGGGTCATTCAGGAACCTTTCCAGGATCCCAGGGCTACAAAGTGGCAGAGCAAGGATTCAAATCCAGGTATCAACTCTGGAGTCTTTGTTATAACCCTTCGGCTCCACTGCCTCCAGGCATTGTGACTTACCCCCATTTTACAGATGAGGAAAGTTAGACACAGAGTTAAGAAACAGATTCAGAGAACCTGCTGTATAGCACAGGGAACTCTACTTGACTCCGCTGGACAGTAGAAACTCTAACAAAACATTGTAAAACAACTGTATCACAATTTAAAAAGAAAGAAAGAAAAAGAAACAGACTCAGAAGCAGCTACAAAGCAGAGCCTGACTTCCACCTGGTCTGGCTCCAGAGGCTGACGTTTAGGGCACCAAAAACTAGTGCCTCTGTGCCAGCTGGTGACACTTGAAATCCCACCATACCAGTTAGCAAACAGCACTCCCTGGAGCCCCCAGAGGTATAATTTCTCCCAGGAAAGCAAAAGGAATCAGAGACAAGAACTTCCAGCCTCCCCGTATGTCCTGCCTCCACCTTGAGTGCAGACAAAAAACCAAAGCCACCCGGTTCCCTCCCCAACTCCCCTTTAGCCAAAAAAAAAAAAAAAAAAGATAAAAGAGATTTTAAAATAATGCAACTACAGGGCCTCAGTTTGAATGTGAAATAGCGCTAAGATTAAGCTCCAGAAGTGATCACAAAAACTGTCAGCAGAAAGATGGAACTAACAGAAGAATTTTCAGGAAGATACTATTTGACCTAGAAAATGGGATATGATCACCTAAACATTTGCTTATCACTTAAAACGGTAGCCAGGAACATGATTTTGATAATTAGCTAACAGCACTACTGCCATGAAGTGTACTAAAAATGTACAGATTCTTCGACCAATGTTTAAAAATGCATTAATTCTCTTATTCCCACACTTTGAGACTTTAAAATGAAGCCTATTATGTATTCTTGGCACACTGCCAGACCTTCTGTCTTGTTAAAATGGTTGTGCTCGAATCCGTATCTTCTCTTGCAATTGCCTCAGCTCGTGCTGAAGAAAGGCAGGTGTGTGGAGAACGAACTATGCCCCCTCCACCCCGCCACGAGCAGTTCTTAGACCCGCAGCATCTAGAACCCGGACAAGATGTGCTAACCCGGAACGGTCAGAGCAGAGGTTTGGGCCAAAATTGCTTTAAAAGTGCCACTTACAATACAGTTTTAAAAGTCACATCCCAAGGGTAAATTCTAGCCCCAGGCTGGTTTCTTAGTTTCTAAGATGATGACGAATTGAGAAAGGAAATAAAGGGGAAAAGGCACGTGAGGAGTGAAAGCAAGAGGCAGGCTGCTGGGTACGGTGGAAGGAGCTTGGCTTTCAGAGTCAGAAAGGTGGATTCAAATCCATGTTCTTGTTAACTAGAAGCTCCAGGGCCTCCGTCAAGTCACCTAACCTCTCTGCGCCTTCGCGCGGGGCTGACCATCCTCTCGACAGCTGTGGGGAGAAACAGGCTGTGTGTCTCCAGCCAAAAGCACAGTGCTTGGCACACGGCAGGTACTTACCGCGTGGTAGCTGTCATACTTCTAGGACAATAGGCAGCAAATGAAAATAAATCACTCAGGCGACATTTGGGAGACACCCTCAATGTTTATCAATTGAGACTGGTGAAATTAATTATGTTAGACCCTTAAAAGGACTGTCGAGCACCTGTTGAACAATAAGGTCAAGACATATAAAAATCTGTCCAAGTTACGCTAAGTTAAAGAAGAGTGTAGGGTAATGTACATTTCTACACTCCACTTCTGAAGAAAAATGGAGGCTACACAGATACCTTAACACATTTGGGATCAGAAATGGAAAATTCTGGGAAGGATACACCAGAAATGGTGCATAGTAGGTCCCTGAAGGGTGTGGAACCAGAGGCTGAGTGGGAAGCAGATGTGTTTCTCCTTGTACATATATTTATTTGATTGCATTATATGACTCACGGTATTTTAATAATAGTAATACACTAAGAATACTTCTGTGAAAATACAAACCTTGTGGAGTAACGGGTAACTTCTATAGAGGACACTGTTCATGGGCCACACCAGCTCCAGCTGTTATCAAACCACAGGTAAGCACCCCCCCGGTACCAGGAAGCCCGAGCATCACGACTGACCTCATTTCCATCACTTCCCGCCTGCTTTCTTCATATTTATCTTTCCAGTCCGAGACCTCTCTCTCCTTGGTTATGATCTAGTATCAGGGAGAAGAAGAGGAAGGAGGTTAGTCCCAGCTGAGTCAATTCAGATCTGAGCAATTCATACACCAAGACAAGGAAACACTAAATAAATACGGAATTAAAACCTGCTACACCAAATAATTGTATTTAGAGAATTTCCCCGAGCATGAGATAGAAATAAGCCAACGTGAGACTTTCACAATGTCCACAGAGAGCAACTAAAAGGCATGTGCTTTTTTGTTATAACTCGAACGAGGCCCTAAAAGCTCATTAAACAATAGTGTCGGGCTTCCCTGGTGGCGCAATGGTTGAGAGTCCGCCTGCCGATGTAGGGGACATGGGTTCGTGCCCTGGTCCGGGAAGATCCCACATGCCGCGGAGCGGCTAGGCCCGTGAGCCATGGCTGCTGAGCCTGTGCGTCCGGAGCCTGTGCTCCGCAACAGGAGAGGCCACAACAGTGAGAGGCCCGCGTACCACAAAAAAAAAAAAAAAAAAAAAACCCAAAAAACCCAATAGTGTCCAAGATCAAAACCCATGGTTTGCCACCTGTCTCTGCCTGCAGTGGTCAGAGAAGAAAGTCTGTGTCCAGAGATGCTGGCTTTGTGGGACGTGGGTACATACATTTATCTACAAATGGCAGAACCCGGAGCTTTTCCCAGGGCACCCAGAGCTGGCCTTGCCTTCTCTGAGCCACACACACGCCACAGTACCTCTGCCCTGGCAATCTGGAGGGCGGAGTCCAGGTCAGGCTGCTGGAACAGAAGGCCCGTGGGTTTCTCTACCTCGGCCGTCCCGATGCGGGAATACAAGGCTGTTTTGGAGATGGTGACGTCTGTTGGGTGAGCAGCTTCTCTCTGTGGAATGGTTTTTAATTTTAAAAAGTTAACATTAATCTTATGACAAAGAGAATTGCATTCATCCTCTCATGAACGGGTCCGTTGTATGGTTTTGAAACAAAGAACACCAAGAGTATGAGAAAACGCTAAGACTGATGAATGGGGAAATGCCGGATACAATCTACGGAAATCTATCATTCTGCACCTGCGCCGGCTGACAAAGGGTCTAATGGCGGACGCCTCCCCAGCTCCCAGGCCCTGGAGTCAAGCACGTCTGGTGCCCGTTTATCACTGCCATTTATCAGCTGCAGAGGCATTTAGGCACGGCGCATAAGAACCAAGGTCATCTTCCAGCAGGTTCCACTTCCAAAATAAAAGCCTGACGGTGAACAATGTTGAATTCTACTCTATGTTTTCCCAGTTTTGAGTAACCACAGATCTGATCATTTTTGTAAGACTTGTCCACATTTCAACTTAGGGGACATTGGTTAGCTCTGTTTGAAAGGATATAATTCACACAAAGCTTAAGGCCTACCATGGCTCTCAACCAACATCACCTTCTACGAGCTAGTTTCTGGGTGCCAAAAGGTAAGCGGTACGTTGGAGTTACAGCGTCAGCGGGAAAATTGAAAACTGGATCACTGACGACATCCACCTGTGCCGATAAGCCCCTCGATGAGTGGTGTGATTCCCTGCCCCCACAACTGACACTGGACAGTCACAAGCCTCCTGGGAGGGAGGAGAGGTCTGTGCTGACTCTTCCTCCCTTTGCATAAATGCTCAGCCATTTCCAACACGCCCGAAACGCAGCATTAGGAGCGCCGTCAACCAGTGCAGCGGGGTTGTCAATCTAGTTCTACTGCAAAAGAAATGTCAAGCCAATCACACTCTCAGTCCTATTCATTAACCTCCTGGCCCGTCGTGGTTGCCAAGGCAAACCTCCACCCTGGTTACTAGAGTCCACCTGGACGTGAAGCAATGGGGGTGTAATGGCGGAGGGCAACTGCTATTTCTTTGGGAAATTTATGAGAAGAGATGGAGCCGTGAACAGAACACCACAGTGTGGAAGACAGAGAGAGATGTGGGAAAGGATCGGTGAGGACTTATCTTGTAGATGGAAGCAGAGGAGATGAAAGAACCAATGGTAACTGGGAAGGGGGTGACCCGAAGGTGCTTGGGCAGAATTTCTCTCCTCAATCTCGGGAACAGGCATGCCTACCCTACTGTGGCCACAGAGGCAATGAACTTGTGACAGCTTAGAAAATGCAGGTGGAAGCTTAATGGATAGGACTGGAGGTCACCGAGTTAGGACCAGTTAGTTGTACACATGCACGATGAACTACGTGGTTTAAGGCTGTCCTGGAAGCGAGCGTCTGCTGCGTGGGTGTCACTACCCCTGCCTGGCCTTGCGTATCTGGGCTAACTCTCACATGGGACCCAGAATGACCACTGCTGGTCAGAAGGGAGTACCAGACCCAGGGACACGCCCACCTGTCAAGTGGGATGCCAGGATCTTCGGTGACAGGACATTTGAGCAGAACACAAGTTTAAAGCCCTCAGGAGCAGGCAGGCTGACCTCTCTGAAGAGGTCCTCCAGACCACAGGGCAGAGCCTCTCCCATGTAGGCATTAGTCTCTGATGTCTGAGATGTTTTCAAGGTTCTACTTGTCAAATGGGAAACTTCTCAGGAAGTAAATAGAAAATTATACCTAGACACCAAGACTCAGTATTTACATTTATCGAGAAAGTTCAAACACAAAAAATTCTGAAGAGGATTTTAAAAAAACCTGTTCCTGTCACAGTTAAATAAAATAATGTATTCTTTGAAAAAAATCAGAATAACATTTCAAAACGGAAAGAACCTTAGACACCGTCCAACTCATCCTGGTCCCTCTGATGATGAAAAAATTGAGGATCTAAATAAGATTTGGCCAAATCGTTTCCCAGAATGAGATTCAATTCTGACCCAAAATAAACCAACTCTCTAAAGTGCAAGAGAGAATGAATTAAAACTAACTTTATCATACTGGGCAGAAACAAAATATGACCAGTGCAGGAATTAATGATCTTTAAGCTGCCTAATGTCCTTTGTAAAACAAGGAAGGGGATGAAAAATAAACAAAATAAGGAGCTTTCTAAGGAAATGCAAACGGTTACTACCAGATACAGTAATTCACTACCACCGGTCATCCTGGCCACCTGGTGTTTTCAATAAAGAAACATGATGACTTAAGAATCCATTTGAATTACTACCAGAGTATCTGCATGTTAATGCAATTCAAGGTACACACCCTGGTTTTCTCTTACAACCAAGAATTGTTTTTAACTGAAATTAATAGGTTTGTCTCTTGATGATATTTTAAGATCAGACTTAGATTAAGCTTTGTTTCTCCCACATAACCTCCCACTTGCGACTTTAGAGGAACCGAAAAGCCACCAGAATCACAAATTAAGATGTGAAGTGGCCACGACTCAGACTGCACGGGACCAACGTCCAACCTCTCAATCCACTCCCTCAGATCTTGGTCCCTGCGGGGACCCCTGGGGCACTGTCGCCTGGATCAGGCCTGCAGACCTCATGCCTGGGGTCCTTCTGGCCTTGCAGCCAGGGGCTGGGGGTCTTGTCGCTCAGCCAGGCTCACAACAGGCTCAGCCTGTTGCCAGGCTCAGGGGAAGCTGCCATGTCTTGGACCAAAGCAGGATCGCTTTGGTCCCCGGAAACCAGGTGGGAAGCAGTGAGAAGGCGCAGGGGTAGGGCCCAAAAGCCGAGATCAGGTCATGGACCAAGCTCATGGAGCGTGGACACAGGCTGGGTGCTTGGGGGGTGATGGGGCCACGTGGCGCCAGGTGGCGCAGAGAGCAGCCTCACCCCGGTGCCGCCCCATCCAAATCTGACAAGGGGCGGGTCTCAAGTTCAGGATGGCAAACAAAAGGAAGGCACTTGATACGTGCCCTTACTCCACTCCCCACAGGAGGCGCCACCAGTACCAACCGGCCTCTCCTTCCCACTGGGTCAAGACATGGCCTCAGACCTCAACACAGGCTGCAGACGAAAACCACAAATTCTTGAAACTGGCAAATAAGCTGAAACCCACGTGCCAGCCCTTTGTCACTGCCCTTCAGACTGTTCTTGCGGGTTTCGGGTATCACCTGGTTAAATGGCCGGGGTGGGTGGTTTCCGGACACAGAAGGAGAAAAGGCAGCTATGCTATCAGGCCTTTCACCAACCATACAGTTGCCCCAGACCTGATTCCTTCTCCCACTGATGCTGCGACAACCCAGGCATCTTCCTTTATGGGCCAGGACTCCTGGAGGAATCACACACTGAAGATTAATACCCTTTCCCTCCCAGGGGAGCCTGTTTCTAGGACCTCCTCCGGTCCCAAAGCTTGCCATTTGTATGATCCTTGTTCCTATGTTACCCAGACACATCCTTCCTTCTTTATATAGGGTCCCCCTAATCCCACAAGGCCAGGTACTGGACCATACCCAGTATCTGTTATACACACAAATTAAATCCATCCCTGTGCCCTGCAGCCCTTGGAAAGCCATACAGATGGAACGCTTACGTTCTATCCACCCTGGTTTAGTGGTGAATCCAGGGCTGCTGCACCTCACAGCCAGTGACCTGGTCAGATCCCCCGCAGGAGGACACAACCGAATTCAGTTCCACCAGAAGCGTGTGGAAAGAAAACAATAAGGGGTCTGACACCCCAGCCCCTGCGGAGTTTCCCTCGTTTCTAACATTTTCTAATGAGACAGGAAACCGCACAGCAGTGCCTGGAAGGCTGGCTTTGCTGGCCTGGCCCTCAGTCTGAAGGGAAACGTCAAGTGAAGCTGCTCACAGGAGCGACCAGAAATCACCCCCATCGTATTTCATGACGTTTTTCATGCCCTCAGTATGAGTTTTTTTCATTCCAAGTGATTTCATTTTGTGTTAGCAACAGTTTAAGAGCATGCTGCCAGAAACACTGGGCTAGGTCACCTGCAACTGAGACATATGAGCAGAAAAAAGAACAAGTTGGATACACAGCTGCTGTCTTCTCTTTCTATATATCAGCAGTTTCCATATGCGCTAAGGGGCAACCAAGCATCTCACCAGCGAGAAACCCACAGAAACCGAAATGGGTTCAGGTAAATGGACCACCCTAGGTCTGGTGAGCTACAGAAAAGAACATCTATTTTCCATGGGCCAACGTCACTAGATTAAGATACTTCTTACAAAAGTGGTACAAGTTCCTATGGTAGAGAAAAATGTTCCTCATACTCCAAGACACTTCTACCCCTATGGAATAATTCTTTTAACACGCCCTTCTGGAATACATAAGGAGGGAGCGGGGGGCGGTGGGGGGCTGTCTCTCCAAACCACACTCAGTAGACTCAGGTGACAGTATTTTCTCAATCAAAATCGGGACACACGGTCTGAGAACAGGCTTTAACTGACGGGAAGTCAACTGCCGGCCGTCTCTGAGAAGTAGGCACGGGTATCAGGCAGTCCTGAACACTTTATACTCAACTGGAACCACTGAGAACATGCTCAATTCTGCCTCAGACTTCTGGACAGGAATAAACTGTATTTATAGTGACCAAACGTCAAGGAATTCGTTCTGTGTTTAAGCCACTACCCAAGGACATCAAGAAATAAATCTAACGGGGAAAAAATCCTTGCTGCTTAATGCATTCTAAAAATCTCATTTTGACGGAAATTAAACCCAAGTGTATGGGTCTGCCACAAGAACAAAGACATCAGCAATTGGTGTTTACATTCCTGTAAACACCTGATGGCCCCAGTCTGGACACCCATGGGATGACCTTCTTCTCTCACTGAGAGATGTCTCTGGAAAGGGGTCCCCATTTGGTTCCAGGGAAACCACATGTGGGGGACCCACAGGGCAGGGCCAGCAGATGAACTCCTGATCCTGTCCCAAGGACAAGTGATGGGAGAGAGCACGGGCCCCTCTGCCAAATAAGCTGTTACTTGAGATGTACAGGCAACAAGCTCCCAGGCTCCCAGATGTACAGGCAACTAACTCTCCCAGCTTCCCAGGCTCCGTTTTCCACATCTGTAAAATGGGACCTGGACCCGCTGTCTGAAGGGAGATGTTGGGAGAGTCTCATCAGGTAACGAGAGGCACAAGTGAAGGTCACCTCCCAGCAGCTTTCATTGATCGTACACCTACTGTGTGCTAGGCTCTATGCACGGCACTTACTGTCCTCACAGCAACGTGCAAGCTCGCTGCTATTAGCCTCTTGTCACAGATGGAAAAACTGAGGCTCAGAGAGGCTCACCAACTGGTTCAGGGCCACAGGGCGCACTGGGGCCCAGTCCTGGTCTCACAGCCCAGGTTCACCGGGCTGCCAACTGGGGGTGGGGTGTGGGAGAGGGAATGAGGCGGATCCTCAGAGGCCAGGTGCACCCGTCAGCCCTGGGGGTGGGCTGAACCTCCCCGGACCACGCTCCATCGTGCGTGTCATCAGCGACACATTCCAGTTGTTAAGAAAAATGACTCCAAACTTGGAAGCCAGCAAAACAATTTCTGCAGGTCTTGTCAATACCACACTCTGCTCTAGAGAAGGGCTGGCAAATTACGGCGATGGCTCAAGTGGCCCGTTGCCCTTTTCTGTAAAAAGGGTTTTCCCGGAACCCGCCACACCCGTTCATCCACGTGTGGTCCGGTGCTGCTTTAGCAGAGCTTGGTGCCAGAGCTGAGTTAGTTGTTACAGAGATCAAATAGATGCCTACAGAACCTGAAATATTTACGCTCTCCCGTTGCAGAAAGAGACTGCTTTTCTGTAATCCTTTTGACCCTGGCCTAAGGGTCATCTGACATCTCAGGAAGATCTTGTTTTCACCTATTCACTATTGACTGGGATCCGGTCTCAGTATAATTAGATGTTAACTTGTAGAAAATAGAAAAGGTGCAAATTATTTTTTATTAGTAGCGAAGCAAATGATTTCTATAGGAAGAAAAAAGAACCTCAAAGGTTATGAATTATCTGTCCTGTTTAACTAGTATTAACCTGTTTTGTATCTAACTTTGCAACCTTATTCCAGCCTCCTTACCCCACTGACTGGACATCGGTTTCTCGTATTTTTCTCCATTCAACAAGCTTTACCATCCTGCTGGTGTGTTCAGTGCGTACTTATGCACAAATCACACTTTTAGCTTTTTGGAAAATCATACTCTGTCGAACACCTGCCTGGCCATGGTTAGCAAAGAAGCTTCTGGACCACACAACATTCTCAAGAGGCAGCACACGGCAGCAGCAAACCGGTACCTTGGTGTCCTGGCGGCTACGGGAAGCCAGGGTGATCTGCCTGGCCATCTTCAGGGCTTCTATCCGCATGATGGCAAACTCTAACTCCTCCTGCCGGAGGGGTGGGAAATGAGCAGACCGCAGGGGAAATGCATCGAGACAGGACGGAAATGTTTTCCACATCCAAGAAACGAATGTGCCACGTGAATGTGTCATGACAGGTACTCGGGGAAACATACGCGCTGGCTTTCTTTCACAATTAACACCTCAGCAGATCATGAAATAAGTGTCTCATTTCCTTTTTTTTTTTTTTTTTAAATCACCCTTTGGGATGTCTGGCGGGAAGTATTACGCAAATACGAAATAATTTTTAAAATGGGATCAGAATTTTTAGTGCACTGTTCTTTCAATTTCTCTCCTTTTGTTCATTTCATGTCAAGTCAGCCAACAATTTCCACGAGCGGATTTGCGTATCTCAAATGACTATTAACAATCTCTCTTAAGTTTTTGCTCTGAACATCCCAGTCTAGAGGGTATCAAATTGAGCTGTCAAATTTAAAGCACAGACTGTGGACAATTGTTTTGGTGCCAGATACAAGACCTGAGTCCAGATGTTATCTCAACAGGGGTCTGAGATAACCTTGTATACATAAACAGCCTGGCTCCATGGTGAGCTAATACCCTTGGTTCCAGGAATAAATCAGAGAAACTGCTTTTGGGGCTATCAAAACTTCTAAAGAATGACTGCTTCGGTCCATTTTCCAAATTGAAATACAAATGGTTTGTTCCACATGTAATGGCACGATTTATAGTACTCTGGCGTCCTGGGTAAAGAACACCACATATATCTGTCTTTGAGGGGAAGCTATTCCATCTGGAACATTCTCAGCAATGCTCCATTAAATCCTGCCTCATTGCATTTGGAGTTCGGAGGTTCATTCTCTACTGAGGTTTTGACAAACTCCCCAAAGGTCACACGTGGGCTACAAACCTGAAGTTTCTGAGCAAATACTGGGGGGTTCTTTTCTGCTAAGTCGGGTTCCAGATAGTCAAGCGCACCACAGAGAGAGGCTGGATGAGCTAGCCTGCTGAGGAGGGCATCAGCAGAGGCAAAGGAGCCCTCAGGAGCTGTCTGAAGGCCGGCAGAGGAGGACACAGAGGAAAAATAGAGGAGAGCAGAGTGATATCGGTTCCAAGCAAGGACCACCCATCTATTGGCTGGACATCTCTGCCTTAAGGCTGAAGAGAGTATCAGTTAGGTGCCAATACTTTCCTTTTCCTCTGGACTAATTCCCACATGCTGGTCATGGGCATCGTGAGATCGGCAGGCCCAACCCGCTCCCCAAAAGCACAGCCTTAGGGGCCCTCTCCACCCCCATGTCACCCTCACTCCATAACCAGTTAAAGCTACCCTTTACTTATTTACTTGAAAACCTCAGTGGGTAGGAGACAAGGTAGGTGATGGGGTTTCTAAACGTAAGTCATCAAGAACATACTTTCCATTGTAAACATCCAAAGGAAGGTTTGGTAAAGGTCATTTTCTAAATAATGGAAAGATGACCTCAAACTGGTAGATCAGAAAGACTTCAAAATCAGAAGGCAAAGGTTGCATAAGTTGAATCACGCATGAGTCCTTCATAGTATCTATTTGAGAAACAGCCTAGGTCCCGTCTGGACTCTCTTTTTGCTCACTATTATTTTCCCAGTATCCACCTGCCAGACATACAGTAGGTGCTAAATAAATACTTGATGCGTGAGATCAATGAATGTCTACTAATCTGGAGCAATAGAGCAACACGCCAAGTCAATGGCCTCATACCCTCTTGGGGATTGCTAGGGGGAAATAAAAAAAGAAAAATAGAATTGGCCAGAAGGGTGATCGATTTTAGACGTGTGGGGCGCGTGGGTGAGGCCTTCAGCTCAGGTCTATTCGCTCTGCAGGTCCCACAGGGGTTGGGAGGGAAGAGGTATAAGTCCTGGTCTATAGACAGGAGGGACTTCCCATCACCAAAGCCCAGGAGAACCAACTGTTCCTCGAAAGGAGAGTGTTTCCTGATCTACCATACTCTGCCCTCTGCCAAAGAGGACAGAGAAGCAGGGTACAGACCGATGGCAGCTCAAAAACCAACAGTCCAGCCCGAAGGGGCTAGAAGTGGAAAATGAATAACCCTGAAGGCCAATAAAGCACTTAGGTGAGAACCGCAAAACCACATTGGTGAGGACGGAGAGAACTTCTCTCATTATTATGGGGTGGGGTCTCCTAGGCTGGCTTCTCTGGCGGGATAGGGGGATAGGGACCCACATCAGGTCCCAGGGGAGTGTTGCTCTGAAGGCCTGGCCCAAGTGGTGATAGAACCCAGCTGACCCAGGGCTCACCCGCAGTGACCTCGGGCCCCTCCAACCCCACTTACAATTTCGATCACTTCTGATGCGGTGCCCAAGGCCATGGCCTCCAGCTCTTTCTGGGAGGATTTCTCTGGCACCTGCAAGTGTGGCTCCTGGCTGGGGGCCAGCCCTCGTGCAACGGGATGCTGGATCTTTGCCCCGGTGTTCACGAGGGCTTCAGTCTCCTCAAAACTTGAGCTAAGGAAGCAAAGCGCATCTTTAGAGGTTGCACTGGAAATCCCACTGAAATTAGCCAGGATGACCCAACTAACACAGCAAGCGATCCTCGACTTCCAAGGTTATATTCCCTGAGGAAAACGGGCAGGTCTGAGGTGACCAAGGGGTCCGTTGGCTGGATAGAGGGTGGTCCAGCCCCACGTAAGAGCCTGCTGACAACGGACAGCCAGAAGCACAGATGCCATTGGCTAAGGGTACGAGCTCTGGAGTTAGCAGACTGCCAACCCCTTGGCTGTGCACCTTGGCGGGAGGGATTAGGTACTGTAACTCTGTGAAGATCGAGTGAGATGCTGCCTGCACCTAGAGCACCAGTCATAAGGCGCCATTACTGCTGTTACAATAACATCATCACCTCATTCCCACCACCCTGAGCAGATTCCGGAGTAGGTATGGGAAGTCACAGCAAGAGCGTTCACCCCTACTCAGTGAAAGCAGCAGGTAGGAGAGGACAGGAAGGTCCCAATGTTAGCATGATACCCCCCCCACCACCCAATCCAGCACCACACGGCTCAGAACAGGAGCCTGACAAATGCTTACATTCACATCCATATGAATAATAAACGTTTATCAGAACTTCATTTGCGCCAGGCCCTGCGACAAGTGCTTTCCTTACAGCATCTCAGTTTACTCCTCCTTTTGGCTATTTGAACAGGTACCCCTACCCCTATCCCAAGTGGCACCTCAATTCATCTTCAAAAAATCCCTACAGGATCAATTTTATTATTACTCTCACTTGACACGTGAGCAAACTGCAGCCCAGGAGGGTCAAGTAACTTGCATCAGGTCACACAACCAGTAGGGGTTGGGAGTGGGATTCGGGCACTGAATGCTGAGGCGTCCTGCTTCCCCATGGGACAAATTACACAATAAAGTGGCGTGCACCGGCAGGTCATGGGAGGGGCTCACGGTGTCAGCAGTTAAAGGGTGCTACCTTAGTCCAAAGGGCAGCCCGTGACAAACCCACTGCATCTGTGCCCGTGTGGACACAGGGAGATGGGATTGTGGGCTGCCTGAGTGTGTGCAAATGAACGGGGGTCAGGGGAGCAGGGCAGGTACTCAGAGGCCTGGGGACCTCCGCCCCGGGGTGTAACTCTCTCAACATGGAAGTCGTACCCTGAACACGGCGTCGGGGACTCCGACATCCGGACGGGGGGAGACTTGACCGGGCTCTCCTGAGAAGTGTCAAACATAAGGTACAAGGCCTGCTTCTTCGGGGTGTCGTCGTCCTGCTGCGGGGATCAAAGTGACACGTCAGCTCGGATGCAGTGGCCTAAACACGCTACAGAGACGAAAACCAGAGCGCTCTTCAATGGGGACAGATAACTCATCAGGGAGAAGCCTTCATTTCTCTCCAGCCACCCGGAAGAGAGGAGAAAGCAGCGCTGGCTAAGAGACAGGAGAGGAGGACCGGAGGGGAGAGGAAAGTGTAGGAAGAAAGTGGGACCGCCTGCAGTTGGGAACATTTCCAGGGGGGACTGCAATGGTGTTGGTGTGCTCCATGCTGCTCAGCCCATCGGCATTTAGGGGTCATCCTCTCTGGATGGGCAACCATGCTGGCCACCGAGGATAAACAGAGGGGTAGGCGAGACCCCCATCCGGGCGTGGCCCACAGTTGAATGGTGGAGACGGGCATGATGCCCCATTGTGATGAGCGCCACCATCAAGGTTCACTGACTTACAGCAGATGTGGTTTAAGAGCAGCAACACCCCATCTATGAATGATGCAAAGAAAGATAGATAAGAGCAACGTGTCCGGGCTGCTGAGTGTCGCACAAACCCTCCTGGGCATCTCCACACCTCTGGGGGCATCGCTGGACGACAGCAGCACAAGAGGTCATGTCCAGGACCAAGTGCCCCAGCAGCAGCACATGTTAAGCCAGGGAAGACAGGTGCCCATCATGACAACTCAAAATGAAAAGAGATGGGGGAAAGGCTTACTGCCCAAAGGGACAATTTTCAGTTCTAGGAAACAATTCATCTGAAGAAACCAGATAACGGTACACCTTAGACACCACCAAAGCACTCCCTCCACCTGTTTTAAAAGAAATCTCTTGACGAGTTCCTTCTCAGTCTAGGAAGTAATTCTGCAGGGAGCCTAACAGCATCCTATCATTTTTCTCACTGAAAATGGCATCCGAAGTGGATTGAGACAAACCTCAACTCCCCCAGCCCCAGTTCACCAATCTGACAGGGTGGGAGAGCAAGTTCCCTGCTGGCTGAAGGCAGAAGAACTTACAGGTAAGGAGGAACCAATTTTCTCCATATATTCGATTTCATAGGAGTTTCTGTAATCCAACTCTGCAAAAGAAACAGAAGGAGAGGTGAGTGCCAGAGCGGGGAGGGGGAGTGAAAAGTTTGGGGCTGGGCAGGTGGGGTCCGGAACAAGGCTTTAAGCTTTCTGAGAATGTCCACTGACTGAGATTTCTGATATGGTCAAAAGGGGAGGCTCGACTCAGCTATTTTCGGACAACTGGTAAACCCCTTACCGTAAAGGGGCTTCCACCATTTGGGAGCCTGAGAGAGTTCCAAGAGAATTAAATGTCATGACCAAGCACAGATTTGACTGGGGAAAGATCTGAGCATTTTGCACAGAGTTTTCAGATCAGACAGTGTGTTCACTGTGGGTGTTGCTTTTCTCTGTAAGTCTCACGTGCGATACACGGAACCTTCCCAAGTCCTGGTGACATTTTGGAACTGGACCCACAGTTGCCCATCCAGTTGTCGGAAGCAAGGGAAGAACAGTGCTGCTGTAAGAGAAGCTTTGTGAGTTGTCTAGAATGCTTCCCGAAATTCTTCCAGTGCCAACAGGGCCGGTGCAAATCAAACGTCCAGCTGCAAAGACTATTAAAGTCCAATTTGATGGAAAGATGACCTACTTCAAATTGACCGGAGACTTCAGGCTGCAGAGAAAACTCCAGATACTCTCACTGGATACCTGATCACAGGAATGGAGACAGTTTTGTGGATTAACGACCAGAAGGACCTCGTGCGTCCTTAAGGCCCTGACTTGTGCATCACTTGGGAAGAATGGAGACTAAGCCAAACCATATGCTGGGCAGGAACTCAGAGTGTCTGTTACCGTCGTGTGACTCTGTCCCTAGGGTCTGCCTCAACTGAAGACGAAGAAGCATTCGTTTACTAAGACTTACTATCTTTCAAAGGCAGGGGACAGTGAAGGACAAAGTGATTTCTAGGCCCTCTTTTAGACCTGTCACTTTCTGGGTGCAGGACCCCAGAACTATCATTTTATTGCTCTACTAAAGACCGTCTAAATGGAAAAGAAATAGTGAACCAGCTGCTTCCTCCTCCGAGGTATTACTACTATCGCCAAGGCATGATTTAACCCTAAATTATTTCACAGAAACCACACCCCCGCACACCCCACAATGCCACAGAGCACCTGGGATGCACTGAATAAGCTGAAGCCACCATGGAGATTTTCCAGGCCCGGGGGCCCCGCGTCAGTGCTGGCTCTGGTTTCCAGCCTCTCCTCAGTGTCCCACCTGGAATCTGAGCTCGTTTCCGGGCAGCAGATCTGGGGGAGTTTGAGGTCACTGAGCTCATTCATCTGCCTTCTTTCCTACCTGCCAAGAGGGTCTCAGACCTTTTGAGAAAACATCTTACTGAACTTGGTTTTCAAAATCCCATTCACCTGCCTTAAATTCTAAGCCTTAGAGGGTAGGCTTGGAGAGGGGAGCCACGACCAATTTTAGCCCCATTTTTCAACTACGCCACACGCAGCAGGCAGGCCAAGAAGGGTAACGCCAGTTATACCAAATGGCTCAACATCTTTACAAATGAGAGAAGAGGCCGCTTGCTAAAGCATGTGCTGCTTCGAGCTGAAGAGGCCACAGAAGTTTTGTTTTATTTTGGTTTTTTGGGTGCACCGTGCGGCTTGCGGGATCTTAGTTCCCCAGCCAGGGATCGAACCCGGGCCCACTGCAGTGAAAGCGAGGAGTCCTAACCACTGGACCGCCAGGGAATTCCCCCGAAGTTATTTTTAATGGGTCCTGTCGTTCTGAAGGCAAGGGACCTGTGTTTCCATCTGACTCTCATGGCTGGAGCTTTGCTGGGGGACCGAAGGAGCCTGGGTAGAAGCCGGAAGGATGCAACCGAGTCCTGATTGCCACTGCCAGGATCAGGGAAGCCAACTCCCTGACTTCTCTAGCCCATCGACTTATCCATAAATGGAGCTCAAAGTGCATACATCTTGCAGGGTAAAATGATTTGATGTAAGATGAAAAGCCCCACAGCTGGTCACGCAAAGGTAAGGGACTGTGACCAGGTCTGTTACTGCTCTTTACTAATACTTCTGAAACTTTTAACATAAGTGATGAGAGGAGACGAGCCTTTTGGAAGGGGACAAGGACACTGCTCCAACTTCCTTGGGTGGCCCTTCTACATGCCTGTAGTGTGACAACAATGGTGCCCACCACTGAAGACCAGGTTAGGCTCCTGAGAAGGACACCCCTTCTCTATCGTATGCAAGAGGAGGTGCTGGTGCAGCTGTGTGTAGAGGGAGACAGGGTGACCAGCAATGGCCATCCAGACCTTCGAATCTAAAGCAAATACTCCCTCAGGGTCTCAGACCAGAGCTAGGAGGTTTCGGAGGCTCTGTCGTCCAGCGGTTCCTAAACTTTCCATCTCTGGGGATCACATGCACGAGGTTTTCTCTCACGGCACCATGTTTCAATAGATTGCTCCAGAAAAGGGCATTTGGTAAGCAAGCACTCACAGAAAAATGTTTATAATTTTGCCAATCTGAGGTTTAAATCAATGAGAGAGTATCAGTGTCACCACAGTGAGCCGATATGATTACAGCCCCCAAGCATGCGGTTTTAAACTAGCTGGGCATCTTTCTAACCCAGCTCCACAGGTTTTCTGAAATATTAAGACAACTTGAATCTCTTGTGAACCCAGGTAGGGAAGCACCGATCAGCTCAACATCCTCATTCTACACTGAACGAAAGGAAGTCTGTATGACGCTCACGTAAAGAGCATGGCGGAAAAGAAGAGGCCCTTCGAGTCAGGCAGACCTGGTCCTACGAGAACTAGCCCCTCAACACTCAGCAAATCTTAACAGCTCAAAGCCTCTGCTCCCTTGCTCTTACGTGACGAAGTGCAGAAATCCACCATCTAGAGCTGCGAGGGTGAAATGAAATCACGTATGAAAAGGCGCAGCAGGGCTACTCCACCAATGACAGCTCTGCCTTTTTTTGTGTGTGTGTGTGGTACGCAGGCCTCTCACTGTTGTGGCCTCTCCCGTTGCGGAGCACAGGCTCCGGACACGCAGGCTCAGCGGCCATGGCTCACGGGCCCAGCCACTCCGCGGCATGTGGGATCTTCCTGGACCGGGGCATGAACCCGTGTCCCCTGCATTGGCAGGCGGACTCTCAACCACTGCGCCACCAGGGAAGCCCGACAGCTCCTCCTTATTACTGTTACTTGGAGAATTCATATTGCAGTGAATACGTGTCCAAGTGGCAAATATTATTTCTAACCCAACATTTCAGTGTCCTGTGATTTATGACTTCAGTGTAAGAAAGCCTCAATCGCGGCTGCAGCACTGGGCAGGCTCTTTCTGGGGAGTACATCTGCACCCCAACCAGGTTCGTGTCTGGTATGGCCGGATGTGGCTCAGTAACAGGAGGACAATCCGAGAACAGGGCTCTGCATCCAGTTTCTACATCCAGTTGCTGGAGGGAACCAGGTACATTAGAGAGGTGAATGTAGGCCACACCTCTTGAAACTGAGGCTGTTCTGAATTCACACAGACAATGGATTTCCCATCGCCCACCAGGTATAACTATGGTCAGGACTTCCCACATATTCACATTTTCTTTTTCTTTTTCTTTCATTCATTCATTTATGGCTGCATTGGGTCTTTGTTGCTGCACGTGGGCTTTTCTCTAGTTGCGGCGAGCGGGGTCTACTCTTTGTTGCGGTGCGTGGGCTTCTCGTTGCAGTGTCTTGTTGCGGAGCATGGGCTCTAGGGGCGCGGGCTTCAGTAGTTGTGGCACACGGGCTCAGGAGTTATGGCTCGCAGGCTCTAGAGCGCAGGCTCAGGAGTTGTAGCTCACAGGCTTAGCTGCTCTGCGGCGTGTGGGATCTTCCCGGACTAGGGCTCGAACCCGTGTCCCCTGCATTGGCAGGCGGATTCTTAACCTTGTGCCACCAGAGAAGCCCCACAGTCATTTTCTAAGGAGGCAGGTTTACTAGAGCTTTGTTCCAAACTTACAGATTTCCCTATTTGTGGAACTTCTGCAGAAAACAAACAATTCTCAAATATGCCACTAAGCTAGTGAGTGGACTGCTTTAGTTCTAAGTTAAAGATGAAGAAATAGATGTTACCACTGAATGAGGCACCTATTAGATTGAAAGGTATCATGAAAATAATGCATGTAGGGAATTCCCTGGCGGTCCAGTGGTTAGGACTCCCCGCTTTCACCGCCGTGGACCCGGGTTCAATCCCTGGCCAGGAAACTAAGATCCCGCAAGCCATGTGGCGCGGCCAAAAAAAAAAAGCATGTATTTATTTGGTTCCTGATGGTACAACCACACACACACAGCCCAAAACACACACCTTTTGATTCCTATCTATAATGGCGAGGTCAGGTTGGTTTCTATGACATTTAAAAGTTTCTTATTAAGCCTCAAGAGAGGTGAGCCAGCAGGAAACCACAGGTGCTACAAACTGGCCAGGCTCCTGCTAGTCTTCAGTCACCCCCTGCTGCTTCTGGGCTGTCAACACGCCCTCCCCCCCCCACCCCCCCCCACCCCCCCGCCGTCTCCCTCACACAGGTGCTGACTGATGCAAAGATCAAACCGTGGCCACTAAGCTGTCTACCTGCCTAGCCTTCTATTTTCTTTTCCTCACAAAGCTGTCTTTAGCCCTTACGATGTTCACGGCGCTGTAAGGAAAACAAAGCTGGCTCAGATGGGCTTCCCGTCTTTAAGAAACACACAGTCTAGCAGGGAGCGCCCGCATCATCCTTACCGCGTTACGTAACCTCAGAGCGAGTTCAGACCAAGCACTGATAGCAGACGGCAGAGGGGCCACGTCCAGGGCAAGGCTGGGAGACGGGGAAGCAGGGGGCATCCTGCAGGAGCCACTGCAGCGGAGCTGAGCAGGGGCGTCCCTGGGGGAAAGTGGTTCCATCCGGTACAGTCATGGCCCAGGGGTGTGTGCATAGAGGAAAAGGAGGACTGAAGAAAGCTGAGGCCAGGCCTGGGTCCCTGGGGTCAGGTTGGAGCGAGACGGTGACTCTTAAGCCTCCCAAACCCCTAGCCAGAGGGCCAACCAGACAACCAACCAAAGGCTCCATTATGCAGAAAATACAATGCCCGAAAGTCCAAAGACTCGTAATTTGGATTGTCTTTTCATCATCAAACTAGAGACAGGCATTACAATAAGATAAGCACCCCAAATCCCCCCAGAACTTGAAATGGATCTCACTGGTATCATTCAGAGACCTCATGGGCACAAAGCAAGCCACCAAGAAGCCTGATCATACAAGAACCTCCAGAGGAAGCACTCCTACTTACAATTAAAAGTTACCTCAGTTACTGCCCTGCCCTGCCCTGCCCAGGCGGGGGCAGGAGGCTGTCTGATGGAGATCATGGTTTCTCCTTAGCAGCAAAGAAGCGGAGATAAGGTTTCCCTGTATGACTGTCCTCATGTTGAATTCTACTCAGTTTTTAAAAATCGCTAGAAATCAAGATCTTGGAAAGGGAAACTTAGAACCATCACAACAGCCCACAGTGCTGGGATGACGGCCCAGTAATAGGCTCACAAGCCGCACATGGTGGTGGGTGGAGGAAAGGCCCCAGGAGGACTAGGGATGCAGGGTACCGTCACACCTGGAAATGGACTAATCCTTCGCAGGAAGGTTCTAGTTGCTGACTTAAGATACATGAATTTTTTAAGCCGAAGAATCAGGCAGAAAGCTGAAAGTGGGTATACGCAAGGGGAAGGAAGATACAAATGAGATAAGTGACTTGCTTGGGGCCTATTCAGAAGGACTCAGTCCTCTCGTTGGCAAGCCTGGGGGGAACCTCTGGTTTGGGGCTTGAGCAGGTGTCGGTCACACTGTGGGACGTCCCGTGGGGCCGATGAACAGTGGGCTAAGAGACCCCACAGGCAGGCTGACGTGCCCTGAGCATTTGACTCAAAATCCTCAAGGGATGTAAGCCATACAGCCAAGAAGGCGCGAGGCTCAGGTAAGCTCAGGACCCAGAGTTAGAGAGCTCTTTACAGGCTCTCAGCAGGTACCCCGGGGTCACCGTTCAGCTGGTTTCAAGCCTCAGGCTGTTTCAAAAGGCAGCCTGAGCTCGGGGTGCACCGGGGATGGCAGCCAACAGCAGGGTTACCTGGCTTAGAAGTTCCTTTCCTGGCCTTTTGCTCCCTAGGGGCAGTGGTCTCCAAGGCAGAGTGGCAGTCCAGCCGGCCACCGAGTTGCTTACCCTCCGTGGGCGAATTGAATTTGGTCTCGTTGACGAAGGTGGACAGGTCCGAGGGCTGTGGATAGTCCTGTTTGTCAGCCTCCAGGTCCACCGTCATGCACGTCCATTTCTGGTTGGTGACCGCCAGCTTCTCCTCGTCGGTTGCGTGGACCACCGCGGAGATGACGGGCGGCGTTTCCGGCGTGGCCACAGGGGTGGGGTCCTACCAGGAGAAGGGAAGCTGTCTCTTCTCTCGTCCAGCCTCCACGCCCACCCACAGGGATCTGGGCCCCCCTCACCAGGACCGGTCCCTGTCAAATTCCTCTGCTCAAAATAGTCCCAAGGACACAAAGTCTTTCCGCTATGAATTTCTTTTTCTGATGGTTTGTTTCAAGGGGGTGATGGCCGTGGGTTTTAAAAGAATCAGGATTTTGTGTCTTGGTTATTTGAGATACTTCTGCCCGTTCACTTTGAGAAAAATAAGGAAACTTTTACTACGGGCACGTTTATGAAGGCAACTATAGTGTTACGCCCACACGGTGCTTCAGGCTTGTACATCAACATCATCAACACTGCCTGACAATCCTCACGCCTGACACGGGAGGTAGAGAGAGGGGGGTCTCATCTCCATCTCCACAGAGGGTGTGCAGTGGAGCAGGGCAGGGTGGGAGCCCAGAAATGTTACAGCAGAGGTGGCACTGGACCCAAGACCCCTCTCGTGGGGCTGGGCGCCTCTCTGCAGCCTCGCCCTGCCCAGGGTTGGCTGGCCAGGGCTTTGCTTGTTTTATGACCTTGAATGGCCTGGCACATACTTCAGGATACCCTTCTTGGTCTGTAAACAGGGTAGAAGAAATGGCGTATATTTGGTAGAGGAACTATAGGAAGAGGGAGACAGGGACTCGTATGAAGAAAGAGCCCAAGCCGCCACTTCTGCAGGGGATGAAAGCCCTTTATCTCCCCATCCGGACCCTGGTTACATAATCCAGGGTTCCTGACACATATTCATTTCTTTCTCACTATATATGCGTCTATCTTAACAGTCTTCCGCAACTTGATATTCAAGTTAAGTTCTCAACAGATTAACTGGCCAAAATGGACCAGCACGACTCCCATAGAATCCAACTGACATTTTTCCTGAACATCTGCCTATTCTCGGGACATACTCTGATGTTTCCCCAAGGAAAGGGATCAAAACAATGTCTTGCAAACACTGAGGGACCCTCCATGTAGGAGGCAAGGAGAGGGGCATGATGAGTAGAAAAGAAAACTCTATTGACTAATGGGGAATAAAAACACACCAGCCTTATCTTCCCGAGTGAGGGATAAAATCACAAGTATCAAGGGAACATTATACCTGAGAAGGTGGATCAGAGAGAGGAGACCGTTTTGGCGACTTTTTCACCCTAAATGTGTCACTGGAAACAAAATGGAAAATGTAAACACAACAGACAGAGGCACAGAACATTCCAGAGCCGACTGAGGCCCAGAGCGTCTGACTGCTGAGTATCTGACCCAGACCACCCTCCAGTCTACACCACTCCAACACCAACCGAAAGACGTCCACACCGACAAGCCATTCCGACTTTTCAACAGATATTATTATTGCCCCCGAGGGAAAGAGTCATCAAGCTGGAAATCTTGGAAGAGATGCCATTTTGGAGAGCTGACCCAGAAAAAGAAGCTAAATTTACCCAGATGTTCTTATTTCAAAAAGCAGATTCTGGTGAGCAGATTAATATATCTGGATCCATCCAGGAATGTCTGAACCAACTAAGGTGGGGGAGGGGATGTCAGCTCGTGACACCAGTGAACAGGATCCAGTTCACAGAAGACCAAGCCGACACAGCACTCAAACAACCGAAGGAGCCGTGCAGAAACAGGAAGGAAAGTCCTGGGTCTTCAGGGAGAACTGGCAGATTCCCTCCTACGTGCGGGGACTCCGAGCTTAATGGATTCCCGCACCTCTGAACTTCCGGGTGGGATTCTGACTAAAGGCAGGGCGAGGGGTGAGATCGTTTTTTTTTTAAATTATGGTAGAATACACATAACACAAAATTTACCACCGTCAACGCTTTTAAGTGTACGGTTCAGTAGCGTAAAATACGTTTACGTTGTTGGGCAACCAATCTCCGGAACTCTTTCTCGGAGATGAAACAATTTTTTAAAAAAATGTCTTTCCTAACCACGACTACCAACTCTGGTCTCTCTTTTTTTCCCCCTCGTATAAATAACTGGGGGCTGAGGGGGAGGGGAGGAGAGGGGAGGACCTAGGCAAAGGAAGCATCAGCTCAGACTCCAGAGGAGTCAGAAGGGGCTTTTAGCACAGATGGCTCCATTAAGTCTACTGGGTGGTCAGGGGTTCATCTCCACTATCAGAATGGAGGCTTCTCCACCTGCAGATCGGCCCCTGCCCCCTGGTCTCAGGCCCCTCCGTGGTCTGGTCCTGCCCCCAGCAAGGCAAGGGCTTGTGCGGGGGTCCCCCTCACCTTAGACCACCCCCCTCCCCTCCCCTGCTCTATACGTTAACTGGGTGGACAGAGCAAATTGGCACCAAGTTCCTCCTCGTGTTCTCTGGAATGAAACGCTCCAACAATGGCTTTCAGTCATGAAAGAAATACCATAAATGGTTATTTACAGCATTTATGACATTTGCCATGTGAACAGTGAAATCACAGCTTGAAGCATACATTTGTCCATGCATATAAATATACAACTGTGTATTTTACAGTTGCTAAATGGCTCTAAAATACCAAAGAAATCCCTTGGGCAGAAGAGAGCCTGAGAGACTCCACCCTATCCCGGGGCTGCTGGATGTCTGGGGCCAGGCCAGCTCCTCGTGGAATAATGGAGAGGCAGAGAAAGTGCCTGTCCTTGGGCCCCCCGGGAGCAGCCCACAAGATCTCTCCTGGCCAGGGAGGCAAAGCAGTCCAGGCACAGCGGTGGTCTGCTCTGTTGCTCTGTCTCCCTCAACAAGGCGACCCCCAGATGGCATGCTGATACCTAGCCCGGTCCTGCTGACCCAGAGCAGCCTGGCGATGGCTCTCACGGCCGTGTGCTCCACTGAGCTGACCCTGCGTTTCAGGGGGCTCCCATCGGTCTCAATTTGAAACAGCTCAAACATTTCTGCTTCACGTGTAGCCAGAACAAGTGGTAGCGGTTGCTGCCTGCGGTTGGACTGGGTGGTTATTTTAATGTGAAGCCACGATACTTTGAAAGCAATCGCCCAATTTCAAATGAAAGAATGGGATGAGAGTGAAAAAAAAAAAACGTATGGGTTTCAGATGAAGACGTCCAATAAGCAAGGGGAAAAAAAAAACTTCCATTCCTGACAAGCAGGCAGATGTTGGATAATCACGTTTTCACAGCCAAGCAGTTTCATTTATGCTAATCACGATGAAACAGATAAATAACCTCTGCTACTGGGAAGCCCCATGCCCCAGCATCCCCAGGCCTGCCACAGAAATACGTAAGGAGCAGCCACGGAAAGGAAATTAAAAAAGCTTGGAAGCAAAAACAAAGGCAGAAAAAAGCACATTTGGTGTAAGAGGCAGATTCCATTTAATTTACTTACAACAGAGAACATACAGACATCACGTCTTCAACCATCCTAAGACAAGAAGACAAAGAAAAAGAGAGACAGACAGAAGGAACTGACAAAAAAGGTAAATCTGCAGACAACTGGTTATTAATGGGTTAGGCTACAGCCATCCGCTGCTCTGCTTGGAAGTGTGGGCCACATCCCCGCTTTCTGGAGAGGGGCTGTCCGAGAACGCCTTCCTCTCTTGGTTCCAGTTATCCCATAAAATGTTGGTGGCTCAAAGAGCTTTGTCACCCCAGTGTAGGATTCCAAGCCATCTGCCCTAGAGGTAAGACCTGGAGACGGGTTAGCTTCCCCAACCTCGGTTAGCTACCTCTGATGACAGAACAGAAGAGAACCAAGCTATCTGCAGGGAAGGAGGAGGTAGTGGCTACAAACTGGCTCTCATCCCCAAAATGAGAGATTAGCTTTGTGATTTGGGCATTTCAGATTTCTCCGTTTGAGGCTTAAAACAAAGCTTCCAACAAAGATACTATGGAATCTTTAAGGAGGGCCTGGTTTGGCAGCTGATCTAAGAAAAGTCCCATTTTTGGCCAGGACTGTTTCCTCTATCCAACACCGGACAGAGGTAAGGTGATCCAAGGCCAAAGCCTGCTTAGAGACCTTCTTCTCAGGAAGCCTTGGGTTCTTCTCAAATGTTAAATGCTTGGGGGAGCCCAGAATGAGAGGTAAACAGGACACCATCTATCTCGATTTGTGCCAGGCAGACTCGGAGGGGCCAGCAGCCATGGTCTGTTCTGCTGAGTTGCCGCCAGAAGCCCGGTCTCCTTGCCCTTGTTAAATTATTGACGATACTACATGAGTGGAGAAAAGCTCCAAGCACCAAACCACCTACACTTGGACCAAAGTCCTGAGGATGGACCAGTAGCCATCCGAGTTGGAGCTGGGTCTTGGGATGAATTCCAGAGGCATGGACACGTAGTATTATGCTCAGTCTACTTGGCCAGTGTTTGGATAGCAGACCTGATTATTAATGGCCTCCTGGGGACCATGGGGACTGCTTCTCCCTTTCAGGTTCCATTGACCTTTACTGGACCTACAGGGCCTGTGGACGCTCGTCTATGAAGATGACTACACAGGGGTGAAGACAAACCGGCGTGCTTCTTACACGTTAGCTGGGTACAGGAAGGGGCCCAGACCAGACCTCTCTCTCTCTCAAGGGCTTCCCAAGCCTACTGTGTTTGCCTCCTGGGCTAATGTCTCCTTAATGGGCAGAAACAAACACTACAAATTTTAATAATATAAGGGCAAATCTCTTAGTTTTGAAGCCACTCCAAAAAGCAATTCACGTGTTAAACAGAAAATGCCAAGTCACCAACAGGGAGGCTGACCAGACCTCCACTGGGCTGCTCCCTTTCCATGGTTCCCACACTCTCCTGAAGTTGAAAGTCAGGTCTTCAGCTACAAGTAAAGCTTTAGACCACTGACTAATTGAGGCAAAAGATCAATGACTCTAGACCCAACGGGATATGTGGATAGGAAAAGCCACCACTGTGGGTGCAGAGAGGAATGAAAACAGATATCCTGCCGCAAACACGGTGGCACTGCAGCGAATGCGGGACGGGTCATCCAGGCACGTGAGCAACAATCACAGCCAATGCCCAACCCCGACTCCGATCTTACCACCTGCACCCCTGAACTTACGTCTTGAGGGGCGTCTTCTTCTTCTTGGCGGGCTTGTTCAGCCCATCCCCGTCCACTCCATTGGCTTCGATGGCACTGGCTGGGATCTCAAAAGAGGCTGGGGATTTAGAAGGTGAGCTGGGGGTCTTAGAGCATGTCTTAAAGGGCTCAGTGGACTCATCACAGGCGTCCGGGTCAAAGTTGTATGACTGTTGGGGCAGTTTGGGAGACTCCTGCATTTTTGAGGTGGAAGAAAAAGGGTTAAAATTGGGGTCGTCCCACTTGTCAATATCAAAGGTGTAGGTACCTTTAGCGATAGGGATGTCATTGGGCTCAGCAGGGGATCTGGTAGGTGAGGCAGGAGTGTTGTCGAGTTTTTCGGGTGTTTTTTTCATCTTTGGCCTCCTTAGGGGCATTTTGGCAACCGGCTTTTTGCCTGTCTTTTTGGTGGGAGGGGAGTTTTCCTGCTGGGTGTCCCAACTACCCTTGTCCTCAGAATAGTCAAACTCCAGCCTCACTGAGAGGCCTTTGGCTGGGGAGTCCTCTTGCCCCCCAGTATCCAATGGGGACACCTCCACCACCTCTGGGGCCGTGGCAGGAGACAATGTTTTCCTTCCAGCGGGGGGTGAGTTCTGCACTCTGCCACCCCCAGAAGCTGGGGGGATGGCCCCTTCTGCACCCTCGGAGTCCAGAGGGCAGGCAGCCTTGGGCACAGCAGCAGGTTCTACGGGTGCCTCCTCCGATAAGGCTGGTCCAGAACCTTCCGTCTTGGCCGATTCCGTTTTCGTCTCGGCGATTCGATTCTCCTCGCTGGGGTCGGGACTCTCTTCGGCTGGCTCTTGCTGTGTCTCTTTCACTGGGGGGGTTTCAGGGGGTTTCTTAGTGGTCTGTTTCTTTTTTAAGGAAGGTGGCCTCGGTTTCTTAGTTCGCTTAAGGGTACTGGAAGCACTGCTCGAACCCGTGCTATGTGCATCTGGGGCCGGGGCCGCGGCCTCGGGGTTGCCTGAGCAAGAAGCACCATCAAAGTCACTGGCTTGCAGGCTGAGCGAGCGGGATAACGTCGACTTAGAGATGGGGACAGAGTCCGTGGACTTCCTCCGCGAGCTCACCTTGCAATCCTGATTCTTAGAGTCTGAGGAGCGAGGCTCCAAGGTCTGAAAATCATCCACCAGCTCGATGTTGTCAAAGTCCAAGTTGTAAGTCCCGCTGCTGGCTATCGGCTTGTCTTCATCGAAGACGGAGGAGAAGGAGTGTGTCGGAGGACGGAAAGGACTTCCTTCCACCGAGCTGCTGCGGGGGCCATCGGGGACACAGACCGGCTCAGAGCCACATCCTGAGGAAACGGAGACAGAGCCGTCACTGAAGGACACAGGACACTTCGGACAGTCTCTCATCCCATGCCAGACTACAACCCTCTAATACCAGAGCCCCAGGTCAACCCACCCACCACTGGACAGACACGCTGCTTGGGTACAAATCCTGCTCTCACCCATTGGCTCCAGGGTCTGGACAAGCTGACCCTCAGCTCTCTCATCTGTAAAGTGGGAGCAATAAGGGCTGTTTAAGGAATAGCTCAAATCATTGTCATTCAAAATATGTTTACCAAGTGCCTGATCAAACAAAGCACCTGTTCTGGGCGTTGGGTATTCAACAATGAACGAAATCTTTGCCCTTCTGGAAGTTACATTCTTTAGGGAGAAGACAGTCAAGGAACAATAAACAAGTAAAACATATGGACTGTCGGATGGTGACGAGTGCTATGGAGAAAAAGAAAGCCAGGGGAGGGGTGTTGCAATTTTAAAATAAGGCAGCTGGGCAAAGCCCTCCAAGGAGGAAACACTGAAGCCAAGATCAGAAACGAGGTAAAGGCGTGAACCAGGGGGATACCTGCGGGGGGAAGCATCCTAGGCAAAGGGAACAGCAAGTGCAAAGGCCCTGGGGTAGGCGCACACCTGGTATGTTGCAGAAATATCAGAGGCCAGTGTGGCTAAAGTAAAGGAGAGGAGCAGGAAAGGAAGACAGAGAAATAATGCAAGTAAAGCATAGTGAGCCTTTGGGAAATACTAGTTGCTATCATCATCCAGCCTGCTCTCGACTCGTCAGAGCCTTTATCTGGAGGTCCCCGGGCAACTGCAGCAGGACTGAGCTCGCCCCGTCTGCCACCTGTCCCGACTCCAGGGATCCCCGTGATCTCTCCCTCCAACCCTGCCTGCCATGCTCCTCTTCTTGGCCTTCCCTCTCATCCATCGTCTCTCCATTTTTCTGGAGCTTCTTCCCCGTTTCTCCTCCCCCCTCAGCCACTACCAGCCAAGGAGGCTGATCCTTATTTTAAAACATGCTGCGGTGCTCCAGATGCTGGCCAAGAGATATTCCATCATCTCATGACCCCACTGCTCTGTTGGGATGAGGCCAGCCTGGCCTTGGCTTGGCTCCTCTGGGCTCTGCCTGCACCAGGCGGCACCTTGCATGCATTTCTGGCTTCACAGCTGTCCTGGGCAGTCAAGATGCCAGAAAACGATTGGCCAGAAAACTGAAAACGTGTCCCTAGACAAAGGGGAGAAAACGTTGCAAAGTGGTCTGCAGAAGAAGGAATTCAAGAGCTGGCACGGGGCCTTCCCTGGCGGTCCAGTGGTTAACACTCCGGGCTTCCACCGTAGGGGGCGCAGTTTCGATCCCTGGTCGGGGGACTAAAATCCCGCATGCTGTGTGCAGCGGCCAAAAAAAGAAAAAAAAAAAAAAAAGAGCTGGCACATATATGACTTGGGACGGCATTCCACTGTCAGGAGTTATATCCTGCAGTACCCACCCCACCCCTTGCCGTGGGTTGCCAGATAAAATATAGGATGTTCAGTTAAATTTGCATTTAGGATAAAAGAATACATTTTTTAGTATAAAGTCCCAGTCACTCACTGTGTGTCTGCGATTCTAATTTAATTGGACGCTCTGTATTTTTGTTTGCTAAATCTGGCAGCCCTAATCCCTCATTCCAACAAACCAACAAGGTTTGTGAAATCCTCACTTACACCCAAACTGGCTTCCTACTGTAGATTTTTCTCAGAGCGGTTCATGCTCACGGCAGTGCACCCCGAGGTGGTGAGCACTTAGCAGAGAACCACAGGAAATGAAGACAACACGAGGAAATGCCGGCCTCCTGAGCTCAGGACCTGGTCTGATTTATCTTCGTTTTCCCTGGACCTGCCACAGTTTCTCTTGCCGGCTCAATAAATGCCTCTGGCATTGAGATCACTTCCTGGAAGCAGGTCTACTCGCCAGCCATGGTTTCAAACCTTCCCTTCTCTTCTGCATCCAAAGCCACCCCAGGCCCTACTTGGAGCAGATGTCCTAGAAGATGGGAGCACTTGCTTGAAGGCTCTCAACGCTTTTTGCCAAAAGATTCCTCCGTGTCTCGAAAACACGCCTGCTTCATTCTCATCTCAAAAGATGTCCCCTCCCTTCTTCTTTCTACAACCGTCTCCCTCCCTATTTCCTCCAGAGACTGGCACCCTCCGGCACCCCATCCTCGCATCAGCAGTTGCCTCCCCTTCCTGCCCTGGACACACAGTACAGAGGGCACCGAAGGACCAGGGGACTCAGAGGACCAGGTGTTTCAAATGGGCCTTGCAGGAGAGAGAAAGGGCCTCAGCCCAGCCCATCATTTCCAAAGCAAGGCCCACAACTGCTGACCTGCTTTCTCTCAGGCTGCCACGCATACCCCAGCAGCCTGAAGAAGGAAGCCTTTCGAGGCCCTTCAGATGTCAGGAGTTCTCCCCAGACCGTGCAACAGTCAGCAGATATGCAGCTCAACCATCTGCTAACTGTTTTCCCCAGAAGAAAAGCTCTCTGACGGCTTAATGTGGCTTTCCTCTTTAGAACTGACACACCCTAATTAAATCATCATGGACCAGGAAATCGAGTCTCGACACAGGACTTCTTAGCCTCGGCACTGTGGCCATCTCAGGATGGTTAGTACTTTGTCGCAGCGGGCCCATCCTGTTCATTGTAGGATGTCTAGCAGAATCCTTGGCTTCTGCCCACTAGATGCCATTAGCATCCCCCCACCCCAAGCTGTGACAACAAAAATGTGTCTAGAAATTACCAAATGTTCCCTGGGGGGCGCAATAATCCCTGGTTGAGAACCACTGTTTTATTGTCTGTTGACCGGAGCAGGGCTGGGAGGGCCCTTCGATGCTCTTCAGAGAAAACTTTAGACCAGAGAAATGGGTCACTGCCACGTGCAGGCCTTGATTTTCCAAAGCAAGTGTGGTCCAACTGGATTCCCGGTCCCCCCCACTGGATTTCTAAATGTCCATACATCGTATCTGCATGAAGACAATTTATTCATTCATTCCTATATGTCAAACAATCTGGCTGCCTCCTATACGTCAGCCACTGTGGGGCATGCTGTGGACACAGAGGTAAGGAAGGATCCATCCACGTGCTCACGTCCTCTGCCTGCTGCATCCCAACAGCGCAGACCTGGGCAACGCTTGCCCTGGAGACCAACGCCTTGTCCTGGCTCCAGGTTCTGGCTCAGTCTGAGGACAAAATCAGCATCTTTGGTTCACGATACCCAAAGGATTACTAGGTGGTGCCCGACATATCAGTCAGCTCAGGCCACCAGAACAAAGTCCGCAGACCAAAGGGCTTAAACAACACAGCTCTGGAGGCTGGACGTCCGAGGTCAAGGGGTCCACAGGTTTGGTTTCTCCTTGACTTGCTGATGGGCATCTTCTCCCTGTGTCCTCACACGGCCTTTGCTCTGTGTGAGCACATCCCTAACGTCTCCTCCTCTTCTTACAGGGACGTCAGCCCTAACAGATTAGCACCTTACGACCTCATTTAACCTTCGTCACCTCCTTAAAGGTCCTATCTTCAAATACAGTCACACTGGGGGGTCAGGGCTTCAACATATGAACTTGAGGGCACACAGGGCAGTCCCTAACTGTGCTAGGCAATACAATCCCCGAGCTAAGGAAAAAAGAAATGTGTTTGGAAACAAGAGGGGATTCCAAGGAAAGGGAGAAAGCCAACGAGGGGCAACCGATGTCACCCAACTCTCACACTACTGTCTTCAAAGGCCACATCCCTTAGCCTTGCTGACTGCTTCTAGCTGGAGCACGTACTGCCAGCTGTGTTGTGCTGCTCCCTCTGCCTCCCCCCCCCCCCCGCCCCCACAGCCAGCTCGCCCTGGGCAGGAACCCACAGGCCCAGAGGCCTAAAGGTGCCAACACAAGGCACCCCTGCACTCAGACGCTTAGCTTCACCCAGGATATCAAGCGTAAATGGTCTTGTACACGGGGAGCCTAGCTCTACATCCTTCCAAGCATGTGAATAATAATCGATTGCAATCAATAATGTTTATTCTGGAAAAGGCCTCCGTTTTTTTCTTTTTTTGCAGTACGCGGGCCTCTCACTGTTGTGGCCTCTCCCATTGCAGAGCACAGGCTCTGGACACGCAGGCTCAGCGGCCATGGCTCACGGGCCCAGCCGCTCCGCGGCACGTGGGATCTTCCCGGACCGGGGCACGAACCCGTGTCCCCTGCATCGGCAGGCGGACTCCCAACCACTGCGCCACCAGAGAAGCCCAAGGCCTCCGTTTTAAGAAGGCTAATGAGAGATAAATGGAGCCTGACTCAGTCCTCATGCGGCACTGCCTGAGACGCTCACTGAAAGCCCTGGCTTCTGGCTCCTTCCTGGCGAAGCAGTTCAGCACAGCTGGGATCAGGGCTCGGAACGCCCATTTTCACGGGTGCCACGGGTGGCTCCCAGAGCAGGCAAGTCGGGCCCGGGCTAGCTCACGTCACCTGCTTCCTATCAGGACACAGTCTAGTTCTTCACATCTCCGGGGGCAATGTTTTCATATGTGGCCACAGATACGGCTTGAAGGATCAGCCTGGATGGCTTGGACTGATCTTTGAGGTGAGTTCTGATTGCTTATGGGTACTCAGCGGTGTGAGACGTCAGGGCGGGTGGAAGTGACAGGCAGATGCGGTCCCTGTGTGTCCACTCTCTGATGTGGTCACTAAACCCAGAACGGACCAGCAAGAGAGGCAGGCAGCCCATGCAAAACCGGCTTCCGGACTCTCACGCAGACCCTGCTGGGTCCCGAGGACCTCCACACCTGGCAGGTCTGTGCCCGCTGCTTCCTGGACACCTGCCCTCCTCTCCCACATCTATGCTCTCCAAACTGCCTTCAGCTCCCAAAGGCTGAGGAGCAGCCCTGCTCGAGGCTCTGTGGGTCACGACAGCTATCGACCGGGGTGACTTTGTTTGCAGATGGAGAAATTCTCTGTGAAAACAGGTTGGATCCACCTGAGCTGGACGTTGAGTGCAGTCAAGGTCCTCCAGCGAGGTCATTAAGGGCAGACAATGTGAGCCCAGAGGCTCAGGGCCCTGCCAGGTTCTTGGTGTGCCCACCCAAGGTGCCCAGGGCCACCCCTGGCAGGTTATTCAACTCCTCTGAGCCTCAACCATAAATCAAGCACTCTTGTGAGGATGAAACAGGAGGAGCACGTAAGCACCTAGTCCCGGGTACAGCAGTGCCAGGAAACAGCAGCCGTGGGCCCCAACTCTTACACACGCCACCGTGACCCCACTCCCTGTGCCCCTGCCCCAGGATGGGAAGGGCCCTCGCCTGGCCGGGCTCTCAGATGCCTCGCCTGATACCAGGAGGCTTCCTCTCTCTCTGCGGGGGGCACCCTGCACTTCAACCTCAGAGGAGATGAAAGCAAGTGACAATATGTATGGAGACTGAGTCCTGAGACGTAAAAACAGAAGCCCCTGGGTGCAGTAAGCTCCCTTCTGGGTCAATCTGCAGACAGCAGTCCACACACGGCCACGTGGAGCACAACTGGAGCCTCAACAAGGCCACCCTCCCCGCTGAGCAGTGAGGAAAGGTCGAGGTCAAGCAGGGCACGGGTGGCTCCGGTCACCTCCAAGGCCCCCACACCGGCCTTTCCCGTGCGACAATGAGCAAACAGCGCTTCCCCCACGGGGAACCGCGTCTCCAGAGGGAGGGCAACTGTAGGATGGAAACCCGCCCCTGGTCTCATAGACAGGCTTTCCTCACTGACCACCTACTTGCCACCACCTGGCAACCGCATGGCCTACCCTCTGCCTCGGATGTACCGGCTCATCTCGCCTGCACAGAGAGCAACTTGATTTCCAAATGGAAGGGAGTCGAGAAGCGGGGATTCTGATGCCACAGCCCCTCACTTGTTTTGAGACCAAGGGCAAGGTCCAGAAGCCCCACATCTCACTGGCAAGCAGGTGATGAGATGCCCAGTACAGGGATGCTGTGAGCACTGGGGTTCCTTCCCTTGCCTGAGATGGGATGAAACTTGCTAAGAACCTGGCACAGGACTGGCACATGATAGACACGAAATGGAGCTATTATTTAATTATGTGACGTTTCATTCTGTCCTTCAGTGGTCAGTTCTGAGTTCTAATAATGCAGCCACTGTAGAGCAGCCACGCGTCCTGATTACAGAACCACGAAAAGTCGGAGTGGGAAGGATCTCAGAGGACTCACGGGTCACCTGCTTCATTTTACAGATAAGAAAACGGCTCAGAAAGTGATTATATATATATTTTTTTTTTTTCTTCTTTTTCAGATTCTTTTCCATTATAGGTTATTGCAAGACACTGAAAATAGTTCCCTGTGCTCTACAGTAGGTCCCTGTTTAACTATTTTGCACTCAGTAGAGTGTTTATGCTAATCCCAAACTCCTAATTTACCTTCCACTCCCCCGCTATCCCCTCTGGTAACCGTAGGTTTGTTTCTTAGGTCTGTGGGTCTATTTCTGTTTTGTAAATAAGTTCATTTGTATCATTTTTTTTGGATTCCACATATAAGTGATATTATATGATGTTTGTCTTTCTCTGTCTGGCTTACATCACTTAATATGATGGTCTCTGGGTGCGTCCATGTTGCTGCAAATGGCATTATTTCGTTCTTTTTTAATGGCTGGGTGGTATCCCACTGTGTATATATATGCGCTGCATCTTCTCCGTCCATTCATCTGTCGATGGACACGTGGTTTGCTTCCATGTCTTGGCTATTGTAAATAGTGCTGCTATGAACAATGGGGTGCATGTTAACTTTTCAAATTAATTTTCTCCCGTTTCTTTTCAATTAAAGAGGTTAATTTCACTTTTATTTTTTAGTTAATCTGTCTATAACGTAGCAACCTAAGGTAAAATCATGTCCTAGCTGAAAAGAAGATTTAATGACTAATCCACGTAGGCAATCACATGTTTTTGTATCATGAGCTAAACCATCAGTTTTAACCAACCATGCAAGAATTACAAAGCCACTGAAGTAAAAGCCATAAAGGCTGGAGTGACCATCCCTAGTTAGACTATGTTAATCAATGGTAAATGCTAAGAGCCTCTGGAATGTATATTTACCTAATAACTAGTAAAATCATACAATCATTTAAAAAATCTTAGGTCAGTTATTAAAAAAAAAAAGAAAAAAAACTGGGCTCAGATAAGCCACCCCCTGGCACAGCCCAGACGAGCGGCAGACACATGGTGGCCAGCCACATCTCACCCATTATCCTGTCCCGTGCAGCACCACCATCTGGCGGCACCCAAGGTAAGGTGACAGGTTATTTTGTCAAATTAAGTTTCCAGGAGGAAAAATCATGTCTTTATTCACAGCCAAAGGTCTCGTCTATTATTTCCTGTGGTTCTTTTGGCACCTTTAGCAACATCGCAGGCACTCTGCAGAGGCAAAAACCAAACGGTAGATTTTCCTCTCTTGCCCTCTCTCTCCCTCGGTTCCCAGAAGGAAGCTTTCTTCTCCTCTAGCCACCTCCACAAGCAAGCACAGCGCCCCTTTAATCTGTACCGTCCCATGCTGTCCACAGAAGGGACCAGCAGACTTTTCTAATGAGTGCGACAAATCAGATGGATCTTTGTACAGCCCGAGACAGGGGGGCTTTAGGCAGACACAATCCCGACCGTAAGCGTCCTTATTGTATAATCCGCATACATGTAGCCTCACTGTAGTTTTCCAAGGAGGAGAAGCATAAAGTCAGACTCCAGCCAGGGTAATCAAAAGTTCCATGGGGCTGTGACTCATGGCAATTCACGGCTCCAACCCCTTCCACTGGGGGTTCTCTCCTAATCCTCCATAGTGTTCATTCTTTCAAAAAGTGCCACCAAGCAAGAGCTGAGTGTTGTGCGTGCGTGTGGGTGTGTGTTTAAGAATGGAGATTGTTCTTCGCTTTGTTGCAAGAGAAGTCAGGAAGAAAGAACAAAGACAGGCTGAAGAAAAGAACAGAGGTGGCAAACCAACCCCAGAAGCGCTATGTGACTGGAAATCCCACGGGACGCACACGTGCCCACAGCAATGACCGTCCTCTGGACGCTGCACGGCACTTGGGGTTGGACCACACACTGTCCTCGGCCTTCGTTCTTCTTCTGACATCTTTCCTAAGGCGTGAACTTATTACACCCATAAAAAAGGGTAATTTAATCGTAACTGCACATCTGACCTAAGGATTGAAATGTTTGTCATTCAGTCACTTTCCATTAAAACCTTGGGGCGAGTTTTTTACAATATCATAGGAAATGGAATTTTTACGTTCTTTATTATATGAAAGAAAGAAAGTTGGGGTGCAAACGACTCCCTGAGAAATGTAAGCAGCCCTTCCTGCTTCTTCCCCACCTTAAAATCAAATAAATTCCAATAATTACCCTCTCAGAGCTCAGTGCCTAAACGAACTTTGCAGCATCCGGTACTACTAACTGACAAGCTGTCAAAAGGGGAGAATATGAAAACTGCATTTATTAGACACCAGCAAAGGTATCTCTCCTCTCCCCCCAGCACCATGGAGCACATCTGCTTAGGAACAAAGCTCCAGGAGTATCTGCCCTGAAACTATGGCCAGCTTGAAGCCAGAGCAGCTAGAAAGAATCCCATCCATTTCTTTCTAAAACCAACATTAAGGTCAAAATCGTTTTTTATTTTGCAGTTCACCTGGCTCCTGGCCAGGGTGAGAGTACAAATGGAGGCCGGGCCCCTGGCCTGTTCCTTCTCTCCCCAACCTCCATCCCTCACCAGGGGCAGCCTCGAGCACAGGTGTGTGGACAACCCAACTGGAAGTCACAGCCCCATCCCTGGTATCTCCTTGGCTAAAGGGTGCAAACGCGGGCACAGTCAGCCTTGGGAAGATGGGCCAGGAGATGGGGACGGGGTGGGCCCAGGAAGTGGCTGCTCCCAGGTATCCAGAACACGGTCCAGGAGGAGTTTGGCTCTGCAGACTTACCTCGCTGTGAGGGCTGTGGCCCCAGGAAGGCCAGAATGGGGCCCTCTGAAGTTCAGGGTCCAGCTGAGGCTGTCCGGCTCTGAAGACAGTACTACCTGGCCCCCTGATTGGCCTGTATGGCCATTTCTGAGACCACCTGGCCCCCTGACCAGCTTGTGAGGCCATTCCTAGCAATCCCCATCTCCTTCCAGGCCTCCTTGAGGTGGTCCCACCCCTGCTGGTGTAACTGAAGGAAGCACACAGAAGACTCCAGCCAGCTGGGCAGGCTGGAGGCTGGGACAGGAGGTCTGTCCTATCCTTCCCCATCCTCCCAATCACAGTAGTCACCACATCCGAAAGGTACATAAAGGTCTTTGTTCTAAGTCACACTAGGGGGTGTGGGAAAGTGATAAGAAGTCTGGATAATTTGAAGTTAATGAGGAAAAAAGGAGCCATCCCTGCACAGACTCAGCCGTCCATCATTTTCTCTTCTCGCCCATTTACTAATTATCATCCCCAAGCCCACAGGGGCAACGTTTTTAATAAAAATGCAGGTTCACATGGGCGATCCAGAACCAGTACTCTTATGGGAGCAAGGGGCCAAATGTCAGAATCGAAGATTGCACCAGAGAATTCCATGACCCGCACAAACCCAGTTCTGGACGTCAGCTGAAAGGCACCCAGAGTTAAATGCATGGTTTCCCCAGAGGCCTCCCCTAAACTTCTGCAAAGCAGACACAAAATAGCCCACTGTATCTCCGCACCCTTAGTTTACACCACATCAAAGCAAGCCTGGGAGCTGAGAGGCCCCAGAGGCTGGTGACAATCTAAGGAGCTCCAGCCCCCCGGGGTGTGTGCCCTCCTCCGGCCGGGTCCCCTGAGGAGCCGCTGTTGAGTCTTCCTGGGGCTCAGCCGCAGGGCTGCCCCCAGGCCTCCCCCAGGGGCGCCTGATCCTTGGTTACCTGGTTCTTCTGGGGGAGGCGGAGCGCTGACCTCGGGCTCTGGAACGACTTCAGAGGGTGGCGGAGGTGGGGCCGGTGGAGCTTTGACGGGGGTCGTTGACTCCGGGGTCTCAAATGCTTCTTCAGAGTCAGAACTCCTGATGGAGAGAGAGGGGGTGGAGAGCAGGTTAGACAGTGGCCGGGGCTGCGTTGGCTCCGAGGGGCCAGTGCTGGGGAGCCATGCACGGCCTAATGACCCTTCCCAGGACCGGTGCAACCAGTCTCACTGTCCAATTAAACGGTCCAAGGCCAGCCGTGAGCAAAGTCACTTCTCAGCGTGATTCCCAGGAGTGAAACTCGTTATCACCAGCTTTGCGCCCAAATGATGGAGTCTTTGAACTCAGCTCTACACGAAATACGTATTTCTGGCCTTAGTGGCAAATACAAACAGTGGAATCTTTTGATCAACGCTGGCTCGCGTTATTTTGGCAACAATTCAGGCAAAATGATATGGAAGCATTCCCAGGGATACTCTGTGATGCTGTGGTTCCAACACACCCATGGGACCCTCACCCCACAAGACAAAATCTCATTAGGTCTCTCTCCCCCTCACCCCATCATTCTCTCCCACTGCCTTTCTTTCGTAGCACAAAACCTGTTATTATAGATTTAGTCACTTTCTAATCATGTTAATGATCTTTCCCTTCTATTGAGCTGAAAGGCCAAGAGGACAGCCTGTTTTGTTTTGTGTTTTTTTTATCACTGCATCCCCAGCCTAAACATCCCGTAAGTGAATACATGAATGAATGAGAGCTGGCAGGTCAGGTGGAGGACGTGTCAGACTAAAACACAAAGCACAGCCCCCCTGCTGATCCCAAGAGTGTGAAAATGGCCCTCGCTGGTCTGCAGCAAAGTCTCTTCTCAAGGAAGATTCTTCAGCCAGAGAGATGAACCGAAACTCCACCCAGAGGATGCCCCCCACCCAGGAACAAGGGGATATCACTCACCGAACTAAAGCCTTATCCTGGGCTCGAGAAAATCCAGAGCAGTCAGTCCTCCTCCATCACCCTGCTTCCACTGAGGACTCAATTTCAAGCCAGAAAGGATGAGGCACCCCCAAATCACTGAGCCAGGCATGTGTCCTCAGGCTGGAGGGCAGCTCCTTACGTACTCAGGATGCACGGGGGTCCATGGTCCCAGCCCCACCACACTCTGAGGATGCCGGCGTGCAAGAAGCAGCAGCATCACGTGGGCTAATTTCCGTCTCGGGGTACTTTAAATAGACCAAGATGCCACTTACTTACTTGCAACAAGGAAGGTAATTATCAAGAGGGTGGATACTTAGGATCGCTGCTGGCACGAGCGACCCAGCCGGCGATTTGGCAGAAGATGTATAATCGGAGGGCGACGCATCAGGTGTGTATGGAACGCGAAACGCTCACAGCGCAGAGCACCAAGATATCAAAGGACCAGTGTCCTCTGCAGAAGTCAGCATCTTCTAAAGACCATCTGCCAGCCGGCAGAGAACGCCACGACAAACCAATCCCTCCACAGTCAGGCAGGACAGGAAAAAAAGGGCCATTTGGTGAGTTCTCCTTCAGGAAATCTACATCGATGTTTTTACAACTTGTCTGTCAGAGACTCACTTTGTCAGAGCCAAAGATTCCCCCACCCCCATCCTTTCAAGGACCCTGGCTCCTCCAACCTGCCACACAGCCCTCAGGGACAAAGAGACGAACAGAAACATCAGAGCTGCTTTTGATGGGATCCAATGAGCCGAAGCCTGCATAGTATCAAATTTCATTAGTAAAGACTGGATTCATGCAAACACGACAGAGGCCATGCTGACTTTCACAAACACACGTTAATATTAACGGACTTAGCTTTTGTCTAGGGGGGAAATTTAAGATCCACGCCTGGACAACAACAGATCTAGGTGCTGACGTTTTGCAGAATCTGTTTACCGGGATGAAAAACACAAGGAAGTTATACAACTGAGCATCAAAGAGAAAGAGGAGCTTGGATCTGCGTGGTGGGCCCCGGGGGTCGCCCTGGCCCCCAGCTTCACACACGTCAGGGGCAGTGCTGAAGAGATACACGGAGACAACTTGCCTCTTTCCTGAGTTTCCTTGAAGGACCTGCAGACTGGAGTCCCCACTGCCGGTCACCGTTGTCCACATCCACCGGGCCCATTCCACCGGGGGCCATGTCCACCAGGAGGCAAAAGCCATCTCCGCTGAAAAACAGCTTCTGTCGCCCCAATTCCCACCCCTAATTCCTTTGCTGGTATCTCCGGGATCTGAATCTCTTTAAGATGTCACGAAAAGGTTAGCTGCACCGCCAGCCACAAATGTTGTGAGAGCTTCCCCAGCCTCCAGCAGAGATACTGAGGGAGAGACTCTGTGCTCTTCCCATGGCTTCTGCATCCCCGGGCCCTGGCGATGCGTGGCTTTAGAGCACAAAGGGCCCCTGATCTTTCCCAAGAGCACAAGCAAGCGACAGGGAGGGTTGGACGCTTGTGGATTCAAGCTGCTGAATTCCAATGAGGTCTCCCCTACTTGCAGCTGCCCAGCTGGCACACCTGCTCGGAAGGGACCACCGTTCCCCACGGCCCCGTGCGGGACGCAGTGCGTGGGAAGGGCAAGGGTACACCAAGCCCCCGTGTGGTTCCTTGCCTTGTTTACCGTGAACTTTTCTGCATCAAAGCATCAGAAGCTACCACGGACCCCTAGAATGCCATTCACTTCCAGCACTTCCTGCATTGTTTTCATATTTTCACTCCCTCTCCCAGGAGCGGAGAGCAAGCTAATTAGAGGAGGCGGAGAGCAGCTTTTTAAGTTAGCTCTTTTCTCCCTATTCAGTTTCTCAGGGGGCTCAAAAACATTCCCAAGAGCAGGGATTTCTGCAGTCCCCCCACAGAGCCTGGACATAAAAATAAAGCAGCATTTCAGAGTCCCAATGCATAAAAGCAGTTCCCATCGGCTGCTTGATTATTTTTTCCTACCAAAAGAACCTAAAGCACAGGAAATTATTCTGCAAAGGCTCCACACTTTTAAAATGAAAAAGTAACTCATTTAATTTGCCAAGAAGCTGTATTAGAAAGAGAAATGTGCCATTACAGTCTGCCAAAACGACTCTAAATGGTAGGGAAATATATTCAGCAGGATATGCAGAGCTAGGCTCTCCATATAAGGAAATATGTAAATACATGCAAATACGATAAGGTATATGCACTTCCATAGTGTAAAGACATACCTCTTAATGGCCAGGCATGAACTATCATGACTTTAATTCCTAGCATGAAGAGCGTTCTAATAACTATCAAATGCTGAACTCTTTGTTACGTGTCAGGCACTGGACTAGGCCATCTGTACATTTCTCGAGAATCTGCAAAAACATCCTGCTGCTGGAGAGCAGGCCCATTTTACAGAAGACACCAACTATGGTTTAGAGAGGCAAATTACTTCGCTCGAGGCCATCCGGTTAGTAAGCTAGGGAAAGCTGGGCTCATATCTAGAACTGTCTGCCTCTAAAATCTGGGCTGTCTTACTACATCAGTGGCTTCCAAACCTTTTTAGCAACAGAACTATTTTTCCAAATGCATCTTACATGAAATTCCTATGCATAGAGAAAGGTCGTATTTCACTTATTATGTAAGCTCAAGGTATAATATATTCTCATTATAAAGTCTATTATTGAGAACAATTAAGCTATTTTGATGAACTTGAAAATTTGACACTGAGGGTCGGGGATGCCAACTGCAGCATTAGATCTGTTAATTCCTCTCCTGGCTGCGCATTATTAAGAAGAGTCCCAGGGACTTCCCTGGAGGTCCCGTGGTTAGGACTCCGTGCTTCCACTGCAGTGGGCCCGGGCGCGAGGCCTGGCCGGGGAACTAGGATCCTGCAAGCGGCACAGTGCAGCCAAAACAAGAAAAGAAAAGAAAAGTCCCGATACATACCGATGAGTTAACCACAAACAACACCTGTTTTTAACAGCTTGTCCTGTGACCATGGAACATTCTTTAATAAGGCAGATAAGACAGGAGAGCTACCTAACCGGGCAAAACCAAATTAATCTATCAGCACAGGGCCATATGCTTGTGGCATCCAACACCACACAGTGTGTGTGTACAAAGAAAGATGGAAATGTGTAACCAAGTGCGGACACACCGTGCTGGGTGCTGAAACCTGAAGTCTACCAAGCTCCCCAGTGCGCTGGTAAAGTTTCTAAATATCTTTTCAAATACTTTTCTCAGATTTTGGAGAATCTCTATAGAGTGCTGAAGCCCACAGAGCACAGCTTGGAAACTTCTCCTCTGTACAACAACGAATACGGTCCCTCTATAGATGGCACATTGTGTCAAAACAGTATTTTATGGCAACTGTCCCCAAAGCAAGACAGCCGGCAGAATGTAGAACCCCGAGGCCTATTAACCTATATTTTTGATTTGGTTTAAATATGTTTGTGTTTTACTTCTATAAACTACAACAACAAAGTAGTATAAGATCACTCACATAATATAATAATAATATAACACAGTATAATATTAGTATCATATATAAGTAGTTAGTATAATATAATTAACATATTATAATATATACACATACATACATACATATACAAATACATGTGTGAATGTGTATCTATAAATAAAACGTCAGACCCTTTTAAGAGAGAACTATAAATGCAGTTTTCCAGCACATCATTAAACGGTTACATTTTGCTTAAGTTTTACTAAAGCTAATTCAAGGGCTTGGGAGAATACATTTTAGAGACCACAGAATCTTCCAACTTTGAAGCTGGTGGAAAACTTAGAGACTCCTTCCTGCTCCAACACTCTTATCACGTCTTTTTAAACAGGTGAGGAAACTGAGCCCTGGAGAGCTAAAGTGATTCCCAAGGCCACCAGCCCATTCGTGGCAGACGTTCTATAGAACTGGGCTTGCCTGCAGGAAACACTGACTCCAAATAACAGCTTTCTTTTCTAAATATAATGTCCCTCCCACCCTGGAAATCTAAAGTTACCTATACTTACAGGTTACCTGATTATCAAGACACACTGTGTGATTAAGCGTTGCTAAGGTGGAGGGGACGTTTCCACGTGCGTATCAATTTCCAGATCAATTCCTCAGAATTCCAGTGTACAGTTCCCACTGTGAAAGTGATTCGGGGGACACAGGTTCTTGTCACCACCCACCAAGAGTGAAAGGACACAGTGTAGGCACTTGAGAGGTGGGGGGCTTCCCAGGACACGAGCCCCAGCCTCTGAGCTCCTCGTGGAGGGACCACATGAGCGAGAAGTGAGCCCCTTCTCCTCCTACCCACCCCCTCCTTGAAGACAAACCAAGGGAAAGGCAGAGCACTGGCCCAAAGCCCCGACTCAGGGAGGACGGCTCGAATCCTCCAGGTCAGAAGACCACCGTCCCGCCCGAAGACAGAGGGAGACCTTCCGGGAACGAACCTGAGCTCTCGAGAGATCAGACGTCTCGTTCATCTCTGCAGCTCACGTAAGAGTCGGATGGATTTGTGAGTGAGCAGATATCTTTGAAACTGATGTGCACTAAATTCTACTCGTCAGAACATTCTGCTGTGAGAGCCTTGTCAAGAAAAGCTGTCTCTGCCCCAAACACACACACACATGCTTCCCTCCTGCCTAAAACAACTTGGCCGGACTGGTCATTTTTTCGGGCCAACTGAAAAGGGCCTTTCACTTTAATTTGTCCATCCCGGACATAGAAAAGGGATTGCTCAACAGCATCGCTCCTCAATATACAGGTGAAGGGAGAACGTGATTTCAACACAACCAAAGGCTGGCTGGGATGCTTCTTGGACTGTCAGGTGACTGAGGGGCCCACGGTCAAGTGCTGTCTCTCACGAACACAGAGCCAGCTCTGGCAAGCCAGGCAGCTAGGATTTTCAGCCTGACACTCTAGGGAAAATCAACATAGATGCTAACACACGTATCCCAAGATTCTTGGCACCTAGCGTCTGTCGGGCTATAAGCCAGGTCCATTTTCAGATTCAAGCAGCTTTCACTTGGTGGCTATGTTGAGACGTCAGCAGGGTTCAAAAGGCACTGGCCATCAACTTACTGGCCACCTCTGGGTTAGGCTGCTGCTCCAGCAAGAGAAATGCAATCACAAAGGGAAAGAGTATACATACATAGAGGAGTCCCGCAGACCTGGTGATGGCCTGTTGTAAATTGACTATAGTTGCAAGAAACAGGAACCGACTCAATAACTAAAAAATGGAATTTATACAGAAAAGCTATGGTGGCTGAGGAGTCAGATTTGAAGAAATAGGGAGGAGTGTCCAATTGGCCCACCTTGGATCGCAGGCCCATCATTTAGCTAGAAGAGGGTAGGGAACCCTGATAAATAAGCAACCCATCCAGACCCAGTGGAATGGGGGAGACAGAATGTCCCCCAAAGAAATCAGAAGTTGGAATGGATGGTATGCAGTCCATCAGCTCTCACGACACTATAACTACGTCACTCACTGTAACCGTGTGACCTTAGGCAAGTCACTCGACCTCCCAGGCCCTTGGATTGTTTGTCCAATAAGTGGGGAAATAACTGGAAGGATAATACTTCCTCCATATTATTACGGCTCCAAGTCTGCCCTTGGCTTCTAAGCAACAGAAATTTGGGGGAATGTGATTTGCTAGCCAGTTAAGTCTTCTATTTTATTTGGTCTTGCCTACTGAGTTGGGCATGAAAGAGAATCTGGAGGCCACACACAGCACGGGATGGCTGTCCTGCCAGGTGGTCCGTGGACACAAGTGCATCCATGAGAATGTGGACACTCTCAGAGTCACACTGAGCTGGGCCTCATCCTTCCCTCAAGGTGCACACAACCCACGTCTGCCAGGGACAGGGGTGAGGGCTCGGTGTGGCACTACACACGTGTGTGTACACGTGTGCCCGATGAACCCCCCCCGCCACACACACACACACACACACACACACAGAGTTAGCTCTGAAATTGACTTAACTGCAATGACACCGGAAACTTCACAAAAGAGAAGTGACTCTACTGGCTGCGGGCCTCATTGCAGGCAGTGAAGAATCAACGCTGAATGGGCTCCGGACTCGTGATTCCACAGATTTGTAACCGCATGGTGTTATGCCTTCCTGGAGAAAGGCCAGACTGAATCAAGTCTCAGGAGAAATAAAGAGACAAGGGACCCAGATGGCCCTTTTATGTCCTGACCTTCATGCTGATACTCCTGAAATCTCATCTTTGTAGCCTAACGGCTTGCCTGAGTAACTTACATTGGAATCTTTCAACTCAGATTCTTAAAAATCTAACTGGATATTGATGGATGCTAGCAAAAAAACGATAGGCAGATAAATAGCACCTATAAAGACTAAGTGGTAAAAGAGACAGAAAAACAATAGGAGAGGAGGCAAAAACTCAAACAGAGCAGTAATGTTTGGCCACAACCACCAGGGCTTTTTCTAGCACCTGGCAAGTAACAAACCCTCCCTCAGAACCGCATACTGTTAATGAGGGTGGGTGGGTTTGCAAGTACAGTCAGGAGAGTTCCAAGCTAAGTGGTAAGTAGAAAAACAGCAAATCAGGGACTTCCCTGGTGGCGCGGTGGCTACGAATCCGCCTGCCAGTGTAGGGGACACGGGTTTGAGCCCTGGTCCGGGAAGATACCACATGCCACGGAGCAACTAAGCCCGTGTGCCACAACTACTGAGCCTACGCTCTAGAGCTCACGAGCCGCAACTGCTGAGCCCACGTGCCACAACTACTGAAGCCCGTGCACCTGGAGCCCGTGCTCCGCAACAAGAGAAGCCACCTCAATGGAAAGTCCGCGTGCCGCAACAAAGAGTAGCCCCCGCTCGCCGCAACTCGAGAAAGCCCGCGCGCAGCAATGAAGACCCAATGCAGTCAAAAATAAATAAATAAAATAAATAAATTTATAAAAATACCCGAGCAAATTAAGGAATATAGTATGAGCTTATTTGGGGTACAATAATTATATATAAACATAAACAAATACACATAAACACATGTATATTTACATACACATATATATCTATGTAGAGATGGTCCAGAACGCAAGGAATTGAACACAGCTGGGACCTGATTAGCTGGATGTCCAGAGTGACACAATATAAGAGAAGGCGCCGACAAGGAGTTTGGAGAAAGCAGAGTGGCAGCTAGAATGCAGCCAATCCCCTCTGCACAGTTCAGGGCAGACACGCCCACGTGGGCCAGCCCCCTCCAGGCTCTACCCGCAGGAGTGCAGCGGGGCCACCCTCCAGGTGCTGTCACAGCCTGCAAGAAGCATCCGTCCTGCATCCAGGGCTCACCTGCCACACTCAGCGAGCATTCTTCTGATTTCAAGGTGGTTTTCCAGGCAGGCACCTGGGTACCAGGATGGGGGTGCCCCAAGCAGGGGCCAATGTTTTACAATCAGTACCTCAGAGCTTCCTCATCCAGCCTCTCACGTGATCCTCACAACAAGGGAGGCACGTGGATTTCACTCCATGACTATTTCAGCAGGACCTGTCAGGTGCTGGGCACCTGGGCAGCTGAGTCAGACAGATCAGCTCCCCATCTCGAGAAGCTTGCGTCCTCCTGGGTGCCCAGGAGGAGAATCCATAGCCAAGTGGCTCAGCGACTTGCCGAGGGCTCGGAGCCAATACCAGAGCTCGTGTCTTCCGTCTCCTGTCCTAACCCAAGTACCGTCCTCCACGTCCCAGAGGCTCCTGGACGTTGACAGGCTAGACTCCTCATTTGCAGATCAGTCTCTGGTACATTTGGGTGCTGTCAGTTTCCCAGAGCATCCTCACCTCCAAGGCAAGAGATCAAATGGAGTTTCTGCGTCTGGGTCCACGACTGCCTGATGCAGGGTATCCAGCCAGGCCAGCCTGGGTCTCCTGCCCTACTCACTCCCTCTCCCCTTCCTTATGGCCACACTTAACCCCCTCCCCCTCATTCAACCAGTGTATGTCTAGGCACCCTGGCCCTGGCATCCTGACTATAGTGGCTTGAGGTTCTTAGAACCTACAGGGAGTGATGAGGGGAGGTCATGGGCCACTCAGACCTCTGGGGTCAAGAAAGTGGCCTCTGTTGGGGGTCAAGTCAGCCCCTGAAGTCTGTTACCCTCATCAATCACATCCTGGGCAAAGGGTAATATCATCACAGAGTCAAGGGAGACTGAAGTGCTGACATCCCAGGACAGACTCTTTCAGGAGGCCACAGGATTTCCGCTTAGCAGAGAGCAGGGGCGGCTCTGGCCTTAGATTCCTGGTTCCCAAGTTCTTTAGATCCAAAGTGTCCTCACCTGAGTGTCTGTCTCTCTCTGTGTGTCTATCTCTCTGTGTCTCCATTTCTATTTGCCTCCCTCCCCTCCTGTGCGTGCGTGCGTGTGCGCACGTGTATGTGTGTCCCCTCCCTTGCCTAGCTCCCCCGCCATGCCATCCCCCTCTCTAGTCAAAACAAGAAAAGGAGCAGTGGAGGCTGCCCTGCCAATTTGATTCCCGCACTTTCCATCAATAACTTAAAGCTCATGCATTTTGACTTCATAAAATTCTTCATTTATAATCTTACCTTTAAATTGGTCCTTTAAGGCTTTGCAAATTATTGTTAATAATGGCCACTGGAGAAAGGACTTGAGGGCCCTTACTGCATCAGGCATTAACATCCCTATACTCACCCCTTGTAATGTTTCACTCAGTATAAATACATTACTGAGTCACGCTGAGAAGTCCTTGTCCTTAACAAATACATATACACCTTACAGGTAGATTTCAACCAGCTTGTTAAAACCTGAGCATCCCAGAAAGCATGGCGAGTTCCTTGTGAGACCCAAGCAGCTGGGATTATTAACGGAGCAGGAACCTACAGATTCTTGTTTGTAGAAAAAGGTTTTTGTCTCCTTGGCCTTCCCTGGGTTCCAAAGAGCAGACTCAAGCAGTTACTGATTAGGAAGTGAGGGAATGCAGAAACAAAGGAAAAGCAGTAAAGAAACAATAGTTCAGTGATAAAACAGAGTCCTAGTTCCTCCTGAAGGTATCAATATACACAGAACAAGTGGACACATGTTTTGCAGGAACCAAGACCCTCCCGGGTGGAGGATGGTGACTACACACTGACCACAAGTACGCAGACCCCAGACTGGTTGGAACCAGAAGGTTGATGATTGAGATTCCCTAAACGTCATCCTGTCACCTCACCACCAACCAATCAAAAGAAAGTTATCCACCCTGCAGCCCTCACTCCAAATGTTGCCTTTAAAAATCCTTCCCAGACTTCCCTGGTGGCGCAGTGCTTAAGAATCTGCCTGCCAATGCAGGGGACACGGGTTTGATCCCTGGTCCGGCAAGATCCCACACGCCGCAGAGTAACTAAGCCCGTGCTCCACAACTACTGAGCCTGCGCTCTAGAGCCCGTGAGCCACAACGACTGAGCCCGTGTGCCACAACTACTGAGCCTGAGCTCTAGAGCCTGCGAACCACAACTACTGAGCCTGCGTGCCACAACTACTGAAGCCCGCACACCTAGGGCCAGTGCTCCGCAACAAGAGAAGCCACCACATGAGAAGCCTGTGCACCGAAACGAAGAGTAGCTCCCACTCGCCACAACTAGAGAAAGCCCGTGTGCAGCAATGAAGACCCAACGCAGCCAAAAATAAGTAAGAAAAAAAATCCTTCCCTGCAAACCTTTGAGGAGTTCAGGTCTTTTGAGCATGAGTTGACCATTCTCCTTGCCTGTCGCGCTGCAAATAAATGCTGTACTTTCTTTTACCGCAATCCAGTGTCAGTAGATCGGCTTTGCTGCAAAGCAGGCGAGCGGACCCAAGTTCAGTTCAGAAACAACACCCTCCTGGGGAAGAGAACAGTGACCTTCAGCGACGCATCTGGAGACCCCGATGCTGTGACAACTGAGAACATGCTTCCAGAGTGGGTTTAGATTTTGCTATATTTCACTTATCTGGACCAATACGTCCCACAGCCTCTCTCTGCTAATCAGAAAGATGAATTCTCCAGAAAACCTCTTTCCCAGCTCTGCTAAGTGAATGACAACCTGCGGTCCACTGTGGGTCTCAATGAGCCTCCATCGCGATGCTGCACACAGAAACAAGATGTACAAACCTGAACTCGGGATGGGGTGGCCAGGATACTTCTGTAAAAAAAAGTCTGACATTTAGAAAGTTTGAAAAGCTCATTTTCTACCACCGTCTGCAAACAGCGCTTCTGTATAATAAAGAAGGAGCAGGATGCCAATCTTGTGTCCCTTTCTTTCCCATCTCTTTACATGATAAAAAGGAAAAGAACAGCTGGTAAACAGGAGGCCAGTTGCAGAGTATAAGTATTGTTCAATGCCTTGAAAACACGCTTTTCCCTGAAGGCACTGCCTGCCTCAGTGTGTTACCGTGCCCTCTCTCGTACAAGACGCAGCGACATCAACCCAGTCTTTGACCTACTTATTAAAAATTCTGAACTGATAAAATCTAAGTGAAAGCACTTTCTTTGTGTATAAGATAGGAATTTATGATTCTGATCATTTTGTAGATGAACAGAGCGCAACATTCACCAAATATAAAAAATGAGATCAACAGATCTGGTTCTAAAAGTCCTGCTCTGTCATCTGTGAGGTGAGCCACGTGGGACAGTTTCTGTAACATCCCTGGGCCGCAGTTTCCCCATCTATGCAGTGCGCGTAGTAGCGAGTAACAGGTGGTGGTACCACCAGCCATATGGGGTTACTTTGAGGAGTGAGTTTATACCTGGGAAATGCCGTGCACAAGCCCAGGCAGTTCGAAGGCATTTACTCTCTCCAGTCCTTCAAGTGTTAAAATTCTACAACCAAGATTATTGTATCCATCACCTAAACATAATCAGAGAAACACTAAGCATAGTCATCTTTTCTTTAAAGCCCCCTGTAGTCAGAGGACAGCTGTACCAATGATTCCTGAGTTTTCTACAGAGCGATGAGAAAAGAGTGTGATTTTCTTGTTCTTCCCACACACCTAACAGCAACCCCCGCCCCCAGACACGTACGGCTAAAAGGGCTGTGGGCGAGGAATTGTAAAATTAAGCAAGAAACTTCACTCGACTATTTACTGAATTAATTCACAGCCACTCAGAGAGAAACTATAATCAACAAAACAGAAGTTATAGCCCCTGATCTACGTTTTTAAAAGGTCTTTCTGGCTGCTCAGAGAACAGCATTAGGAGCAGGAGTGGGAGGCGGGGGGGGGGGGGGTGGGGGGGTGAGGAGATGATCAGATCAGCAAGGAGATAGGAGAGTCCAGAAGGGAGAAGATGGGGCTCAGACTAGAGGAGGGGCATGGACCAAGGTGGTGAGAAGTGGCCAGATTTGAGGTGCTAACATGTGAGAATTAAGGAGCCAGCTGTCAGCGGTGGAACTGAGATTCCAAGAGCGTTTTCAAAAAGTTTTGGCTAGGGGCTTCCCTGGTGGCACAGTGGTTGAGAGTCCGCCTGCCGATGCAGGGGACACGGGTTCGTGCCCCAGTCCGGGAAGATCCCACATGCCGCGGAGCGGCTGGGCCCGTGAGCCGTGGCCACTGAGCCTGCGCGTCCGGAGCCTGTGCTCCGCAACGGGAGAGGCCACAGCAGTGAGAGGCCCACATACCGCAAAAAAAAAAAGTTTTGGCTAAATATAAGCATTTATTTTTACTTGCACTATAATTGATACAAGGAAAAAAATAGTTTTTTCTCAACTCCAAGAGACTCTGAATCATCTTTTACACTGGTTGATTTAATAATAACAAAAATATCGCAGTCATCATCACTGGTTTAAATATGACAAAGCTGATAAGTAACCTCATATTTCAGTTACGTATAACAAAGCTCCAACGAACAGATAAATTACCCACATCAAACAGACAAACTGTCTCAAGGTTAAGGGATTTGTGACAATAAGCCAATTGGGTTAAAATAGACTCTCAGAGCTGACCTTCTTGACAACAATCAACTCAATTTTATGATAAAAGGAACAGAACATGGTACAAATCTGACCACAGTCACCTGGCTATTTCTCTTCATCTTGCCTGCAAACCCAGTTACTTATAAGCATGCTCCAGCCTCCATCCTCACTTATTTTTAGGGCAAGATGTTAAAGGCCAGCTTTGTGCTCTGTTTCTCAAATCTCTTGCATCAAAGGCTCAAAGTTCTCCAATTATCTCAAGGTTCCTGCCATTTAAAAGTCATGCTTCTGGTTTCAGCTGAAAACCTTAATGTAAGATGAATTAAATAATTAGGGGCTTATCTCTTCTTGCCTTTATTTGTCACAGGACATGGGAATGGATTAAGCATAAGAGATAAGAAAAGGAAAGAATCAGGAATTTCACCTAAGTCTTTGCTCACAAAACTGGGGGAAGCATGAATGGAGAATATGATACATTTTGCCCAAAATTAAGATGGAGAAGCTCTGACTCTTGACATTCCACCCCGCACCTCCTTCAACAAGCAACACCAGAGGGTCTCACGGGCTTGGTTCAGGTAATCATCATCATGGCCACTGAGAGAACTGGCCAGCTTGAGATCAGACTCCTGGAGGAAACCCCATCCACCGGGTCCTCATTCCACAGCCTCTAAGTTCAAGTAAATAGAAATCTTACAACAAAGACATCAGGGATGGAAAATGAGCATCTCCGCCAAAGAATGCAAAAGTACTCAGATATGGAAAAAATATCAGACACTTCCTAAGCACCATTTCAAGACGGAGGCCCCACAAACCCTCAATTTCTCCCTTAGACACTATTTTCACCCCAGGCCTTGGAAGCAATGCCTCAGAATGAGCCAGAAGGAGAGCGGGAAGGGGAGGGTATGTGTCACTCAGAACAAGGGACTCCACGGGCACAAACACTGGATTCTGAGCCCTTAATAGATGCCTGTCTGAGATGAGCTCACCCATCTTATCACAGTATGTCCAGTGCTCTCCGTCTTAGATTTTTTCCAGGTCCCAGATGAGAGAAGATGCAGACTCACTTCCTGACACATGGACACACTGTCAACGCGCAGCTTGGGGACCTCGCAAAGACACGGGATGCTGCTCGGTCATTTCCTCACCCCCACTGCACACTGAGGTCTCCAGCCCAGTGCCTAGGATGCCCATGTGCACGGCTTGGGGGTGTGGCATTGGCCTCCCCAACAGATGTGGGCTCCCTGCAGGCCGAGTGTGGCCGCTGCATCACCTTGGCCCCCAATTCTTCATGTGTAGCCATCATTCTATTACTTTGTTCCCTTCTATCTTACAACTTGACTGCTCCAACGTCACGGATTTTCATCCCCAACTTCATTTTTTACCAATAAAAGGTTACATCTGGGTATGGGGAAGATATTTCCCAGGGCCCCTGAGATTTGGGCAATCCGTATCATCTGGCAAGCCTGTACCCAAACACCCCCGCACCTCTGGTCCCTTCCACCCACCACCAGAGGCATCTAAACCCTGACTTTTAGAAGGAGTGGTCACATTTCGGAGAAGTGGGAGAAAATCAGTACCCAGGAAATTACAAATATCATGTCATGTCATGCCATGTCATAGTATATATTTTGAGCACAGATTGGGAAATATAATATATAAACCTAAGAGAGTGAGCTTAGAGAACGAAACAGCAGTATTAGAGCACCCCCTTCCCAGCAGGCTGGTTCTGAGGTTTAGCATGTTCTTTTCCACATTCATAAGCACGAAGGGGTTTTCTTGTTGTTATAAACAGTTCAGACAAGTGATATTAATGTAGTCTACTACATAATGTATTGGCATTGCAGGGTTTTCTTCAGTAGATTACATAGGAATTACGCTATGTTCACACAAACAAAAAACCAGAAACATTTCATAGATCATTTCTTTGTTTTGTTGTTTTTGTTTGTTTTTTTATTAAGACGTTACTTTTTAAGAGCAGTTTAAGGTTCACAGCAAAACTGAGGAAAAGATAGAGATTTTTCATATACTTACTATTCCCTGCCTCCACACATGTATAGACTCTCCTATTACTAATATCCTCATGTAGAGTGGGACATCTGCTACAATTGATCAACATAAAATTGACACATCATAATCACTCCAAATCCACAGTCTACATTACCGTTCACTCTTGGTGTTTTACATTCTCTGGGTTTGGACAAATGTATAATGACATGTATCCATCATTATGTCATATATCATTTCTTTACATATATTCTCTTAGGTGGAGAATTCTTCTGCAACAAGGAGGGGGATGGGGTGTTAACCCCATTTCACGGATGTCATCACTGAGGCTCTGAAAGCTGACGATCCTGAGGGCACAGACTGAGCCGGCAATGCCTCGTGCCCAGGAACCTAGGACAGGTCTGCATTGTGTGCGGCGGTCCACTAATTGTTTTTTAAGGCGGTGTTTATTAACTCCGCACTGTTCTTGACAGTGGAGATGGGCTGCTTAGTGCTGATCTGGGCACACTCACCCCTCTTTATCTCGGGAGCAGCTGGGTCACTACATCAGCACCCCCCGCCCCCGCAGTGTCAATGTCACCTGACTCTCTGGTCCATGTAAAATATGCAGGTCACAGATATGGACCCGTTTCACCAGCCAGAAAGACAGAGAGGAAACGGAGGACTTTCAGTCAGGAGAAAGACAGGTGCCGAAACACCCGGGAGTTTTCCCAGGAGCAGGCTCGCCTCCCATGACACCCCCGTTAGGGCCCGAGACACAGGCTGAGCTGCTGAAGGTCAGTTCATCGGCCAAACAAGGACCGGGGCCCAGAGGACCACCCCTCCCCTCGGTCTCCTCACTTCCCAGCCTGGTCCCTGCAGGCAGCACCAGAGGCTGCACAAAACCCCAGCTGCTGAAAGCCCCTTAGAGGCATCAAGAGGTTAGAGGGGCAGCCCCAGGAGGAACTCACCTACTGTAGGTCAAAGAAGGTGAGTCTAAAAGCCACAAACTCTGATGCTTTAGGCTTTTCAGGTTTTTGTCCAGCTTTTTGGACAAAATGGGAGGAGATCCCTTTCTCTAAGCCATCCTGACAATTACCACCTGTCAGTTATAGGAAACATTTTCCCTCTTTTCTTTCTTTCTTTTTTTTTTTTTTTCTTTGCTCTGGACCTTTTTTATTTTTTCAGTTGAAGTATAGTTAATTTACAATGTTGTGTTAGTTTCAGGTGTACACCAAAGTGATTCAGGTATACATATACATATATATACATTCTTTTTCAGATTCTTTTCCCTTACAGGTTATTACAAGATATTGAATATAGTTCCCTGTGCTATACAATAGGTCCTTGTTGTTTATTTTGTATATAGTAATGTGTAACTGTTAATCCCAAACTCCTAATTTCTCTCTCCCCCGCTCCCTCTTTTCTTTAAATCAGTTTGAAGTTTTGGTTTTTCACGTGCCAGCGAAGGTGCCTAGCTGAGGCCACAGTCAAAGCCCTTCCGAGGAAGAGACACTGAGGCTGGAATACCAAAGGGTCCAGCCTGACCCCGGCACCACCCCCCCACCCCCAGCAGCTGCCTCCCGAACACCCTCTGGGCACTTCAGCCTTTTCCTTCTCCCCCAGGAGCAGAGTTCCTTGGAGACTAATGTTGTGAGTGATGACCTCACTCCCCCAGCAGCAGTGTCCTCCAGGAAAGTGTCTTCAGGGTCAGTCTTTCTCCCCTCGAGCATTAAAGGAAATGAACACAGTGACAAGATCCTCTATGAACAAAGTCGGGCCAGGAAATTCCACGCAAGACCTACGTGTCTGCAGATGTTTTCCCTAAAGTAAAGCCAGCCTCTCCCGCCTTCTTCCTGGAGGGAAAATACTTCCAGACTGCTTTAGGCATGTCCCTTTAAAGCAGATCAAAGAACGATTAGCAAGTCCCACCAGGGCCTTGACAAAGAAAAGTAACTCTCAGAAGCTGGAGCCCCCTTTGATCCAGACTGCTTCTGAAGTCCCAGAGACCCAGATCTGATCCCCATTAAAGGCGAGCTTGCGCAGGGTGGGGGGAAGGGGGCGGAGCTGCAGAAAGCATGGCTGCTCCTGGGCGGGCAGCCACTGACAGGGTTGTTGGCAAATCTCAGTGTGATTTTCTCCCCCAGCATCAATAAAGAGCGGCTGGGTGTTTAATAAGTGTTAAGCTCAACCTAGACGAACTTCAGCTACCTCCCACTCGGATAAACAGGGTAAACCCCCACTTCCCTTAGAAATTGACCTCTAGAACATCCCTGAGATGATGGAAGGAATCAGAAAATTAAAAGACACTTCAGGGCAAAGACACAGGCTAAGACTCAAGGGAGGGCCTGGACCAAGGGCCCTGTCAGTCATTTTTATCCCCAAATAAACTATCCACTACACTTCCTCAGCGGGGAGAGAATTTACAGTCTAAGCTATTTCACTGCCCTGGGAGGACACCTCTGGTTTAAGCTTGCCAAATGATATATCTAAATATATTTTTTAGCAAATTGAAAGTTAAAGGGAAACGATTAAAATGACTACCAAGGGCTTCCCTGGTGGCGCAGTGGTTGAGAGTCCGCCTGCCGATGCTGGGGACGCGGGTTCGTGCCCCGGTCCGGGAAGATCCCACGTGCCGCGGAGTGGCTGGGCCCGTGAGCCGTGGCCGCTGAGCCTGCGCGTCCGGAGCCTGTGCTCCGCAACGGGAGAGGCCACAACAGTGAGAGGCCCGCGTACCGCAAAAACAACAACAACAACAACAAAAATGACTACCAGACTCAGTTTGAATAATAACTAGCAGGAAAGGCCCGAGTGATAGTTCACAAATGACGTGCTCATGGGATTTAAAACTAACTTTCTGTCAGGAAAAAGCCCCCTGTGATATCTAAGATCCTGATGTTTCCAGCTCTAAAATTCTCAGACTCTGCAACTCCACAAACACCTTGAAGGAAATGAAGCTGGGATGTTGACCGCAAACTGGGCCCAGCAGTTGGCCTTAGCTGTCAGTCCCATAAGGACAAAGAGATGCTGGATCTGCCTGTTAGCAGGGCTGGAGCAAACCCTGGACAGAAGGGCCACCTCCACCCCTGCCTCCACCCCACCATCCCCGGCCCAGAGCCAGGAGCTGCTGCTGCTTCCATTTCAGGAGAAAGCAGAGAAAACAGTGAAAGCAGCTAACGCAGAGAAAACAACGCTTCTAAATAAGGAGGGTTGGCAAGTACAAAACCTGTGGGAAGTCCACCTCTCCAACAGGTAATTTATCACACAGAAATGGGATGCACTGTGCAGAAGGCCCTAGGAGCCGCTTTCTTTTGCTAGGGCAAAGAATGAGAGAACAAAGGGAATTCGCACCTCACACTGTCCTGCCCCAGCCTCATAAGCCTCTGCACTGCCTGCAGCCGCTGCCTCATCTACCCAGCAATGAAGGCGGGGAAGAGACCAGCTGAGAGACGGACAGAGACACCCTCAGGTGCACAGAAGTTTGGGAGAAAACAGACGTCTGAGAGGAGGAGCGAGCCATGCAGGAAGGGAAGGAGGAGGCTGCGGTGCGTGTCCAGCTGTTACCTGAGTAACCTGTAGCCTGCAATGCATCCTGGGATATTCTGCGGGAGCCTTTAGGCAGGGATGTGCTTCCTTTAACCCGGGGCTCTGGCAGGATCCTGTGACGCTACATGGTGGTGACTGGCAGGCCAAGGGTTGAACCAGCTGTCTTCCTGGGTCAAGTACCACAGAACCTTAGTGCCTGGGGTCCACCCGAGCCTGTTCTGGCCCCATCAAGTCCCCAACTGCAGGGTCCCTTGGCATAGCTCAGTGTGGAGCTGATGGGCCTAGGATTCTTTTTGCTAGTAAGACATTCATTCATCTGTTCATGCATTCATTCATTCAACAAATGATTTACTGAGCACCTACTATGTGCCAGGCACTGTACTAGGTACGGGGGACACAGGCATAAAAAGGAAAATTGTGAGAGACTGTAATGGAAAAGAATATGAAAAAGAATACATGTATGTATAACTGAATCACTTTGCTGTACAGCAGAAATTAAACACAACACTGTCAATCAACTATACTTGAATAAAATTTAACTAAATAAATAAGTAAATAAAAAGCAGCAAAAAAAAAGAAAAGAAAACCAAGGAGAATGCCCTCATGCTGCTCACATTCTGTTAACAGTTAAAGGGACAAATCAAACAACTCCACATTGTGCTGAGTTTTACAAAGAACTCAAACAAAAGAATGATATACTGAGCTACAATGTCCAATACAACAGCCACTTACCATACGTGGCTCTTTTAATTTAAATAAAATTAAAGATTCAGTTTCTTGGGTGTACGACCCATATTTTAAGCGCTCAGTAGCCACTAGTGGCTAGCGGCTACCATATGGGACAACACGAATTATAGGACCTTTCCATCGTCACAGGTTCCACCGGACAGCACTGGAGAGTAAAGGCAGGAAAACCTGCCGAGAATCAAAGCTGGAGAAGGAGGCGGCCATGCCAGCGTGGGGCAGAAGGCCTTCTAGACGGCTTACAGCATGTGCAAAGGCTCTGGGGCAGGTGGGTATTGCATGCTCAAAGAACTGACCGGTGACCGGTGTGCTTGTAGGCCCCAACAGGAGGGCCGAATGTTAGACTAAAAGCAATGGGAAGCAGATACAGGGAACTGTTTAGAAAGAAGGGAGGTGAGGGAAAAGGAAAAACAGGACTTGACTACCAGGTTTCTGGTCAGAGCAGCTGGGCGGTGAGGTGCCATGTGCTGAGATGGGGAACTGGCGTGGAGGCTCGGTTACTTCATAGGTACTTTTTTTGTTTTTGAGATAAGGAAGGTCATCAGTTCTATTCTGGACAAGTTAGGCCTCACCGCCCCCTGAGAGACCCAAGAGGAGATATAAAGTAAGCAGCTGGATAAGTATGGTGCTCAGATGAGAAGGAAGGATATAAATGGGGGCATTCTTGGTACATAATAGTATTAAATCCATGCGCATGGATGAGATGTCTTAGAACAGAGAAGGTGGCCCAGGCCGAAGACTTGAGGACCCTTGTGTTGATAAATGGCCATGAGGTAATGAGAGGAGGGGACACGGGTCCAAGCCCTGTATGATCAGGTGCCAGCAAAGTAAAACTCACTGCCTGTTTCTGTAACTAAAGTTTAACTGGGACACTGATGTACTCACTAACTGTCCGTGGCTGCTTTCACACTCTCACAGAAGAGTTGTTGCAACAGAGACCATACAGACTGCAAAGCCTAACATGTTTATTGTCTGGCCCTTTACAGAAAAAGTTTGCCAACCCCTTAATTTAAGCCATGCAGTGAGTTCAGTCTCCTTACCTGTAAAATGGGGGTGGAAGTACTTGCCTCATCATAGGAGCAATGATATAATGTGTCTATCATGGGAAACACCTGAGTCTACTCAACAAGACCAAGAAGAAGAGCTTTTCACGCTTGGCTTTGACACTGCAGCATCCAGCTCTGTTTCCATGTTTGGCAAAAGCAAACAGCACCCACCTGCTCTCTAGAAACAACCGCTAAAGTGAAGTTGTAAACATAAACAGAACCAGTGTCACCAAAGCTACCACTTCCAATGCAGAATGGATATACACGAGCGGTTCTAAGTCAGTTCTTTATGGCCAACCAGTCTCCCGCAGACTCCCGTCAACCTGAAGCAAAAGCATGAGTCCATCAACAATTGGCTTTCATGGAACAATTGTTTACAATGCCTAAGTCCTCATCATTAATCTTCGGGAGAGAGAACGGAATTGTTCAACATCCTTTGCCTACCCCCGAACGCTGCCCCAGCTCAGGCAATCCATCTGGCAGGAGCAGCCAATCATATTTCAGGCTACAGTGGTTCCCAGGCAACCAAAACTATAGCCACTGAAACAGGCTGTAGATGACAGAAAGAAACATGAAGATGAGGACAGAGCGTCGATGGGGAGAGTGCCCCGAATCCACTGACCTGGATGTAACACCTGCCACGGTCACTTCATCTCCCAGTCGTAGCTGCTCACCCTACCATAAGCAGGTGCCCTGTGCCAGTGCCCAGCAGAAAGGCGTGGCATGACCCCTTGGACAGTTGGCAGCTACCTGGAAGGCCTTGGAATGTTCTTGCCTTCTGCTCACCTTAGAGAAAGCCAGCAGATAAGCCCTACAGAGAAGGTAGTGAAGGGCCATTCTTCTGGACCCAGGTACCTGGCCACAGAGCCCACGCTGGATATATTCAGAAATGATAACCAAGGAAGAACATCTGCTATGGACTCAGTGCTTATGTCTCCCCAAAATCTGTACACTGAAACTCTAACTCCCAACGTGATGGCATTAGGAGGTAGGGCCTTTGGGAGGTGATTAGGTCATGAGGGTGGAGCCTTGTAAGGGCATTAGTGCCCTTATAAGAAGAGATACTTGAGAGCTTGCTTTTCTCTCTCTTTCTCCGTCTCTCTCGTTCACTGCCCTGTCATGCGAGGACAAGAAGACAGCCGTCTGTAAACCAGGAAGGGGGCCCTCACCACACACTGGCTCTGCCGACACACTGATCTTGGATTTCCCAGCCTCCAGAACTATGAGAAATAAATATCTGTTGTTTAGGCCACCCCATCTGTGGTATTTTTGTTATAGCAACCTGAACTAAGATAGCACCTTTGGGACTCAGGCAACTCCCACTCTACAGACAACTTTACAGCTTATTCGGTTTCGGGGGAAAAGAACTACTCATCATTTTGTCAAATGATAATATCCAAAAGTGAAATCTGCTTCTAGGAACTGAGAAGCCCACATTCAAGATGCTGTCATTTAAGCTAAATGACTTAGCCAAGGGTCGCCTTAAGAAACAAGACTTTGAAAGAGATCCAATGAGAAAGATCCTGCCAGGAGCCCCAGCAGCCCTTTCGGGACTTCTGAGCGGTTGACATGCTGGTAATTTTCAGGCACAGAGCGTTCCTGCTTTTGCCACTGTCTGGTGCTTTTGCCTTCTCAGAGTCTACACAGGTGGAACCTCACCTCTGAGAAGCCCTAAGAGGCAGGTGGGGCAAGGTCAGAGTCACTGGACCCTCTAAGCAGCTCCCAGATTGAGAGACAGGATGGGGAGCCAGCCACACGAGGATGGAAGAGACCAAAACTCTACTTTCCCGTCTGCGAACACAGCTGCACGAAGAGGTGCAACCCCTGTCCTGGAACCACTGAACCTGGTGCAGGTGGTGCCCAAGGCCTCTCTGGTCCTGGCCACTGTCTTGGCTCTCTCTCTATATATATGCCTTTTTCTAATTGTTTTTCTTTTTTTTTGGCCATGCTGCACGGCATGCGGGATCTTAGTTCCCTGACCAGGGATCGAACCCGTGCCCCCTGCAGTGGAAGCTCGGAGTCCTAACTACTAGACCTCCAGGGAATTCCCTCTCAGCTATAATTCTGATCCCATCTGCATCTCACATCCCAGCCCAAACTCATCAACCTTCCCCCAAACGCACTCCCAATCCCGTTTCCTTGTTTTGGCAAACAAGGAAACCATCCTTTTCTTGGTCATCTGAGTATAAACCCTGCACTTGTATTCCCCACTGTCTTTAACCTTCCCTCCCCTGTCTCATCAATCACCAGGGCAGTCATCACTTCTCTCCATCCATCCTGGCCCTCCTATTTTGATCCTCACGGGTCTACACAGGCATGGGTTTCCCTATTTGTGATGTTTTTTAGAGCCCAGGTCATGAGTGGTGCCACAGACGAAGCAGGCTGAACTTTCCCACAGAACAATCGCTTTCACTCTCAGATGCTAATGGCCCCTGGCTGCCCCTCGGTGGCCAGGGTGTGGGAATTTGCAGGAAGCTGAGGAAGCCCCCGGAATGAGGGTCTCTAGCTACACAAAGGACAAAGTACTTAATGCTGCAGCGGAAGAAGGGCACAGCCAGCGGGTCTAATCAATAGACTCAGACCACATTTACTCAAGTACTTCCCGTCCCTTTCCTGTATGTGTTTCCCAACCGTCAGTGCTGAGAAGTAAGTGTTTTCTGTGGCAGAATTCTCCTCTCCCTGCTACTCCTCTTCTATTCGGAAACAACGGCTACTGTCACTACCAGAACTTCTTTCCCAGACAAGAAAGCAGCAGCTAGAGAAGTGGCCAATGGTTTCTGAGGGACCAGGATGGAAAGACTCACCTAGCTCAGGGCTTCCCCAACTTTTCTGCCTAAAAATCATCTGGGCATATTTACAAATCACTGGTTAAAATGGAGATTCTGATGGAGCCGATCTGGGGTGGGGCTTAAGATTCTGCCTTTCTAACAAGCCAGGGGAAGCTGATGCTGCTGTTTGTGGACCATCCCGGGAATAGCAAGGGACTGCAACACTTGAACCTCAGTCCCCCTGCCTCACCTCCCAATCCCATGTGCCACCCTCCAGTCTGCTGCTACACCCCAAGACTCGCCATCTTCCTCCTCCTTCCTTACCCCACTGCACTCCTGTACAGAATGAAGCTATCAGCTGGGGCCACAAAAGTTGCCCAAAGGCACCCCAACCTGAAACCAGAAAGAGAAATCCTGAAACTAAAAAAAAAAAAAAAATGTCCTGCAGGGATTTCCAAATCATCCCTGTCTTCCTCTGTCTTTTGGTTTCACTCTTACACACGGGCCTCCCTTCATTTGATCTTTAACAGGGAACCACCAGAAAAAAAAGATATAGATGTTCGGTTCAGATACCAGTTGTCATGGGCTGTACCTCGTGGCAGGCGTGCGCCGAGTTCATCTCCGTCCCTGCAGCCCTGACAGCATTATCTTACAGTGGAAGCGTCTCTTCTGCCATGGACCATATGCTACGCTGTCTTGCGTATTATCCATGTGCCTGTGATTTTATGTGCATGGAAACGCATGCTATTGTGAAAGACACGAACCTGTGCAAAAAGGGGGTACTCTCTTAATATACTTTTTTAAATCTCTAGACTGGAAATAAGCGAATCTGTAGTAGGAAAACAAGCCCCAGTTATTCAGACATCAGAGATGCGATCTTAGAGAATAGTTGCCAGGTATGGCACCAGCCCCAAGCATTTCCACTCTCTCCATTTTTTCAAAACAAAAATGTTAGGGGATGGAGGGTGGGATTCTGTTTAGGAGTAAATATACCATCTTAAAGATCTCGATTTAGAGACATTTCAGAAGTCGCACTTCCAGGGAAAGAAGACTCAGGCTGGCACATATGGACCAGCTCACGCATGCAATATTTGAGAAGCAGCTTCCATCACGATGTGGCTATTTGGCCTGGAGTTTTACTTAAACACCACTTATTCCCATAGGGTAGACTTAGGGGACCTTAGCCAAAAAGGCAGCTTCTACCAACAGAATCTCTCCCAACTCAGACCTCAACCAGCAGAATCCTGGTCATTTATTAACGTAACTGGGAAAGAGGGAGGGGATGCCAGGGACGGGGAAGCTGAATTCCCAATGGCTGAGGAGTGTATTTTCCCAAACATACGGTCACATTACCTTTTCCAAGTCTCTCTAAAGCTTTTAGACAGGTTTGAGCCCTGACATCTCACTAGCCAGCTAGTGCCCTTTAACTAAACACAGGCTGAAACCGTTCTTTTAGGCTTAGGCTCAAATCCTGTGTGGTAGTACGTGATTTCCACGCATCTAACAATACGACACATGAACGAAAAACAGGGCAGGCAAAGCGCAAGGCTCACGGCACTTAAAATCCTCCAACACGACGCGCTTCCATTGTAAGATGATGCTTTCTCGAGCTACGGGGAGGAAGACAAATGATCGGTGCACACCTGCTCCTTAGCGTGGTTCGCTGCTGAAGAGCCAGAGCCTGGAAAACCATGAGGCTCACTCAGCTTAGCATTACATCACCGCGCTGAGCCAGCTCCTCATTGAAACCCAGGAGCGGGGACGAGTGAGGAAGCCCCACATGGCACCCCATCCCTACTACAACACACAGACCAATCCCTGCAACCCTTTAATCTACACATCCGTGGCTCCCGTGACCACTTGACCGTCCCCACCCCTGCATCCACCAAATACTCCTCTCTGAAACACATTCTTCTCTTTGGGAAAGGAGAGCAGGCAAGGCTGGGATGTGGAGGCCCGCAAGCCTGACCTGCTGAAATACAGCTCGGCAGCCAGATCTATTCAATAAGCTCCAGGCATGCCCGGGGTAGGCAATGGAGACGACCGTACAGAAATGGCAATCCTAATAAACACCCAGCCAGGATAAAGGCCACTTCTGAGCACATGAGCTCTGCGGTTTAGAGAAACGATCGGATTCCTGGATGGATGCACAGTCAAATGCTGCCTCGACCGATGGACCAACGACAGGACCCTTCAGCTGCCTTTACTAATAATAGCAAGAGGCCTTGTCATCGACAGCGTTCACCAGCGAGTGAGTGCATGGACGCTCAGGCTAACGGGACTGAACGTATACCAGCGATGCTCCACTCCATCCGCCTAGCCACGTGAGTGGCTGCCCCTAAACTGGTCTGTCTCCATGGGCACAGCACTGCCACACTCAAGGATTCTTCCCATGAGGCCCCTGTTGAGGCCCGGCTGTTCCCTTGCAGGAAATACCACTGTGCCGGGGGTGCAGAGTGAAGACACACAAGAAGCCCCCAGTCATGCACTGGGCTGCTCAACAACCGTACAATTCCAGGGGGTCACTTCTGCCCCCGGCAGTATCCTGGGGCTGCCAGATGCCCGTTCCAGAGGGGGAACTAAATGCTAGAAGGGGGAGCCACCAGGTAAAACCATGCAAGGCTGCCTGGAGAGAACGGCGGGGCCAGTCCCAGCTCCGGGCTGCCAGGGCATCAGGAGAGGGGGCACTAACAAAGCCCTGGTAGCCTCTCCTCCTGGGGGGACGGTGGGGGGGCCTCCAGGGCGGCCCGGCGGAGCACTTACATAGCCTCGGAAGCCTCCAGGTTCAGGTCGCTGGCTGGGACTGGCTGCAGAGACTGCGACCCTCCCATCCTCGCTGCGCCCTGGCGAGCAGGCTAGCCGCGAGTAGGGCCAGCGTCCTGGCACGATTCCTCCAGCGGGAGCCCGGGGTGGGCCGGCCGGCGGCCGGGGCTGCTGCACTGCAGATGGGAGCAGCTGCTGGCATCCGGGGCGGCGGCGGCGGGGAGTTGCGGATCGGGGCCCGAGCCGGAGCCCGGGGAGCGAGCGCCGCGGAAGTGTGCGCGCGAGGCTGGCCGGCGCGCGCCTCAGTGTGTGCGCGAGTGTGGACGGCGCGCGCGGCTCTGCCGGGGCGCGCGAGTGTGAGTGTGAGCGCCGGTGGGGTCCGAATGGATCTGCTCTCAAACCCCCCGGCAGCCCGGCTCCAGTGTACGACACGGTGATGTCATCATCACCGAGCAGCCCCCGACGCCTGGATCTTCACAAAGCTCCACCGCTGGCTCCGGAAACGGGGCGAAGACCCTCCCTCTACACCCAAGTCGCCTCCCCCAGCTTCCCGCAGCCTCGCCCAGACCGCCGGCATTGTGTGGCTTTGAAATGCAAATGCACTGCGGGCTGGGGAGCGCGGGGCCCCAGGAGGGAGGGGCGTGGTGGTCTCGGCCAGGCTGACCACAGAGGGAGTGAGGGTATTCTCATTCCAGCTGGCTCATCCCTCCAAGGAAGGAAGTGGACTCTCCCGATGGCTGGGAGAGCAGGTAAACAGGCTGCAGCGGGAAATGTGCAAGACGTGTGCAGTATCCTGGCGGCTTCTGCCTCCTTCAGGCCCGGTGGCCAGGCTGGCGCTGGCTGAGGCCTGTACCAGGGAGATGCGAGGGCCTGGCTCCCCGCCTCCCCACCCCTCGTGAACCTAGGCCCGGCCTCCAAGGACACCTTTTGGGGGTGGGGGTATTGGGGGAAGAAAGAAACACAGCGGCTACAGAGTCTGCAGCCCCATCTTTGGCCACCAGATTAGGGCTCCACAGAGAAGCCCCCGTGCCAGGGCTCGTCCTAAACCATCAGAGGCCAGGCAGGCTGCGAGCAGCATGTCAAAAGCCCCTTAAGGCTAAGGCTGCACAGGGAAAAGGCAGCCCTCCCTGACATACAATCAAAACATCCATCTCTGTGCTTCTAAACACAGGCTGGGCCTGCAGGACTGTCGGTGACACCCCATCCAGTGCCCACAGTACCCACCCCCATCCCCCTGCTGGGGTAACCATGCCCAGCTCGCCAGGTCCCCCCACCTGGCTCTGGCTGGCTCCAAAACCCTCAAGTCTTGCCTGGGCTCCTGGGTGGCGTCATCGAAGGCTACTAGAGAAGGATTTCATCTCCTTTTGGTTCAGGAGGTTTGGGGGCCCACCCGGGAACTGACCATCCATCCCATTCTGAGCTCCAAACACAGACTCACGACTGAATTAAGGTGGAACCTCTGATGCGTAAATTGAAAACTCTTCCCCAGGTTCCCAGCATTTCTTCACCCCACAGCGCCGTCAGCCTAAAATGCATCTAAATCGTGGCCAAAAGAAAAATTAAATGGAAACAAAACTCAAAGCGTTTTGATATGTCCTCCAACACACTGAGTGTTTTCTAAAACTGTGGCCAGGGGTGTCTGGACGGGTACTTTTGAGGCTGTGGCTCCTGAGCAGTTCTAGAGCTTCATGGTGGGCTGACTTTCCTCTGCTGACAGTTAAGATCAGTGTCAGACAAAGAGCCAGAAAGTCAAAATCGTTTCCCGGGATGCAGCAACATGAAATTTCCGGGAAACACTGAGAAGGTTTACTTTCTCCAATTTATATGAAAATAGCTAATGATGTGTCAGTCTCGCAGGGAAGGCGACTGTCAGGGGCTGGCCTGGTGAGGCTTGCTCTAGAAAGCACCTCCCAGGAAGCTGTCACTCACTGTCGTGTGGCGTGTCATCTGGTGGCAGGGATTCTCAGACTTGTTCATCCTGTCATTCTCGGCACCCCGAGGGTTTGTTTCTTTGTCAGAAAACAGACCTCTTGGGCCACATATGCAGCTGGGAGTCCAAAGAACCTGACCACGTGGAGCTGAAAACTTCATAAGCTCTAACTTAGACTTCATCTTTTGAGGAAAGTGACCCCTTCCCTGGGCACTGAGGGTATGTACGGCCTTCAGCCAAACTCAGCACTAGGAAGATACATGGGGAAAAAATGAGAAACCACAATTAGAACTCATCTGCTAACTTTTATTTTTCATGACACGTGAAAGCACAGACCCTTCCAAGTGTCCAGATCCTTAACCGGTAGGGATTTGCTGCAATAACGAGAGAGGGCTTTGACATGAGAAGGGAGTTCAACTCCCGACTTCTCCCTCCTTTGCTGTGTGGCCTTGAGGCAATCGCTTGACCATGCTGAACCACTGCTTCCTCAGCTGGCAAAAGTGAGGAAGCATCTATTTTGCAGGGTATTGGGAATATTAAATTATACGTATGAAAGCCTGGGACTAGGACTGTAATTGCTGCTTGAGTGGTGTTAATTTTCTTTCCTTCTTTATAAGAAACGTTTTCCCCTAAGTATAGCACCACGTGGGAAATGAGGAGGCATTACAGTGAAGTGCTTTTATTTAGAGCCCCAACAGTCATAAACTTATGACCTAGTGACACTTCACTTAGTAGGCTGACACCATCTCAGTGATGTTAAAAACATGACCAAAAACCAGGGGGAAAGCAAATACAACCTGGAAGCCCTTGAGGTCGATGCAACTGAAATCCGTGCATTACTAGTTTCTGTGATGAACTTCCAGAAGAACTTCTCAGACCCTCATTTAAGACAGTTGATGCTTACTTTACACACCATTTAAAACAAGCTTGGGAACTTCTCTGGTGGTCCAGTGGTTAAGATTTCACGCTTCCACTGCAGGGGGCACGGGTTTGATCCCTGATAGGGGAACGAGAATCCCGCATGCTGCACAGCATGGCCAAAGAAATAAATAAAATAAAACAAGCTTGGTTAGCTAGTAATTCTGCCTCCAGAAAAAAAGGAAAACTTAAAAAAAATGGGGAGGGAGACTGATTAGAGAGGAAAAGGGCTGCTCTCCCTAAGAACCCGACCGTGCCTGCACCCTCATCTCAGACTTCCAGCCTCCAGAACTGTGAGAAATCGCTGTTTTTGTGTAAGCCCCCTGGCCCAAGTTATTTTTATTACAGCAGCCCAAGCTGACCAACCAAGATGGACTGCTTAAGATACACTTCTAGGACTAAGAACGACTAACAAAAAGGGAAAAGATTAAAAAACAAAACAAAACAAAACAAAATACCCAAGTTAGACCAAGGAAATTCGAAAAAACAGCAGTCCAGGGCCATTTAAGCCCGCTTAAATGCTCCGTAGACCCCAGGCTCTGGTTACCCACAGAAACTGCAGATGACACAGACACCACCCGCTAGGCCGCACGCCTGCCTGCTTACTCCCTCCCCTTCCTCCCTTCCGTCCTCAGCCACTCCACCCCAAATCATGCCCAGGAGGTAAAATCATGGGGTTTATACAATAAGAAAGCACAGATTCCATCCAAAATTATTACAATGCAAGCAATTAGCATTGCAATCACACATTCCCTAGTGTAGTCAAACCTGCACTGAGCACCCACTTGGGCCAGACCTTTGGCTGAAGCTGAGGCTCCGTCAGTCCCAACAGTCCCATCAGTCCCCTCTGCTTAGTCCCAGCCTTCCTTCCCCGAAGTGCTGCCTTCAAACGGCCCGGCTGCCCCTCCCTCCCTCCCTTACCGCCTCTTCACACCCACCCCACACTCCAGACTCTACCTGCCCGCACCTGGCCACTCTGTGAGATGCAGAGGCTGCTACAGCAGAGCACTTCCTCTCTCCACCAAACCAGTGATGCCCAATGTTTCTAACCATGGCCCTAATGAGACCTGAACTCCTCCCGCTCTGCTCTGGATCAGAGCATGCATATTCTAGAACGCTAAAGGTCAGCTAAGCCCACTCAGATGGGCTCCACTGCCAGCCCTCCTACTGATGTCCCCAAGACATCCTAGAAACCTGGATAAATCAAGGAATGCACCCATCATTTCTAGATCAATTAGCAATTCCACATATATTAGTGCATTTAGCATGGGCCTGATGCGTCTATTCTCAAGTTACTCACTGACACATACCAGAAAGATCAGCAAACCTGCTAAATCCCTGTAATTGAGGGATAAGATACATGGGACAGACTCTTAAATCCCATTAGGGTCCAAGGGACCGAGCCACAGTCAGAAAGGGCGAGTAATTTGAAGCACCTCTGACACCCCAAGAAAAACACACTTGAGCGGCTTCATCTTTGCCTCCAGCCTCGGGGAAGTCTCCAGTTGCCATAGCAACAACACTCTCCAAACAAGACCAGTGGACCCCTGTGCTACTAATTAGCCCAAGCACACTGGCTAAAGGAAACCAGGTCAGATCACAGGAAAATCCATCTGGCAAGCACGAATAATGTCAATACAGATGGAGAATGGGCCTGGGCAAGATCCTATTTCTTCAAGTCTCTGGCCTTCACCGTCACCGTGGGGACCAGAGGGAGGCTGCACAAAAGCATGTGGACCGCCAACCTTTAGGCAGGGTCCCGGCTCTGCGGTGCCATCACCACCCGCTTGCAGCTTGTTCCTTCATCTCAAGCCCGGAAGGTCCTGCCCCACAACCCACAGCTCCAGCCAGCCTGTTGCTCACTGCCTTTCCTAAGACTCTAAGAGCTGGGAGCCGTTTGATTGCAGGCCCACGTTCAGCAACCATATGTAAATAGGAGCCTGAGACCAGCAAAGCCGACCGGCGTACAGGACCAGGCTGCAGGTCACGAACGGCGTGTTGCTGATACTTTCCCCACCCAGGTTTTACAGAGTAGGGGGCCATTTTCCTCGGCTTTTGGAGACACAGCTTTAACGTCCCACAGCCTCGCTCCATAAGTTGTCCACTGCCTTCGGGAAAAAGTCCCAATTCTATATTCCGGCCCTGATCCTGACACTGGCTCCATCCTGCATTCGAGCAGGGCCAGGGTCCCCGCTGTGACCTCAAGCCGAGGAGATGCTCCTCCCCAACCTCTCCAGCTCCCCCAATTCCTCCTGTGCGTCAGGGCCCATCTCCCGGCCAGCTTGTAGGAGGGGTGAGTCTCCTCCAGCCCACAGACTTCGTTCTCCCCATTCTCTACCGCGGGCAGATTTACGCCTGGTGCTTTCTCGCCTCATCAGTCTCGCTTTATCTGTGTGTCTGTGTTTGGTGTCCACGCTCTCCGGCCTGCCGTGTGCCCCACGCTCAGCGAGAGCTTCATAAACATACACGGTGTGAAACCTCAGAGGATGTGGGAACAGGTCCTGGCAAAAGTCTTCAGTCTTATGGTAAATAGAGAAAAGGTAGAAGATGGTGGGGTTCCTTCATTTCCAGGGCCACAGGGATTCTGATCATCTTCTATACTCCAACATTAGATCTCACATGCTCACCCTGCAGAGTCTGAGTGGTTTACTTGGGCTGAAGAGCAGGCTCAGGTAAAACCTCACCTTTTCCAAGGTTCTCTCGCTCTCTCTTTGAAAAGGGCTGATCTTCTATGCCTTTCTCACCGCCTTCACCACAGGTACACCTGAGATCGTTCAAAGTTCCTTGCAAGCAAGGACCACCCCAAAGGCTACTCTCCATGGGGAAAAAAATTCCTTTCAATTCTTTTAGGATAGAAGGTGAAGGTTGACGATTTTACTGTTAGACCCAGGAAGGCAAGCCAAAATGTACTAGAAAAGGAATCAGTAAAGCGAGATAAGGGGGACTTCCCTGGTGGTCCCGTCTTGCAATGCAGGGGAAGTCCGTTCAATCCCTGGTCCGGTAACTAAGATCCCACATGCTCCAGGGCAAATAAGCCCAAGCACTGCAACTACTGAGCCCGCACGCCACAACTACGGAGCCCATGTGCTCTGGAGTCCACGCACCACAACTAGAGAGAAGCCCGCACACCGCAACTAAGACCCGACACAGCCCAAAAATAAATAAATAAAATAAATATTTAAAAAAAGAGAGAGCGATAAGACTCACTTTTATTTCAAAATTAAGGATTCAGGATACATTTTTAATCTTTGATTCCTACAAGAAGGAAGGAAAGCAGGCTAACCCTAAAACCCAGGGCTATGCAAAAATGAGGATAGCATTGAGTTGAGAAGTCTCGTCACATGTGCAAAGGAAATCAGCAACACGAACACCACATCCCAGAAGACTAAACAAGATCCTTAAAATCCCTCTTTCTTTACCAAATAAATTCAGCTCTTTTGAGATGGAAATGGTAGAAGACACTCTTGAGATAACATTTTAGAAAATATATCCTACCTAATCTCAAAAAGGACTCAAGCTTGCAATTCAAGACAGCAAAAGAATTTTGAAAGAAAAGATGGCTAAAAGCCTGAGGGACTGAGGTTATCCCGAAAGTACTTACCTAAACCCTGGTTGGAGTAAGCTGCAAGTTTGGCTCTACGTTTCCCAGCAGCCAAAGCGAAAAGGGAAACAATCATTTTCAGTTACACAATTCATAAAACCCAGCAGATTTTTTTTTTTAAAAAGGCCATTCCGTGGATAAGCAGCTTTTTGCGTGACTCACATTCTCAACATGTTCTTTCCTATGGGTTCTCCATCAGGAGACAGGGTATATGGTGGATAATGCCTTCAACAATATCCTTCCACCAACACAACATTCAATTTCATATGGCAACTTCAGCAAACATATCAGCCCCTACTTAGCTCCTCTAGCAATCAATAAAATCAGAAGTTCCTGGAGGATATATTTCCAGTTGCCCCATCCTGCAGAGAGGGTCCCTCCCATCCACGCTCCCACAGTAACAAGGTTACAATAAGGCAAAGCAAAGGTCAGCCTTGGAAGACGTTCATCAACAAAGCAACCACTTCTGGACTCAGTGGTCCCTCAGATACTCCTCCTGGCTTCACAAGTTCCTGCCAGTTGTCGCTCGTTGATTGTGGGGAAATATACAACACCACCAACTGCAAAGGAAACTGCAAACCTAGCAGAAGCTGCAGGACACCATGAAGTGAATGAATCTGATCCTGAGGAACTGCTCAAAAGCCACCCAAACCTGTTGAGATAATGGTGATCTGTGAACAACTGAAGAGGAGAAACTCACAAAGAGGAGGAAGAAGGTAGCTTCGAGGAGAGGACATCAAAGAAGGGAGAGAGCCCTTCAGAAAACAGTTGAAGCATTTATGTTAAAGTGACTGTGTAGTTGAGCTGCAGGGGTCAAGTGTGAAGTGAAGAATACGCAAGTCTGAAAATCTGCCAGAAAAACGTAGCCAAAATTCCTTGTTCATGCTAAGCATGAACATATGGTTATCATTAAAGCCCACATTTTGTTAAATATTAATCATTCTCATAATTTTTTCATTTCTTTTTTCAAGATCAAGTCCCAATTAAACATTTTCCCCACTATTACCGTAAAAGTTTGATTCAACAAGTGGATTCATTTTAAGTGGCCTTTCTCAAGGAACAATTTGCTTTAGATAATCTGCACCCCTTACTGTAACTACTTTAACAACTAGGTTTAAGATCATAGGCAAAACCGAACAGGGAGACATTTGGCCAAATAAAACACCGACCTCCAGAGTTCAAGCTTCTACTAAGAAATAGTCAAGTTTCATTCAAACCTGGGAAGAGAGAACCGATTGACTGGGGTCAAAAACATAACCAGTGAAATCCATCTTTCCTCTTGGAGAACTGTTTCCAAGAAGAACAGAAAATTGCAAAAGCACTATAAAAACATTTCAGTCCTTGTTAAAAGAGCTAAAATATTGTATTTGATTTGACTGTTGTGTTAATCTATTGAGTTCCTCTAGAGCTTAAGCCTACTGGTTTTAGAGGTTACCAGGAGTAAGAGACCTTTTAAAGAGAACATTCAAGTGTAAACAGAGATGGAATCTCCCAGCTGTCAAAATGGACAGTGAAGCTGGTTTCTGAAGCCAGACTGGAGAAACAGGTTGAGAACTGCAGGTTCCACCCATCTGGACTGAGAGAGGGTTCTCCGTAGTGGCCCCAAAGTGGCCGTTCAGCGTGGAAATGCTTCCAAGATGAAAATGCAAAAGAGCACGTGCAGAAGCTCTAAAACTCATGGTCCTTCCTTCGTTGGGTCCTTGTGACGTCCGCTGCCCCAGAGCAGAGGCCAGTTCAGGAAGGTGGCCGGTTGTCAGCTGGTCTGGAGTAAATGTCTTCCCATGCCTGACTAGCAGTGACACAGAGCCTGACACGGGGCTGTCCTACTTACGAGCGGAGCGGTGAAAACCAGGCGCTGAGTCCCAGAACTGCTGACTCAAGGCTCTGTGATAGAACAGAAATCCAGAACAGCTGGGCCAGAAATAGCAACCATGCGCATCTACTGATAGCTAATTAGCATAACATCTGAGGGCAGTGACTGAATGAGTTTGAGTGTGTGTGTGGGGGGGGGGACATGTGTGTGTGCACATGTGTGCTACCAAACCCTAAATATACTTCCTTCTTTTCATAACCATCCCATAGACCCTAACTATGTAACCCACTAGGCACCCTGCCTAACCGTCACTGGATGCAATTACCTTATAACTTAGCGCCTGAGGAAAAGGGATTATTTTTCCCAAATACCCGGATTTTTTAGGAATTGATCTGTCCATGGGAAGACAATCTTGCCGTGACAGCAGATTGACCCAATTCCTGCCCCATCCCACTGACCCTAAGAAAATGTGCGAGAGGCATCACCAGGTCTCGTGACAGCTTTCAGAGGCTGGTAGCTTATAAAAGTTCAGTGCAGAATATGTGTATGGTATATTCACATTTTTTTGCATCTCTTTAAGCCATTAATGCAGAAAAAGATGAAGGGGTCCTACTTTATGTCAACATTTCCCTGGGGCAGTAATTGTCCAGCCTGGGAACATGCCTCTGGTCCCCTAGCATTGGGGACAGCAAGGTGTGGCTCCCTGGTTTCTGGGAGGTCCACATCGCCCTCCAGAGGGGTCTGCTCTGACCCTTTCAAACTAGGGTAGCCGCCCCTCAGTACCCCCAGCATCCAGTTTCTCCTTACAAAGCAGAGGTTTGGGCCAGGTCAGCTCCTGGAGGGCTGAGGCCATGCCTCCCATATGCCCCACGAAATGCCCAATGCCGGGGACACAGAGACCCTCCTGAAATGCAAATATCTAAAATTATAAAGTGGCAGCCAACCTAACATGGGGTCCGGGGCACCACTGGGAATGGAAGGCGGGCTCCCGGGCCTCACGCTGCCCTGACACCTCCCACGCCCGCAGAGCTGGGCTGGGGACTTCCATCCAGGCCTTCACTGGCCCCTCAAAGCTCCATGCACACCCTGCTCCTCTCTGGACCCCAAATCAGGTCAGAATCCCTTCCAGCTTTGGAGAAGTCTCCCAACTGCACCCCAATAAGCAGGGTCAGGGGAGCCCTGCCTGGCGGCCCACTCTCCTGTCTTCCCCCAGAAATGGGAAAAAGAATTTGAGGACTGGGACTTCCCTGGTGGCGCAGTGGTTAAGAATCCACCTGCCAGTGCAGGAGACGTGGGTTCGAGCCCTGGTCTGGGAAGATCCCACATGTCGCGGAGCAACTAAGCCCGTGCGCCACAACTACTGAGCCCCTGAGCCTCTGCTCTGGAGCCCGCAAGCCACAACTACTGAAGCCCGCGTGCCTGGAGCCCATGCCCTGCAACAAGAGAAGCTACCACAATGAGAAGCCCGCGCACCACAACGAAGAGTAGCCCCCGCTCACCACAAATAGAAAAAGCTCACGCGCAGCGATGAAGACCCAATGCGGCCAAACATAAAAAATAATAAATAAATTAAAATAAAAAAAAAAGAATTTGAGAGCTGGGATCACGGGTCCCGCCTGCTCCATACTGGCTCCGCCCAGACTGAGGAGGCCACCATTTACCGAACTGTGTTTGGAGAACAGAGTGACGGGCTTCCTCGCTGTGCTCCTGGGGCTGAAGCCAGCCAGGTGGAGCTTCAGACACGCCTGCCTGCAAACACTGGGAAGCTCAGCAGCCCCCAAACACCGGTGCCTGTTCATGAGACTGGCCGAGAGCCGGAGGCCCAGGTCAGACAGCCTCTGCTTGTCCCGCCAGGACGGTGATTCTCAGCAACATATCCACGCCCAGGGCAAGAAGTGGGTCTGACAGGCAGGAGAGTGAGTGAAATGAAACTGGGTTCACGTAAACCAATGAATGAGGCCAGATGAGACCCCAGTCTGCTCAGTGCAGCATCTCATCACCAGAGAGTCTCAGCATCAGCAACCCCAAGGATGGTCCTGACCCCACCTACGAAATTAACCACTGAGCTGTGAGTGGGCAAACGGCCTGGCTCTGTGCGCGAGGATGTGCGGTATTTCCCGAGGGGTTCACTGCCCTGAGCTGTGCGCGAGGATGTGCGGTATTTCCCGAGGGGTTCACTCCCCTGAGCTGTGCGCAAGGATGTGCGGTATTTCTTAAGGGGTTCACTCCCCTGAGCTGGCAGGAGAAGCGTACCACCCTAGAGGCCAGGGAGAAGGTCTCCTCATTCCCTCTCCCGCTAGGAAAAGCTCTCAAGTCTGGGAGAGGTGCTGACAGAGAGACGGGAGCATTTGAGGGCTGCCCACGGTGGGCCAAACATCCCACCAGAAACCGTGGTGAGCCCAGGCCACCTGCCTCTCCCCAGACGCCAGGCTGCATTCAGGGTGGTATGTCTCAGGGTTGTTGCCCCCTGGCCTTCCTGCACCAACACAGAACCAGCTCCTCCTTGCAAGAAGTTCAGCTGCTTCCCCCGTCTCATTCCTTCTGGGTCGTCCAGGCAGCCGCTGGCCAGGTTTCCAAGTTACCGATTCCTTAGGGACCGCCATCCCCAGTAGGCAGAGCGGGAGGTCAGCTCTGATGTTTGCTGAGGTTCATATCTGCCTGCCCCATGTGCCAACACAGCAGGCTCTTTGCCATAAGCCCCCCGAGGTCCAAAGCCCCTGGTCAGCTGTGGCTGCCTTTGCAAGAGTGAGGGCTTTCGACTTGCACTCCTGGAAAGTCTTTATCTTCAGATTCCCTGTCTGGCTCCAGCCTCTTAAAGCTCGACTAATCGCCACATAATGCTCTCCAAACAGCTTTAGTAGGTCAGGGTGTCTGCTGGGCACAAACGCCGCAGACGGGTCAGGGTGTCTGCTGGGCACAAACGCCACAGACGGGCAGGGCTGAAGGAACGAGGAAGGCCTGTCGGAGCTCTGCCACCTTGGTGGACAGTGTCCCTCCCAGGACACCCCCTTTGCTTCAGCCAGGGTTGGGAAGCAGAGAAATGAAGCCCCCTCTCCTCCCCATGGACTCTCTCAAAGTCACATCTGTTCTCCCCAAGGCTTGTGGCCTAATGATTACCAGTGGACATGGGGGAGGGGGGAGGGTGGGAAAACTCCGGGAGAAAAGCCATTTGCACTGGAAATGTGGGATTATGTCATCATTTCCACAGCAGCCATCAGAAGCAGGGGGAGGCTGCAGGAAGTCACCCAGCATGCCTGCAAGAACAGAACATCTGTCGATTCTGTAATAAGATGTGCCCTGGGCTTTCTTTGCTAAGACACCAGGTCTCACTGCCCCACTGCTCTCCCCTCCAAGCCCAAAGAGGGGAAGACAAAGCCATAGATGTCAGGGGCACTGCCGTCGCCTGGGCATGGTGAAAACACACAGAGGGCGTAACAGCTCCAACAAGAGAGGCCTGGCTGGAGATGGGCACTGATGGAGGATGTATCTCCAAATCATGAGACCAACAGGGACCTCAGACTCTGGCCCAGACCTGGCGAATAACAACTTCCATTTCAGTGAAATGAAATTTTCATTTGTACATTTTTGAAACTTGCTTCGCAAACTTCCAAGGACCCGCCAAAGGGAAAAAGACAGGACTTATTTGGATCCCTGGATCCAGGCCACAGCCCCGCTGAAAAGAGCAGCCATGGAGAGACACTGGAGCTGGCCAACAACCTGAAGCCACACCTGAGGGTGTACTTAGGGCGATGGGACCACAGCTGTCCCTGGTCCTGTCCAGTCCGCTGGGCCAGGACAGGGAGTCTCAGGGTCTGGGGGCCCTGATCAGTCCTGAAACCACTCCTGCCCTGCCAAGCAGCTGGAGACATCTTTTAAAAATGCAAATCTGCTCAGATCTCTGCCTGCCTCCGGGCTTCTGGACTTTCTTAAAATAAAGCCCTAGGAGCCAATGGCCCAATGGCCGAAAAGCTGGAACAATCTGAGCGACCAAATAAAGTAGTATTGTATTATAACTCAAAGTATAAAATAGATACCCGCGAGTCCATATTGATATAAATAAATGACTGAATAAGTTAATAAATGGAGGAGAAGAGACAAATCTCCCATGCAGAAGAATTCCAAAAAATTTATGTAGATACTCCCCCTAAAAGAGGGGGCACAACTCCCCAGTCCTGACATGTGCCCATAGTGACTTCCTTCCAAAGAGGACAGTATGGAAAAGGGGACAAAAAAGAGAAACTTGACAGTCAACACGACCCCAGCCAAGCGATCAAGGTCAACGTGAACAGTCATAAAACACGTTGACGGTAAGTACCCTTGATATGATGTGATGAAAATGGCACTTTACCTCTGTGATCTTCCTCCCCAAACCCATAACTCTACTCTAATCATGAGAAAAACATCAGACGAATCCCAGCTAAGGGGCATTCGACAAAGTACCTGACAGTCCTCCTCAGAACTGTCAAGGTCATCAAGAACAAGAGAGTCTGAGGGACAGTCACAGCCAAGAGGCGCCTAAGGAGACGTAAAGACTAAGTGCCATGTCGTATCTTGGATGGGGTCCTGGGACAGAAAAAGGACATTAGGGAAAAGGTAAGGAAATCGGAATAAACTGTGGACTTTAGTTAATAACAATGTGTCAGTATTGGTTCATGAATTGCATCAAATGAACCACGCTGCTGCTGAGATGTTAATAATAGGGCAACTGTGTGCTTGGTAAATGGGTACACTTGATACTACTGTCTCGATTTTTTTTGGTAAGTCTAAAACTATTCTTAAAAGAAATCTATTAATCGAAAAAAATTCTACCGAGAAAAAAAAATAAAGCCCCCAATCCTTAACATGAGCCACGGTGTGCCAACCACCGGCCCTTGACCACTGTGCTACCCCCTTCCCTTCTCTGCCTGCCCCAGCCTCCAAGGGACCTCTTCAGTTTTGCTCCCTTCTCTTTCCTCAAGGTTTCTGCAGATGCTGTTCCCTCCCCTGCCCGTGTGTAGTTAAGTCCACTTAGCCTTCAGTTCTCAGCTTAGAAGTTGCCTCCCCCGGGAAGCCCTCGGGGACAAGGGACCAACAGAGAGGCAGGTAGACCTCAAGAGATAATGGGCAAGGAAGAGCGTCTGCTCCATGGAGTATCATCCAGATAAGAGAGATTCAGGTCCAGCTCCATCCCCACCTCCTCATCACTGCGTGTTCTAGAACCACATCTGCACACAACGAGCCTCCTCTCCCCTGATTCCTCTATTACTTCTGGACACTGGCTTGGCAGGTGATCATCAATGCGTTGGCCACCCCTTGTACTCTCACTCTCTCCTTCAGCTTAGCTTTGGGCACCTCTGTGCCTCCCCAGTAGCAGGACTCTCTGAGGCCACAGGCTTCCCCTTCTCAACACACCCAGGTGTGTTTAGCCCTCCACAAGAAAAGACTATCTGAAAATGCTCTTTAGAGGACTTAATAGCTAAGCAGAATAGTTTCTAATCAGAACCAGCCATTTGCATAGAAACAGGAGTTCTAAATACTTGCTGTGGATTAATTTTAAGTGCTGTCTTGGCCATTGTACTCAGATATCTGGTCAGTGTAGATGTTGCTGTGAAGGTTTTTTAGATAAGAGTAACATCTAAATCAGTAGACTTTAAGTAAAGCAGATTACCCCCCATAATGTGGGTGAGCCTCACCCAATCAGTTGAAGGCTTTAAGAGACAAAGACTCAGGTTCCCCAAGGAAGAAGGAGTTCTGCCAGCAGACGGCCTTTGGACTCCAGCTACAACATCAATGCGTCCCCAGGCCTCCAGCCTGTTGGCCTGCCTTGCAGTTTTGGGATTTGCCAGTCTCCACATTTTCATGAGCCAATTCCTTAAAATAAATTTCTCTCTAAACAGGCAGACCTCCGAGGTAATATAAGTATGGTTCCAGACTACCACAATAAAGCGAATATCACAATAAAGTGAGTCACACAAAGTTTCTGGTTTCCCAATGCATATAAAAGTTACTTTTACACTATACTGTAGACTATTGTGTTCAATAGTATTGTCTAAAGAAACCATTGTACATACCTTAATTAAAAAATACTTTATTGCTAACAAATGCTAACCGTCATCTGAGCCTTCAGTGAGTCATAATCTTTTTGCAATAGTAACATCAAAGATCACCAATCACAGATCACCATGACAAATATACTAATGCGAAAGTCTGAAATATTGCGAGAATCCTCAAAATGTGACACAGAGACACGAAGGGAGCAAATGTCGGGAAAATGAAGCCAATAGACTTGCTCAATTCAGGGTTGCCACAAGCCTTCAATTTGTAAAAAACTCAACATCTGCAAAGTACAATAAAACAAGTTCTGCCTGTATGTGTGTATATATATCCCACTGGTTCTGTTTCTCCGGAGAACGCCAATTAATACACCAATACTCACACAGGACGTCCCCTTTGTTACATGGAGAGCTTGCTAGCATGGATAAACTTCAAATCAACTACAGCCCAAACAATCACACATGGCATCACGGGTCCAAACTGTCAACGCCTTCTTGGCCCCATCCTAAATGCAGCTCCCCAGGGCCTAAGGGACAGAGACCACCAGGCCCCTCCTCTCTGGGGGCAGCGGCTTGGAAGGAGAGCTTTGTACAATACCTGCTTAAGTCCTTGGCTAGACCTTGGCAGGAGGGAACGGAAGCTTCGACTCCATCACCAGCTGGAGTGGAAGGCAAAGGTGCGTGTCCATCACCAGCTGGGGCGGAAGGCAAAGATGTGTGTTCTGAGGCCGGGGGAGTGAGATCCACACGGGCAGCAGCTGGGTGGGTGCTGGGGACACAAAGGGAGAATTATTCCCAGCGGAACTCGGCTCCTTTTTGGCACATTCATCAGGCCGGCTCACCCCTCCCAACCCAGTCACACACATGGCATTGGGTATTTAAAGACCCAGCACACTGGCTCCCCACCGGGTTCCCCAGGCCTCTACTTAGACACAGTCGGGGTGCACCTTCCAGTGCAGCAGCCCCCAGGCCAGGCTGTGAATTCCCCCCCCCACCCCTTAGGCTGCAGGCAGCTCGGGTGTCAGAACACTGAGTTGTCTTGTTTGAGTTTTGTTTGGGGGAAGGGAATTTCATATGATCGTTTCTCATCACTTTTTAATAAGCAGTGAAACTCTGGGAGTTGAAAACTAAAATACAATTTTGCAAACTCCCCAGGATTTGGCCCAAAACTCTGAGGCTGAGAAAAGTCGAGGTGAAGAGGCTGATGTGTAACCAAGGAACCTGCACCAGGAACTTGCCGGGATCCCTCTTCCCTGGGGAAGGATTCCCAGAGCACAGCCCTGTCCCTGGTTTAATGGGTGAGTGCCCCCTGCTGGACATCCAGGGAAAGGCTGGGAGTGCAGGGAGGCCCCCAGCAGGAGGGAAGGTAGCAGGGGCTTCCCTGGTGGCACCGTGGTTTAGAGTCGGCCTGCCGATGCAGGGGACGCGGGTTCGTGCCCCGGTCCAGGAGGATCCCACATGCCGCGGAGCGGCTGGGCCCGTGAGCCATGGCCGCTGAGCCTGCGCGTCTGGAGCCTGTGCTCAGCAACGGGAGAGGCCACAGCAGTGAGAGGCCCGCGTACCGCAAAAAAAAAAAAAAAGGAGGGAAGGCAGGAAGGACAGCCACCTGCAGACACACCCCTGGATCCAAAAGGCACCAGGCTTGGAGCTCAAAAGAGGTTCTGATCTTCCCCTTTGGCAAAAGCAAGACTAGCAAGGCCGTCCACAGACTTCCAGGGCGGGTTAGCCCTCCCAGCCTCTCCGGCTGTCCGCACTGCTGTCCACACTGTGTGGCTCAGTACCGAGAGCCTGAAACCCAGCCAGAGGTCGAATCTGGGGTTACGAGTTTCACAGCCTCGTGCTGGGGACTCACTGCTTCCCTGTGGGCGTGAGCTCCTGCTGGCAGCTCCCGCACTGCAGGAAGGCAGGACGTTAGGGTTTCCAGGTTTCCGTGTCAAGGGTGTCCTGCTAATCTCCACCTCCTCCACGTCCCCTGCGAGGCTGGCTTCCCGGCCTGGAGGACGGCTGCCACGGGCACCGCACACCCAGTACAGCGAAAGAACTCTCAGTCTAGCCCCGAATCCCCGTCGCAGCTCTCAGCAGGTCTTGCAGGGCCGGGCTTCTGCCCCGCGCCTCGCCCCACGGTCCTCACCCTCACCTGCTCTGCTCTGACCAGCCGGACCCCCATCCCCGGGTTCCCACAGCACTGGCTGCCCCTGCTGTCTCCTGGCCTTGGAAGCCCCCCTCCTCCCCGGGCCAGCAATTGCTCCGCTGCCCGCGTCCTGGCTTGGCCTTCACTATTCCGCAGCTACGAAAACAGCAGTAGCTTGCCCCTGCTGGTGCAAATGTCCGGGGTGGCTCTGTCCTAGGTGCCTGAGCCTGTGAGCCCGGCCCTGTGTTAAATACTTCACATACGTGACCTCGGGAAGCGCCACAACAGCCTTTGAGTCAGATGTCACCACCCTCACTTTACAGAGATCAAAGCCGAGGCTTGGAGAGGCGAGGTCACAGAGCGAGCAGGCGGGGGAGCCAGGATGGGAACCCAGGCTCTGAATCCTTAACACAGCACCGAGAGCCTGAAACCCAGCCAGAGGTCGAAGCTGGGGTCCAGCTCCATGCCCACTTTCTAACGGACCCCCTAGCACACACCCGGAAGCCCCCAGCTCCTCCTCAGTGACTCCCATCACCAGTGACTCCCATCACCTGGGACTTGAAGACCGCGAGGGAGACCGAGCTCCCTGAGGACAGGGGCTTTGTCTCTCAGATTCACCCCAGCAGCCCAATATCCAGCCGGGCCACCCACAGTGGGCACTCGGACAGGCAGAGGGAGAGCCGGGGACGGGGTGGGGGGAGTCCCGAATGGCTACGACCAAACCGGGTTCAGGGAGCAGAGACAGAGCTGGAACCACATGACCTTCTCCCCTGGGCCTCATGGAAACTAGGAGAAAAACAGAGCAGAGAGTAATGATCCTGGCTAAGCCCAGAGCAAGGCAATCCACACGTGAACAGAAATTACAATGAGCTCGTGGGCAGAACCGGCAGAAGTGCAAAGTGGGTTTACAGATGGCACGACGCCTTGGCTGTTCAAACTGCTGTTTGTCACAACATGGACAGTGGCTGAAATAACATTTTTCGTAAAGAGATGACTCAAACGAATAATGAAAACTACGGGGGGCTGTTAAGCTCCTTAAGAAAGCCATTTTCACACTCTGGAAAGCTACATTTATTCTTATCCATAAGCAGTGAACAGGCCACTTACAAACTCAAGCCTTCAGTCTGAAATTTGCTTTCGAAAGAAATTACACTGGCCGAGCCCCTTCCTCTGCACACCCCCTGAAGATTTTATTTAATTTAATGCAAACAGGATAGGTGACACAGTTCGTGGACACAACTCCATCAAAGTGCAAGGAAAGGTTTCTGCCTTTGAAAACCCTGGCAGAGGGGAGGAGCTGTGGCCTCAAAACAAGGCCAACCCCTCGGGGAAGCACAGTGACAGTTACACTGTGATGAGGGTGCCTCGAGGCTGACCGCATGCCCCCACCCCTGAGAAAACCCTGTGGTCCCCTCAGCTCTTCAGCCTGGAGACCCGATGCCTGCCCCCTCCACCCTTCACTTGGTTGGCACCCAGACCACCAGGGCCACACCCTTCCAGCGCTGGCCTGTTCCCATCAGCTAAAGGCACCAAACAAATGACTCAACAGCTCTTTTAAGAATGATGGCGCCCCTCCCTACTGGTCTGCAGCCTGCCCTTGGTCCAACCCCAGAGGCGGGGAGGTCAGGCCCCAACAGGGAAAGCTTCAGTGACTCACGACCGAAGCTCTGACACACGGGCACCTACAGATGCCTCCCGGCCCCACAGAAGTCCCACTGTCCCCTCTTAACCCTCCTCCTCCCCCAAATTTCTCCCCAGCTTGGCTAGTGGCCCCACCAGCTGTCCAGGCCCTGGACCAGAAGTTGAGACTGTCCTTGACTCTCCTTGTTCTCTCGCCCCATCATCGCCCCTCCATGCTGAGTCACAGCCCTTGTCCTTCCAGAATCTGTCCCCTTTGTCCTGCTGGTCCAGGCCTGCAGCCTCTCTGGGCAGGGCTCCTGCACATCCACCCCCCAACACACACACAGACACCAGGATGTCCCAACTCGAGTTCTGATCAGGTCCTTTCTTTTTTTCTTTTTTCTTTTCTGCGGTACGCGGGCCTCTCACTGTTGTGGCCTCTCCCGTTGCAGAGCACAGGCTCCGGATGCACAGGCTCAGCGGCCATGGCTCACGGGCCCAGCCACTCCGCGGCATGTGGGATCTTCCCGGACCAGGGCACGAACCCGTGTCCCCTGCATCGGCAGGCGGACTCTCAACCACTGCGCCACCAGGGAAGCCCTGATCAGGTCCTTTCATTGCCTGAAGGCCACCCCCCGCCACTTTCCACGCCTTACACCTGGTGGAATACAGGTGAAACTCCTGGACCTCGCAAGCTGGGGCTCCCGCAGCCCAGTTCTGTCCCCTCCCGGGTTTGTCCTCCTGTTGCCCTGACCCCACCAAGCCAGTCTCCAAGGGCTCCTGGCAGTTTCTTGCCTCTGTGTCTTTGCTCTAGCAGACCCTGCCCCTGAATCCCCGCCTACCTCTCTCAGGCCCCCTCCTAGCCCACCCCATAATCATCCTGCAGTGTCACCCAAAAGAGGAAGCTCCCCCCATCCCCAGCAGGGGTAACGATGTCCACCCTGCATTGCCAGGCTTAACTGGGCCTGGCTTCTGCATATGCTGTTGTTTTCTGCTAACACGTCCTCTTCTCCTATTAGAGACTCAGCCACTGTGGTCTCTCCAGCCCCCAGCACGGGGCCTGGCCCGGAACAAGTGCACAGCACATGGCAGCTCCTTCCCTCCCGCCCCCTGGCCTCCCAAACGTGCAGGCCACCGACAGTGGGACAACTGTCCTATCTTCTTGGAATCTCAGAGTCCAACCGTCTTGAGGTGGGACCAGCAACATAAGCTGCAGGAATGCAGATGAAAGCAAAGTGGAAACGCAAGGCCCCGTGTGCCTGAAATGTGAGAATTTCAGGAGGGTGACGACAGCAACGTGCTGAACCGAGCACGGGGCCCTGGGTGACTGCCCAGGTCACATGCCCACGAAGTCAGCCCTCGTTCCAGACCCCGAGGGAAAGCTTCCATAGGGCCCCTCCAAGGCCCCCTGAGCTGCCAGAGGGCCTTGTTGCTGGAGCAGATAACCAGGTCAGCCTCCCTTGCCAGCTCCTGTCCACTCAAGTCTCCCATGAGCGGCAGTGACTTGTCTTAGAGACGTTATTCTCAGGGAGTCGGGCCCTTTCCAATGCCCAGTACCACTCCCAGCCCTCAGTGGGAACCTGTGGGCAGCTGTCAAGCCCAGCACAGAGCGGGGCAGAGCCCTGAGACGGGGTCCACATCTGCCTTCTCAGTTGTCTTCTTTTCTTTCTTTTTGGCCATGCCACGTGGCACGTGGGATCTTAGTTTCCCAACCAGAGATCGAACCCGTGCCCCCGGCACTGGAAGCGCGGAGTCCTAACCACTGGACCGCCAAGGAATTCCCCTCAGTTGGCTTCTGCAAGGCACTTACATTCACTTGCCCTTGATCTCCTCCCCTATAAAATGGGCCAGGAATAGGGCTGCAAAGACCCTTCTAGTTGTAAAAGTCCACTAATCCCTTTTCCCATGTAAGGAGTTAATCAGTGTCTCCTATGGAATAACAAAGAAGCTGAATTCAAATTCATGTAAAGTATTTGTATTTTTGGAAGATGAAGGAAATGTTGATTTAATTTAAGCCTTTTATTTTTTAAGGGAAGGGCTGACAAAAAAAAAGGGCAAATAAACTCACCATACTTTCAGCAGACAGAAATGGCATGTCGATCAAGGCATTCTTTCCTGCGAGGCCCAGCTGGACAAGACCTCTGAATCCTTCTCAACACAGATCCCTAAGGAACCACTACTAACGGGTCAGAGTTTGCCATCCCTGATTCAGTACCTCACCAAGATCATCACTAACAAAAACTGGTCCCATTAACTGTTTGGATGCAGTCGCCACCCACACGAGACCTGAGAAACACAGGGCATGTTGCTTCAGGGCTGGCACTCAGCCCGACAGTCCTCCAAGCCCAGCTGTAGTGAGATGCCGTCACCAGCTGTTGTCTCTTGACACCCTGTCCAGGGCTTTTGAGTCCTTGGCGGATCCCCCACTGAACTGATAGCAGGTTTCATTTCAGAGATCGGAGAGAGTTGCCAAATTAAGCCCCCGTCTAAGGACAAACACCAGAGTGACCTTGGCTGTCACGGGAGTGTGATAACGGCCCCCAAGATACAAGCCGAGCATATCACGTCCTGTCGGGCCAGATGGGCGAGAGCATCTTATCTCCTATTTCACATCACCATCTGGAAGGTATTAACACAATAGCCCTTCCTCACAGGCCCCCTTGATTTTTTTCTTCCTGAATCCCCAAGTGCACACGATCACGTAATAGGGCAAGAGCTAAGGCCAAAGACTCAGCTCAGGCTGAAAGTGAGATGCAAGCCAGAGAAAGAAAAGCGCTTTGAAATTGCTGGTTTGGAGAGCTACGTTCGGTCGACAGGAGCACCGGACAATCAGTCCAACCGAGGCCTGGGGTTTGATAAGAGGAGTCTCCGAGATGGGAGATCCTGCATCACCCTCCTCCGAGATGCAGCCGCTGAGAAGCAACAAAGCCCAAATCAGAAAGCGCCCAGAGAGGCTTGCAAATTGGCTGACAACTCCAAGACAGGCACATCAAGTGATCTCTAGTCGCGAGGGAGATATTCCAGCCTGTGAAGAGCAGCCCACATGAGAGTATAAATGCCACCGACCTTCAGACGTCTGGCCGTAGGCTGGCTCTGCACAGTTAACCCTGAACAGGCTTGTCGGTTCCTTCCCAGCACACTCATACCCTTTTCACAGAGTGAGTCTGTGCTCAGAGGACAGAGATTACTTTTAAGCTTGGCAGAAGCAAAACTTAATCAGGAAGGAAAATATTAACTAAAGGGAAAGTCATAAATACCATCCCAAAACTACACGAGGCTTTGATCTGGGTTGGGTCATCCAGCCCATTAATTCCCACCATTGTCTCTCCCAGTTCCTTGCATCCCTCTTCCCAGGTGCAAGATTCCTTGCGTGCCTTGACGGTCCTTGGTAACAGAAAATGCAGAGCTGAGGATACCGAGGACAAAAGGAAACTGATCTCAGATATCCAAGATTTAACTATTTATTCAGAAAGTCAAACCTACCTACTACATAAAGCAGCTCCAGAACCATGAAAAACCGAACCAAGAACAAAATCCTGTGCTAGTTTGAACCCTACGAAGCTGTCAATATTTTGACAATTGCCAATGTGGCGATTCCTGTGCTTCAACCTAACAGTAGCCAGCTGGACACTGGAAACGCAAAGGTTCTGAACAGATATACAGGTGCATCCCAACTGGCTCAGCCTGCTAGGTACTGGTTATGTAACTCTATTTCATGAGCACGTACCTTCATTCAACATGTAGCTTTTAAATGGTACAAAGGAATTCGGTTATTCAGAGAAGACTTTCAGGTGATCCCTTTTCTAAGTTAAAACAACAGCGCCCCCACTTTATCCCTCGGTTTTTAACAAGGTGCTTGCTTAAATAAAGGTTCAGCTAACCTTTCTGAAGCAGTTGAACCTACCCACGCACACCCATAGCAGAAAGACCAAAAAAAACCTTATTGTGCAAACAGATGAAACCCAAAGAAACCACATGATTTGGAGCAAGAGGAAAAACAGAAGCTGTAAGTCAGTATGAATTCCCTGTGCTTTCAACTCTGGAAAATTCTGAATTTGGAAACTCTAGTGAGATGATCGCGCTGAGCAGGGGCCATCCCCTACTCCTGGCTCTTTGGTCAGAAAGCTCAGCCGCCAGCTGCTGGGTCGGGTGTTTCCTACCCTGAGGAGCCATTAACAGCCAGACAGGTGAGGAGAAGAGCATCTGGACACGTTGCTTTACCCAGTGGTTCTCCGATTGTGGACTCCAGACCAGCAGTAGCAGCGGCATCCGGGAACTTGTTAAAAAGGCAAAACCCTGGGTGCCTCCTCAGACCTCCTGAATCAGACACTCTGGGGATGGGGCAGCAATCTGGGCTGGAAGTGGGTTATTTTGAGGCATGCTAACGTTTGGACCCCATGGACGTGAGTCAGGTGAGTAGTTTTCCAGCTGTGTCCACGGGAGACCTCAAGGTCTAAAGAGACCCCTCAGCCTGGATTCCTGACTACAGGAAAAGCACCGAAGGTTCCCAGATGTAACCAGGGTGCCCCATTTTACTCTGTTTAACAAATGGTAGTAGAGCTGGAAGGTTCCAATTGAAAAACAATTCTGCTGCTTTATAAAAAAAATAGAAAATATTGAACAGATGGGAGTACAAGTGGCCACGGGCAATCTAGTCATTTGTAGAACGTTCTGGAGGGTCTGGGCTTGGCTTTCTGTGCCATCTGGGGATGTCAAAAGCCAAAGGGAAGCTCAACCATTTACAGGGGGTTCAGGGGCTGTTTCCCGAAGAGGGAGCAAGTTTGATGTCGTCCAGTGGCTTTAACTGGACAGAAGGGGAGCGTCAAAATCCCTTTCATTTTATTTGAGAATTGCTGCAGGGATGGGGGTAGCTTCTCTCTTTGTTCTTGTTCAGAAAGAAGAGTTGAAAGGGAAGGATCAGTACCAAAGAATTAGTAGCGGCAGAAAGGAGGGAGAGAGTCCTGCTCTGCTTTCTCTCTGGTGGCTTAAAGAAAATGCTCCAGCCCCACTTTTCTTGTTTTAATAATTTTTAACATATTTTTATTTTAATTTAAATTAATTTAAGGTACCAACCCTGCTTCTGCGGGGCAGCAAACCTCTAGAGGACGTTGCAGGCTGCCCTCTGCCCAGGTTTGTTCCTTCCCCGTCCCTCCTCACCTCTCCCCCTGCCTCTCCTGTCTCTGCTCTGAACAGGAAATGGAGGGGGGGAATCCTTGGGTGATGCTATGATCTGAATGTTTGTGTCCCCCCAAATTCCTATGTGGAAGTCCCAGTGCCCAAGGTGATGGTATTAGGAGGTGGGGCCTCTAGCAGGTTAGATCATGAGGCTGGAGCCCTCATGATGGGATTACCGACTTTATAAAAGAGACCCTGCAGAGCTCCCCAGACCTTTCCATCACGTAAGAGCACAAGGAGAGGTGTGCAACCAGGAAGAGGGCCTTCACTCGACCATGCTGGCACCCTGATCATGGACTTCCAGCCTCCAGAGCTGTGAGCAATAATTTCTGCTGTGTATAAGCCACCCAGCCTGTGGTATTTGTTATAGCAGCAGGAACAGACTAAGACAGATGGGGTGGGGAGGCAGGGTCATTTCTGAGGTCTAAAAAGCCACCAGCACACACCCAGAATGCCCTTCTCAGTCACTCCCACAGAGCAGCAAGGTTAAGTACAGTTGATTCTCTTTATTCACAGTAACTATGTTCTATAAAGTCACCCTGGACACTGAATTAGCAGACACTAAACCATTGCTCCTAGAGGAAATCTAGGGTTAGGTTCCTGCAAGCCACTGGTCCCAATATTTTTGTCAACCGATCAAAACATAATCTTGCTTTATGTGAGTTTCTATTTAAAAACATCTTATTTAATATATAATTGATTCCTTAACACTGAATTTACAGTAGACAGCACTGTAACTCACACCCAAACGAAGCTTATCTAACAAGTATTTTCTACATCAGGTACATCACAGCCTTCTTGCACTTTGAAACACTGGACAGCACTTCAGCACTGTGCTTGGGGGCTATTTTAAACAGCAAAATCATCAACACAATCGCAAAAAGCACGGCACTAACTATACTGTGAAAGGACACTTTTCATAATACGAGAGCTGTGGCAAGAAGCCAGAGGTCACCTTGCTCCACTTCAGCTGGGAGCACGGTCGCCAGGTGACCGAAATTTTGTGCTGCTCTGCATGTGTTCACAAATGACCATGAAAGAGCCTTGAGTGTCAATCTTGGGGTTACAAATAAATCTCAGCGAGGAAGCAAACTCACAAACACGGAATCTGCAAATAACTCGGATCGACCGTATTCTGTAGACAGAGTTGGTAACCAAAGCCAGACCAATCTCTGCTCCTACCAGAACTACCTCCTTCCCACCAACTTCCAGTAAAAATAGGACAATACAACTCCAGACAAATGTCCAATCACACTGGCAAGGCACCAAAGTTGCTCAGTCGGCATTGAGATCTACTGAGCCTTTCCACTGGAAAATAAAGCCAGAGAGCTGGCCAAGCTCTCAGCACTGATGAACTCAGTACTCAGCCACCGGTCCCTTCCTGCATCCTGTGATCACGCTCGGTCATGGTCACAGGTGACACAACTTCTTTACTCATGTCTTTCTCGGACTTGAGAGGCCAGCGATGTAGGCGGGACCCCGTGGCGTGGGGGGAAGGGGGAACCCGGCTCCCTGCAGCCAGTGGAGAAGCTCAGAACCAGGTTCGGTAGCCAAGCTGGACCTGCTTCAAACCCCAGCTCTGCCACTCACTAGCCACGTGTCTCTGAGCCTCTCTGTCTGCTCACCTGTAACACAGCAGTCGTAACAGAACCCCCTACCTGCTGGGGCTGTTGTGAGGATTTACGGAGATACACCCCGCATGGTGCCTGGAGCACAGGAAGTGCCCTCAGTGGGAGCTTAAAGAGCTGACATCACGGGACTACTATGGGGCCTGGGACAGGTCATTCAAAATACAGTCTCGGGTTGAGGCGGGAACTTCAGAAGCGCCAGTAACACCCCCCGGTGGACATTGGTTCTCCTGAGTCACCCAGCCAAGTCCTCCTGTATCCTCTGCTCTCACGGCCCCTTGGCGTCCCTCGAGCACTGGATGAGGATGATCTCAGCCCCACTCCTTTCCCTAAGGGAGGCTGAGCCTCTCTGGCTGCAGCTGGAGGTCCCTAGGCCTTGCTACAACGGTGGGGGTCAGGGAAGGGCCATGGGGGAGGGGAGGAGGCCGAGCACAAGGACGGAAAGGGATGCCCGACTTCACCCTGGAAGCTTCTGCACGCTCCTTGTGTGCTGGGCCTTGTTGCCCAGCTAGGATGCCTCTTTTAAGAAGTTAAACTCATACGTAAGAACTATGGTTGACTCCCACCTGTAACAGAAACACTCGGAGTTCGACGTCAACGTGCAGCTGCCTTAGAGCACCTGTTTCTGGCCTGGAGCTTCCTGCTGTGTCAGCCCTGCCCTCACACTTCTCCTCCACCAGGCAAACCTCCTCCCAGTTTATGAAGAGGCCTCTCGACGCTGTCCCAGCAGGACAGCGGGGACCAGGCAGGAATGGACCGCCTGTCCCCCAAGAGGGCCGACTTCGGGGGTGGTTAGCACACACTGGCCCCCAAGCAGGCAGACAAGGAGACTCACCCCCGTCTTCCCTCTAACCCAGTTCAAGTGTACTGCCCTTCCCCAAGGACCAGCCCAGGCCAGGCTGGGTGCTGTGATTCCAGAGGTCGCAGCGGATTCAGTTCCTCCCTGCGAGGGCATTCGAGACAGGTAATTCATAGGGATCTGTGAAGGGCAGTGACACAGGGGGAGAGGGGTGGCTGCAGGAGTTCAGAGGGAGGCTCCTGTCTCAGCCTGGGGAGAAGGGACCCAGTGTCTGTCCCGTTCACTATGGTTCCCCAGTGCCATGCACCATCCGGCAAAAAGCAGCTGTTTTACTAATACAAATACAATGAAAATGTGTGTGTGTGTATGTTATATAAATATAGAGAGAGACACATATAGACGTGTGTAGAGAAAGAGACTGTGTGTGTGTGTGTATGTTATATAAATATAGAGACGTATATAGACATGTGTAGAGAGAGAGCTTGTGTGTGTACGTGTGTTATATAGAGAGACTCATATAGACATGTGTAGAGAAAGAGACTGTGTGTGTGTGTATGTTATATAAATATAGAGACATATATAGATGTGTGTAGAGAGAGAGATTGTGTGTGTATGTACATATGTTATATAAATATATAGAGAGACACATACAGACGTGTGTAGAGAAAGAGACTGTGTGTGTGTATGTTATATAAATATAGAGAGACTCATATAGATGTGTAGAGAAAGAGACTCTGTGTGTGTGTGTATGTTATATAGAGACATATATAGATGTGTATAGAGAGATTGTGTGTGTGTGTATGTACATGTTATATAAATATATAGAGAGACACAGACGTGTGTAGAGAAAGAGACTGAGTGTGTGTGTGTATGTTATATAAATATAGAGAGACTCATATAGATGTGTAGAGAAAGAGACTCTGTGTGTGTGTGTATGTTATATAGAGACATATATAGATGTGTATAGAGAGATTGTGTGTGTGTGTATGTACATGTTATATAAATATATAGAGAGACACAGACGTGTGTAGAGAAAGAGACTGTGTGTGTGTGTGTGTTATATAAATATACACATATACAGACGTGGGTAGAGAGACTGTGTATGTGTGTGTGTATGTACATGTTACATATAGAGACATAGACGTGTGTAGAGAGAGAGAGATTGCGTGTGTGTGTATATATATGTTATATAAATATAAAGACATATATAGACATGTGTAGCGAGATTGTGTGTGTGTGTATATATATATGTTATATAAATATACAGAGAGACACATAGATGTATGTAGAGAGAGAAATTGTGTGTGTGTGTATATATGTTATATAAATATAGAGACACATATAGACGTGTGCAGAGATTGTGTGTGTGTGTACATATGTTATATAAATATAGAAAGACACATATAAACGTGTGTAGAGAAAGAGACTGTGTATATGTGTGTGTGTATATGTTATATAGAGAGACACATATAGACGTGTGTAGAAAGAGAGCTTGTGTGTGTGTATGTTATATAAATATAGAGACGTATATAGACGTGTGTAGAGAGAGATTGTGTGTGTGTGTATGTACATGTTATATACAGAGAGAGACACATATAAACGTGTGTAGAGAAAGACTGTGTGTGTGTATGTTATATAAATATAGAGACACATATAGATGTGTGTAGAGAGACTCTGTGTGTGTGTATGTTATATAAATATAGAGACATATAGACGTGTGCAGAGAGAGAGCTTGTGTGTGTGTGTGTGTGTGTGTGTGTACGTACATATGTTATATAAATACAGAGACACATATAGACGTGTGTAGAGAGGGAGATTGTGTGTGAGTGTGTGTGTGTGTGTGTGTGTACAGGCGTATGAGCCAAGTCCCAAGGCTGGCTGTGAGCAAGCCTGGTTTAAATAAACCACGGGTCAAATCCGCACCCTCCGAGTCCGGGGCGAAGCCCGATGTACACGCCGCACACGGGGAGCAGCGATGGGTGCGGGGCTTGGGGCATGCAGGACAGGGGGAGGGCGCACGGGCGGAACACGAGGCAGGAGAAAGCCCCTCCCCCGCCGCCCAGGCCGGTCTGCTGAGCAAGGCGCGGCATCTGGTCCCCTTCCCCGTGTGCTGATGCCTCTTCCCTTCCCCAATGACCCAGCGGGTGATCCGGGAAGCCAGAGGCGGCTAAGTCATTCCCTGGAAACGTATAAAGAGCACAATATCGCTCCTGGAGGACTGCTATTTTAAATAGAGCAGAGGGGCGGAGGGTGTCTTTCTGTTGCCCCCTCAGGTAATTCCTGGGGCCCTAAAGAGAGGCCCAGCCCTGTGCAGGAGAGTGAGCACACCTGTGTGTGTGTTGGGTCTGTGGGGGAACTGCGGGACAGAAGATGGGACAGAGGACAGGAGGCAGCCTCAGGGGCCGGGCCCGGGTGTCCCACCATCCACCGTGGGCACCACCGCCACCATACCTCTGGGCTGTCAAATCCGGGGACACCCAGCCGCTGACATCACCGTGGGAGGAGAAGGCAGCTAAGAGAGGGTTTTCCAGGTCTTCAAGGGCAGCTGGTTCGATGACATCATCCACTACAGGTGAACTGAAGGAAGGAAAAAAACCAAGGCTCAGAAATGTTCCTGAATGCCTTAAATATGTTTCAACAGCACATTTTATCTGGGCCCTAAGCAGGGCCTCAGTTTCCCTTTTCATAAAGGAAGGGGCCGATGTTGCTCCAGGTGTAGCCCACGGAGGGGGCTGGTCCAGGAGGGGCTGTTTACCGCTCCACGAGGAGACAGCACAGACACCTGGGGTAAGGGTTTAGAAACCTTTAGAGCAACACGATAGAGTCATTTTGTCTGTTGACGCTAATAATGTAAGTCACGGCTTGTGTTTTGTAGGTCTTGATGGGTGGTTCTCAAGCAGGGGTGATTTTTGCCCCCTGGGGACATTTGGCAATATCTAAAGACATTTTTGGTTGTCACAGCTGGAGGGGGCGGGTGCTACTGGCATCTAGAAGGTAGAGGCCAGGGATGGTGCTAAACATCCTGCAGTGCACAGGACAGACTCACAACAAAGAATTATCTGGCCCCAAATGTCAGTAGTGCTGAGGTCGAGAAACCGTGGCCTTGAGCTTTGTTTCATTCTCTAGTAATTCATTTAATTATATTTTCAAAAGTTTTGATCTACAGTGAGATAGAAATTAAAAACTACACTGGTCCTTCATCCACTGGGAAAGTCAGCATTTGACAACCTCCAAGAGCAGGCTGGATTTGAAAGTTCGGAGGGACACAGGTCACCAGACACTGTCTCTGGTCACACAAATCTGCTTACTCTGCTGGGAAACCCATTTCATGATCAGTTATGTCTCAGTTTACCAAGAGTTCTTCCTTCTGATGAACTCAGCTCTGGGGCAGTGAGTAACGAGACAGTTATCTTCATACCTTGAGCAGATATTGATTGAACAACAACTTTATGTGGTGAGCAGGAAAGAGGTGGTCCCTGCCCCCCTGGAGCTTACAGTCTCAGGAAACAGTCAAACATTTTTTTTAAATGCTTATTTATCCAGTAATAACTGTTGTAACTACTAAGAAGGAAAGGTACAGATGGCTAAGAAAGCATAAACTAGGAGGTCCCAGTGGGAGTGGGGGTCAGGAAAAATGTCTTCGTAAAATTGTACGCTGAGGCCAGTCACCAGCTCAGTGATAGCGAATATGTGCTGACACTTGCTGTGTGCCAGGATCTAAGCACTTACAGATATCACCATATGGTGATCCTCACAACAGCCCTGTGAGGTCGGTGCTATCATTATTCCCATTTTACAGATGAGGAAACTAAGGCACAGGGAAGTTGAAGAATTTGTCCAAGGTTGCACAGCCTGTAAGAAGATACAAACCCAAGCCAGACCCCAGAAGCCATGTTCTTAACCACCCCACTAGGCTATGTCCCAAAGGTTGAAGAGTAAGGGAAGGAAGAGTGCCCCCAGCACAGGGAACCACACACCTGAAAGCCCCAGATCAGGAAGGAGACTGGCATTCTGGAGGAATGCAGAAAGGCCACTGTAGCTGGAACGCAGATCAAAACAACCAGGAAGGGGACAGGTGGACAGGAACCAGATCACAAGGCCAGGTCGAGGGACTGGGACTTGATCCTAAGCTGAAGAATCAGCCCAAAGCCTCTATCAAGTACTCAGCCACAAAGTACTGCCCTGGGCATCGAGACGAAAGACAGGCAGGGAGGCCCAGGGCGAACTTCCCAAAACTATGTTCTAAATATGACCGCACTAGCACACGTTTGTGCCCACACCTTTCTATTTATTCCCATGGATCTTGTGATGCTTCCTTTTTCCTCCATGGTTCCCACCCACTATCCCAAATCCCCCAGAACGTGACCCTGGAGCCCTGTAATGACCACACCCAAGGAGCCAGAGAGAAATGGGCACAGCGTGAAGTGAAGCAAGGGGCGAGCCTGGAGGAGGAGGAGGCCGGCAGGGACTCTGGGTGTCTCTGTTGGATCACGATTTGGAGAATCCTAAACCACAGGCAATATCGACTTTCTAAAGTCATAAAACCTGAGCGGAAAAATGTGGCCCAGGAGTTCTGGCAACACAGATCGAAAGCCGTAAAAGACTTTGTTTTCTTTGACACAGCCATTCTACTTCCAAGAATTTATTCTAAGGAGATGATTAAGGGTGTGAGCAAAGATGCTGACCATAGCTGTGACCACAATAGCAAAAAAAAAAAAATGGAAACAACCAAAATGTCCAACACTAGGGGACAGTCAATCAAGTTAAAGCATGTCCACAGAATGGACTCATTTGCAACCATTTTAAAAAAGAAGGTAAAAAACATAAATAATTAAAAAAGAAATTAAAAAAAAGAAAGTAGCCCTCCATGTATCCAGAGGTAAAGGATCCATTATTAACTGAAAATAGTTTAAAAAACTATTGGCAACATGATCCAGATTTTATGTGCATGTGTGTATCGATATATACGTATGTGTGTGTATATGTGTACACATGCATGTATGTGTAAACACCCACATAGGAAGCGAGCAACAGAGTGAATAAATGCCAAGGTATTAATGGTAATTCTTTCAGTAGTAAAGTTATGAGTGTTTTTTTCTTCTTCGTGGAATTTCTCTCTATTTTCTAGTTCTATTCTGAACACATACTGCTTTTATAAGCAAAAGAAATAAGAAAGCATTTTTAAGGACAATTTTGAGTGCCAGGGAGCAACTTCAATTCATAGTTCAGTGAAAGTTTCAAGAGACGGGACAAGCAGAGCAACGTCGTCTTTCCCCCACTTTTACACTCACACGTTCCCCCAGGAAGGACCCAGGCTTGTCAGCCTCATCTCAGGACAGAAACCCAGCCATGTCTCACTCAACAGGCACCCGTGAGGAAAATAAGGTCCTGGTAGAGAATTTTTTAGATAACCAGTATCTGCTCGCATATTCTACGGGATGGCATTTTAATTTTAACTCTTTGGGATGGAATTAGTTTTCAAAGCATATTAGACACTTCCTTGATTTTTTCTGAACAGAGAATCCTGAACATAACTAAACACTTTGTCAATGACACATGATCAGCATCTTGAGTGACTATGATATAAGTGAGGAGGTATGCTATGGCACTAAAACAATTGTGCACGAAGTCAAGAGGGCTGGATTCTAGACCAGCCCCACCTTGGGATCTCAGCCAGGTGACTCCTCTGAGCTCAACTTTTCCGTCTTTAAAAGGGAAGGCCCTGGACGGCACAATCTCAAGGACTCTGCAAACTCAGTCTGGTCCCTCCCTCACAGGCTGTGAGCCAGTACGTCTGCTTCCAACTCACCTGACTCTTTTTTACTTTATGCCTTCCAGTTCTCTGCTTCTAATGTACTACAGACTATGGGTGTTAGAATAGTGTGTAAATCAAGAGTTAATAGGCTGGATAAGCCTCCCACATTATGTCATATGGGAGGTTTATAAACCTCCCATATGACATAATTTTAATAATTTTTACATATACATATATGTGTGTATACACATATATTAAATTGAACTATGTGAAATTGTTAAAAGCAAAAAACTGTCAAATTCACACTGTACCATCAGCCTCAGGATCTTTCTGTCTTACTTCGCAGGGGTCTGGTCGTGCTCCAGATGGCTAAGGATAGGGGACAGCCGACTTCTGGGGACACAGGGGAATTCTTCTCAGACCAGCTGTAAGAGGCTATAAATGGCTTCCAAATTCTGTGGTGCCGGGACTAGGGTGACTGAAATATTTTTCAGAGAGGAAAAAAAAAATCTGTCAGAGATTTTAACCACCAGCTGCTTCTACCAGCTGCTGGGGCCAACCCACTATAAATTTAGTCAAGCCAGCAAAGGGTTGATTTTCCACTGGAATGTCAGGGAGGGAAGCTTGTATCAACAAGTGCTTCTCCAAAGGGCCATGAGTCACCTTCCTTCAGAGGCTGAGGCAGAGAGGGCTCTGCTTCAAAGAGGAAGATATTCACATTCTAGTCTAAAAAGCCAACACCTTCCGTTCTACACATAAGACCTGTGCACAGCAAGAGCTCTGTGGCCAGCACCAAGATAAATTAAATCACATCAATAATAACAGTAATAGTAATGGGGTGGGAGGAAACTTTGGGAGGTGATGGATATGTTTATGGCCTTGATGGTGGTGCTGGTTTCACAGATGTACACGTATCCCCAAACTCATCGAATTGTGTACATTAAATATCTACAGCTTTGTATATGTCAATCACACCTCAATAAAGTAGTTTTAAAAAGATGGGGATCCCACGCTTCAGGGTGGACAGGCTGATGGAGAGCAAGGCAAGTTGAAAGTCTAACTCAAGGAAAACTGTGAAGGGCGGTAATAGCAAAACAAGCTGCCACAGAAAAATGGGCTCCTTTCAGGCCAGGGTGATCTGGGAAGGGCCTGTGAGGGGATGAAGCAAGTCAAGTGCTTCAACAGACAGACATGTGCAAAGGGCTTTCTCGGTGAAAAATGCTTCTCCCTCCCTCTCTCCCTGATGGTTTGGGTGGAAAGCCACCAGGCTTCGCTTCCCTTCCCTTGGACAGGGCAAGGAAGGAAGGGGTACCGGAGAAGGGACAGGGGCCACACTGGCACAGAGGAGGAGACTGGTGTCTTAAGGAAACTGTTACCCACAGGGAGACTAGCAGAAAAATAAACTCATCAGGGATAAAGGGAGCATGTTCTCACAGTCAGGGAAGACTTGCATAGAATATACAAAGGTGATGAGGCTTGAAAGAACTCTCAGGGCTGGGCTGCAATCAGACATATCAGACAAACACTAGCTATAGATAGAGAGGGGTGTGTGTGTGTACACATTACACACACCTATTTCCCAGCTATGTCTGCTGAAAGGGGTCACGTCAAAAGGACATCAGAACCACTTAAAGAGGCTGCCACGGGTCACATCTGGGACTATTTGGACATCAAAAAAAAAAAATACAGATAGTAACAGATTAAAATCCATTGAGTAAATTAATAATCCACAAGTCCATATAGATATAAAAACGCCAACAAATACATAAATGCGGGGGAGGGAAAGTTCCTCTTTACAGTACAATGTCAACTGGTGAATGTAGAAGAAGCGATGAAAACTGAAAATCTGCCATTTAAAAACTATCAGAGTGGTGGTGAATTCTGGCAGGAGCCATCTAAGGACACTAAGGGAGGTGGATGGAGGTTTAAAGTCCAAACGAAATGGACTCAACACCCCATATTCAATGCCTAGGAATATACCTGACTAGTAAGAATCTTAAAACCTATGGATTTATATGTCTCCGTAAGAGAATCAAGTGTGTGTACAGCGGCATAAACGCAGCTGTGAAAATCAGCTAAATCCCATTATCAAAATAAATTTCAAAAACAAAACACAATGACAGTGAAATAGAGAGCAATTCTTAAATAATCCATTCAGGGCTTGTGATGAAACCTGGATTTACCACATCTGCACCCACAGCTGGTGAAGGTGAAGGAGGTTTAAAGGACACTAAGGGAGGTGAAGGGCAGTGGTGTGGTCTTGGAGTACCTTCCCACCAGATACTGATAGATTACAAAGGGGGAAATGGTGACTTAAAGGTGGAGAAACTCGGTGGGCACCGAAGTGGCCAGGTGCTGACCGGGATTACGTCCCTGGCGGTGGGTGGTCCTCACCCTATGTCACTTCTATGGGATCCCTGCCCCAAACGACAGCCAGAGTCTGGTCATGAGGTGACACGGGTTGAGGGATCTTCCCAGAACGGAAGAGCTGTACTCTGAAAGGTCATGAAAGACAGCAAGAGACGGAGGAGCTCTTCCAGACTGAAGGAGAGTCTGTGGGCATACTTAGAGTGTGACACGTGCCTTTGGGCTGGAGCCTGGATCTGTAGGAAAAGGGACGGTGTGGATGAATTCGAATGGGTTCTGCAGACTGGCTGATGCCGTGACATATCCTATTGATTTCCCAACTGGATGGCTGTATCGCGTTGTGCTGGAGAGGGACCTTGCTTGGGGGAAATGATCACTGGAGTGTTCGTCTGGATGGGGACACCTTCGTGTTTGCAACTTGCTCTCAAATGATTCAGAAAAAGAGCGATGATAGTGGATATATATATGTATCTCCATCCATATGTACACATATAAAGAGGGGATGACAGCACTTGAGGTAAAATGGCGATAATTCAGGAACTTGGGCAAAGGGAGTAGGGAAGTCTTTGTACGACTCTTGCAACTTTTCTGTAAGTTGGAAATTATTTCAGGAAGAAAAGAAAAAAACCATTCCTGAGTGAAGGCATGCAGGCAGCCTCTCCCCAGCACCCGCAGAGTTCGGTCTGGGTTCTGGAGGACAGAGTGTGGTCGAGACGGGAGCAGTGTTGAATAGGGGCCTGTGGGCCATTCACCGGGGCAGCCGGTGGCCTGTGGGCCATTCACTCGGGCCCAAACGTCTTGCAGAAGGCCTCAAACGTCAGGCCAAGAACTGGCTGTTTTCCAAGGCATGGGGAGCACCAGAGATTTAAGAGCAGGGAAGCAGCAGAATATCTGGGAGACAGCCCTTATGCGGAGTAGAGAATAATGACCGGGGAGAGGAAATGCAGACAAGGGAGCCGGAGCCGGAGCTGTGGAGCAGGGCCAGGTGATGCGGGACGGAATCCCAGCAGCTGGAGCCAGGGCCAGTCGTGCATCGAGCTTCACGATGTCCCCCCAACACATCGTGAAGATGGAGGAAAGCGAAACGGAGAACAATCAAAGATGATTTGGATTTTAAGCATCTGATTGGTTGGAAAGTCGCGTTAATAACTGCATGTTTCACGTATAGTACCTTAGACCCTCTGTACTATTATTTACTTTCTACTTAACTTTCAATGAAGTCAGTTGTTCAAATTAAATAAAGGTACATCATTCTAGGGAATAACCCTGGTGAGTCTGAGGTTTTGAAGTGCTGCTTGCACTTTTTTTTCTAACAGAATGAGTAATAGATAACTCACCACGACGAGGCAGCCCCCAGGCTCAGGCCAGGCCGCCCGGGAGCTGGGCACCACACTTTGGAAAATGCTGGTGAAGCTCTCACCAACACAGCTGAAAGACAGCCCAGGGCTGCTCACACTGGCTCAGTCCTCTTTTTTTTTTTTTAAGAAAAGCAAAACCTGTCATAAATGACCAAAACGGCATACTCTGAGATCTCCATCTTGGGAGCTGTTGGCCGGTTAGGAGCTGGGCACGACCCAGCTGGCAAAGATTACAAGCCAGGGCCAAGGCACGAGAGCACGTGGGGCACATACACGCATCCCTTCCAGGTGCCCCCTCAGCGTTCCGAGACAGAACCTGCATCCCCACCACGCTCTCCCCAGACAGGCAGGATGGAGCCGGTGACAGGAGGCCAGGGTCTCAACACCACTCCCGCAATAAAGAGCTGTGCAACCTTGTGGAAGATTTCCTCAGAGCCCAGCTTCCCCATCTGTCAGAGAGGGCAAGGGCCACCCTGTCTGGAAAGGGCGTGGGGAGGGTTCGCTGAGACCAGTCATGTCGACTGGCAAAGGGCCCGGCACACGGAAGTACTTCACAAGTGATGGCGTCAGTAACACAAAACACAACAGGGTGTGGTGTTTTCCCCAACGGAACACACTGAACGTGCTTCTTCAAAGCACCCGTGCCCCTCCTCCCGCCGCCCCTGCCCAGGTGTGCTCCCTCAGGTGTGCACGCCGTCTGGGGTCATAGAACAGGGATGAATACAGGTGGCAACAGCAACGGGAACCAAGGTTTAGGAGCACCTACTGTGTGCCGGGCACCGTGCAGGGCCTTTGTCACTGTGAGCAATGTGACAGCCCGTTTCAGGAAGAGCAAATGGAGCCCCTGGGTGGAGAAAGTCACTACCCACGGCCACGCAGAGCTCAGCTCCATCCGGCTGCTCCGACCGCAGACCTCACGCCAACAGGACCCTGGTCTCAAGCGGCGTCTCTCTCAAGCATGCAGAATGAAGAGAGTGACGTACAAAGCAGCCCAGCGGGGTCTGCCTCCCCACAGAGAGCATGTGAGCAGTCCACGGGGGCACTGGCACGGCTCTAACCCGGGGTAGCCAGGCAAGACCCTTCCCCACCCAGGCTGCAGGCACGTCCTCCATAAAATGATGCTTTGGACTGTTGGGTCTCCAGGGTCCCTTCCAGGCCACTGATTTTCTGATCTGAAAACCCCGAGGCTCTATAGGCACAGCCCCCTGGGATGGCTGGAAAAGGACATCTTGGAGGAGGCTCTGGGCCGTGTCCACTGTGGCCCAGCACCAGCTGGTCTGGCACCTTGTCCAGGGGCCAGGTTCCTGGTTAGGACTTACAGATGGGAGGCGGGGGTGACCAGCTCCCTGGGAGACCTGGTGACGGGGAGGGGGCGCAGAGGGGGAACCCCCCTCTCATACACAACTTACTTACGCACTCCTTAAAATCGGACTGCTGCCCCCGTACCTCTCAGGGTTAACGAACTCAAGGACTGGGGTTTATGCAAAGCTCAAAGGGGAGGAAGTTATTCTAGGAGGACAAGGCAGGGAGACAGTAGTCACTGTTCTTTTCAAAAGACAAAGAAAGAAGCCCATCCAGGTGCTGGGAGAAGGTACATGGTCAGGTAAGTGACGATGTAGTTGCTCCCCTGATCAGAGAGCACAAAGCCAAGGGGTATGCCTGATGAATAGGCCAGCACCTTGGGGTCAAGACCTCGGCCAAGGCTGCCTACTTCTCCCGAGAGCCCGTGCATGTAACCAACAGGTGCCTCGACTTCACCAGAACCCTGGGCACAGAAATCCAACTGAGTCATCCACTGGGTGGGTGAGCAGGGCAGTGAGTATAGTACAGAGAGCACAGCTCTGGAGACGGGCAGATGTGAGCTTGAAGCCAGCTTTGCCATTTACTAGCTTTTTGTAGTCCTAGGCAAGTTCATTAACCTCTTTGAGCCTCGGTTTCTGAACCTATAAAATGGGGACAAATTGAATAACTTGGAAAGATTATTAAAAGAAATAAAAGCAAAACACAGATGTCAAGCATAGTGTCGATCTCACAATGGGTCCTCAACAAACAGTAGGTGTCCGGTAAATATTAGTTGAACGTGTGGATGCAAGGAAAGTAGCAAGGGCAGAGAGATGTTAACTGCTGCTGCCACCAGAGCTGTCTAGCTGCCACTTAATTCAGGCCAGAGCCAGCTTCTCTAACTTTTCTGAACTGAGAGCAGGCAACTGAGCTCCTAATCAAGCTGAGGCCTGAACAAATGCCTTAAGTACAGACAAGGCAAAATTTTAGTGTTCTTTTTTAAAAAAAACCTCTTGGAGTTCTCCATATCTTATAACAGTCACAGATTTTCCCTGATTCCAAAACTACACAAGTAGCAAAATTACCTCTCTAAGCCCTCCCTACCCACGGAATGCAACGAGAGGTCTAGACATCACGCATGGAGCAAAGCCTTGTACCCGCCGTTTCCAGAGAGAAGCCAAAGCAGACAGTCACTGACCCAAGAAGGAACCGCTGGACAGGTGTCCTACTCAGCACGACACTAGGCACGAGGATGCCGGGGAAGTGAGGCAGGGTCTTGTCGGCACTGGAAGAGAGAGACCCTAGCACATGGCTGAGCACAAGACAACCTGGGAGCTGGAAGCAGGGAGCTGTGGAACACAGGTTCCTGGGCCAGGTAACTCACAAGGTGAGCGAGCCTCGGTCAAGGTTTGCAAGGGAACACTGGACCTTCTACTGTTTCCTGTGAAGCAGGCGCTGGAGAACAGGCAGCCAGGGGAAGCCTGAGGGCTGGAGGGAGGGGCATCCTGACCATAAAAGGAGGAGGGAAAAGATGCTCCTGATGTGGACATGCCCCATCTTCTTATGGCCTCTTTGGAATGGGCCCGCACTGGGGAAACGTCATGATAGGAAACCAACCCTGTGCCCTCAGGAGCTTAAACCTGAGGATGCTGGCCAGGAACCGTACGCTCTCGATGACACAGACACCCACCCGGAGAGCTCTGGACCTCAGAGGACCCACTGGACGCAACCAGGCAGTGAGAGGAATTAGGACTCTAAATAGCCAATCCTGCATAGGAGCCAGGGAAGCGACTGCTTTCTCTTTCCAGTTTTTCACCAGATTTGCTCTCTGTAAGAGGAACTGACGTGCATTTCCTATTCTTTTATTTTTACTTGTTTTCTGGGGAAAGTATAAATAAGCAATTAAAAGGGAGGGGGACAAAGCAAGGGAAGACGGATAGAAAGGAAACCTAGATAACCAGCTTCCAAATAAAAGAGATCTGCATCGACTAGCACACCTCCTTGTTTCCAATTAAAAATAATAACAACAAAAATAAGCTACAGGAGGTGTTAGGAAATCTACCTCCTCTAATTAAATCCTTTTAAATCATAACAGTGAAAAACATTAGCATGACTTTCCATTTGCACCGCACTTCACAGTTTGCCAAGTATTTTCACGCACATGATTTCACTTGCCCCTACAGCTCCGTGAGCCAGGCAGGCACCGTGACTACCCCCACTGTTAATGAGATGGAAATCATGATTCACAGAGACGGTTAGTGACTTGTTCAAGGTCACAGAGCTGGTAAGAGTGGGGCAGGGATTCTAATACAAAATCTCTGTCTCTGAATTTGGAGCTCTCTCTAGACCGCCTTTCTCCAAGTCACGGAAAAACAGTCTTGGGAACTTTGCTTTCTTTTAAGTGGTAGCCTGAATACATTTGCTAAATGACAGTCTGAAACCATACACCAGAGTGGACCAGACAGGAAAGGGAGGGGGACGCAGCTGATACCCAATGTATCTGAAACGAAAGCCCCATCACAGGTCACGGCTCTGTAGTCCCCCGAGAATTTTGCCTGCCCTCTACTCTATTTTTAGAGGCACTTCCCTACAAACTTGTTTCCCCAGCTCTTCTTTTTCATGGCTTCCTTTCTCTGGAATGATCTCATAATCCTTGGCCTGTTTTGTCATCACGGTGAGTTGCTGTGGAAATGGTTATTGAGGCTGTGAACAAAGGACTGTGACCTCAGCGGGGGCAAGGGAGACAAAGCCCAGCCTCCAGGACAGATTTCGCGCGCCGTGGCCACAGGTCACAGCGGGAGAGACCAGGGCACCCAGTCCTCCTCCTTAGACTTGCTTCTCCCACCAGGACTAGTCAGGGACACCACCACCAGCTTCTTAAACCTTCTCCTGGTTATGCAAAAGGTGTCAGGGCTTGCTCGACTCAAACCATAGTTAATTCAAGAACCATCTGCTTTTGGCTGTGGAACTGAGTACCAGGAGAACACACACACGCACGCGCGCGCGCGCACACACACACACACACACACACACACACACACGGCTCTTGACCTCACCCTCAGTCTCTCCCAGCCTCATTCAAACCTGAAGCCTGGGATCTAGTGAGCCCATAGATCCCCATCTCTCATCTTCCCAATTAGAACTGGTCTCTCCCAACTCCTCAAACCCTTGCAGTGTCCTCTACAGGGGGCGCTATTGGCATTTAGGGTGAAGCGGTTCTTGGTTGGACAGGACTGTCCCATGCACAGCATCCCTGGCCCTTACTAGATATTGCCCACTCCAGTCCCTGGGACGACCAAACATCCTCATGTATATGCACACATCCCCTCCTGGGGCACTATCCTCACCATAAAGTTTGCCCAGTGTGTGTCCGTTCAGGTATCTCACACACACACACACACCCCTCCCTGAGAGCAGGGGTGGCCTTACTTACTTCAACTACCATTCACCCCGACCCCCGGCCCCTCGTCACACTTGTGGAGTGGTACCACCGTAAACTAGACAAGCCTTCCGGGAAGCACTGTCTGTCTCCATAGAAACGACAAATGTAAATAACCACGGTACACAGCGGGAAACCAAAGAGGCCGCAGGACTTAGCTGCCAGGCCAGGTGTCTGGGGTCCTGGGTTTGAGTCCCACCTTCACATGTGACCCTGAGCAAGACCCCGGACTTCTCTGAGTCTCCCTTTTCACATCTGTAAAATGAAATCTTGATCTTTAAGTTTCCTTCCAGCTAAAATATTCTAAGTGCTCAAGCTCAGAGAGACAAAAGGGATGCATGTGAACAGAGGGACCAGAGGCCAATTCTGTCTCGCTCTCCCAGAGGGGACCAGGAGGGGTGCGTTGGCTCCATAAGCAGTAACGCCTATGTATGGGTTGTACTGTATGGTGCTGGCCTCCCTGAGACTTGGGAAGTTAACTTTTGATGAGGGGCCAGTGACAATGTAAGAACCAAAGAAGAGGCTCTGGGTAGCTGAGAGTTGGCTGTGGTGTCTGCACAAGAAGGGCAGTCCCTGACCTATTTCCTGCAACTCTCCTCTGAAGAGAATGCCCAAGCCCCAGGCACAGCCTATGAGAAGCCCCGTGGGAATCCACTCCCTTCCACTCACGTGCCCAGCACAACTGGCCCCATTCTCTGGAGGAGCTCCCAGCTCGACCTCAGAACAGGAAAACCGAACATTCTAAGAGGTAACTCACTCCACAATTCCCAACCAAATCCTTCCTCTGAGTTCCATCACTTGTCCAAATGGACCCCCTAAAAACACTAGTGAAGACTAACTTTGAAATATATAAGTGAATCTGGATGGATGAAAACCATGGATGGAAACCACAGATGAAACTCAGTCTCAGGACAAGGCCCCAGACAAAGTCATTTCTAAATACAATGGAAACAGTCTTTGAAATGTGGCCTCAATAGGGAATCCTAGAGAAATAAGAAGTTGTTCTCCACCTAATAACAGAGCTGAACCTTCCTCTGGCATAAAACAGATAGGAAATTGCACTAGGACCCCTGCTATTCCATGTACTGTGATAGAAAAGGCTTGGGACAGACATGTGTACACATGCACGCACACATATGAAGACGTGCGCAGGCACACACACACTCCGGCACCAACCAAACACCCTGGCTATCCTTCCCTAGGCTCAGCTTCTATTTCCATCCCCCCAGTACACCTTGGAGACACATTTTTCTCACAATGTCTATTTCACTTGCCTCTCAACCCACTCCCACATTTTCCTGTCCTAGCATTTGATGGAGGCAAAAGATAACAACAATAATAATATCACGCTGATGACGATGCCATTTAAGAAAAGACAAGCACCGAGGAGGACAACAAACGTCGCAGGAACACCATGCAACAGCTTGCTGCAGAAAGCGCTCGGAGGCCGTGGGGACGACATGGCCCCGAGGCCGCGGGAGCCAAGGACGCCAAGGAGAAAGAGAAAAAAGAAAAAAAAAAAAAAAAAAAAAAAATCAAGGGCTGGTCACGTGGTGCGCCCGAGCCCTGAAGTGCACTAGCCCCGCTGACGTAACTATTCGAGAATTTAAAAGTCCCAAACTCGGAAGAAGTCCAGTGCAGAGTTTTAGGGCTAATCCACGCGCCGCTGTGGCCCGCCGGGGGAGGCCCCGCGCTACCGGGTGGGACCACACCAGCCCGCAAGGACCCCAGCGGGGATGGCGCGGAGCCGGGCCACCGGCACGAACCCCAACCGCGGGCGGGGACCTCCACCGTGAGCGGGATCCCAGCCTCGGGCATGCGCCCCGACCTCGGGCGCGGATCCCGACCCGCCTCACCCGACGGAACGAGCTTCCCGGGCAGAAGCCGCGGACCCCGCCGGCTCCCCCACAGACACACTCCCCTGCCAGCAAGTGACACACATGTGTGTTCAGCCAGTTTCCTCCCCTTAGCCAGTCCCCGTCGGGGAAAGATAAAATGAGCTTCGGCCACTTCTAGCACAACTTTGTCTGGCGGCCAAGGTCCTGGGGACGCGGGTCTCCTCCCGACTCCGGGCGCTCGCCCTCCCGCCCGCCCTTGCCCGCGGCGCACTTACCACGGAGCCGCCTTCCTTCGGGGACGCAACTGCCCAAGAGCCCCCGAGAGGCTGAGGTTTCCGAGCCCGGCGGCGGCGCGGCGCGCGGAGTCTCACGGCCCGGCCCGGCCCGGCCGGGGACGCACACTTTCCCGAGGCAACTGCGCGGGACGGGCGCGGGGCGGCGCGGCTCCCCGAAGGGCTCGGGCAAAGTTGCAGCACAAAAGGCCAATGAGTGGGAGAGCGGCGGCGGCCGGGCCAGGCTCCTCCCCCAGCTCTCGGCGCTCCCGGCCGGCCAGCGCGCAGCCAGCTGCTTGCGCTGGGCGCCCGCCGCGCTCTCCTCACGGGCCAGGAATGCGCGGGGCGCCCAGGCCACCGAGGGGCCCACGCGGCGGCGCGCCCACTCGCCCCGCGGCCGCCGAGCGCGCAGGGGACAGAGAGACAGTCGGAAAGATGGACGCGCGGCCCGGGCGCTGCTCGCGAATGCGCTGCAGACTTCCTCCAGGAGTCTCTGAGTCATGACAACTTGCTACAGCTCTTATTTTTTACACGGCGCTTTCCACTACTCATGACAACGCGGGGAAGGCACCGGCGTGTGAACCACTGAGAAGGCCAAGTACAGGCCGGTGCCCCAACTCTGCGGTCCACGCGCGCTTCCTCCGCCTCCGCCGAGCCCGGGGCGGGGTGGGGTGTGGAGACGGAGGGGAGGAGAGGAATGCCGGCGCCCTGGCCTCCGGAGCCTCAGAAAGAAGCTGGGGCTGATGTGGTGGCTCGTTGGTTCCGGGAGCCAAATTCTGGCCCTTCTTTCTTCACCTGCCTAGTCCTAACTCTGCTTAACCATGGCGCCTTAGAGCGTACTGCGCTCTACAGTTTGCAAAACCTGTTGCCTGTGCCTTCTCCTGGGCTGATATGCCCTCTAAATTGGGCAGAGGCTAAATCCAAACCCCTTCCCGCGGCCATATTTCCGGGAAGCATGTGAGTTTCTATTTGTGCGTTGTGGATTTCGGTATTTTGTTTTTCTCATAGGACCCCAGATCAACTCCTTCGCTAACATAGACCTCACTCCCAGAGTGGCGCTTACCTGCCTGCACCAGTGAAACGTATCACCTTTTCTCTGGAAATTTCTGCATCTAGGCCGCAATGGAGAAGAGCCTGTGGCTATACGTGGGCGCCAGGCTTCCTATTTTAAGTTTGGTGTCAAGAAAACATTGCTGTGTTTTATATCCTCTGGGACCAAAGGGTAAGAGACTCACAAATGACTCAAGGCTTCATTTCCTCCTCTTAAAGAAACAGATGCCCAGGGTTCGATGTCCTCAAATGGGAATTCTCTGTAGAATAAAGAAGTAGACTTTTATTGCCTTCCACTAAAATACTGTTTTTTTAAAAACACCATGCTTCTAAGAATCACATTTCTGACGGAAATTTAAATAGATTCCTCCTCCACATGCTTATCATGGGCTCAGGGGTTTAGTATTAAAGTGCCTATTTCACTAATGTGAAAACTGACACTCAAATAGGCTAATTTGTTCAAATGTATACCATCAGCTGTTCGTGACATGAGAATTGGAATGCCCAGTCTTCTGTGCCCTTGTGCCCTGATCTGAGGTCATACCCACTCACGGTAAAAAAAAATATATATATATGCTCCACTCACCACCTCCTAAGCTTGAGCATTCCAATTAGGCAAAGAGCTAACATGTATTTTGAGATAACATCCCTTTCAAGTGAAATAGCCCCTCCCCAGTTGCCAGAGGCATATCCTTCATGACACAGGAAGGTACCACTATGCTTTGAAACCTACTGGTGTGGCCAGGAGAATGATGCCCTCCTCAAGGATGTCCACAAAGATGTCCGTGAGTATATTAATTTATAGGGCAAAGGGGAATTAAGGTTGCTAATCATCTGACCATAAAATAGGGAGATTATCCTGGATTATCCGGGTGGGCCCAGTATAATCGCAAGGGCCCTTATAAGTGGAAGAGGGAGGAAGAAGAGAGTCAGAGAAAAAAAGAACTGATAGTGGAAGCAGAGTCAGAGAGAGATTTGAAGATGCTGTGTTCCTGTCTTTGAAGATGGAGGATGGGCATCACAAGACAATAAATGTGGGCAGACTCTAGAAGCTGGAAAAGCAAGGAGATAGGTTTTTCCCTAGGGCTTCCAGAAAGGGACACAGCCCTACTGATTTTAGCCCACTGAGACCAATGTGAGATATTTTACCTACAGAACTGTAAGAAAATTTTTTTTTTTTTTTGTGGCACGCGGGCCTCTCACTGTTGTAGCCTCTCCCGTTGCGGAGCACAGGCTCCAGACATGCAGGCTCAGCGGCCATGGCTCACGGGCCCAGCTACTCTGCGGCATGTGGGATCTTTCCGGACCGGGGCACGAACCCATGTCCCCTGCATCGGCAGGAGGACTCTCAACCACTGCACCACCAGGGAAGCCCAGAAAATAAATCTGTATTGTCTTAAGCCATGAATTTTGTGGCCATGTATCATAGCAGCAATAGGAAACTAATGCAGTAGGTATCTGGTTACTGCTGTGATTTAATCTCCTCCTTGAAGAATTTTATGAAAGTATCCAGAGTCTAAGCCCATTCATTGCAGGAGAAACACTCTGGCTGAGAAAGACCTGACCCCAGCACCTCTCCAAGGTATCATCAAGATCAGAACAGCGCAATGATGTTCAGTAGCTAGCTTTCAGACAGAGCCGTGGTCCAGTGTAGGACACACTCATAGCAAGATGAAATAAAGGGCTCTCAACATCACGAGGGATTGACATTTAAATCCTGACATCTGACAAAGATACATCCATACCAGAAAGTCTCAGCCAACCCACACAGCCCTGGTCCTGGCCGCAGCTGGAAAAGTTGCCCTGATGATAAACTTGAAGCAATAGTAAGTGTGCATTGCCTGTCTCCTCCGGCTCCAGGTCAAGGGTAACAACACGACACAGCAGGCCCCCCACATCTGCGTCTTCTGCATCTGCAGATTCAACCGACTGTGGATGGAAAATATTCAGGAAAAAAATTCCAGAAAGCCCCCAGAAGCAGAACTTAAATTTTGCTATGCACAGGCGACTATTTACATAACATTTATGTTGTATTAGGTATTATAAGTAATCTAGAGATGATTTAAAATATATGGGAGAATGTGTGTAGGTGATATGCAAATACTACACCATTTCATATAAGGGACTTGAGCATCCTCGGATTTGCGTATCCATGGGGGTCCTGGAATCATTCTCCAGGTATGCAGAGGGATGACTGCACTGGTACAGAGTCGGACAGACACGTGCTTATGCCCTTCGTCTTGGGATACCTGGACTCTATAGAAGAAGACTGAATCACAGGCAGCATGGATGTGCCTTAGTAATTGCATCCATGACAGAATCTTTACATCCTAAGGATTTCTTGGTTCTGAGTACAAGGTCAAGGCCCCTGCAGAAATGTGGTCAGTGTTTTCAGCAATGCCCCAGTGCAATAGCTGTTCAACGATCTTCTCCAGAGTCCTAGGTTTCTGGAGTTATCTTAAAGGCTACTTGGGAGGCCCCTGTAACCAGAGCTATTTCACTGAAATCTGTCATATCTTTGGGTTCCACAAAAGATTTTGTTCACGAAAAGGTTCATTTGGAGGGAAAGGGAGAAAAAGAAAACATGAATACACTGCTTTATAGAAAAGAACTTGTGCTGTTGGAATCCTGGAATCCAATCTGAGACCCAGAGAAGGAGGTTGACACACCCAAGGTCAAAGGCTACATAGTGACAGAGCAGGTATCAGGAAGGGAGATTTTTTTTTTTTTTTTTTTTTTTTTTTTGCGGTACGCGGGCCTCTCACTGTTGTGGCCTCTCCCACTGCAGAGCACAGGCTCCGGACGCGCAGGCTCAGTGGCCATGGCTCACGGGCCCAGCCGCTCCGCGGCATGTGGGATCTTCCTGGACCGGGGCACGAACCCATGTCCCCTGCATCGGCAGGCGGACTCTCAACCACTGCGCCATCAGGGAAGCCCAGGAAGGGAGATTTTTTTAAACTTAAGTGAAGAGAACAGTATAATGAACTCTATTATATCAAACAGTTTCAATATTATCAAATCATGGCTAACTCTGTTGTATTCACATGCTCACTTCTCACTTGTTACTCAGATTATTTTAAACCAAATCCCAGATATCATCACTGTATCAGTTAATATTCCTGTTTGAATCTCCAAAAGGCAAGGACTGGGAAGGGAATTTTGAAGGCTGACTCTGTATTCTCTTTGCTCCCTCAGCCTCCCCTCAAGAGGATCAGCACAGCTGAAGGATGATCTACAACCTGTAAATATTAGTAGGTAAAAACCACAAGCACCATGCGTCCAAAACTTGGTGCATGTCAGACTCCCTGGGTTATTTTTAAAATGTTCCCAGCGATTCTGATTCAGGAAGTCAGGAAGAGGCTCAGGAATGTGCGTTTTAGCAAGCATATTCTGGATAATTCTGGTGGAGATGCTTTCCAAACCACACTGGGAGAAACTCTGAATCTGAACTTTTGTGACAGGAGTCATTGGTTGCCTCCAAAAGTGATGTTCCCTCTCCTGTTTACTAACTTACTAATGTTCAAATAATTAGTTTAGGTATGGTCATGTGACACACCCTTGGCCAACGAAACAGAAAGGAAAGTCTGTTGTATTTCTGGAGACATTCTCCTTACTCTCCAGAGGAGATACAAGACTGCAAATCTTGTGTCTTCAGATGTCTTCCTGCCTCTCGACATTGTCATATGGGGCCTGATGCTTAGAGCTTCTGCAGCCAGTTTGAAACAATGAAGGGGAACATTAACCAGCACACTAAATTCAGGTAGAGAGTAAGATAAAAAGGGCTAATGAATTACTTACTCAACCTTGGAAGTGCCCTGCCTCTGGATTTCCTGCCAGGAGAAATGATGGACCTAGTATTGTTGTTTTCTTGTGTTGGGTTATCTGTTACTTGCAACCAAAAGCATCGTGAAAAGGCTGTCAACTGTGATGTTGAAAGCTTTCATTTGGTCCATACTAGACCTAAGGCTCTAAAACCACAAAGCAAATCAAAGATTCTTTGCCAGTGGAGTCTCCTGGAAAACAAAAGGCAAATCAGTGCCTAGGAAACACCCCCAGGTCTGTCCACCGAGTACTGCTCTGTTCTGTGTTTGCAGCTTCCTTTACACTCTGTTGTGGCAATGATATTTTTCTTTGGCTGAGAGGTGGCAAGCCACATGAAAATGGGAAGCCAAACGAGGAACCCGTGTCCAAATTTGCCTGATACATAAATAACCATGAACTAATCAAATATTCACTGAGCACTATTCCAAGTGCCCATGCGGGTGTAAAAGTGCATAAGACAGGACCCTGCCTGGGCAGACAGACTCACGCTGGAGGGGCAAGAAGCAGGAGGATGGGACCAAGAACACCAGCAGACACCAGGTGCTGTCGGCCTTCGGAGCGGGAAGAACCGAGGGTACAGCATGTGTATTAGGAGAAGTTATTCAGGAGACTGAAAGGAACCTTCATTCTATCCAATTCTATTCATTCTAACTATGTGACTTGCTTCTGCCCCACTGGACCATGGGCACCTCCCTGAACTGCCAATGCCATAACTTCATACGTGAAGAAACCTGGGAAACAAGGCCAGAGACTGGAAACATGCAAGGCCGGCTGGTTAACTGGTAGGGAGTATGTGACGCTGAAGGACAGAGGTCAAACTCTCCCTAAACAAAGAACACACTAGCTCCCTGCCGGAAGTGTGAGTCTACATGGAAGTTCACATATCTGCCTTGTTTATGGGCACCCAAATGGAAGGTTGGTTACAGCACATTGTCTTCAGAGAATCCTAGGGCGTCCGCCCAGGACACCCATACGTGGCCAGACAGCACAAACTCTCCTGGACTCAAGAGGTTTCATTCAGTCTTTCAAAATCACATATTGAGTATCTACTGCATTCCTGGGCCTGTGCAATGTCAGATGCCTCGTGGTCCCTTGCCCACTTCTACAGATGGTTCATGGAATGGCCACCACATGACAGAAACATAAAAGCAATATTTCAATCAGCCTCAGAAGAGACATGGGGAGATTTTCCAGAAGAGGGAATACTTAAGCTGACTTTTATAGGGTAAGGAGGTGTTACCATAGTAAGGTTTCTTATATGAGGGTATTTTTTTAAATAGTTATACATTTGAAGCATATGGGGAAGAAGTTCTGATTAGCACATCAAACCCATAACTTCACAGACATTCCCTAAAACAAAAGTAATATATGGAAATAAAAATGAACCGATGTAAAGAAAAATAATAAGTAGATAATAATACAGTGGTATACAGATATGGTAAAACTCTTGAAAGTGGTTACAGGGTGGTACACATTGATGAAACACTGAGCCAAAAAAAGGGGAAATGGACGTGGAGAAGAGAAACAGAATGTTCTGGGGAGTGGGAATGAAACCTCTTCTTGAGTATAACCAGTAACTGGTTGTGATAAGGAAGCATACGACTAAGCCATTCAACAAGTATTTCTTGGGCACCTACAATGTGTTAGCTACTTCCAGGTGCTGGGAGATAGGGGTGAACAGAAGAGACAAAATATCTGCCCTCGTGGAGAATACTTTCTAGGTAAGTATTAACGGCCACCGACCTTAATTACCCAATGAGAGGCGAAGACAATTAGGGCTGTGAGCTGTTTTAACTCTTTAATGCTCGTGTGCTGCCTCTCGAACCAGACTGTCAGCTCAAGGGCAGGACAGCAAGCCTTCCCCGTGCCCACCTGACAGCTGTGCTGACTCTCAGCCCAGTGCTCATCGCTCTCCTGGCAGGAGTCTCTCCTCCGGGGCCCGCCTTCCCCAGCCCTCCCTACCTCCCTGTTACCTGAAGCCCTTCTTCTCCAATGTGGCAGCGTCTCAGGGCTTCACCCAACCCCCAGAAACCCGAGCCGATAGGGCCTTTTTGCCTAGAAGATTATCCTGTCATCTGCCAGCTATGAAGGGTGACAAAATACCACCCACAAGACAGCCTGCACTCTGCTGTCCCCACTTAATTATCAGATCAGTTAAACCAAAAGGCAATTTAAAAACTCTTTTAGGGCTTCCCTGGTGGCGCAGTGGTTGAGAGTCCGCCTGCCGATGCAGCGGACACGGGTTCGTGCCCCGGTCCGGGAAGATCCCACATGCCGCGGAGCGGCTGGGCCCGTGAGCCATGGCTGCTGAGCCTGCGCGTCCGGAGCCTGTGCTCCGCAACGGGAGAGGCCCCAACAGTGAGAGGCCCGCGTACCGCAAAAAAACCCAAAAAACAAAAAACTTTTTAAAATGACCACTCTAATATTAGCTAACATTTGTGAGCATTTGCTGCAGAGCCAGCACTCTGCTAGGCGGCTTCCATCCCTCCTCTGACTTAATCCTCACATGAGCCTATGCGGTGGGCACTGCTGTTGTCCTTAGCAGACAAAGGAGAAAACAGACTTGGAGTGGTGAAGCCCCTTACCCAGGGTCGCACCAACCAAGCAGAGGTAGCTGCACCCACAGGCTGCGTGTCTACGAACCCAAACTCCTAACCGGTCCACAGGGACAAAGGACTAACTTCAGCTTATTTTTATATACTCTGAACACATCAGCAGACGAATATGCCATGAGGAACCCAGGACCAGTGCCCGCCTCTAGCATGTGAGTTCAGCTCTCACACTAATAAGATCCACTTCGCTAGTGACTTCTGGGGATTTTTTTTTTTTTTTTAAGAAGGAATCACTGCTTTGGGCTTCTGAGCTAAGTTCTCACATTCCATGAATGGCTGTCCAAGCAGGGAGGTACGTTCCTGAATTGCAACCCAGCAAAATGTAGTTGTAAGGGCAAAGAGAAATACTGGTAGGCGGGGTTCAGGCCTTCAAAATATTCAGCCATTGCCTCCACCCACGCTAAGATGAAATGTCAGCCTGAACCCAAAATATACACAGAAAATGCATGGGGCAGTTCCCGTGACTTCTGAGTCTCATCCAGGATTTCTAGCCGCGGCCTTGGAATTTTCCTTGAGTGCACACAAAGCCTTCTTCACACAAGGGCCCGCACCGCTTGAACGTGTACTCGGCTGAACCTGTATTTGATCTTGACCTCGTCCTAATTTTAAGTAAGTCTGACCAAATACAAAGCAAGCTCCGCCGGCTGTACCCTCTTCCTGAACAGAAAAACAGTGTTCTCTAGGAGTCGGAGTCAGATGTCTGTGTCCCATCCGACACGATGGTGGAAAATAAAGTACTTGATGAAACAACCACAGTCTAACAGGCTCCCAGGTGATGCCAAGGCTGCTGGTCTAAAGAACCACACCTTGAGTAGCACAGCCCTAGAGCAGTGGCTCTCCAGGGGCAGTTTTGCCCAGCAGGGGACATTTGGCAGTCTCTGGGGGCATTTTTGATTGTCACGACTTGGGGGATGCTACTGGCATCCATCCTACTATGTGCGGGACAGCCGTCCCCAACAATTACCCAGCCCAAAATGCCAATAGTGTTGAGGATGGGAAACCCTGCCTAGAGCACCTAGCTTGACCTTATGTAGGAGGCCCTCAGTCTGAGTGAATGAATAAATGAATGAATGTGTGATTTTGTTATTGTGTTACTGAACTAACCTGGCCAGTAGATTTGTATTTCTCTTTTGAGGGAAGCACCAAACAGACACACCCTCTATCTGCTGGACAACACAGAATCAGTCTACAAACATTTGTTGAGGACCTACTATGTGTAGCCCATTGTGCTGAAGACTAGGACCAGCGCAGACCCTGCCGTCAGAGGCCTCGCCCTCAAACGGAGACAGACGTATTTTGGGTGCTTGCCTGTGCCAGCCCCGAGCTAGCACTTCCCTCACACTATCACACAGTCCTCCGGAGGTAGGTGCTGACTTTGTACACACTTTACAGATGAGGAAACTGAGGCCTCAAGCAAGTAAGTAACTGGACCGATGTCCTACAGTGAATAAGTGACAAATTTGAACCCAGATCTGTCCAGCTGAAAACACCCAACCTCTTCTGCAAAGTGTGAAATCCTATACGAACTATAATACATTTGCTTCTGTCTTAAAATTGTGGTCAGGTAACAGAAAGAACTCTCAATTCTTGGGCAGGGCCGGGGGCGGGGGTACCCCTGGGGAGTTGGAGGGTTGAGAAGGCTTCACAGGCACTACATTCGCCTGAGCCTCTATGGTCTCATGAACCAGAGTGTGGTTCCCCAGAGGATGGAGAAGTAGGGGGTGCGGCAAGGCAGGCAGAGGGGTCACCCAAGGACAAGGGTGTCTGAGTCTGGCCAGCATCTCTCAGCCATGCTAGAGTTCCTTCTGCTAATGCCTTTAAAGTCTGGGCCTGCCTCTGCGTTTCCACATTTCTCCAGTTCTTATACCAGAGGAAAAGGAATATAGAAGAGAAGACATAAAACGCCCTTCGTTAGACTTGTGAGCCAGTGGCTTTTCAGGACTCCCAGGAAGAAGCAGGGAAGTGTAACACTGTCCCATTGGGGTCAGTCATAGTTCTCGAGTGCAAAATGCAAAGGGGGTTTCTGAAAAGCAAAAATGCCGCCGCTCCCAGGTGAGGCCATCTCTACAGAATAATTTCTCTCCGCCGAAGATCAAATATGAACCACAGAACACGTACAAACAGCGACTCAACAGGGAGCCTGGTGGTTTCTAACATAAGCTTCCCATCTTCGTGCAAAAGCAAAGCTAGACCCTGCAGTGATCATCAAGAGTGTTTTATCTCCCAAGGATTCATGGCCCAACTGTTTGTAAAGAAACCTGAAACAGACTGCAGTATCGTCTGAGAGTTCCCTCAGCAAGCTGCTCACATAGACACACTGGGCTAGAAGGAGGTGAACTCAAGTTTCAGCAGAACCTTCTCCTGAGTTAACTCTAATCAGACTTCCCTCCCCACCAGTATATGCACACGCCCCAAATCCTGGTGAATTAGAGAATCCGCAGCTCTTGTCCAACCAGCTCCTCATAATGGTTTTCCTGCAATCCTACTGCGAACGGTACTGGCCACAATCAAAGGGAAGCCAGGGTCAGCAGAGTGCAGGGGCTGCAGTTTAACTCATTTCGCAAAATAGCTGGAGGAAGCCTGCATATGCAACTTCCTTGGATACAACCCAAGGACAAGATTACTTTAGACCACTACCACCACCTCCAGAAAACGATCTATAACGCCAGTTCATACCAGGCCCACCTGGGGTGCTCGCTGGGTACAGGAAAGGTGATGGCTGCTCACTAGAATGGCAGCGGATTTGCTGGAAAGAGCACTGGTCTCGAGGCCAGAAGGACTGCGTTCAATACGAGTCAGACCAGTGGCCCCCTGACAGGCTGTGTGGCCTTCCGGAAGTCACACACCCTCTCGAGGTCTCAAGTTTCTCACCTGTAAAATGAGGAGCCTGAAGATCCTTCTGGTTCAGTTATTTCAGGACTACGAATGCCTGAGCCAGACGTGGGTGGTACCTGTCTCAAAGGATGAGCATCCCCGCTACCAGGCCTCAGGAGCCAGGGACTCTGCCCCAGACATCCTTCAAAGGTGGCCCTGAAAGGCAGTCTGGCCTAAACTGAGACCTCAAGCCCAAGCTTGGCACTCTCCCCTCATCCAAATCCTCACTTTCTGACAACTCTGGCCACTCCCACTTAAATACCAGCCGCTTGGTCACCTGCCAGGAGGGGGTCTCCTTCACCAGCTACTGTGCTGTAGCATCTGGAAGTCAGGTGGCCAGACAACTTTCATCCCTGCCCCTTCCTCTAGGAGTCTGGGATGGGCTAGCAGCTCAAAACATCTTACTAAGTAGTCGGGCAGTTTGACCCATAAGACACACTCAGAGCTTGCGTTCCGCTGGTGCAGCCTCCGCTGGGCTCACCCACACAGGCGCTCCATCCCTGCCACAAATGTTAGGTTTCAGCCTCTTTGCAGCCATTCTTGGCAAGAGGTTAACCACAAAGCCCTAGCTTCCCCAAGGGAGAGAAGGCATTCCCCACGTGTGCCTGATGGCTTGACCTTGCATCAAATACAATGTTGCAACACCGAGGGCCACTCCAGGGGGGAGGATGTCAGCCACAGTTCGAGAGGTAGCTTTAATGGGCAATGACACCTTCCAAAGAATCCAGGGGAGATGCAAATGAACTTCAGCAAATTTCAACGAGTCCTTGTGTCAAAGCACAAATGTTTACCCTTCCCCCTCCCCATATCCTCAAGTCCATTCTTTAGTAGGTCTGTGTCTAGCTGTGACAAAGTGAGAGAGTGGCATGGACATATATACACTACCAAACGTAAAATAGATAGCTAGTGGGAAGCAGCCGCATAGCACAGGGGGATCAGCTCGGTGCTTTGTGACCACCTAGAGGGGTGGGATAGGGAGGGTGGGAGGGAGGGAGACACAAGAGGGAAGAGATATGGGAACATATGTATATGTATAACTGATTCACTTTGTTATAAAGCAGAAACTAACACACCATTGTAAAGCAGTTATACTTCAATAAGGATGTAAAAAATAAAAAAGCACAAATGTTTACCAGTAACTTGCCTGAATCATAGCATTATTATCATTCAAATGATGATAGTAGTAAAAACAGCAGTAAGAACAAAAATTACCCCTGATTAAGTCCTTACTGCATGCCAGACAGGCACTCGGCTAAGCTTTCAACACACATTATTTTTATGTGATCTCCCTAATATCTGTCCGTAGTGTAGCATTATACACATTTTACAGGTGAGGAAACTGAGGCTTAGAGTAGCTAAGGAATTTGCTCGAGGTTGGAGAGCCTAATGGCAGATTCAGAAGTTAGACCTGGCCATCTGCCTCCTGGAGTACCACCTGACCCGGTTTTCCCAGACAGAAAGCCTCCAACAGAGAGTGAGTTGAGATGAATTATTCAGCAAAGGCTCACGGAGCGCCCACTGTGTGCCATGCAGAGTATCGGGTGCTGGGTAACCGAGAGCCGCATCTGCAAGTCTGACCTTCCCAAAGAAACAAGATCCTGACTTCTTCTTTTGGCCAGAGGCCGACACCCACTTTCTATAGAGGTGACCATCACCATGTGTCCCACCAAACATTTCTAGACGGGGAATTCATGCTCATGACACCCACCTCCTGATCTAGCGTCAGAGGACACTGCGGCACAGGGAGGGGAAGGAAGTGCAGTCGCTTGGCAAAGGCGTGAAGGCGCACAGCGAGTGGCGGGAACCAGTGAACCACCTGACCCCTCCGGAGGGAGGATGCCGAGCACCGGGCTGGGAGTCAGCAAACCGCACGCGTCACTCCTCCGCAGTGCCTGCCCACCGACTGCCCACCTGCCGATTCACCCCAACCCTCTATCCAAGGGAGGAGGGGTGCCCAGTGTCCTAGCTCCTCCCTAAGGGGGAGACCTTGGCTTGCCTTCTAAGCACCTGGCCTGGCTGCACACCTGCTGGGGGCCTGAGCCCGCTATGGGGATGGAGCTGCCTTCAGGAGCCCCCGCAGCTCAGGGACCTTGTCTACAGCTCTGCTATCACAGCTCCTGGCTATGGAAAGCTGGCTTGTGCAGGGTACTCTGTATCTTGCCTCCTCTAATCACCTTTAACCTTCCTTTAAGCCCCAGGAGACATCATTGGCCATCTATCCGTGAAGAAGCTGAGGCTTGGAGAAGTGACCCAATCACCCAACAAGGCCCAAGAGCGGGCGATCAGGATTTGAACTCCAGGACCTAACGCTCCCCTCCCTCCAGCCTGGTTTCACCCTCAGCCTCACGTCTGGTGCCTCCTCCCCCCCGTCCTCCATGCCCATGTCTCGGGGCCCTGCTTCCCTCCACCTACGGGTGCTCCTGGCCTGAGGACTCAGTGCTGACCGTGTCCGCCGCACACTGCGATCCTCTCTCTGCGCACCCCACCCACTCCCAGGGCGCAGGTGCACTCCTGCGCCCTGGGAGCGAGGTTTTTCTTCCCAGACACCCTCTGACCACCTTACAAAAGGAAAAGGCATTAAAAGCCTCAGTAATCAGACCCCTTACAGTGCCTTCCCTGGAAACAAAGAAGCCCTTGCACGGTCTACCTCTGATTCAGCAGGCTGCTAAAATATTTACCACCTGATGACTTAACATGCTTGAGAAGAAAGGGGAGGCCGAGATGCAGCTAGCTGGGGCCTCTGACCTTGCACACCCCACGGTGAGCTTCTTTCCCACCCTGCCAGTTTCTTGGGACAAGATCGGTACAGAGACGGCAATTGGCAAACACTTCTCTGCTGTGGACCCATGTCAGCTCCCTCCCAGCCCAGATGGGCACCCTTACAGGTGTGGCCAGTGGGGATGGGTAGGCACAGAGAGCTCTAGATTAAGTGTTTGGAGTCAGTTGACCGGGTTCCCCGGGCCTCCTTACCAGGCCTGTGTGTGAGGTTGCACTGGCTGAGCCAAGGCCTCCGCTCAGCCCGGTGGTGAACATCCTTGGTTCAGGTGCCAGACAGACGCCTTCTGCTCATCCGTGTCGCCAGGCGCTTGTGCCACGAATACAGCCCAGTCTCCGCTCTGCAGGCACAGCTACCTGACTTGCCCACTGGCAGAGCCAAGGGGTGGCCAGGAGGAACCCAGCGCCCACTGAGCACCACCAGGCATCTGAGCTCTGCAAGGGCTCCACACAGAACCTCTCGGAATCCATGCTGCTGACGGGCACGGTTCACCTCTTATGTACACATGAAGGAACTGTGTCTTCAGGTTGGGCTGTCCCATGCAGAGCCCGCTACCCCACGTGGCTATTTCAATTTCAGTTTTAATGAATCAAAGTTAAATAAAATTCACAGTTCAGTTCCTCCCTAACCCTAAACCACATCACCCTGAAACCGGCCAGATTTTCGAGTGGCCTCATTTCAGGTGTGTAGTAGGCACACGTGGCTAGTGGCTGCCATACTGGATAGCGGAGATATAGAACATTTCCGTCATCGTAGAAAGCTCCAGTGGACAGAATGTCTTAGAGGATAACCTCCCCAAGATTCCTTCTGGCTAATAAGTTACTGATCAGGGATCCAAACATGGATTTGGTGTCTGAGGAATTCTCCAGAAGAGAGGTTCCAGCCCCAGCCCTAACTCTCATTAAACCACTGGTCTTGAGCAAGCCATGTCACCTGTCCCAGCCTCCCCTTCCTCCTTTGCACAAGTGGTACCTACTAAGGGTTAAGGTGAGGTGGAAATAAGATGCTAGATGTGGGCGTACTTTGGCCCAGAAGGAGGAATAAGTGAAAGGGAACTTACACTGAGTACTTATTTTGTGTTGGGCGCTCTAAATAAAGTGGCTCCTTTAATCCTAGGTATTATATACCCCCACTTTACAGGTGGGTAAACAGTTTCATCAAAGGTGATGCCCCCAAGGTCACACAGAACTAGAACTCGGCCTGGAACTTATCTGTAGACCTCCAGGCCTATGCTGGTCTCACACAATAGAACTCAATTCTACAGTCTTCTCTCTAAAGCCCAGAAGCAGGTTTGGGGCGGTGTGGCTGGGAAGAATGGCTCCATGCCCTGGGGCAGGTCCTCGGTTCAGCTCAGGCATCAAGGGGAAACATCGTCAGGGGCCAGATTCTGATTCCGGTTCTGCTGTCAGGTAGCTCCCTCATCCCATCCCTATTCCGAGTCTCGACAAGAATGCGCCCAAGTTTCCTTCCAGATATCCAGCTAGAGTCTAAAATACCCATTTCTCAGTCACACCTACCGAAACGAACCTGCATCCTGGTCTAAAACAGTGGCGGTAATGAGAGGTTCCAGGAAGAGAAGCGGATGAGTTTGGACACATTCATTTGGAAAATCACCACCTTGCCCTGAAACTGGCCTGGGATTCTTAAGCGGCTCTTCCTGCATCAGATCCAGATGTGGCATAGCAGAGGCCTCAGGGCTGAGGGGCTCAGAAACCCAGAAGGGCTAGACCAAAGTAGTGGCATTCCCGTCACAGGCACCTGGAGGGAGGGAACAAGCCCCTTGCCTTCAGGGTGGCTGCCACCTTTGGTGTGGGTGCCTCATAATCCAGCTTTCCAAAGTGACTTGGCATTATTCTCAAGGGCAGATTCACCTCTAAAAAAATTTGTTTTAATTATGGAACACAAAAGCTTCAGAACATAAAGCCTACATTTTTTTTTTTTTTTTTTTTTTTGCGGTACGCGGGCCTCTCACTGTTGTGGCCTCTCCCGTTGCGGAGCACAGGCTCTGGACGCGCAGGCTCAGCAGCCATGGCTCACAGGCCCAGCCACTCCACAGCATGTGGGATCTTCCCAGATCGGGGCACGAACCCATGTCCCCTGCATTGGCAGGCGGACTTTCAACTACGGCGCCACCAGGGAAGCCCGAAGCCTACATTTTTAAAGGTCCTTTGACTTTTACATTACGATGGTTCACAATGATTGAAGCTGTGGATCGTCATGTAAATCCGCGTCATCTGTAGAGTCGTTAGTCCTGAGGTACTTTTCAACCACGTAACAAGCTCCTGTGAGCCGAGCAGGGTTAGCCGAGCTCACATATGACAGAAGCAGATGCATAGAGAGGTCAACCGGATGGAGAAAGACTCATCCAGCCTCATGTCTCCCATTCCTGTGGGGTCTGTTACTATATCATTTGGAGACCTTGGGTATTTTCTTTGTTTGCTTAATTCCCAGGATGGTTTTGAATAAAGACGTTTAAAATGATAATAGTGGTTACCATTTGTATTTTACACTTACCGTATATCAGGCATTATACTAGGTGGCTTTGGAAACATTCCATTTTCATCTTAATTCCAACCCTACCAGGGAAGTATTATTTTTCCCATTTTATAGATATGGAAACAGGATTGAAAAGTTAAGCATTTTCTCCAAGGCATCGCACAGCCAGTAAGAGATCTCTGGGATATAAACCCTCCGTCTTACTCCATTGTCTCCCTTTTGGGAAGAAAATTGCTCCGAGGGAAAGAAGTGTCAGCATTGTAGCTCTGTAACAGCCCTGTAATAGCCCAATACTTCCCAAAAGGAAGTTTAAAATAATCCAAGCAATGTAATCGAAAATCAAACCCAGAAGGATGGGGGTGGGGATGGACATCTGTCATCCTGGCTTTATCTGCTAAGAGACCTAGGCTTGGTAGCTTCTTTTCTTTTCCTTAATTTATACGGCTGTAGCCCTCCTCAAAATCTTATTCTGAAACTCAAAAACATGGTGTCACAGCTGGTAATTTTAGAAGGAGGAGGAGAGAGAAGGAAGAAACAGACCCAGTGGGAGGAAGGGCAGGAAGTCGCTCCAGCCCTGCCTTTAAGTCCAGCCAGGGCTTCCTGGACAAGATGCCGGCTGCCCCTCGCTGCTTCCTCCTTCTACCCCTCAACGCCTCAACCCAACTGCCCTTCGTGGTTTAGCCTAGGTGTACGCAAAGACCCAAAGCACCTGGGAATAATTTAATTCTCTCAAATGTACCAGTAATTGAAAAGGATACCTTTCCAACCATTTCCCCAAATGGAAAAAAAAAAGAGACCCCTTTAAATAAATATTCAGGAAAAACAAGCTTGGTGATGTCCACGATGGATTCAGAACTACACATCTGACCATCAGTGGTGTGAAAGCAAAATGCCAAATTCTAGACTTTCCATCCACTGAAGACAGTCGTTGTATATAGAAATCCACAGCCAAGCCGTCTGTCAACAGACTCCTATTTCTTGGAGTTGGGTGTACGTGTACCCCTTGGGTGGAGGTGAGCAAAGCCACAAGATACCCACAGCACATCCACCAGCAGGGCCAATTTGACGTCAAAAGATGGGAAATTAAGCTGCAAAATATCTGTGCTCCTGGCATCTACCTGGATATGAGATTGGGTTATTAAACTATCCTGTCACCAAGACAGAAAAGAGACATTTCTTAGATATTGAATCTGATCTGTGATATCAGCCCCATTCAAGTTAGCAGAATCTCAAAATTCAATAGATTCAAAGAAGCACGTCACCTGATAACCAAGAGAGTAGAAAATATGGTTTTGACTTGCTTTGCTCTTCTCGTGGCAACTCAAAGCATTCTTTTTATGTTGAAATACAATACGATACGGTACACAATAAAAGATACACATAAAGTTTTACAATAAAACAAGATCTCAAAATTTTTTAACTTGAAGCAGATCGCTGTGGGCTACCCAGTAGGGGGTAAGAAAGAGTTCGCTCTCTTCAGCCATGAAGACATTTTAGCAGACAAGGAAGTCAGCCCTGGAAAAGAAAGATGGCCGAGCTGGAACCTCAACCTCAAGAAGACGAACAGTTACCACTCAGTTCACTGCAGGAGAAAACCCTGTCCCACAGAACTGTAATAGGAAACCTAACCCCTACCAGGGGCTGGAATGCACTGGAATTGCATTTGATCAGTTATCTCAGCCTTCACTGCAACTCAGCGAGGCAAGTATAGTTGTGACCTCCCCATTCTACAGACTGGCAAACCGAAGTTAGGTATGTAACCTGTAAGGTGCACAGCTGGGTGTGAATCCGAACTTCACCACCACCCTAGCTTCTAGCAGTGTCTGCCTCAGTGTGGCCACCCAACCTCCCCAAGACCGCTGCCAAAATTCACCTTCACGTGCAACACCTCCTGTTCCCAGGACGCGCACCTCTCACCTTGGCCAGACTTTCTCTGAGGCCTGCCCAGGTCCACGGCACAACTCCCTCCTGGTGAAAGGTCCACTGGAGCTCCTGAGCCTACCCCCAAGGCCAAGGAGCATTCCCTACGTTTGTGTTACAGTAGGAATGAAGTTGCTGGGTTGAGAGATGAGGGTCACCGTGGGAAGGCTTGGCCTTTGGGATCATTCGATAATGTGAGAGCTCTGTGAGGAGCTGGGGTGCTCCAGGGGGCAGCTACTCACCATGTGGAACTGTTGAGGGCTTGGAGTGTGGCCGGTCCAAACTGAGATGCACTGTGGGTACAAAATACAACCCAGCTTGCAAAGACTTCATATGAAAGCAAGAATGTAGGATATCAGATTAATAATTTATATATTGATTGCATGTTGAAATGATAATATTTGTGTTATATTGGGTTACATAAAATGTATTATTGAAATTAATTTTACCTGTTTCTATTCAGTTTTGAATGTGGCTACCAGAAAATTTAGGATTACATTTATGGCTTACATTCTATTTCTTTTTTTTTTAACATCTTTATTGGAGTATAATTGCTTTACAATGGTGTGTTAGTTTCTGCTGTATAACAAAGTGAATCAGCTATACATAAACATATATCCCCATATCCCCTCCCTCTTGCGCCTCCCTCCCACCCGCCCTGTCCCACCCCTCTAGGTGGTCACAAAGCACTGAGCTGATCTCCCTGTGCTATGTTATGTTCTATTTCTATTGGACAGAGCTGGTCTATACCTTCCAGAGACCTTTGACTGTCTACTAAGAGACAGAGGTCACCCCACCTGGCAAGCTGGAGGGGAGGGCCCATTCAGAATTCTTTCTGGAAATCCTCAGCCAATGGGAGAGTGGCAGCCCTTTTTCCTAAGAACCCAAAGGACAGGAAAGGTCGGCCCTTTTCCATCCTCATTTCCTTCAAGGACCAGGGCAAAGCAGGTTCTGGAGCCCAGTGATCTAAATAGAAGTAGACCATGGGCCACAAATGCAAGCCCAGAATGCAAAAGCTACATAGGTAATTTTAAAAGGTTGATAGCCGCATTAAAAACAAGAAAAAAATGTGAAATTAATTTCAGTAACATATTCTAACCAAGTACATCCTAAATATTATCATTTTAACATATAACAATATAAAAATGATTAACGATGTATTTTGTATTCTTTTTTTTTGGCCGCACTGCACGGCTTGTGGGATCCGAGTTCAAAGCACAGAGTCCTAACCGCTGGACCGCCAGGGAATTCCGTGTGTTCTTTTCTTCACACTAATTCTTCAACCTCTGGGGTGTGTTTTACCCTTACAGCACAGCTTCATTCACATGTGACCAGTGGCCGCCAAATTGGACAGCACAGCTCAAGAATCTAAAAGTCTACCACCCAGCAAATCCTCAACCAGAGCCAATCGCACAGAACACCCATTATAATGTAAATGCCTCCTGCTCTGTAAACCGTGGTAAGTCACAACTTCAGCCACTAAGATTTACGTTTGCAAAGAGTTCTGACGGCAGCAGAAAAAAAGGACTCAGAATTTAAACAGGAGAAAACAGTGGATGACGCGACGCTAACATAATAAACACCAGTCATCGTTAGTTGGTGTGGTTGTGGATTCTTCTCCTTTTCTTTATACTTTTCTATACCTTACGAAGTTTCTGATATTAATTTAGAAATTATAATTTAAAAATTTTAAGTGATTAAAACAAAGAGCCATGAAATACTTATTGAACTACTACTATATGCCTGGTCCTGAGATCTTCTTGTTCTCCAAGAAGGTGATAAAACATCCAGGGACTGAAGAAGGAGCTAATATGACATTTATGGGGAGGGGAGGGGAGGGGAGGATTTTCCAGTCAGACATTTTTTCCTACGCTTTAACTGGGAATGTCAAAAATACATACGAGCCGGGGCTGCAGGGAATTTTGTGCTAAGTCAGCAGTGGAGACAAGTGTCGAACGCAGATTAAAACTGCATCTGTCTTGGCAGCAGCGTCCGTATCTCATTGGCCCAGAGTTATAAGAGTCGCTCTCGAAGGGCAGGAAAGGCAGCTGGGTGTCGGTGGAAGTGCTCAGACTCGAAAAACAGGTGATCATGCATTCTTTCAGCATGTGTAGAATAGGCAATAGATCATTTACAAAATGCCTGCAGCTGTTTGGTGGCTACACTGGCCAGCCACAGGTACTAATTTAAAGTCCAACCCCGCTCCACTTCACACAAGCGTGTGCCTGCACACACATACACATACACGCACACATCCCCATGGAGAGCTCTGGAATAGCCAGAGATCGAAGGATGCTGCACAGCTTGGTCAGAACGTGTCTTTGCCACAGTATCTCCCTCTCCCCCAAAGGATGAAATCTCCCAGACGCTGCTGTTGCATCTCACTCAGGAAAAGAACAGGCAGGTATGCTGCAAAGCGTGAAGGTCTGGGATTCACAGATGCATCTATCATTTGTCCTCCTCTAATCTTGAGAGGGGTGTGACTGCTGCTGGTGATTAGACATTCCTGCTTGAGATTAAAGCAAAGTTGAGCCCATTTGCCTCAAAAAGTAATGAACTAGATTAGGAGGTGTCGGGCTCAGGGGGTTGGGAGTCGTGAGGTGTGCTGTCTAAGGGGCGCAGGGTTTCTTTGGCGGCGGGGGGGTGGATGACCATGTTCTAAAATTGACTGTAGGGATAATTACACAACTCTGTGAATATATTAAAAGCCACTGAATTGTACACCTTAAATGAGCAAATTATATGCTTTGTGAATTACATCTCAATAAAGCTGTTAAGGAAAACAAAGATAAGCTCAGATATGAAAGCAACTCACTCAATTCCTTTCACAGCAACGGAGCTTGTAGTTATCTTAGCCACTGCTTTACCTGTATAAAGAACGGGAGTGACTAGGTGTTTCTTTCTTAGATAAAGACTCATATATTAGCAGTACCCTCCTTTGCAAAACATCCAGCACGTCTCTGCCAAAGGCACGTTTCATGGTTCTCCAAAGGCTGCTACCTTTTCACTGACCTTTCTGCTCCGCCCGCACTTCGGGTCTCGTCTGAAATGACCTCGCCCATGACATCTGGAGCATCCTCCTCAGAAACCGGAGGTAAGGTGGATGGGCTGGGCCCAGAGCTCTTTCTGGGATAAGGTAAAAGAAGCAAGAAATATTTAAAAAGGCATTCTTCTCCATGTCCTATTGAAAAGCCCATTTCCCAATTAAAGCTTTAAGTGTCTACTTCACCAAAATCTCTGGAAAAAATTAGCTTCAGGCAGCAAATGGCTTTGAGATGCTTTGGGATCATTTAGGTCTCTCTGCATAACTCTGCATAAATAAATCCAGATTCAAAAGCAGATGTATTTTGACTCCAGAAAAACTTCTGACTGACCATAACCTATGACCTTAGAGTGCACTGCCAGCCTGTAAACATTTCACGCTTTGCGAACAGTTTCAGTTAGAAGAATTAAAAGAACACAAGGCAAGGAATAAGACACGTTAAACAGACACAGCTCCCATGCCTCCAAAGCACTTCTCACGTTTTTCAGAATCACAGCACATCCAGAGATTGTGAGCAGGTAAATTTCAACAATTAGATATGGAAAATTAACCTTCTTCTAACCAGCCATCTCTTTGATTGACTTTTTAAAACCAAGTGGGAACCACTTTTGAAGCTGACCCCATATTCCCATAGGAATTTATTCTTGGAAGTACCTCTCGGCGTCGAGCACTTCTGGATCCAGGCTTTGCAGCTTCAGGTCCCGGATCTCATCAGGTTCCGCAGGTGAGGAGACAGGCACCTTCCCATCGCCAGCAGGAGTGGGGGGCTCAGGCCCGGGCTGCCCCTCAGCCTGCGGGTACCCGGCTGGGCTGTCCCCGCTCGGGGCGGCTGCAGCCTCCATCCTCAGAGCCCCTTCAGAGCAGCTGGGGTCCCCAAGGCTTCCTGGCAGAGCTGAGGCACAAGCAGCACCAGAGAACATTCTCGTAGTACCTGCTTCAGGCAGGTGGGCAGACACGCGTGCCCCGGTCTCAGCTGTGCTCACAGTGACGTCATCCTCTGCTTCCCTAGCAGCTTCTGCTCCCAAGCCGGGCTCCAGGGGAGTATCCACCACTTGCCCAGCTGGTGGCTCCAGGGTGCTCTGGGTGCCCAGGGCGTTCTGTGTTTCCGAGATCCCAGCAGCACCTTCATGCCTCCTCTCACCCCTAAGTGTGTCTGGGGTACAGGCCTCACTGATGGCCTCGGCCACAGTCGGAACGTTCCCATGGGGAGAAGATGCTCCCTGGGCAGAGGTGGGCACCGACATGTCACCCAGAGCCCCTGGGTGAGAAAAGCCCTGGGCACCATCTTCTCTGGGTTGACTGTCTCGGCTAGATGTCTCCTGGTGCTGTTTTCCAGGAGGAATTCTGTCGTCTTGAACTGCGTCCCCTTCTCCATGGCTCTGGGGAGCCACCTGCAAGTCAGCATCGGGAATCTCTGGAGAAGTCACCTGTGAAGACAGACCCGAAGCTGCTTCCTGCCGGCCGCTTTCCTGCTGTGAGCGGGCCTGGCTCCCAAGCCCCGGCCAGCCTTCCCCAGACCCCTCTGGCTTCTTGCTCTCTGTCAGCATCTGTGGAGGCCCACTCATTTCCTTCCCCACACTGGCACCTGGCAGGCTCTGCTCTGCAGCTGGCCGTGCCGGCCCCGGCAGCTTTTCTGGAGCTGGATCCTGGGGACCCAGACGAGAAATCTCAGCCTCTACAGTCAGCTCTTGCTTCTTCTCCTTTGACTGTATCCAGAGTCCGGCAGGAGTGGTGGGGAGAGGCGCGATGGCCACTCCTTGAGTCCCATCTGGAAGCTTCTCTGGGCTTGGCGTGGCGAGGTCCTTGCCCATCACACTCTTCCCAGCTCCTGCCTTTTCTCCCAGTGTGCTCTGGGGCCGATCGGCGGTCAGGGCTCCAAGCACAGACTTCTCAAAGATCTTGGTGATGTGCTCTCTGAAGTCAGGGAGCCCAGCGATCATACTGGTCTGCCTGGAGCTTGCGCCTACACCAGCTGAGGCTCCCTTCCTGGGATCCTTGGAAGGGTCTACCATCCTCTGCCCACTGCGCTCTCTCTCCCTTGCTGCATCACCTGCTGTGCTCTCCTCACCGGCAAGGTGTGCCGAAAGTTCACTGGGCTTGCCACTTGCCCCGGGAGTCCTTGAGCCTTTCTGTTCCCCTGCGGTCTGCTTTCCCTTGGCCAGAAGTGGCACCCTGTCCAGGTAGGGCACGGAGTCCACAGGCCCCTCAGAGGTCCCAGCTTGGGGGCTTCCGCTGCTGGCTGGCACGGCGGAGGTTTCCTCACCTGCAGCTCCTGGTTGCCAGAGGGAGGCAGGGGATCCACACGGTACCTTCGCGGAGGAGGCATTTTCCAAGACAAGCAGGGGCTCCCGTGTGGGACAAGGGCTTTCACCAGGAGCTCCGAGGCCTTGAGGTGAAACAGTTTTCACGCCACTGTCTTCTGCCCCTTTCCTGGCAGCACGCTCCACATGCAGGTAAGGAGTGTCAGGGGCAGCCTCTTCTGGTGGCCTGGACGACAGGAGCCTCTTTGAGTCAGGGACAGCCTGGGCTGCAGAAATATCTACCACGCTCCTGGGAATCCCACCCAGCTCTCTGGCTGGCAGCAAGGCATCCTGGCAGCTGGCGGAGGGCTGCTCAGCTTGGCAGGGCTCACCTAGGGCACAGGTAGAAGCTTCCTCCCCAGGGGAGGGGCACTGCTCTGTTGGGAGGAAGCCACCACTCCGAGCAGCTTCTCCTGGCTCCCCCGGAGCCCATTGTGTCCCCAGGTCTCCTCTGTCAGCGTTCCCACCAATCTCAGCAGTCCCACCACCCGCACCTTGATCCTCGGCTGATGGGAAACTTTCAAGAAGCTTTTGGGGCTCTGCATCTGTGGCAGTGGGATGCTCCATTTCCTTGTGTGGGGCTAACCCCGATTGCCGCCTGCCCTCCTGGGTTTCATCACCGGCCTCTCTCTCTGGGGCCTCCTGGGTGGGTGTGACTCTGGGGCCGGCAGGTGCTGGAGCTGGTGGGCAGCGAGCTGCCTTCAGGAGAGCTACTGAATCAGGCCGACAAGGCGGGGCCCCCACTGTGTTCCCACTTGCCTTCTCTGTCTCACCCAAGTCCTGGAGCGGGGGCCAAGCGTCAGCTGCTTCCGAAATGCCTGCATCCCCGAGACATGCCTCTTCATGCTGGCTGCCAGCTTTCCGCCCATCAACCAGCTCCTGCTGGGACTTGTTTGGCCCCTGTCCAGCACAGCAACTTTCCTTTCTGCTCAAGCTACATGCAAGAGAAGAGTCTTGTAAGGTGTCTGCTGCAGGAGGTGGGCCGCTGGACAGCTGACTGCCACTGCATTCCGCCTCCTGCCCGTTCCCCCCTAGCGCAGGCAACTCCGGTCTCTCTGGTGCTGACAACTCCAACTGCTCTGTCGTACGATTCTCCGGAACTGTGTGCCCGGGAGGTGAACGTGGAGCATCAGACGGACTGCCCTTGGGGAGCTCACTGTGGAGTTCTGATTCAGAGGCCTGTTCCTTTGCTCCATGAGCGGGCAAGCTCACATCTTCCCGAGGTTCCACAGGTATGTGGATTTGGGGAGAATCTGCACCCAGGTTCTTAAACTCTGCATCACCTGGGTAAGTCTCTTTCTCGCTTTCGCACTGTTGGGACAGCTCCCTGAGCATTTCAGAGGTGGATGCTTCTGGGTCCGTTTGGGACTGCTGGAGACGGTTCTCGGAATACAGTGAGGGCCTCTCGGTTGCAGCCACTCGTATCCCGCTGTCCCCCGGGCAGGACATGGTTTCCTGCTGATCTAGCTCCAGGCTGAGGGTCGTGAGCCCACAGTCCACTGCCAAGTTCTCCTCCTCAGGGGGAGGTGGCCCATCGGTGTGGACTTCCTGTCCAGCTGCATCACGCCCCAGCCCACGGGTGTGGGGTGGTGTCACCAAGCCCTCCTCATCACAGCTGCCCGGCCTCTGCGCAGATGGGTGGCTCCTCGTCTTTATTTCAGATTTGCCCTCCGCCTCCTGGGCTTTGGGGACGACCTCTGTAGCAGGAGTTGACAGGAAATCCGATTTCTCTGATTCTAAAGCAGGAAGAGGGTCCATTCTTCCCAATGCCCCCACATCCTGAAAGGTGTCAGGATACTTGGTCTGCAGTCCTGGCCCCTCCCAGACAGCTCCCTCGGGAAAAACGTGTTTACTGGCTCCATCCGGCCCAGAGGGGGGGATGGGATCCTGCTCGGGAAGCTGGTGCAGTGAAGCAGATGCATGGACCACTTGGGCTTCTCCCATCATCCCACAGGCTGCCGAGCTCCAAGCTGCATCTTCTGATGGAGAGCCGGGCCTGTCCACGCGCCCGGGGGCCTCCCTTCTGAGTGGCTGTGCTGAGGCCATGCTGGGAAGGCTGTTGCTCTCCACATCGCCAGTTAGCTGTGAAACCTCATCCTTTTCCCCCTTTGGGTCAGGCTTGCAGCCACAGGCTTCGGGTTGCTCTCCCTGAAGGTTCCCAGGATCTGCACCCTCGGGGGGCTCTGGGGCTGCCTCCTGTCCTCTAGGGTCGGCCCCAGGTTGTCTGCTTTCCGCAGCCACAGCTGGACCCTCGGGGGCTTTGCCTTCATCCTTTGGCCCCAGTGACCTTCTGGCATTTTCATCCGAGGCAGCGGGAGGGGGAAGAGGCAGAAGCCCTTGCTGGACCTCGTGGCTTTGCTCCCTATTCCGGAGCTCTTCCCTCTCCTCCGGGGGTGAAGGGATAGGAACCTCTCCGGGGCCGCCTTCGGGACCCGCTCCCTCTCCTCCGCGGTCTGATGCGTGCTTCTCCTGTCCTGCCAGCCCTGCTTCTGCCCGCTCTGTAGCCAGATCTGTAGGAACAGGCCTCTCAGCACCGGAAGTCATCTCTCTGGGCTGTTCTGCAGCAGCAAAGGCCCGAGCAGCTGCCTGTGAAGTGAGGCTTGAAGCTGGGTCCGTTTCCTCAGTCGCCACGTGTGGGGCGGGCTCGGAGCTCACAAGCAGGCCCCCCTCGGGCTGGTCACCTGCCGTCACACAGACGGCCTGACGGCGCTCAGCTCCTTGCCTCCCTGTCTGCGAATGACCCCGAGCATCAGGGGCATCCAGAGTCTCCTCCCAAGAGCCCTTGGCCCCCGGTGCCAGGGCAGGACCCAGTGACTCCCAGGGCAGCTCTGTGGGCGGCGGATGCGCTCCCACTTGCCGCGGGCAGCTTTCCCGGGCAGCGACCTTCGCTTCTGCTCCTTGGGTCGCCCCTGGAGCACTCCTGCTGGGAGGGCTGGCCCTGAGCTCTCCCGAGTCATCGGTGAAGTCCTGAGGCGGCCCCTCCACTTGGCATTTAGGGGCTGGATCTTGTGGGGTCGGGTTCTCGGGTTCTGGGGGGGACTCTTCCAGGCCAGCTGAGCTCTCTTGGCCTGGCTGGGCTGCAGCAGGGGCCATGGGGGCTCCCCGCGCAGACTCTGGCAGGGGAAAGCCACCTGCAGCCTCTTTCCCTTGGGACTCAAAACCACCAGTCCAGCCATCGTCTCCACACAGCTGCACCGTCATGGGCTCTCGAGGAGCAGCTGCTGAAATTCCCGGCACCTGGTCAATGGAACTGGAGGAAGACAGCTTCTGCCCCGCTTCTTCCTTCGGTCCTCTCTCTCTTCCGGCGCTGGGGGCGATTGCAACCACCCTGCGCTGAGTAGAGCTGTCCATCCCAGGGACAAAGGCTGCTGGGGTGTATCCTGGGACATTTGGGGAAGGTTCCCTCTGGGGGTGTTGAGCCAGGGGACAATCTTCAGGTTCCTCTGCTGGGCTTGCCAAGCAACCTTCCGGGGCGCCCTCAGCAAAGGGCACGGAGGCCAAGCCCTGCTCCCAGGGCTCCGGTGGGCTGGGCAGTGGAGAATCTTCTTGGCCCATGGCTTCCTGTGGGTGCTTCCTTGGCTCAGTCACCTCTGGGGACATGATGCAGGGATACCGGCTGGCAGCACCTTCAGAAGTGGAGCAGGAACCTCCATGCCCGACGCTGCCAACAATGAAAACATTTATTGTTTTATCAGTTCTCATGGATGCCAAGGACAGAGCCACAGCCCAGGCAGAATCACTGCACACCTCTCCCTACCAAAGGCCACAACACACACCAGCCTCGTGCATCTCGTTCCTCTCCATGAAGAGACACCCCCCAATCCCACCCCACCTGTAACCATGACACGTGCCCTCGCTGTCTGCAAAAATTAGTGCAGAAAATCTCAAACATTCCATCTGAGGCTTTCCATGCTGGTCAGTAGAGAATGCGGAAATATGGAAACTAATTCATAATTGTCTACAATGCAGGAAACTCAGAAGATTTTGAATAAATATAAACCATGGTAGAGAACTTGGATGAGCTCTCTGTAGTTTACAGAGAGGTCCTGAACACTTCTGGGGATCCTTAGATGTTCAGGAAAAAGGCAAAAATGGGCAAAGCCAAGCTTTGAAATAAAGAGCTATTCTTGCAAAAAGTTAACTCGATTCTTTACATTCAGCGGGTGGTACTGTGAGGCATAATCCCCAAATCAATTCTATTTAGCTGTGGAATTTCTGCATATGAACTACATATAAAATTCCTGGGAGCTGAATTACCTTCATACCCATATGTGTCTCAGCTTGAAATTACTTTGCTGTACAGTGTGTAAAGAAAAACTGTGAACATGCAGGAAACTTGGGGGAATATGGCTCAGAGTCATGGACTTGCTATAGATCATCAACTATCCAGTTATTGTAAAATAGCTTATCACATCCCATATTTAGACTGTGTTTCTCAATTCTATATAGTTTTAATTAGGTGTATTTTTTAAATTTAAAAGCAATATACAGCCAAGACAAAATTTTGAAAATGTAGAAAACATGCTTGCCACCTGAAGTGTTCTAGTGAATTTTCTTTTTTTCCTACGCAACTCTTTAGGGAGTGCAATTTTTGTTATTTTTACATAGCTGTGATTCTATATACTTTTATGATCATGTATCTTTCAGTATCAAAAGAAACTGCTCAAGGCAAAGTTAACAGAAGTATGGCTTTTCTAAGGCTTTTACCATGTTCTTTGAAATTATTACAGGGAGGAAAATTTATGGCATCTTCTTGTAACTATTACATACACACACATTTACATATTCATAGACCCACAGTGTTTTGGATACAACCAGAGGAAAGATTTTATTCTACATGTCCACTACCAAAATCCTATCTTTCCATGTAGGGCAACGCATATACATTCGTTTATGAGAGATGCATATAGTGGGAAGATGAAGTACATTTCTGTTCAAATTTAGAAATATGTGTTATGGACTGAATTGTGTCCATCTAAAAATCCATATGTTGAAGTCCTAATCTATCATGTGACTGTATTTGGACACGGGGCCTTTAAGGAGGTTAATTACAGTTAAGTGAGGTCGTAAGAGGGAGGTCCTAATCCAGTAAGACTGAAGTCCTTATAAGAAGAGGAAGGGACACCAGGAGTCGCTCACATAGACAAGAAGGCCATGAGCAGATGCAGCAAGAAGGTGCCATCTGCAAGCCAAGAAGAAAGGTCTCACCAGAAACCAACCCTCTAGCCCCCTAACCTTGGAATTCCCTAACTGAAAAAATAAATTTCTGTCACTGAAGTCACCCAGTCTGTGGTCTTCTCTTATGGCAGTGTGAACAGACTAATACAATAGGTATATTGGGCATTTGTTGTACTATCCTTTCAACATTTTTAAGGTTTCAAAATTTCCAAAATGAAAAGCTGGGAAAATAATAACGGATGAAATTTATTGGACATCAGTGCTTTACATGGATTATCTCATTTAGCCCTACCAATAGCCATGCAAGATGGATATTATCACTGCCATTTTGCAGATAAGAACCCCGAGAACAGAGGGGTTAAGCTTGAATCTGACAACGTTTGTGTCCCCAAAATTCAAATGTTGAAAACTAATCTCCAAGGTGATGGTATTAGGAGATGGGGTCTTTGGGAGGTGATTAAGTCATGAAGGTGGAGCCCCCATAAAGGGATTAGTGCCCTTATAGAAGAGACCCGAGAGAGTTTCCTTGCCCCTTCTGCCTTGTAAGGACTCAGAGAGGAGACGTCCATCTGTGAACTCGAAAATGGACCCTCACCAGACATGGAATCTGTTGGCACCTTGACGTTAGATTTCCAGCCTCCAGAACCACAAGAAATAAATGTCTGTCGTTAAGCCATCTAGTCTATGGTATTTTTATAGCAGGCTGAACAAACTGAGACAGAGGGCAAAAGGCTCTTTACCTGGCTCCATTCCAGCCTCTTGCCAAGTCCCTCACCTATGAAATGTACATGACATCCTTGAAGGAGGTGTGTACACGTGTCACCACACTAGTTGTCCTGATTTAATGCTTGTTTCTAAACATATGACATTGAAAATATTTCAGATGGACCCAAGAGAGAGAGTTGGCTACTATCTCAACCAGATTAGCATTTTCAGACCAAACGCAAGGCTGACAAGAGCAAAGAAGAGAAAACTCAGAGGGTAAGTTATGGGAATCCCTCCAATCCTCACATGGTCATGAGGACGGACGCGCCCACGGAGAGCCCTGGCCCCATGCTGACTGACACGTGTGAAACCACCAGGTGTGCAGGTAACGTGTCTTGGCCTGGCCTCTGCAGAGCAGCATTTCTGGAAATCAATGGATTGTTCCAGAACCAGCAACTCTGCACTCTTGAATCTGGCCATTTTCCTTTCTATAAGCACTTTACACTGACTTGTGTCCCAATCTTTAACTAGCGTGTCAAACGGTTTAGTAGCTGATGAGATCAGTGGTGTGTAATGCATAAATGAAGTGCTCCTACTGAGGCCTGCTTGTTCAAGAAGCGCACAACACAGCCCCTCTGCGCTGGTAACAAAACAGACAAAGCAGCTTCGTTGTCCTGTCTCTGACAGCAGCTGCTAGCTCAGGAGAGCGTGCGGCTTCCCTTCAGGCTGCCTGAAGTCAGGACCATCTGGGGACGAGATGACAAATTCACTCAATTTGGGCACCTTGAAAACCTGCGGGTCTTTGGAGACAGCAACCAGGAACACATCTCCCAGAGTGTGAGCATACGACTCCATTCAAAATAAGGACCCGGCCTTGGTTTATGTCGCCTAAGCTGGGCACCAGCAACCTCTGTGATTGCCCATCAGAAGCCAATTTTTAAAACCAGATTAAAGCCACTCACCAGGAGCAGATCTGCCCAAGGGCAGGAAAAATTCTAAGAGCTCATCTGTGAGGGCTCTGCATTAATGGAAGCTCCCATAATGTCCTTTTGTGCTTCAAGATTGAATCACAATGTGTAGGATGGCGGTTCAGCTCAGAATCCAAAGGCGAGCTCTTGTGGGCTGGGCAGCGTGTTCTCAATGGAAGGCTTTCAGCCCAAAGTGGGCACAGCCTTTGAACTGAGGAGGGGAGGGCACAGCCTCCCCGGTGCCGACCAGACGTCCCCAGCCAAGAAAGCGAGAGGCATGGGGTGCAGAGACCTGGGAGGAGGGGTGATTTGCTGCAGCGAAGGTCTAAGCAGAGGATGGAGATGCAGAAAATGTCCTCCCCATCATCCTAGCTGGAGACAATCACATCCAGATGGGTTCCTAAATGAATAGCTCTGAAGACACACACTCAGGCCAAGTAGGAATGCTTAAAGAGAGGAAGGAGGCTGGTGGAGGGAAAAACAAGCATGCCCCTGCACTACCAGGCTTTAGAGGAACCAGCAAAACCATAAAGCAAAATCGTCAAGATGGAGAGTCGCCGCTGACTGAGCATCTACTAAGGCCAAGCCCGTGCTAAGCGCTTCAGTTATGATTACATTTAACCCACACAGCAGCCAGGCAGAGCGGATGCCCCCCACTGCACAAATGAGGAAATATTCACAGAGAGGTTCAAGACCAGACCCGGGTGGCACGCGGAGCTCCCACGGCAAAGCAAGATCAAGCCCCGCCTGGCTCCAGGACCCTGCTGTCTCCTGCTTCCCTGAACTTGCTGGCCTCGCCTCTCCTGGACTGATGCAGCAGCCTCTTCTCCCACCCACTCTGGCCCCTGCATTCTCTTCTCCAGGCTGCAGCCAGAGCAATGGCTTAGAAATGAAAGCCTGACCCTGTCACCCTCATGGGAAGACTCCCCGGTGGCGGCTTCACTTTGCAATCAGCTGTGCCCCAGCCTACCTTTGCGGCTTCATCCCACACAGAGCTCCCCACCCGTGCATTTTCCTGGAGCTGGAGCCCTCCTGCTTCTCCCTGCATATCTCAGCCCCAGTCTTCACTTTTGGATGAAACCTCCCTGGACTGGCCTCTGGGATCAGCTCTCCTTCTACAGGCCTACATAGTGAGGGCACTAGTCACAGCTGCCATCAGAAAGGATGACCATTTCTCCCACTGGAGTATAATGGAGACTGGGTCTTGCCTCTTTTCAATATTGTATCTCCAGTGCTTGCCATACTGCAAGCATTGAATATATGAATGCATGAGTGGATGGATGGATGGATGGATGATGGATGGATGGATGGACAAATACAACTAAACGCAAATCAAGGATTCTAAATATGCAGAAATGCTCCCAAATCCTGGTTGTTTGACTTGAAGATTAGGAAAGTTCTTTTCTTCCATACAATCACAGCACTCTAGTGATCTATGAGTCCAAACCTCTCATTTTACAGGAATGAGGAAACTGAGGCCCAGGAAAGGCAAAGTACTTTTGTTTAAATACCTCTGCCAAAGAAATGAGGTTAAGGCAGCACTACCCAACCACATGTCCCTTTGCTCACTGGTGGGTCTGATAAGTTAGGGGGTACACTGCAAGGGATTTGTCATTAATTATAAAGCACACAAGTCTGCGAATGATTTGTAATTTTCATAAATTAGCCTAATTCAAAAGATGATAAGGTGTCCCCACAGAACATCGTCTCTGTTACTCATTTTGCATTCTGCTGCAGTTTCTGGAAAAGGAAAGCATGGGGCCGAGGGACATCCAGCAAGTTAGACCACAGACCCTGGGGACTACCTGTCCTCAAGCACGGCTAACGGCTGGGGCTGGGGTGAGGGGCACGGGGGCTGTGGGTGCTCCTCGGCTTCTGCATCATGCCGTGGCCCACAAATTAGGGGCTTTTCTGACACTTCTGAGTTCTCAGAGAAGTCTGACACTTCTGCCCTATTCTCCACTCCTTTCGGGTCGTCGCCCCAGGAAGCGAGGCTTCTCTGATTGGTTAGATGGGGAAGGCAGCCCTCCGTAGGTCCAGTCTTCCCATGGGTGGGAGTTAAGGTGTTCAAGGTCACTGAGATGAGCTCACCCACAGTGCAGCCCCTCTCCCCGCTGCCTGCCTCCCCGTCCATCAGGGCAGCCTGCCCTCGCACACAGCCTGGCGCTGGTGGGACTTGATTCCGGGCACAGTATGCCGAGCCCCTGGTTGGCTCTTCCTCCAGTCCAGCCTCGCCAGTGATCAAGCTGGCTTCCTTCTCCCTCTCTGACTCCGGCCGTCTCCTTCACAATTGATTCAGAATCTGCTGCGACCACTGACCTTCAACACCCGCTGAAAGGAGTTCAGGGCGGAGATCAGGAATGAGGCCCTCTGTGCTCTGGGAAAACTGGCACACCAGGGCTTCAGAGAGAGATTTTCAGGAGGAGGTTTTATGAGCCCATGTCTTGCACCTCCTCAGATCTAGAAAAGCACTAAGATCGTGAACGGAGACATCTGCTCCTCGTGACCAGCAGCGGCCTTCTGCTGAGACGTGCACTTGACTGCATGCACCCCCTTCACCAAAATCATATGTAACACTGACCTTCCCCCCACCCCTTCGGAGCAGTTCCCCAGAGCTCTCTGAGAGGCTGTCTCCCGGGCTGTAGTCCTCATTTTGCCCCAGATAAAACCTAACCCACGGGACTTCCCTGGTGGCGCAGTGGTTAAGAATCCGCCTGCCAATGCAGGGGACACGGGTTTGAGCCCTGCTCCGGGAAGATCCCACATGCCGCGGAGCAACTAAGCCCGTGCGCCACAACTACTGAGCCTGCGCTCTAGAGCCCGCAAGCCACAACTACTGAACCCATGCGCTACAGCTACTGAAGCCCGCACACCTAGAGCCCGTGCTCCGCAGTGAGAGAAGCCACCGTAATGAGAAGCCTGTGCACCGCAACGAAGAGTAGCCCCCGCTCTCCGCAACTAGAGAAAGCCCACGCGCAGCAACGAAAACCCAACACCGCCAAAAATAAGTAAATAATAAAATAAATAAAGTTTAAAAAATTATAAAAGTAATTAAAAACAACAACAACGAAACACCTAACCCACAACTCTCACGTTGTGCATTTTCTTTAAGTCAACAATGGGATGAATAAAAAATATATTTTTAACGGACGCCATAACTGCTCACTTAGGTTGACTCCTGCACTGTGAGATAGATCACCATTCCAGAGCCTTCAGAGAAGGAATTTACATGGTGAGTGGTCTGTGCAGAGCAAAGACTCTCAAGTTAATAAGGATATGACAACTATCACATGGTATTTCACGGAGAAAGAGGCACCTCCTCAGAAACTTCTTTGTGGTCCAAGCAGATTAGGTCCAATCCACACTCACAGTCCTAACTTGTCCAAACAATGCTCCCTATATGGATGCCAGCGAGCCTGCTGACCTTGGCAGCCCTGTCAGACTCAGCTTTGTATTTTAAATCCAGTGTTAACTCTTCTCTGTGCTCGTTCTGCATTAGAAAAAAGAAAGACCACAATGCTTAAGCAATCCACGCAATAAATGAAAGAAAATTATTAGTAGGTTCTAAAGAGTTATTGGGGAAAAGGGGGTGTGTGTGTTGGGGGTTGGATAAAACACCAAAGCATCCTGAGCGTTCAGCCTGTACTTTGCCACACGAACTTTTATTTGACTTCAAGGTCAAGGTGTTGGTCCACTCATGAGACTTCATTAACCAGCATAAGGAGGGGAGGGCACAGGCAACTGAATTCCAAAGAAAATTCAAAAACTGTCCTGTAACCAGTTTTTTTCAGCAACCCTCGTGTGGGTGTTGACCAAACTGTGTGGTTCCCAGCCTCAGTGCTGGGCTTGGAGTGTGACCCCCAAGCCTTCCCTGTAGCTGGAATGAACTCGGTGTCTCCTCTTTCTGTCTGTCTGTCACTGTACTTCAAATGTATGTAGATATTATCACAAGAAAACAGAAATTCATTTAAATGCATTTCTGGCATAATAATTACTTTTGATCATCTGGATGTTTCTTAACGATCAATTACCAAAACTAAAACTACAATCCCATTAGAGGAGGCATCTGGGTTTTCTGTTTGTTTGTCTGTTTTTAATCTAATAAGATATTTCTTGAAGAAGATAAGTAAGATGTGATCTTACTTACAAAGTGAGATTTCCATAAATGTTATTCACAGTAAGTAATCAAATGTCTCTAATGTTGTATACAGGTAGTTTTTTTGTTTGTTTGTTTGTTTGGTTAGTTTTTTACATTTATATATATTCGTTTTCAGATTCTTTTCCATTACAGGTTATTATAAGATACCGAGTAGATTTCCCTGTGATATACAGTAGGACCTTGTCGTTTCCTCACTTTATATATAGTAGTGTGTATACGTTAACCCCAAATTCCTAATTTATCCACCCTCCCCGCCCCCCAGGATCCTCTTTGGTAACCATAAATTTGTTTTCTAGAGGCATCTACTTTTATTCACAATAAAGATTTTTTACATTCTAATGAGCACAAATCGAGGAATTGGGTAGAGGGACTTCCCTGGAGGTCCAGTGGGTGAGACTGCGCACCCCCAATGCTCCCAGGTTCACTCCCAGGTCGGGGAACTAGATTCCGCACGCATGCCACAACTAAGAGTCTGCATGCCACAACTAAAAGACCTTGTGTGCTGCCACTAAGACCAGGTGCAGGTTAAATAAATAAATAAAAATAAATATGAAAAAGAAAAGGAATTGGGTAGAATGTTTAACTGAGAATGTGAAGATTTCCTGAATTGTAAATTAAATCCCACTACTCATCCATGGAAAAATGCAAATGACAGTTTCGCCCATGTGCTCGGATTATGGGGGTGTTTTTATTTTATTTTGACACCACAAGGGTATTTTGGACAAGAAGTAGTGGGAAACATGTTTTTGTTATATCCCTTCTTGATAAGACCTCTAACATACCTTAGAATAATTTCCCTCCCTTAGTCAACAAAGTGCAAAACAGAGAACACACTGGAATTTTCCCTTGATGACTGAAAAATCTTTCAGCGAATTTGGGCCACTCTCTGAAAAAGAAGATGTTACCAATATCACCTACGTGAGACTGAGCTCCAAAATGTGACTAAGTGTCTCTTGTTAGAGCAAGTCCCAGGGATGATCCATTTTGCTGAGATCTGTCTCTCTGTGATCCCACTGGTCTACATGGTGGTGGGGGTGGTGGTGATGAGTCAACATTAGTGGTGGCCAAGCTGGTTCAATGTCAAAGACATAAAGACCATCCTAGGCTCCTTCCCAGCTCTGACACAGCTGCAGTGACGCATTTGGGAAGATTAACTGCTGTCAAAGTTGGCATTTGAGGCTGTAAAAAGACACAAGAGACAGCAAGTGGCTGTGATACAAGCTGCTCTTGAAGAGAAAAGAGAAACAACTCTTGCCCCTAGCATCCTCTCTCTTACTATAATTTTTTTTCTGGAAGGGTCTCCCCACCTCTCCCAAAATAAATGCCAGGTGATTTTGCTGCATTTCCATTTAAAGAAAAAAATTTGATATGGTGGTTTTTCAAAGTTTTCAGGGAGCCAGGTTGGAAAATTTCATATAAAGAATTATTAACTAACAGGAGGTTGGGCTGATGGGGGATTGGCTTCTACAGGAGATGTGGGAAATGAAGGGCGGTGATTCCTGGAGATGGAAAGTGACAGAGTAAGCCCTGCTCTTGCCCCAGCTTAAGGCCTGGAGAAAGTGGCCCAGGGTGGGGGACCCCAGCTGGAGCCAGATAGTCTCCCTGACTTAAGGAGATGGAGCTGGGTGCTGGGGGGGTGGGGTGGTGACCAAGGCATGTAAAGTTCCCAAGGCAGAGCACCAAGAAGTGAAAGCTGGGCAAAGAGAGAACTTGGAGTTGTACAAAACACTGATCGGCACATGTATGTATGGAAAGCACATGGGAGTAGGTACAGACCACCTGAAAAGCTTATAGGGAAGAATCATTAAAGCTAATACAGAGCTGGGAATAGTTCCCATTCCTACCAACCAGGGTGGAAATCCTCATAATTCATCGGACGTCTGTTACAGAGTACTAAGAAGGGTCTTGCCTCAGTAGTGGAGAAAATTAACCCTAGACTAAACGCTGCTCTGGTCTCACCTTAAAAGCAAAACCCAAAAGGATTAAGCTGATCCAAATAACTGCATCCCAGAGCAAAGTTCAAGAATATTTATAGGAATACAAAAATATCCAGCATCTGAAAGCTTAAAGTCCACAGTGCCTGGCATTCAAAGAAGCAGGAAAATAGACTCAGACTGAAAAGAAAACTCAGTTAATCAAAGTCAACCCAGAAATTGTGCAGATAACAGAATTAGTACACGAGGACTTTTAAAAACGTAATATAACTGTATTCCATATGTTCAGGAGGCTAGAGGAAGGATTGAGCATGATAAGTACAGACATGGAAGATAAAAAAAAGACCAAATCAAACTTCTAGAGATGAAAACTACAATGCCTGAAATGAAAAACACATTGGGAGGAATTAATAACAGATTAGTCATTACAGAGAAAAAGATTAGTGAACTTGAAGACATAGCAGTAGAAACTCCCCAAAATGAAACACAAAGAGAAAAAGACTCAAAAAAAAAAAAAAGAACAGATCATCAGTGAGCTGTCAGACAACTTCAAGCAGCTGAACGTATGTGTAGTCAGAGTCCCCAAAGGCGGCAGAGACATTACAAAAAACAGTTGAAGGAATAATGGTTGCAAAATTTCCAACTATGATGCAAACTGTAAACCCACAAATCCAAGAATCTAACTTCTAGCACAGGAAACAAGAAGAAACTTACACCAAGGCATATCATAACCAAATTGCTTAAAACCAGTGAAAAAGAAAAAAACATTAAAATCAGCTGGAGGAAAAAAACAGAAGAACAAACTTAAGGACGACATCAGATTTTGGAAACAATGCAAGCTGGAATACAGTGGGATATCTTTAAAGCAATAAAAGAAAAAAAAAAAACTGTCCAACTAAGGACTCTTTGCACAGTGAAAATATCTTTCTAAAACACAGATGAAATGAAGATTTTTTTTCAGGGACTTCCCTAGTGGCACAGTTAAGAATCTGCTTGCCAACACAGGGGCCATGGGTTTGAGCCCCGGTCCGGGAAGATCCCACATGCTGTGGAGCAACTAAGCCTGTCCGCCACAACTACTGAAACCCGTGAGCCTAGAGCCCGTGCTCGGCGACAAGAGAAGCACCACAATGAGAAGCCTGTGCACCGCAACGAAGAGCAGACCCCGCTCGCCGCAACTAGAGAACGCCCGTGCGCAGCAACGAAGATCCAGTGCAGCCAAAAATAAATAAATAAATTTATTTTTAAAGAAAAGATTATTTTTCAGACATGCAAAAGCTAAAAGAATTCATCACCAGCAGACCAGTATTTCAAGAAATATTGAAGACAGTCCCTCAAACCAACAGAAAATAATACCAGAGGGCCGTCAGGATCTATATAAAAGGATAAAGAGCACCAGAAATGGTAACTATGCAGGTAAATATAAAGTCATTTTTCCTCACTATTTAAATCTCTTTTAGAAGATAATTGGCTATGTAAAGCAAAAATACCATATACTGTGGGATTTGTAACACATAGTAGTAAAATGTATGTCCGCAATAGCACGAAGGCCAAAAGTGGAGAAATGGAAGTATATTGTGCAAGATTCTTCTAATATACATGAAGTGGTACAATACCACTTGACAGGAGCTTGTGATACTTTAAAGATGTATATACTATAGATCCTAAAGCAACCACTTAAAATAACACAAATAATTGTAATAAGTCAAAAGGGAGGTAAAGTAGAATCATAAAAATAAATTTTTTTTAAAAAGGAGAAGAAGGAGGGAAAAAGGAACAAAAAAATAGATGTACAGAGAAAACAACAGGACCGTAGATTTAAGCCAACTATATTAGTAATCACATTAAATGTAAATGTTATAAACACTCCAGTTAACATGCAGAGGTATTCAGAATGGATTAAAAAATCAAGATCCAACTATATGCTTCCTACAAAAAAGGCACTTTGAACTTTGCTTAACAAGCACAAATAGGTTAAAAGTAAGAAAATGAGGAGGGGAAATGTAAACCATGAAAATACTAATCAAAAGAAAGCTGTTGTGTCTATATTATATCGGACAAAGTCAATTTTAGAGCAAAAAATATTACCAGGCATAAAGTAGATCATCATAATGATAAAATGTCCAATTCATCAAGAGGATGTAGCCATTCTGAAAGTTTATCTAACAACAGAGCTTCAAAATACATAATGCGGCCTTCCCTGGTGGTTCAGTGGTTAAGAGTCTGCCTGCCATTGCAGGGGACATGGGTTCAAGCCCTGGTCTGGGAAGATCCCACATGCTGTGGAGCAACTAAGCCCATGTGCCACAACTACTGAGCCTGTGCTCTAGAGCCTGAGAGCCACAACTACTGAGCCCTCATGCCACAACCACTGAAGCCCAGGCGCCTAGAGCCTGTGCTCCACAACAAGAGAAGCCACCGTAATGAGAAGACTGTGCACCACAATGAAGAATAGCCCCCGCTCGCCTCAACTAGAGAAAGTCCCCACGCAGCAATGAAGACCCAACTCAGCCAAAAACAAATAAATTAAATAAATAAATTAAAATATATATATATGTAAAACGCAAAAACTGATAAAAGCGGAGGTGGACAAATCTACAATTATAACCTAATGGTTCCATACCCTTTTCTCAATAATTTATTCAACAAGTAGATAGAAAATCAGTACAGATATAGAAGAATGGAACTACACTATCAACCAACCTGACCTAATTGACATTTATTAAACACTATTCAATAGTGGCAGAATTCATTCTTTTCAATTGCAAATGAAACATTTATAAGACAGACCATATTCTACACGTTAAAAAAAACTCAATAAATTTTAAAATATTAAATTATTCAGAGTGCATTATCTGGCTACAATAGAATTAAATTAGAAATCAATAAGAGAAAGATATCTGGAAAATCCTCAACTATTTGGAAATTAAATAATACACTTCTAAATAGGCTGTGAGTCAAAGAACAAATTAAACGGATAATTAGAAAGTATTTGAACAAAATGAAAATGAAAACACAAACATCAAAATGTGTCAGAGGCAGTTAAAGCAGGATTTAGGGTGACTTCTAATGCTCTAAAATACCTATATTAAAAAAGAAGGACTCAAATAAATGACCTCAACTTCTACCTTAAGAAACTATAGAAACACTGGTTACACAACAGTTAAGTGGTGATACTTAACACCACTGAACTGTACTTAAAATTGGTTAAGATGGTAAATTGTATGCTTTGCCTTTTCAAACCCAATAAAAAATAACTTAAAAAAACCAGTAGCAGTGTTGATTAAAAGAAACCACATACCAAAGTATACCTACCGTTCCATACCATTTATATGAAATTCAAGAACTGGCAAGACTAATCAGTGGTGGTAGAAGTCAGAATAGTTGTTATTCTTGGGCAGAGGTACGGCCTGGGAAGTGACGTGAGAGAATGTTCTGGGGTAATGGAAATAGATCTGGGCGTGATTACACAGGGGTATAGGCGTGTGAACGTTCAACAAGTTCAGATTTATAAGCTTATGGTACGTATTTTATACCAATTTAAAAAAGGTAATAGAAAAAAGAAAAGACTATGAAGACAGTTAGAAGACTCATGGTTGCCCCTGGAGAGAAGGAGGGAGGGATGAATAGGTGGAACACAGGAGATTTTTAAGGCAGTGAAACTATGCTGTATGATATCGTAATGGTGGACACATGACATCATGCATTTTTCAAACCCATAGAAGGTATAATACGATGAGTGAACCTTAATGTAAAGTATAGATTTTAGTTAATAATGTATCGATATTGGTACATTAATTGTAACGAATGTACCACACTAATGCAAAATCTTAATAACAGGGGAAACTACTGTACAGAGGAGGGAGAGATTTTGGGAGCTCTCTGTACTAAGTTTTTCTGTAAAACCGCTCCAAAAATAATTCATTAATTATTTAAATATATTATATATTTTTATTATATTTATACAAATAAGTTATTTAAACGTGTGTTGTATTTAAATATATATAAATATATGTATATCTGCACAGAGCTATGACAATCAATAAAGAACTAGAAAAAATAGAAAAGTCTGAGGGAAACACGCTAATATTTTAAAAACAGTTGTCTGTAGACGGTGGGAGTATCAGTGACTTTCTCCCCCTCTACTTTCTACTTTTCTCTATTTTCCAAGTACTGTCTCTGAATGGAACAATGCTCCTCTTCTCCGCTTCTTAAAGGTTCTGTTGAAACCAGATGAGCAGAAAGCAGACACACACCTAATTCAGCACATGACCTTCTTTTCCAGCCAGTGTCAAAAGTCAGGGAGCTCCTCCTTTTCTCCCTCCCTCCCACTCTCCTCTCCGTGTTTACTTCCTGCCAGAGATAAATAATGAGTGAGAAGCAGGACAGGCTGGTGGAAGCTGCAACCGGCGCTGCCTGACACACCCTGCCTTGCTTGGCAGGAGCCTGTGAACAGAACCCGGACTTCACAATGCTTTGTTTGGAAGAAACAGCATCTACTGCTTGGGAAACATGGGGCCCAGTCCTGAAGCGCTGGCCCCGGCCACTGCTCATAAAACCGATCAGATCTTCTTGCTTCTTCTTTTTTCTGGGTCTGAGAACTGACCTTCTTTATAGGGAAATTAAACTTTGAAAACAGACTGGGGTTTGCTTTCTAATGTGTCTCTATGGAGACCACAAGGCAAATCTTTTCAGGCACCTGTAAGGACTCAGCGTAATGGCTACGGGCCTGGGCTTTGGGTGGCATCAAACCAAGTTGTATTCTAGTTCCCACCATGCTACGTTTTGTCTGTGTGACCTGGGGCTGGTTCCTTAACCTCCCAGAACCTCAGTTTCCTTATATAGCCCCTCAGGTCATCTGCATTCATCCACACAGAGCTGCTAGAATGAGGTATGTGTTTCAGCCCTGAGTCCAATGCCCAGCATGCAGTGGACTTAGTTTGAAAATAACTGACAAGGGAAAAGAATATTCGGAATATATATATATCCTGAGTCACATTGCTGTACACCTGAAACTAACACAACATTGTAAATCAACTACACTTCAACAAAAAATAAAATAAAAATAATTTTTTAAAAAAAGTCAGTACCTTTATAAACTAAAAAAATAAGAAAAGAAAAGAAAACGACTGTGGGAGGCAAGGTATAAGAAACATCCTTACCTGTCATTTGGAGCCCATTATTTCTTTTTTTTCGAACCGTTTTTCTACCCTTCCCTAGGTGTTCCCTACCCAAACGCCAAGGATTTTTTCTTCTAAGTTTGTAGTTTTGAAAGATCCAAGAGGTTGAGCTTAATGAATGTGCTACATCTCCTATTTTCCACATTTAAAGAAGTTCTGAAATTTAAGAGGCTAGTAAGTCTAGTGCTTCCTAAATTCTGTTTCTTATAGATCTATAATAATTATACCTCTTCCTTCTGCCTGGGACCACCTTCTTTCCCCACAATCCCCTACTTCTACTCAGTTTTGAAGCCCCGGCTGCAAGGCCATCTCCTCTGGGGGATGCTCCTTCTTTCCTCAGCGAGTCTGGCCTCTCTCCTGTCCCTGTGCTCCCACAGAGTCTGCCTATAGCATTTAGCTTCTTCTAGAATTATTCATCTACATGTCTTTCTCTACACCTGGACCAACACGTCCTGTTTATCTTTGTACCTCTGGCCTCAAGCCCAGAGCTTGCCCTGTGGTGAGCTGTGGGTCCATGTTTGTTAAATGGACTAAGAAACCTGTCCCTCCTCCAAGGAAATTCAGGCGTTTAAGGTGTTGGGTGTTAAGATTCTGCACCAAAAATTCTGAAGTGTGGGTATTTTTTTCCCCACACCGACAAGCAGTTCTCCAATACTAGCTGGGAGTCCTACAATTCAGCTCCATTCTGACATGACCTGGAGGTACACTGCATAGCATCAGACCACACAGGCTAAGGGCTCCGTCCCACAGGAGTGCTCCCGCCACCCCAATAAGTCCAGATTGCTACCTGAGCTTCTGACCAACTGGCTATAAATCAGAGGTTCCAGTGACCCCCCTCCTCGGGTTTAATTAATTGGCTAGAGTGGTTCACAGAACTCAGAGAAACATTTTACTTCCTGGATCACCAGTTTATTACAAAAGGAACAGCCCAATGGCGGACGTGCATAAAGCAAGGTATGGGGAGAGAGTGAGGGGCCTCCATGCCCTCTGAGCTTCGCACTCTCTTTGACTCCATGTGTCCACCACCCCAGAGGCCCTCTGAACCCTGTCTTTGTGGGGTTTTAAGGAGGCTTCATTACATAGGCATGACTGATTAAAATCATTGGCCATTGGTGATCAATTCAACCTCCAGCCCCTCTCCACACACACACCCCCCCCCACACACACACACAGAGGTCAGGGAGGTAGGACTGAAAGTTCCAACCCTCCAATCACAGGGTTGGTTCCCCTGGTAACCAGCCCCCATTTTTAAGTGCTTTCCAAAAGTCACGTCATTAGCATAACAAAAGACACCTTTATTGCTCTCATCACTTAGGAAATTCCCAAGGTTTTAGGAGCTCAGTGCCAGGACTGGGATGAAGACCAAATATATGTTCCTTATTGTAAATCACAATATCACAGGTATATAGCAGGAAATGAGCTATGCCTGAAGCACAAAGGAGAACCCTGCTTTTCTCTCAAAGATGGTGGGCCATCCTACGTTTCTCCCAGTTTGAGACAGAGTTTGTGATGGTCACCACGCTATCTTGCCAGATTGGTACCTGGTAGCAACAGGATTTCCTCCTGGACACTGGGTCTGTGACTTATGGAACTCAGCAGATAGACCTGTTCAGGCCAGTTTTTCATATCTCAGCAAATGGCTCCCGTTACCCAGTTGCTCAAGCCCAGACTTTGGGAGTCTTCCTTGATTCTTCTCTCCCTCCTTCTAAATCCCATCCATCCACAAGTTCTGGCATCTCTAGCTCCAAAATATCCAAAATACTCAAAGCTGCATATGTTTCTCCATCTCCACTGTTATCACCTCAGTCCTTGCATCATCAGTGGGCCAGTATCGCCCCCAGAGGGGTGAAAATTGGCTCTCAGGAGGCAGGAAAAGAAAATCATACATATTGCGATGGTTCGCAGCCCTCCAAAGACCACAATACATAAACATATGCACTATAGCTGTGGTACTGAAGTTTCTTGGGGAGGGGAAGGCAATTTGGAATAAAATATCTACAAAGGTTCCTGTGGGAGGGCAGGGAAAGGAAGATAATGAAAACAAGGCTGGGAATCCCTGCCCTAGCTCCAGGCACCCCTTCATCCTTCAGGGACCTGCAATGACCTCTCCTCTGACTTCCTGGCCTCCAGTCTTTCTCCCTTGCATTCTCCTTACAGCAACCAGAGAGGTCCTGTTTCAACACATATCGGCTCACGTCACCTAAATCTGGGTGTCTTACCGTGGGCAGCCCGCAAGGCCCCAGTCTGGCTGATCTGACCCCTGCGCACCTCTCGCTCACTCATCAGTCTCCTCCTGTTTCTCTAACACACAAAACTCATTCCTCCCTCACGTCCTGTGCACTGCCTGTCCCTCTACCTGGACCTTCCCACGCCTGCCTCCTTTTTGTCATTCCAGACTTAGTGCAAATATCACTCCCTGGCTTGACCATCTAATCCAATGGTTCTCAAACCTTAGTGTGTAATGGAACACCTGGAGGGCTCATCCCAAAGTCTGGGGAAGGGCCCAAGACTTAGCATTTCTATCAAGTTCCCATTTGGTGCTCAGCCTGCAGATTTGGGAACCCCACTTTGAGAACCACTGATCTAATCCAAACTAGTCACTCCCTTCTCTGTTCTTGTCAATCACAACACCAGGTTGGTGTCTTTCAGAGCCTTGACATTACCTGAAAGTGTCTGTCTTCCTTCTGTTCCATGTCTGTCTTCCTCACTACAACCTACTTACCAGCTGGAGCAGAAGCCCCAGGGCTTCTGGTGTTATTGGCTGTGTCCCCAGTGCCTCGCACAATGGATTCCCAATAGATATTTATGGAAAGAAAAACATAGATGAGAGAAAGGGAGGGGGCAGGAGTTTAACGTATGCTAATTATCCCTGATTTCTGAGCCTTCACTATAAACTTCACAGACAAGCAAACAAAAGGTAGCTATGGTTATTGGCCTGAGGGTAAGCCCTGGGTCAGTGCTTCCCACACTTTATCATGAGAGTCACATGGTCTTCTTATTAAAAACAGATTTTGTGGTCTCACCCCAAGTCTACTGGATCAGACTCTTCAAGGGAGGGGTCAGGAAATGGGGTATTCTGACACGTGATAAGGTGAACCTGGCAGTCGATCACTATTCACGATGTCCCTGCTGGACTCACCCTGGGTGTTTATTAAAAACATAGACTCCTTGGCTCCACATCTAGTGATTCTGATGGACCAGGAAGGGGCCTAAGAATTTATATAGTTAACGGACATCCGGGTAAATCTTATGATCTGGGAAGTGTGGGAAACACTGTCCCATATGAGTTCATTTACTGTCCTTCACCCCAACCCCGATCTGTTCCTGCGTTCTTATATTTTCACTTTTTTTTTTTTTGCGCCACGCGGGCCTCTCACTGTTGCGGCCTCTCCCGTTGCGGAGCACAGGCTCCTGACGCGCAGGCTCAGCGGCCATGGCTCACGGGCCCAGCCGCTCCGCGGCATGTGGGATCTTCCCGGACCGGGGCACGAACCCACGTCCTGTGCATCGGCAGGCGGACTCTCAACCACTGCGCCACCAGGGAAGCCCTGTTCCTGCGTTCTTAAATATAGTTTTAAAGTCACACACACACACACACACACACACACACACACACACACCAGCAGTGGAATGAGCCAATCTATCTGAGAATAACTTGTGTAAATAACTGAAACCTCCACGAGGATATCATAGCATTTGGGGCCATAAGGCTCCATCATCATGCCATTAAACTGTCACTCCTCCCCATGCCAGGGGTCAGCTTACATAAAGACCATACCAGCAGGGTTCCCAGTAAGCTTGATGGTCTTTCCTTCAATGTGCCTAAAACTGATCACAGTTTCTCTATAGCAGCTCTCACTTTGGACATCCCAGTTTCTAATATTGGACCTTTCTTTTGGGTTCTTGGTCCAGAACCTTAGCATCTTCTTAGATTCCACCTCCTCTGCCTGCACCCAGGCCATCCCCAGGTTCTGTAGGTTTGAAATTAAGGAGGACCCTGTGGGCCCTTCCAAGGTACAAGCCCCTCCCTTGTCCCCACTTCTTGTTTGACCTTCCCTGAGTTCCAAAGAGCAGACTCAAGAAGTTAATGATTAGGACAATAGAGTCACAGGACTCCCGGTTCCTCCTGAAGGGATATAAATAACAATATCCTGGTGGAGGTTGGTGACTCCATGCTGACCACAAGCATGTAGACCCCAGACTGGTTGGAACCAGAAGGTTGATGATTGAGATTCCACAAACATCACCCTGTTACCTTACCACCAACCAACGAAAAAAACGTTCATGAGCTAATCAGACACCCTGCGACCCTTACCCCTAATATTGTCTTTAAAAGCCCTTCTCTGAAAGCCATCAGGGAGTTAGAGCTTTTGAGCATGAACTGCCTGTTCTCCTTGCCTGGTGCCCTGCCACAAACACTGTACTTTCCTTCACCACAACCCAGTGTCAGTAGATTGGCTTTGCTGCATGTGGGCAAGTGGACCAGAGTTCAGTTCAGTAACAGGTTCTACCTTGGGGTGATTTCCCAGCCACCATCCTTCTACTACAAGAGCATCCCTTACTGTCCGTCCAGCCTACCTGCTCCAGCACATTAATTCAGGCTCTAAGTTCCCTCATAAACCCTTGTTTAAATACAAACAAGCCAACCACAAAGTACTTCCCCAGCTTCCTGTTATCTGCAGGATAAAATCTCAGTCCCTTCCCTGACCTCCAAGTTCTCAACCTGGCCTCACTTCTCCAACCTTGTTTTTAGTGAACATCCACCACCAGGTCTGGGCTCACTTCCTGCTCTGCTCCAGAGAGGTCCAGTTCAGGAATTCTGCCCCTGCCTGGAACGGCCTCTACAGCCATCCCCTTTGGTTCAAGTCCCCCAACCCCCACCCCCAGGAGACTCTCCCGTCTAACCTAGCCCCCAGCAAAGGCGTCTTCCTCTGGACCCCAACAGCATGGAGCCATGGCACTCACACAGCTCTCTGGTATAATGCAGTGCTTCTCAAGTGCGGTCCCTGCAAAGCAGCATCAGCGTCACCTGGGAACTCATCAGAAATTCTCATTCTCAGGCCTGGCCCCAGACCTACCAAATCAGAATCTCTAGAGGACGGGTCCAGTGACCTGTGTATTAACCAGCCTTGCAGGTGATCCTGATGCCTGCTCACCTCTGACAGCCAGTGGAGAACAGTTAAGACTCTTGGCTGTTGAGTTTCCACTCCTCCTTCAGCGACAAGGGTGCCAGAAATTCACCCACGAATCACTTAGGGTCACTCCCTGAGAAAAGTCTGTCATCTCTGAAATATCACCTGGCACCCTCCTTGAGAGAATCAGCAAGTATGATATTGAAGCATAGGAAATGGCCACGATCTGACTTTTTTTTTTTTTTTTTTTTTTTGTGGTACGCGGGCCTCTCACTGTTGCGGCCTCTCCCGTTGCGGAGCACAGGCTCCGGACGCGCAGGCTCAGCGGCCATGGCTCACGGGCCCAGCCGCTCTGCGGCATGTGGGATCTTCCCGGGACGGGGAACGAACCCGCGTCCCCTGCATCGGCAGGCGGACTCTCAACCACTGCGCCACCAGGGAAACCCTATCTGACATTTTTTTAACCTACAAAAACAGTAATTTCCTCTGGTGCAACCTAATGGCTTCATTATCTGGGGAAAGGTTGTATGATAAGATCCATTTTGTTCTGAGGGTTTAAAAGGCAAGGGCAGCAGCAGCATAGCACAGGGACATCGGCGGCTAGGTGCTTTGTGATGACCTAGAGGGGTGGGACAGGGAGGGTGGGAGGGAGGCTCAAGGGGGAGGGGATATGGGGACACATGCATGCATATGGCTGATTCACTTTGGTGTACAACAGAATCTAACACAGTATTGTGAAGCAATTATACTCCAATAAAGATCTATTGAAAAACAAAAAAAGCCAAGGGCTGTTGGTATCCAAGGAGGGAAAGGCTCCGGGAGACTGGACAGTGGAGCTGGAACCAGTCCAGTCGCAAGTTTCCAGGGCAGCTGTGCTCGAGGGTGGACATCGCTGAGCAGTAAGAGGTGCAGACTCGGGCGAAGCTTAGGGGCGGGCGGGGTGATACTCTCGCGGGAGCCCAGGGCCTTGCGCAGGGTGGGGCACCGGGAAGGCGGGGCACCTGGGAGGCACTGCCCAGCCTCTGCACGGGTTTGGCCAATGCAGGGCTAAGTTACAACAGCGACACCGTGTGGCAACTGGAAAGCAAAGCAGTTAAACTGAGGGGACTCCCTACTGGATGAAGAGCTAACCTCTTTGGGGATGTATGAAGCCTGTTCTTGTGTATTCAGAGGGAAGAGGAGCTTCCAGGGGGAAACGATGGACTTTTTACCACTAGGGTTTTGATGGCATAGTGCTCCAAGCCTCGGTTTCCTCCTCTGGAAAGTAGAGATCACACCTGGGCAGAGGGACAATCTTTGGCAGTATTAACACGTGCCTTTCTCCTTATATTCTTCCCTTGCCTCCCGGTCCAGCAGGCCCACTGCAGGCCTTTCTATGTTCTCTCTCTGGAGCTTTTCCAAGTAGAAAACAGAAACAGTTTGAGGGCAATGGGTCTCTCCATCTTTTGTAAAAATCTGTAGTACGTCCTTTGAAGAGAAAATGCTGGCTATCGGTTGAGGCAAAAGGAGACCACAAGCCCATTTTAGGATGATGAGGAGAGAGCATGGAAGGGTCCTAGGAAGTAGGGAACGTCCGGGACTCCCTCCCTGCTTCCTGAGCGTGTCCTCAGGCTCACGGGGGAGATGATCCCAGAGGACTGAAGGGAATGACCATGGGCTCCCAGCCGCACCAAAGAAATGTATCGTGAAAGCAGCACAGTCATAGGGCTGGAGAGACAGTGTGGCCTGAGATGTGGACATCTCAGTGGTGATGGGGTGAGGAGGGGACAGATGATGGCCTTGATACACCAGGTCAGGAGAGGGGTTCCCAAGGATGGCTGACATGGGCGTTCCCGCCAGCCTGGCCAAGTAAGGACTCAGAATCAGAAATGAACTGATTTAAATAAAATTTTTTTTTGCAGGCATAGAGCATTCGGCCTAGTTTCTAGTGCCCGTCTGCAAAATAAACGTCAAATCCTAGTCAGATGCTATCATTGTTGTGGATGCCAAGGGTGGCGTGCCCCACTGAAATAGCACACAGGGGACCCCATGCACGCTCCCTCTTCCTGTAAACATCCTGACTCCCCGGCCTCCTCTTGCTAGTTTCTGAGTTAGTTAGTGCAGGGCCTTTCACAATAGACATGGGCACATTTACGGAGGAGGATCACGTTTTTAAGTGTGCACAGGAAGTTGCTTTTTTTTTTTTTTTTTTTTTTGCGGTACGCGGGCCTCTCACTGTTGTGGCCTCTCCCGTTGCGGAGCACAGGCTCCGGACGCGCAGGCTCAGCGGCCATGGCTCACGGGCCCAGCCGCTCCGCGGGCATGTGGGATCTTCCCGGACCGGGGCACGAACCCGTGTCGCCTGCATCGGAAGGCGGACTCTCAACCACTGCGCCACCAGGGAAGCCCGGAAGTTGCTTTTTTGAACTTGCTGTTAGAAGGCACCTCTTGTGCAATTTGCCTGCCAGTGAGAGACAATTCTTCTTCAAGGGAAAGGTAATTGATTTAAGCTGAAGAACAAGAAACGAAAGAACTTTGAGCTGCTGTTACTCCCCAGGCCAGCTGGGACACCGGCCCCAAGTAATTCCCAAACCTCTCCAGGAATCCCAGAACCTCACAAGGCTGGGGATGGAGGAGCTGGACCTTGGGTCTCAGCCAGCAGTGACTTCGCTTGTGTAGGATTCCAGATCATTAGATTCATATCACCAGGAGCCAGTTTAGACTGTCATCCAGTCTAGTTAGAGCCAAATATTAAACCCTTTGTCCTGCTACCCTGATAGAAAAGTGCATGAAGGTGGAACAGCCATGGGGTTATGGGAGGGAAAGGAAGCCCCCATTTTACAAAGAATTGGGATCAAAGGTGCCATTCAAGGCATAGTCTGTGCCTCTCTCCACAAAAAAGAATCCTCTGCCCCAGGGATCAGCATTGCCCTAAAGAAATCCAATGTTCATGCCAAGAGGTTCAAAGAGCCTCTCCTCTGGAAACCGCATAACTGAAGAACCCCCCCCCCCCGCCCCGCCCAGAAAATGACACCAGCCGGCGTGGAAATTCCTGCCACCAGGGGCCGCTCTTACTCGCCCATGACCCTCAAAGCAAAAAATATTGCTTAAACTCTTGACGTGAAAAGTGATCGCAAAGCGTTTGAGATCTGAAGTCAGTGATGGGGGATTTGGGGGGCTGGGGTGTGTACCACTCAGTTTTGCACTTTTGCTCCTTGAAGCTTTTGTTCATTTGTTCCTTTAAGGCCTGTAACTACAGCCTCCCAGACGCTGGGCTTCAATTTATTTGTTCAGGAGGGTTTTTCTGACCAGATCATGTGCTGAACCCACAGGCAATTATTAATTGACACCAGTGTTCCTGACCAGTGTCCGTGCTGGGGACAGAATGTTCACATCTGCTCGCCCTCTGCTTGTGACTGACCCCAAAACTGTGGTTGCTGAACACTATGTGGGGAGAGTCGATTGGATTCCTTCCCAGTAGCCCTAGCGGGGAAATCAGGACCTGACTGCGGGTCAAAACGAGGGACTACTGACCAGCGGGCCGCACCTGCACTGGCCACGTTCCACTGTGGCGGCGTGGCCTTGCTGATTTCTGAAATTCCTGCACGGTCTCCCTGAGACTCAGTGATTGTTCTCTGCATCCTCTGTCTCATCCTCGGGTGCCCACCTCGGCTTCCTGCTAGAACACACACCCCAACTTTACCAGAGATTAGTCACCCCTGTTAAGCCCCTTGGCAGCCTTGATCTTGGTTATTGTAAATTCCGACAATGGGGACAAAAGACCTGGCGTGCTGTGGAATGGAAGCCTATCATTACTAATTTCACCCCTGGGCAGGAAAACTACTTTTCCAATCATGCAACTAGGCAGTCACAAAGAGGTCTAGGAAACACAGCCTGGAGCACCTCACCACCAAGGACCACATCATGGATTTTAGGGTAAATTTTCCAAAGTAAATAGAGCAAAACAAACCCTGAACAGGCAGCGAGCTGGCCATGCCTTGGGCTGGGTCAGTCCTCCAGACCTGGTCCTACCTGGGCAGATCTCTGCGGTCATTGCTTCTGGGCTTCTCCTCTGGCTTCGTTTCTGCACTCTGACCGTTCCCAGGCCGTTCCACGGATCCTGGACTCCGAGCCAAAGAAGTCCTCTGAGCGACAAGAAAGAGAAATTGGAAAGGAAATCAAACAAGAGTCTTTGAAAACACAGAGACTTTATCAATGGTCCACTGACCACAACATTCCAAGGGCCGGGTTTCTGGTTTGCTTTACAGCCCATCTGAGCACCGACTCTGTGCCAGGCGCTGAGCAAGGCTTTGGGGACACACGGTGGGCAAAGCGACCGTGGCCCCCACTCCCACCCAATGGAGGAGAAACACAGTGAACCAGAGATTTCCAGCTGAGTAGGTTGACTGTTTTAGTAAGAAACTGAGACTAGGAAATACATTATACTTTGGGGGTCGTCTGCTCCCTGGAGAAAGTGGGATATTGAATCTGAGATCTTAAAGTGTCTCGTCTGGGGCACTGCCTAGATGAAAACACACTTCCTTCCCCTGCCTCATGGTTTTGCACACCAGAATTCAGCTGGAATCCTGAAAGAAAAAAAAAAAAAACTGAAGGAAGAAAATGAGGGACCCTGGGAACCTTAGGGCCCCTCACTGAGGTCCTGACCGTTCTGAGAGGTGGTCGTCTTTTCTTAAACCCCCGCAATAAGCTTGTCTGCTGTTCAGTTGATTTTTAAAACCAAGATGCAAACATTTAGAGCACAGTCAAAACTTCAAATCACAGGACGGAAAGAGATGAGATGTTTTTAAAACTCAATTTAAATTGTGCTCATTTAAGTCAGATACAAATATCAGAAATGGGGAAAGGACTTTTAGGAACCCCCAGAAGTATTCCCCAAAGCAGTAGTTGGCTTTTTTTTTTTTGCGGTACGTGGGCCTCTCACTGCTGTGGCCTCTCCCGTTGCGGAGCACAGGCTCCGGACGCGCAGGCTCAGCGGCCATGGCTCATGGGCCCAGCCGCTCCGCGGCATGTGGGATCCCCCCGGACCAGGGCACCAACCCGTGTCCCCTGCATCGGCAGGCGGACTCCCAACCACTGCGCCACCAGGGAAGCCCCGCGGTTGTCTTTTATTTGTCTTCCCAGCAGTGTTCCTGAACCCCCCTCCGTGAAACAACACACACATCTTTCTTTGGGGCCAGATCTGCCTTCTTCTAGAGACCTGTTCCACGCATACCCTCCGTCCCTGAGGTTCTCACGGAAACGCCAGCCTACTGCTCCACACCCCTGCCTATCGGGATGCACACAAGACTCAAATTAAGAACAGGCCCTTCCTCAGGACTCCCAAAGAACAAGAGGGACGGAAATCTGGTGCCTGGTTCTGTAAAATATGAATGCAAGGGTTACCGGCAGTCTGTCTCTAGCCATTGTGGAGGCTGGCAGCCTGTAGCAGGAGAGCAGAGCCAGCAGGTAGAGAGAAGCCGAGATGAGATGCTTCCCCACCTGGTGCATTTCTCTGAACAGTTGACTGTGTTCACCCAGCTGTGTCCAGAGGGAAAATATAAAAGATGCTTCAGCTCTCAGGGACCCATATATTCCAGTGCTAACAGGAATACCATAATTAGAAAAATCTTCATTCACTTTTGCTGAGACAGAATGGGGGGGAAATAATAACACAACAATAATGATAGCACCTGTTTACTGAGCAGGTACCAGGCGCTGGGCCAGGAGCTTTCTATTCGATCTTCACCACAACCTGATGAGGAAGATGCTATTTGTGTCCCTGTTTTAGAACAGAGGCTTTGAGAGGTTAAGTATTTGGCCAAGATCACACAGCAGTGGAGTCTGGATGGACCTAATTCTCTCTGACCCCAAAGCCAAGGAAAGGCATCTCTATTCTATGCTTTCAATAGAGGCAAACAACTGGGGTTGATTCCTCACCTAAGGGGGGCCTGCGGACCCCAGGCTGGCTTGATCTCCATGCCGGCTGAACCATTCCCTGTAACGAGCGCCGCTGCCCTGTCCTGTGGGCCTCAGTCTCCTGATCTGTGACTCTAGGACAGCAATCATCCTCTAGGGCGGTATCAAGACAGTACAAACTTCACATCACGGGTAATTCAAACTCCAAGTGTTCCTGACTCTTCTGAGGAAGGTTCTTTATCTGTACAATATTACTGCCTTGGGGTTCATGGTTTACCATTTTTACGTCGATAACTCCAGAATCACAGCACAGAGTGAGTGACATTTTCATATCCGGGTCCTGAATTTTTAAAATTGTAACCCAATTCCTACTTGTCTAACTGTCATGCAGGCCTCAGCTCTAAATACCTTCTGTAGCCAGGCTTCCCTTTCAATCACCCCGTTATCTGCAAATAATTTAACAGATAAATCGCCTGCTCTTTACTCCACGATCAAGGTGAAGAAATTCTGGAAAGACACTGACATGTCTAACAGCTCAGACAGATGCAGACAACAGATGGAACAGGGGGGCAGATCTTTGCCCTGACTAAAGGGGGGAGGGAAGCTCTTGCTGATCTTCCTCAGGCAACGGAAGTATAACAGGGCTCAGATTCGTCTTTGAAGAACGAAACAGGATAGACCTTTCTCACTTTTCAGGGCCACCTCTCCTTCTAATAAAGAGCTAATCTGCAGTTCTCTCCAGTAAAAACATCCCTGGATGGAGTCAAAATAAAGGCAATAGTACTACCCATGGGAATGGCACGCTGCACTTTGCAAAGTTATTTCACATCCTCTGAGTCTTACAAAATCCCTGTGTGCTAGACAGGCAGGTAAAATAATGCTTTCCATTTTTTCAGATGAGAAACAGAAGGTTAAGTGGCTTGGCCAGGTCTCCGGCCTTGAAGTCCAATACTCTTTGCACGGTAATAATGACACCCAATGCCTACACAGCACATTTTCTGGTATAACAATAGTAGCAAACTTATCACTGTAAACACTTTCTATGTGCCACGTACAGGTAACCGCTGCTTTTCATGTTTCCTTTATGTAATTTTTTTATTACAAAAGACCTGTACATGTTTTCCCTAACCAAAAGAGATCCCAAGAGGATTTTTGCTTTTATGAAAAGAGGCAAAAAGCAAAAACAGCATTCAGCGTTTGTTTTGCAGCAAAGCCAGTATGGAGGCAGCGAGAACCCCCAGCAGCAGCAAGAGTGGCCCCGCCAAGCTCCTTCCCCGGGAACCTCACTCAGCATCACAGCATCAAGTCGCCATAGCTTTGAAAGGTGCCTGTGAGCGTCTGTGCTTTATTCAACTTATTCTGTGCATCCATTAGCAAGAAGTGTCCTAAGGTAACTGCTTCTTTGCTTTAAGCCATTTCAGCTTACAAAAGGTTTCCTAAGAATGCTCTACTTTCAGATAGCAGGTAGCTGGGGAAATCTGTACTATTCTTTTAAGTGTTTAACATATTTCTAAACTCCTTCAATTCTTACAACAATCCTATTTTACTGATAAGATCACAGTACAGAGAGGTTAAGCCACTTGCCCGAAATCACACAGCTTGGAAGTGGTGAAGCCAGGACTTGGACCCAGACGGTTTGGCTCTAGAATCTGTGCCCTTGACCTCTCCCTACTTTATGCTGCCTCACCAAGCAGTGGAAATAGTTTCCTGTGATTCCTGCCATCTTCCTGCCACGCTCAGAGGAACTGAAACAACTGGACGTTTATGAACAATGTGATACAGAGGCCTAGAGTCAATGCCTAGAATAGCTCTGGCACAGAGAGGCATTCTAGAAATACTTGTTGAATGTATGAAAAGTAGATTATTCCCGTTTAGTCTGGTAGCCACTTCTGCAAATCGAGGGAAGCACACTCAGTCCTTGGAGCTCTTGCTTCTGCCACATTTCCTACAGTGTCTTTGAGTCCACCCCTCCCACCCCCCACCCCCCCCACCCCCCACGCGCCTCCCCCCAACCCCACACCCCCCCCAACCCCTGTCCAGTTTCCCCATCCTAGCAACAGTACTAAGCCCTGTTGTTTACAGGATTCCAAGGGGTCTCTTGTGTCAACAGGTGTCACTACAAATAGCATACATTTCTAAAGTTACCCCTTACACTTCTAAATAGCAGCCTGGAAAAAAAAAAATTGGCAATCCTCCACGTGACAAACTGACTTTTCAAACTGCTTCTTCAAATCTTTCCTTTGCTGCCATTGCTTGAGTAAACAAACAGTCCTTCTTTGGCTCAGGAATACTCCAGAGCTCTGGGTTTATTTTAAAGCAATTTTCAAACAGTTGCAGCAACTTTCCAGTCCTGGAAAATACACTTTATCAAGAGCTAAAGTGTTTCCTCATTAAAAAAGAAAAATTCCCCAGACCTTACCTCTTAAATGTGCCCCACCTCTCTAGACCACTGCTTACCCGTCATGCCAATAAAGAGATTTAATTAACATGGTTAGATCAGGCCCAGTGTCTTGCCAAGTCGCCCACTCTTGGAATGAGCTTCTTGGGAGCAGTGTGACTGCAGGTGAATGATGGGAAGTAGACCAAAGGTCATCCCCATGGCATTAGGAGTCGGATTTCAGAAACAACTACCAGGCTGCCAAACATGAAGGACGAACACATGCTCTGTGCTCGGGCCAGTGGGCTGCCCTCCCTCCCTGCCAAGGGAAGGCAAATGCTTAGGCCAGTTCTGCTAGATCATCCCAAACATTTCTTCACCTCCCTAGCTCTCCTCACAGGTGCTTTGTCAGGCCAAGAAGGGGGAGGCTCCAAGGTGGAATTTTAGGCTTCCCCAAATGGAACGGTTTCTCACGTAACGTGGTACGACGTGGTAGGAGAAATGAACAAGCTTTGGAGTCAGTGAGAGCTGGGTTTGAAGCCCCACTCTTCCTTTAGAAGATGGAGAAAATAAGAGAATTGAGTTTGCACTGGGGTTCGGGTGAGGTTGCCTCATGTTCAGGAAGGGCTGAGTCTAGGCTTTAGGTTGACACAGAAGATTTTAAAAGACATGGTATAAGATACTAACTTTAGGGGAAGCTGGGGGAGGGGGAGGGGAATTCTCTGGACTATCTTTGCAACTTTTCTGTAAATCTGAAAATATTCCCAAATAAAAGGTTTAATTAGAATAAAAGAGTCATGGTTCCTACCCTCATGGAACTTACAGTTTAGTGAATGAATGAGAGAGAACATTCAATAAACGATCTCTACCTTCCCTTCCTCAAAAGCATCGGCATTGAAAGTTGTAGGAATTACCCTCAAAGGACCCAGGAACCTCAGAGATGCCAGAGTTGACATGTTCTGATGTCTGGAGTTTGTGGGGAAAGGAAAACCTCTGAGACTTCAAAACCACCGCTTAATATTAACATCCTGTATGTATTTAATATTTTAGAAGCAATATGGTTTAAAGGGGGCTGGATAAGTTCAGAAAACCCAAATCATTTCACCTTTTGGAGCCTACTTGTTTATTTTTTCTTTCTCTTTTTTGTTTTTGTTTTCTTTTGGCCGCGCCTCGTAGCTTGCGGGATCTCAGTTCCTTGACCAGGGATTGAACCCAGACCACAGCCATGAAAGCGCCAAGTACCAACCACTGGACCGCCAGGGAATTCCCTGGAGCCTATTTCCTTCTCTATAAAATGGGGACCCCAACCCCTGGCCTGCCTGCCTCAGTGAGCGATAAGAGCAAATTGTCAATATGGCAAAAAACGCTCCAAATGGAGCAGAGTCTATATTCAAAGAGTACGAGTCGTCAGGATGGCCTGTAACATCCTGTGATTTCTTTTACTTGATTGCTCTTGAAATGCAGATATAAACCTTAGTTTTTGCTCCTCTAGAATTTTTCTACAGCTATTCATTTTCATGCTAACGCAGCATGAGGCTTGATTCAAGAATAAGGGCGCAGGAAAAAAAAAAAAAAAGAATAAGGGCGCAGGAAGAGGGAGGGGATATGGGGATATAGGTGTACATATAGCTGATTCACTTTGTTATACAGCAGAAACTAACACAACATTGCAAAGCAATTATACTCCAATAAAGATGTTAAAAAAAGGAAAAAGAATAAGGGTGCAGGAAGCTAGGTGTAGTGTTTCAAAGCCAAGCTTTAGTGTTTATTCAGCCATAAGCCTTCTAGTCTCATATCTGGAGAATGGGGGATCATATTTACAAGGTTGATTTGAAGGTTAAATAAAATAATACATGTGAAGTACAAGGCTAGATCATAGTGGACACTCACATATTCTAGTTATTATGATTATAGAGAAGAAACCGATTCAAAACTCATTAACCAAGAGCCCCAGTGCCCATCTCAGCTTAAAGCTAAAATAGTCAATCAGAATTCTTCAGAAGATGCGTCTGGCCAGACGTGGAGCCAGGCAGTTCACAAACTTCGATAATCACTCCAGCGAAAATGAGCATCAACCCTCTGGGCTGTGCCATCAGACGTCATAATAAAGGAGCTCTCCCCACTGTTATCAGCATTGAGTTCATGCTGTTTAATTGTCTTTGTTCAATTTCTTTCTCATTAAACGCAGTTAAATCATCCCAGGTGCCCACCTACTGCCTGTAGAACATTAGAGGATGCTGTTTCTGCCGGCACTGGTCTAAGGCTGTCGTAATGTTGAGTTCCTTGGGTTCCTCAGGAAATAGAGAAACTACCTCCAAGCTGAACTTGGGACCCCAAGCATTTGTAGATTTAAACAACCTATGCACATATTTAGGGGACGTTTATCTAGAAGCAAAATGAAATCACACAGCGCCTAAGGTTTTCTACAGACCTCAGCCTGCAGAAACATGCCCAGGGACGGCTCACTCAGAACAGATTCTCCTGTCCTCCTGGTCCTCTGTCCCTTGGATGTCAGAGAAGTTCACAGTCTGAAACCACAGTGCTGAGGTCGCCGCCTTCAGGAACGAACCTCAGGCCCAGCTGTCTCTTTAACACTGAGCCGGAACCAGAAAGACCTGCCCTGATGAGGTCCGAGCTGCAGGGGGCGCCGCGCCCAGTGACGTGCCCTCAGTCGTCCTGATCTCCCTCTGGTTTCCTGCTCGTCCTTCAGCTCCCCCAAAGCGCCTTCTCGGACACCCAGTGCCACGTCAGGTGTCTTTGCATCTGTCTTCTTGCTTCACAGCATTGACCACACTTTCAATAGTTGAAAATCCTTCCCGCCGCCCCCCCCCACCCCCGACCCCGGGGCTCAAACTACAGAAACGTCAAGACAATGGAATTGCTTTAAAACAGTTTTTTTTAATGATCATGTATTTTAAAGTCAGGCCATTATAGTAATAGGATTGACTGTCTTTCTTTCCCTCTCCACGCTGTCAGAGCCGTAAACGGGTGTCATGACAACCCAATGGCCAAGAGGAAGTTCAGAGGTGGTAAAGCGGCCACGGAAGGATGGGTGTTATCCTTGTGCTCTGGAATCTATGTGCTCAGAGCTCAGGTGCCCTCCGGACGGCTACCCAGAACCGAGCACTCGGGCAAGAACGCTGAACCACTGTCATGCCCACTTTCAGGATGGGGATGTGGGCTGACAACGGCCCTTATTTCACCATAAATCCTTCCATGCAAGTCACGATGCATGAAACCCCAGAAAGAGCTCATGAAACCTCTCGTTACTATGTCACCTCCACCTCTGTTCCAAAGAGGACACACAAGCTAGGACCCTGACACTCCCGGAGACAGCTCGGGCTCCCCTTGGCTCAGTGCTTGTCTACTGACCTCTCACTGGACTGTACCCTCCCATGCACAAGCCAGTCACCCTCCACAGCCTTGGTTACACATAGGACTTTCTTCTCATTTGCAGCCAACATATATGATGCCTTCAGAAGAGAAGTCACCAGGAAGGAAAGGCTGTGAGTCACAGCTGTGCATTCTAGTAACCGAGGCTGCTCTGTGCTCCCTGAGAGCAGCCTGCCTGCCGGGAGACCTCAGTGAGTCAGTCAGTGGAGGGAAGCAGCAGGAGTAAAAGTAGGACCCAGCATGCGGCAACAGGCATCCACGAGGGGGCGGGTCTGAGGTCAAAAGGCCTCAGTCGCTAAGGAACCTTCCATAAACGGATGGAGTTGGTCCAGCCTGCGTGTGGGAATTTCCCCCTCAATGACTCCTCTTCCCTTGGCAATACGGACAAGAAACCAAGGCCACACTACCGAATTTTAGAGTTTAAATAGAGTTCGTGCTGATGAAAGTAGAAATAACTGCGACTTGTCAGCAGGATCCAGATATAGGACTATTGTGATGTCATTAAACTTGACTTCCTAAGGTAAAATTGGTCATTAATTAATTCGACAAATCAGTTGCTGCCAAAAAATTTCAAAAGCAAAAATCGTTAAGTGAATTTGCTGGCCCACTGCCAAGAGACTATGACGAGAGGTCCTACCATGCCTCGCACCCAGTCTCCCCAAGTACCTGTTATCCCCCCAACTTCCATGCTTAGTACACCCCCTTCCTCATCTGACCTCATTTCCACCCCCACACACATGCACCCCTTTCTCTGCACCCTTATCAGCCATGGGAAGAGAGCTTCCTCAACTCCTCCCCCTCCCTCCTCTCGATTCTGAGGTGTATCAGCTTCTGTCTTCCCTCCCCCAGTCCACAGTGGTGGAAATGTCTCTCCTCTAAGCCCACTTCTGCACCAATCCCATTCCCTCGCAAACGTTCAAGGTCAGCCTTCCTTCAGTTGACCCTTCTCTCATCCGTCTTCCAATGATTCCCTGCCTCTCTCCCTCAAGCCCATCACCAAGCAGGCATCTAGTATCTTCAGTCTTTAATTAAAGCTTCCATGCAACTCTCTCCACTAGCTACTGTCCCAATATTCTGCTCCCTTTCTTAGGAAAACTTCTTGGATGATGTACACACCTCTCTCTACTCCCTTATCTCCATTTCCCTCATCATTCCTTCCCCATGCAACCTGCGTCACTGTTATTCCACCGCAACTGTGCTTGTCAGGGGCCTGCAGGGCAATATGAAGTTTTCCTGGTCACCAAAGGCTGCTATATTGTCAAATCGGTGGACAGGTGTCTGCTCCTTATTTCCCAGGAGCATCTGATGCCACTGTACACTCTCTGTTTCTTGATACTCTCATGATCTCTTAGGTCCCTCATTTTCCGTTGTCTTCAGCCAGCTCCAACTCCTTCAAAGATTTTCCCGCACTTCCCCCTGGGCTTATGTCTAAATGTTGCAGCACCTCAGGAATTAGACCTGGGTCCCCTTTTCCAACTCTCTTACTCTCTCCCAGGTGGTCTCATCCAGTCACATGGGTTTAAATACCTGTGCTGATGACTCAAATATACATCTCAAGTCCCATCTGTTGTGTATCTAAACACCTATTCGATTTCTTCATTGTAGCTCCCAATAGGCATTCAGATTTTATGACCAAACCAGAACCTTTGATTCTCTCCCTTCCCCCTAAATTTTCCCCTCCCCAAATCCTCCCCATCTCAGGAAATGACATTCCCATCTACTCAGTGGCTCAGGCCCAACACCTAGGGTTCATTCTTGAGTCTGCTCTTTTCCCTACCACCAAATTCAATCCATCATTAAGTCTCTTCTCTCTGCCTTCAAAATATATCCCCAGTCCAGGAACCCCCTTCCCTGCCACCTCATTCCAAGCCATAATCATCTATCTTTTGACTTCTAAACAGCATCTTAACTAATGTCCCTCCTCTACCTCTGCCCCCTGCCCCCTAAAGACCATTCTCAACAAAGCAATCACAACCCTCTCAGTTCATATCATTCCCCTGCTGAAAACTCTCCGGAGTACTTTCTCAGAGTAATCTGAGAAGCTGGCTTCTGGGCTATAGTCCTCAGTTTGGCTCAAATAAAACTCTTTTCTATTCTTATTATTGATTGTTTTGAGTATTTTCATCAACAGCACCAAGCAGACCTTCTGGCAGCCACCCTTGGGGTGGAGCCGCTCTTTTCTTAAGGCGAGGAACACATCTTGGGTGACTGACACTCCTCTTCCTCCTGGGTGTGCCAGGATTTCACAGCAAGTCACGCTTTATTGCCTCACCCTGACCACACCCACAGCACACACCAACCTTGACGTTGTCTCCAGGAAACATCTCCATGAAAGGGATGCATAGCTCCCAATTTGCCCTCCTGTCCAACCGACAGCAAACACTTTGAGCAGGGCTAAAACTAGGGGACTCACAGCCAGCTGCGTTATGCACGATGACACTGGTGGCGCTTGGGAAATCAATCTTCCTTACAACAGATCAGTTTTGCCCACTGGTGGCGACGGCAGCGGGGGCGGGGCGGGGGCCGCCATCCCATGCTCAGCTTCCGTCCAGGACAAAGGAAATCAAAGTAGAAATGTTTGGAAAGGTTAAGTATTAGCAGCTGCGTTACCTTGAGAACAAAAGCCTTATTCAGCATCTCAAAGCATATCAAACGAGCCAGGTCTTGGGTAGACACACCAAAATGTTAGTTTTAAAAATCCAAACATATATTGCAGATTTCTACTGTTTTATCACTTATTTGAGGTGGCTGGGAGGAGGCGATGGGAGGAGGAAGAGGAGAAAAACTAAAAATGCAAACAAACACAGCACACGCCAAAAGCCTGCAACCATCTAGAAGGTAGGAAGGGGGCTGACAGCAAGCCACGCACAGCACGTCTCCCAGTACCTGCAGAGGTTCAGGGTTTGGAGGCCAAAGGATGATGTTATTCAAGCCGGAGTCCTCTTGCTGAAAGCAAAGTGTCTTGCTGTTAGGACAGGCCACAGTGAACTGTATCCCCCCGAGTACCAGAGCGAGAGCCTAACCTGCTGGGGGTGCTCCTACCTCCCCCACGGCTACCCAGGGGAAATCAGACAACAGAGGGAGAGGAACCTGAAGCCTGAGGGCGTACGAAGGAGGCAAGGGCCAGGACTCGGCAGGCTTGTCTCTCATCCTTTGCACCAGTGACATGGCTGGTTCTCAACACCTGGTCCTTAATCTGTGAACAGAGGTTCATTCAGACCTGCACCTTTCCTTCCAAGAGTTCACTTGTAGGCAGGTTACAGGCACCTCCAAGTGCATCTTTGCAGAGAAAAAGCTTCTGAGAGAGAGGGCTGGGAGCGTGGGTGGGATGGGGGAGGGGGTGGAGGCAGAGAAACTAGTTTGCAGGTGTCTGCAGTGAGCCAGGTGTGGGGTAATAGGGCTGTGACAATGGGGGTGTGGAGCAGAAAAGCTGTAAGAAAAAACTTCATGGATATGTGCTACATTTTTGTCTTTTGAGAAAGTGCTCTAAAGCCATACTGATGGGACCGTCATCACCCAGGGCCCACCTTTCCCCTACAGGTATGGGGATGTGGCTCAGGCTGGCTAATCAAAGTGTCCCACATTTGGGGACACAGTGATTGATTCAAGAGAGGGCACATGACAGATCAGGGCCCATCAGATTCCTTAGAGAGAGCTAATCAGAGGCCGGACCATTAGCTGGAAGAAGCGTGGAGCTGCCTGTGGGCCTGGAGGCACCTCCCTAAGGACTAGGGCATCATGGAGGAAAGCAGAGCGACATCTGGGGAGGAGAGATCTCCAGTGTCATCTTTTGACCCTTTGGACTCAGTAACTTACTACAGCTAAACCCTCTCCGCGGAATTCTCAATTCTATAAACCAGACGAGCCCCTTTTCTGCTTGTGGCCATTGGAGATGGGCTTCTGTCTCTCACAACTGAAAACAGTCCTGATTAAACAGAAATTTGGAAAGCTAAACGGCCAGTCCATTAATCAATCAATCAATCAATCAATCATAGAGTGATTTATTAAATATGGAGAATGGGAATGGGTGGAGTTAGAGGTGACCCCCAGGTTTCTGTCTCGAATGGTAGGATAGGGCATGGTACCCAAGAGGGGGAATACAGAAGGAGAGGATCAGTTGAGCTCAGGTTTGAAGAGCTCAGGGTGACTGTGGGTCATCCAGGCAGAGATATCCAGGAGACGGTGGAAAGACAGGTTTGCACCCTCAGCCCCGTGGGGGACCCTGAGTCCTACAGCCAAAGGTACCTGTGCTTCATTTCCATTTGTTTCTCCAAGGAAGGCAAACCTTGTTCTGATCCTGGAATCCTAAAGGCACTCCCGTGATGTCCCCACTGGGTCATGTTTGGCTGAGGTTGGAGATGTGAAAAATTGTGGTGCCGGGAAGACCTCTCCTGTCTGCTCCAGGAGTGGGGGTGGGGGGGTCTGGGGAGGGAGGCTAGGGTTGGGAGCTGGCAGGAGATGAGAAATGGGCGTAAGGTACAGTAGGGCGAGAGTTTTTAAATCTTTATGTATTTTTACCTTTCTAATCAATAAAGATCTGAGACACTAAAATATCCATTGCTTGAAAGGATATAGTGAGATGGGCTCCCATATCCTGATGAGAGACATATAAATTGTCATCACCTTTCTGGAATGCATTTCGTATATAGATATAGATATATAGCAAGAGCCTTTCAAAAATACTTACCATCCATTTGATGTGCCAATTCCATTTCTGTGCATCTATCCTAAATAAACTGGCCTTCAATTCTGGACAGTGTGGTTTAGTATAGGTAATAGAGAGAAAATATAACCTACTTTATTGTCTGTATTCAGGTAGGAGTTCTCAACTTAGGGAAGATACAAAAAGCACTATCTATAAAAAGAAAAACTGATATATTGTACCTGGTAGAAACTTTTCTGTAAAAGACCCTGTTAAGAGGATGAAAAGACAAGCTACCAATGGGAGAAAATACTTGCAAACCACAATTTGACAAAGGATTAGTATCTAGACTATATAAAAATTCTCAAGATCAACAGTAAGAAAAATCCAGTTAGAAAATGAACAAAAGGGCTTCCCTGGTGGCGCAGTGGTTGGGAGTCCGCCTGCCGATGCAGGGAATACGGGTTCGTGCCCCGGTCCGGGAGGATCCCACGTGCCGCGGAGCGGCTGGGCCCGTGAGCCATGGCCGCTGAGCCTGCGCGTCCGGAGCCTGTGCTCCGCGACGGGAGAGGCCACAGCAGTGAGAGGCCCGCGTGCCGCAAAAAAAAAAAAAAAAGAAAAAAAAAAAAAAAGAAAATGAACAAAAGACACGCACAGATATTTCACCAAAGCGAATATACGGATGGCAATAAGCATGTGAAAGATGTTCAACATCATTAATCATCAGGGAAATGCAAACTAAAACCATAATGAGACGTCACAACACACACATCAGAATGGCAACACCAAATAGTGACAGTACCAAATGATGACCAGAATGCAGAGAAGCTGGACCCCTCATGCACTGCTGGTGGGAATGTAAAATGGTACAGGGATTCCAGCAAACAGTCTGGCAGTTCCTTTTAAAACTACACATGCAACTACCATACGATCCAGCAACTACACTCTTGGGCTTTATGTCAGAGAAATGAAAACTTATGTTCACAAAAAAACCTGTACACAAATGTCCATAACAGTTTTATTCGTAATAGCCCCAAACTGGAAACAACCCAGATGTCCTTCACTAAGCGAATGGTTCAATGAACTGTAGTACATCTATGCCGGGGAACACGACTCAGCTATAGAAAGGAATGAACTATTGACACGTGCAACAATCTGGACGAATCTCGAGGAAATCATGCTGAGTGAGAAGAGCCAATTCCAGAAGGTCACCTACTGCATGATGGCATTTACATAACATGGTATAACATTCTCTATCTCGTCTCTATGGCGATAGAGAACGAATTAGAAATTGCCAGGGGTTAGGAACGGGGCACCGGAGGGAGGTGGGTGTGGCTATAAGGGCAACAAAAGGAATACTGTCTCTGGAAATGTTCTGTATCTTGACTGTGCCAATGTCAGTTTGTGGGTTGTGATTTTGTACTCTAGTTTTGCAAAATGTTTCCCCTGGGGGAAACTAGGTAAAGGGTACGTGGGATCTCTCTGTATTATTTCTTCCAACAACATGCCAATCTAACCATTATCTCAACATAAAAAGTTTAATTTTAAAAACTTTAAGATTTGGGGGGAAAAAAATATGGGTTTCTGACTTCTCTTGAAGAAATGGAAAGGTCTTGTAACACTGGACCCACATTTCTACTTGGCAGCCATCAGCTGGTGTTGATGGTGGCTGCTTCCTTTAGACAGTAGGACAGGACCCCTCTGTGTGCCACAGTTCCCACCTCTCCCTACACTTTCCCGCCCAGTTGTTTAACACAATTACTGTTTCTTGTCTGCCCCTAAAGATTGGAGTTTGCCATCTTTTCTTTTGATGATTCCTGTTTTCCTGCGGGAGGGAAGAAGATTGTGGGGAAGAAAAAAGCAGAGGGAAAAGGAATTGCCTTAGGCTGGCTTTACCTCGAATTTTCTCATTCAAAGAACTCAATACCATTAATCGAAAATTTCCACTGTGTCTCAGATCAATGGGAAAGTGTTTCCCTAATTTTGTTCACCAGCGCATTGAATTGCAACTCTCAAACTTAAAATGGATAGCTATAAAATTTGAATTTATTTGAATATCTCAGTATTACACACAATCAAGCAAAGCCTATTCCTCAATTGTGAAAACCTTACCTAACGTGGAAATGATAGTTCACGTTTAATCTGCTCAACATTTGTAGATTTTTAAAACCACATTTTCAGGCCCATGACTTTTTGCGGGGGAAGGGTATGTATCCATGTAGGTAAGTAGACGGAGTGGGGGGCACAATCCAGGGAAAATGTGCCAAACTCTCATATGTCAATTTCAAAAGCATAGGACAAGAATTAAAACTAGTTTTTATATAGTTTATAAAATTAGGGGGCTTCCCTGGTGGCGCAGTGGTTAAGAATCCGCCTGCCAACGTAGGGGACACGGGTTCGAGCCCTGGTCCAGGAAGATTCCCACATGCCGCGGGGCAACTAAGCCTGTGAGCCACAACTACTGAGCCCGTGTGCCACAACTACTGAAGCCCACGTGCCTAGAGCCCGTGCTCTGCAACAAGAGAAGCCACTACAATGAGAAGCCGACACAATGCAACGAACAGTAGCCCCCGCTCGCCGCAACTAGAGAAAGCCCGCGCGCAGCAACAAAGACTCAACACGGCCAAAAATAAAATTAAAATAAATTAAAAAATAAAATAAAATTAGGGCTAGACTTAATATGAGAATTCTGAAAATGGAATGAAAAATGCCTACATGGATACGAATATGCCCACATGTATCTAGCCACAATCTGAGTTTTAGTTCACCCCTTCCTGGGCAGAGAGGAGATGCTGAAAAAAAAGTCTAGTCAATGTCACTCAAGAAACCCGTGTAGGTTAAGGGGAAGCCCCGTGACACCCACCTGGTTGCCCGAGGTGCTGTTCTCGTTGCCCATGGTGATTCAGGGTGCCCAGCGTCCCTTCGGATTTGATCAGTGGTGACTGGAAGAAACAAAAGGGTATACATCTGTAAAATTGAAGAAGATCTGAGGATTTTTCCACCTGCTCATTTCCCCAAACTCAAAAGCCAGATGATGGGAAGTGTTTATCTCCGCAGTCACAACATGGAAAATTGCTTTTGAAGGGTTTTCCTTTGCGACATGCCACCCAGCAGTACAGGCTGGTGTTTTATTCCCAGCCTTTATTCCCTCGGGTTGGCAGACACTTCTGTAAGACGAGTTTGTTGCTGAGCCTCTGACCTAACGCCAATGTGCACGTATATGTATACCTACAAACGGAGTGACAAAAGGGGCCCGTTTGCCAAGGACAGCTTGAGGAGCGCCGCTATTGGAGTGCTTTCTGTTTCTAATTGTGTTCGGTTTGGAAATCCAGAGTGTGGCTGGCTGCCCACTGTCGAGGACAGCAGAGCTGGGTGTCCAATGTTAGGAGGCGTGAAATCCACTGCTCTTCCAAAACATGTGGTTTTCATATTTTTTTCTCTAAACACTTGTTTCATCAAATCAGTTTCACTTCTGCACATATTTCAACGAAGGCAGCATGTTTTTCTTGCTGAGGAAAATGCGTAGCTGTAGCCAGACGAGGAATGAATAATCGTGTAAAGCGGCTTGCTGTCTGGACACCCAGAGTCATTTCATTGGGCTTACTTAGTGACGTTGTTTATTAATCATCATCTCAATGAGGATGTTTCCCACACAGCCCACAGAGAAACCAGGACATCTGCTGACATCGCCAACAGCGTTCCACGGGACCCCATAGCACAGCAGGATCAGGACTCTGTTCACTTGATCTAGGTGGAGAAACTAAGTTACAGAAAGCTGATAAATCACAGGGACTTCCCTGGCAGTCCAGGGGTTAAGACTCTGCGCTTCCAACGTAGGGGGCACGGGTTCCATCCCTGGTCGGGGAACTAATATTCCCGCATGCCGCAGAGCGTGGCCAAAATATAAAATAAATAAATAATAGACTTTTCGATACATGCACCCCTATGTTCATCGCAGTGCTATTCACGATAGCCAAGACATGGAAGCTACCTAAATGTCCATCGACAGATGAATGGATAAAGAAAATGTGATACATATACAGAAAGGAGTACTACTCAGCCATAGAAAAGAACAAAGTAATGCCATGTGCAGCAACATGGATGCAACTAGAGATTATCATACTAAGTGAAGTAAGTCAGAAGAAGACAAATACCATATGATATCACTTATATGTGGAATCTAAAATATGCCACAGGTGAACCCATCTATGAAACAGACACAGAATCATGGACATAGAGAACAGACTGGTGGTTGCCAAGGGGGAGGGGGTTGGGAGAGGGATGGAGTGGGTGGATGAGGTCAGCAGATATAAGCTATTATATATAGAGTGGATAAACAACAAGGCCCTGCTGTGTAGCACAGGGAACCATATTCAGTATCCTATGATAAACCGTAATGGAAAAGCATATTTTAAAAAAGAATATATATATATGTATAACTGAAGCACTTTGTTGTACAGCAGTAATTACCACAACATTATAAATCAACTATACTTCAATAAATAAATAAATAAAATAAATTACAGACTTTTCGAGCTGGAGTCTTAGAGATTACCAGTGTAATCCGGTGGGGAAACTGAGGCTGCAGAGAAGGCCAGGGACTTGCCAAAGACCCAGTTTGGGGAGGCCAGAGTTGGAAACAGAACCCAGTCTCCTGCCTTCTGATTCGAGATTTCTTCCCAGCAGGATGGCTGTCATCATAGCATTTCCTCAGAAAACTTCAGTGATGGACTTAACTCAAAATAAAATGTGTCCATTGATTTGCTTAGCCATTCAACCAAAATTGAGTGAGTAGCTACCATGTACTATGTGTAATCAACAGTCACGGGAAAATAAAATATAAGTATTTTGAACGGGCCTAATTAAAATGCCCCCAAACTGAGAAAATTATGAGTGAAGTCACTGTAGTGATCAATTCTCTCCCTCCTAACCCTTTAATCAAAAAGTTGCAATTGTTCAATCCTTTCTGCCATTTGCTGTTTATAAGATGGCCAAAAAAAAAAAAAAAAGGAATCATATACGCACTTACAGAATGTAAAAATTTTCATTTATTTAAAATCAATCACTTCAGCTTATTTTTTCTGTTCATTTGCAAAATTATGCCTCATTAGGAAATAATGTTGAGTGTTTCGATCATCGTGCCTCATCCATTATCATAACTTCCTTGTACCGGCCAGGCTGAACCACATGCAGCTGGAAACACATGTGATTCGATGTAACATTAATTTTTGAAACTCATTCATCAAACAAAATTCAATAATTTTCTTAAGAATCAGAACACTTGAACTAGATTTTTAAACTGGCTTTTAAAATTACTCTGGCTCAGTGTAAATTTCAAAACCCCCGGAGGGAAGGCCTGGCTGCATTCAAAACTCTCTCCTGGTAACCTTTAGAACTGCCCTCCTCCGGCTTCCCCAAGACCAGAGAGGAAGTACCGCTCTGTAGGACTCTGCCATCTACTTACAGTCACGGACGGTCTGTGACTTTGGAGGCCGAGGCCCCTGGAAAGTCTGTGTGTCAGCAGCTGGACTTTCTCCTCCACCACTCAGAAGCGAGCAAGGTCTAAGCAGGGGCCCAGACCCACCTCAACGAGTTGGGAAAACAGCCCCGTCTCCACCCACGACGCTGACACCAATCAGCAGCACATCATACCTGGGCAGAGCCAGAGCAGAGCCGCAGTGAATACACAAACGTGCAATCAGCATTTCCCAGCCCATCTAGGCCAGGGCCTTTCACGCAGAGGATTTTCCTGTTAGTACATTAGCAGGGCTCCTTTCAGAAAAGGCTTATCCAAACTAAAACCGGCCCCTGTGATCTGACTGGCCGCACCTAGGGGAGCAGGACCGTCCTGCTCCCGGAGCAGGGGTGCCATGAGTCACTCGCTTGTCCTTATGCTTTAGAGCAGGAGACAAACCTTTCTTTCTAGAGAGGAGGAAAATGCTCCAAGGGCTTCCTGTTTGCACCTGGGAGAATTCTGCCGTAAATAATACGGAAAGACGAAGAAAACTTGTGGAAACATGATGACGCAGCAGTCTGGTACCTGTTTATGCTGTGGTGTGTGCAGAATGTACTTGCCCAGGCGTGGCTTGAGTTTCAGCAAGTGAAGTTGTAAAAAGCAGCAGGCTTGCCCAGGTCGCTGGTAGGCAGACCTGCCCATCCAGGGTGGACGAGGCCCTGCGGCTCTCAGGTGGGACTGAAGAAAGGCAGCCACCAAAGACCCTCTGTTCAGCAACCTCCTTCCCCTCTGGTTTCCGGTCATGAACAATTAGCCACTCTTTTGCACGAATGCAGTCCATTTCAATATATATACCTTTATTTTTTGTAGTGGCAGAGACTTTCATCCATTCTGCAGAAGCTCCTTACACCTGCCACACGGTGCAGCCCTCCACGGAAAAAAGTTAGCACTTCATCAAAGGTTTCTTGGAGACCAGATGTCCTACCAAGCTCAGAGGAGTGTCAGGGGCTCCTTGGAGGGGAATGTTGGACGTGGAGGGGGATCTCAGTGCCCCACTTCCGGTTCAAACAGAACAGCAGTGTGTATGTTTCGCAGACAATGGATAAGCGAATTGTGATCTATCCATACAATGGAACATTATTCAGCCATAAAAAGGAGTGAGATTCTGAGACATACTACAACTTGGATGAACCTTGAAAATATGTTAAGTGAAAGAAGCCAGACACAAAAGGTCACATGCTGTGTGAGTCTATTGACATGAAATGTCCAGAATAGGTAAATCCAGAGGGACAGATACCTTGTATTGTGAATGTATCAAATGCCACTCAATTACTCACTTTGAAATGGTTGATTTTGTGTTGTGTGAGTTTCAACTCAGTTTTTTAAAGTGAGGATGTTTCATAGCTTGAGATTCTGCCTAAGATATTGTTTGAAAAAATAAATCTACTGGGGGGAAAAAGCTTGAAAATGACTGCTTTTGTGTTTATTAACACTAGATTTCCATAAAATTGAGGATTAAAGGGATACGAAACAAGAACCTTTGCCTACCCTCGCCCCCTTCCCTCCCCCCATCACAAAATCAAAAGAGAATTTTTCTAGGGAAGAGAATCTTTACAAGCAAAATATCTTGGATGAGCCAGTTGGGAGGGAAGAAAGGTCCCAAGCAAGTCTTCAACAGGTGAGCAAACATAGCAGAAAACCCTGACAAAGAGAACGAGAGAGTCGGGGGCTCACTCCTAAGGAGAGAGGCGAAGGAGGGAGAGAGGATGGCCAACCACAGTGGCAGAGTCCCCGTAAGGGTAAGGACTTTGAAGGTGGGGAATATTCAGTGTTCCGTTTTCGGTTGTGTACATTTCAGCAGTGAAATGCCCTCCAGAGACCACTCCCTCGGGCAGCTCTGCAGCCTCCCCTGTTGCTGCTGCCACTGGCCCCTGGACCACCACTACCACGGCTGCTGAACAATGAGCTTCGTCGTTGACACCTGTCTCATCACTCACTGCTGTCCTGGACACCACGGGCACCAGAGGCGCCACTGCCACTGGGGAAGAGAGTGAGTGAATGCACAGATTTTCAGCTTCCAGCCCAGGACCTAGTGCTCTGTCTCTTATAATGACAGAGTCCGCAGACACAGGGGACAGGCCCAGAGGCCGGGCACCACGGAATCCAGAGTGTCCATATTTCTTAGTCAAGACTCCGTTTCCTGGAGGCACTACTCTGACGGGACCCCAACAGCAGTCTTACCACTGTCTGCATGTGTTTGCGGCTGATCAGCTTCATTCTCTTCATGCTGTTTTCTTCCAAGCTGGACATCCAGCAAGGGACCAGCTTTCCACTTCCCGCCACAGATGGCTAAACGCACGTGTATGTGAATTCCTTCATCTGTCTCTGGGACAAGCTCGCCTCGGAGGGAGGACAGGGTCGTGACCGCTGCCCTGTGAACGCCACTCCACCACCCACCTGATGTATAAACTTTAGCAAATCGTTTAACTTCTCTGTGCTCAGTTTTGCCATCTCTAAAATAGGAATCAGGGACTGCCCTAGCGGCCCAGTGGTCAAGGCCCCGCGCTTCCAAAGCAGGGCTTCCATCCCTGGTGGGGGAAGTAAGATCCCACATGCTGTGCGATGCAGCCAAAAAATAATTAAATAAAATAAAATGGGAATCATAACAATATGTAACTCATGTGACTGTGGTGAGATAATTTCCATAAAGCTCTTGCAATAGATTAAGAACTAGATAGATTGTTGGCTATCATATTACTACTGGCGGTGGGTCTCTTTGGAGCCCCCAACAAGCAAATCCCGCAGTGAAACAAAGATTAGGTTGCCTTCTTTTTTTATCCCTTCAGAAAAATCATGAATTCTGAAGCTACTGATTAGAAATCAGTACATCAGCTAAACTGACTTGTGCACTGAAAGAAACAGATGTTGATGAAGACTATTTATAACATAGGCTCAATAAGAAGTTCACGATTTCAAGAACTTGGACCAAGCAATTTACATTAAAATATTTGCTAGCAAGTGACCCATCATTCCTATCCTGTCCCTCTACGTGGCCATTGCTGGGCATCCGATGTTAATTTAGCTAGAGTTGCTCTATATCCCCGGGCAAATGAAGCTGTACTTCTTCAAAAATGATCCATGGTTTAGGCTTCTAATTAATTCAAGGGGGTTTTCCACAAGCAAGACTGAACCCACAAAGGTTTCTCCTACCCACTTGCTCTGTGTACAGAGTCCAGACAGCCAGCTAAACCTCCACCTAGTCTCCAGTAGATTCAAATATAAAATTCGTTTTAAATGATAGTTGTTTGGGAGAATTTTTATTTTTCAACTGGTGTATTGGCATCACATCATCACAGCTGCAAATATAAACTGGGACAGTCTTTGATTCATTCATTTGCTTACACGTCTATTCCATAAATACTGAGCTCTCTCTACGTGCCAAGCCTGAGGTCCCTGTGTTCTCTTGCACTTACAGCAAAGCCATGAGGTAGGTTTTTTCTTTTTTTATGGATGAACAGTTGAAACCCAGAGAGGTCAAGTCGCATGGCCAAAGCCCAGGAGAGAGGAAAAGGAAGGCTGGAGCCTGAGGGCCCCAACCCTGGCATTCGATGAACAGCGCGATGCTGCCACCTTGGAAGACTTTTGGCAAGTGTTCAAAGGTAATTGACTGCCTTTATCGCCCGCTTACTTACCTCTATAGCAGACCATGGGGTTTCTAGCTGTTGGCAACGGAAGCTGCTTGGGAAGGCTCCAGCTTATGGATCCCCCTCGCTGATCTAGAAGAGGGTAGGAGGCAAGGTTTGGGCTGGTGATGAACCACTGAGGCTGGGATAGCCTAACGGGGTTGGGTAGCCAGAAGCATTGCTGAGAAGGGCCAGGAGCACCACTGGGGAAACAGGGCCTGGAGCCAAGTCTGAAAGAGGAGGGGATGGAGCTGGGAGAACGAGCGCGGCAGCTACACTGTGCAGAGCAGCGTGTGGGTGGAGGACGTGGCTCAGAACCCAGATTGTGGTGTCTGAGCTGATGCCCCATTTTACCTGCTGTGTACGGGGTGGGAGGTACAAGATGCTGCGGAAGCGAAGATGAGATCACGCAGGCCCCGTTTCATCGATGGTAACACGTGGGCTCAGAGAGGTTTCGCAGCCAAACTCCCACTGTCCTGTGAGCAATCTATTGGGATGTGTTGATACATCAGACAATCTCATCGAGTTTTCTATTCAGGGTTTTTAATACTCTATCTTAAAAACTCTTTTTCTGTACATGAGAAAAATGTATCTGTTTTAAAGACTCAATACGTTTGGATTCTTCTGCGTTGGGTCATTTCGGTTGTTAGTGCTGGAAGCAGCGCGGAGATCATCTTCTCCAGCACAGACGAGGAAGCGGAGGCCAGAGGGTAGAGATGATCTGCCCATCCTCCCACAGCAAGCAAGGGCTGGAACCGGAACTGGACTCAGACAGGCTTGCTTCCAACAGGCAGCCTCCCCTGACAAGACCTCTGCGGGCTCCGGAGTCGCCTCCAGACCAGCCCAGCAAGATCAGATGAGACCCACCTTTCCTGCACGGCATTGCTCTCCAGTCACAGTGGCCTCCAGCCATTCAGGTCCTGCGTCAGCTGAGGATATGGGAGGCACCAACTGGGAGGTTATGCTTGCTCTGGGGGTGAGCTCAGGTTCACCTGACCTAGCAGCTCCTTTGGCTGCTTGACAGACCCAGTGACCTAAGTCAGCTGCTGTTCCCACAGATGGCGCCACCTCTCATCCCAGGCAGGCAGGAGGCCTCAGCTTCTCCCTCCAGCGGCTGAATTCAGTTGTTCTAACTCCCTACCTTGAACGGCTGATCGCCGAGCTACTTATAGCTCTGTTATCATGTTCCTGTTTGAATACAAACAAACACCCGTAGCCTGGGAAAGGGATTTATTAAGAGACATTGCCTGCTTTCTGCTCCAGCAGGGGCCCTTCGTGAGCACCGTGGACGTGGCTGCTCCAGGGGGTTTAAGTGAAATGACAACTCTTCCTTCATACTCTCCCCTCAGCCGCTTGTCTTCTTTCCTCTCCCATCTCTGAGGGCACCGAGAAACTTTGATGTGAAAAGTCCACTCTCGCAGAACTTAGAAATCACCTGCTCTCACGCCATAGAGATCAGACACAAGACGGCTGGTGAGCGGCCAGGTCAATTATTAAGTTCTTGTTTCTCAGCTCCAAACCCACTATATTCAGATGCTGGGAGGCTCTGAAAACCCCATTTCTGTTTTGCCAACTGCTCCACGTGAGGCTCTGCCAGGGGAAGGCGGAAGCCAGAGGAGGAAGGAGGAAGCGGGGCACACTCCTTCCTGGCTGCTTCCTGCTTCTGGGAGCATCACCCCAACCTCACTTCTCCCCTGTGGCAGCAACGGTTCCCTCCCGGGGCAGCAGTGGGGTTCAGTTTGCCATTCTCCCAACTCTTACAGAGCTAGCCTCGTGGACATCAGCCCCAGCTGACTGCAAATCCCTCCACAGAGGTCTGAGTTTCCCTTCTGTGGGGCACCCCCTCCAAGCTCCTAAATAATAATTCCCACTTCCCTTTGCTCTCTAAGCCCTGAGTGTGATAACTGCTTCCTGCAGTGGCTACGTTGCGTCATCCTGTAGAGTTTGCCTTTTGCCTTTGCATTTAACTAGATAACAATCCTTTATATTAAATTCTCTCTGTTAAATAACTGGGACGTTTCTGTCTTCTGACTTAACCGTGCCTGATATGCTGGCAGAACTGGGATACAGATCTTTCTCCTGGTTCACGACTCTCTGCATTGGAACCCAATAAATATGTGTTCAGTTAAATGAATGAGTAAAGCGAGTTCAGTCCCTCATCAGCTTTAACTTTAATAAGAAGTTGTTGTTCAGGGCTTCCCTGGTGGCGCAGTGGTTAAGAATGCACCTGCCAATGCAGGGGACACGGGTTCAAGCCCTGGTCCGAGAAGATCTCACGTGCCGTGGAGCAACTAAGCCCATGCGCCACAACTACTGAGCCTGCGCTCTGGAGCCCGCAAGCCGCAACTACTGAGCCCATGTGCCACAACTACTGAAGCCTGTGTGCCTAGAGCACATGCTCTGCAACAAGAGAAGCCACTGCAATGAGAAGACCGCTCACCGCAACTAGAGAAAGACCACGCAGATATGAAGACACAGCAAAGCCCAAAATAAATAAATAAGATCATAAAAAAAAAAAGAAGTTATTTAGGATTCCCCATCACCAACAACAAGCTCTCACCCAATCACAACCTGGACCTTCTGTCATCCAGATGTCAGTCTCTATCACGAGCTATTAGAATTGGGAGGGAATACAGCTCTAACTTATAAGGCTCCCCAACATTTTCACATCGTGACACACATAATACAATCACATTAATACAGACCCTGACTTGGGACAAGGCTGCTGTATGGCTCATCCACTGCCCAGGCCCGACCTGGCCACACCAAGAGTTGAGGATATCGGAATCTTGTAACCTGTCTGCCCGGCAGTGGGCCACTGGCTTACGGTGGAGAAGCAGTGACCTAATCTAAGGCTTTCCTTTTATAGGTGATGAACTTAAGTCCAGAGAGTTTAGGTAACTGGCCCAAATGTAAAGAGCCTCAGCTGTTGGCTAGAGCTTCTCAGCTCTCCTTCATCCTCCGGCAGGCTAGCCTGGGCTTCTTAAGCCTAGCGCAGAATTCCTCTTGGGAAGGAACAATCTTCATTTAGGAAAGGAACTTGATGTAATCTGTGTAGGTGCAAAGCATTGGCAGGAGCTGAAGCTCAGTAAAAGGAGCTGGTTACATTGTTCCTCATGTGAAATGAGAGTATTTGGGGTTTGGTTCCAGAGGTGGAAGGTCAGAGAAGAGGTCACAGGGTCAGAGAAAGGAATTGGGGGCTGGAGGAGATGAACCTGGGCTTTGGTGTGAGATAGAGGATGATAAGGTAAAGGGCCGGTGGAACTTCCCCTGAAATGAGGAACCGGGGACATTTGAACCACAGCAATGCCTAATGGCATTTTGAAGTTGTTTTCGGTTCTTATAGTGCAAAGCTCTCCTCTCTCCCCACAGATCTTCACGCGACATTCATGAATGCTTCGCTAGTACTGTGTTTTGCTTTGTTTGGTTTTTGGCTGGGATTGGGGGTTTGGAACTCGAAGAAAGGGCTGCACTTTATTCTTATTTGGGTCAATACAATATGGAACAGAGAAAGCGTAAAGTAGGAACCTGAATGTAGAGGAGACCAGAGTGTAAAATAAACTTTGGGGAATTCACAGAAATCTGGGAGTGGACTTTGGAGATTCCCCAGTCAGGGACTTGAGCTTGAGTGTAAAAGGTCAGGGAGACCCCATTTGACACCTGGGGTAAGCATATATTTATAAACTTAAATAAAACCCACAAAATGAAATTGGAGATCATACATACTGTTTGTGCTCTTTTTGAAACTGCTTCTTTTTTTCCATTTAACAGTAACATATCAGAAACGTTTCCCCATGGCTACAGTATCATATTTAATAGCTGCAGTGGATACTAAGTTGTCTCCAAGTTTTCGCTGTTTAAAAATACATTTCTCATTTTGTATAACTTGTCTCCGCCTGGGATAGTGGAGGAAGTTATAGAGTGAGGTGGGTAGGACTTAGCATAAACCTGCCGCAGGTTAGATCAAGCAGGAAGGTATTGAAAGCAGAGAATTATGAATGGGAGATGAACTTACGAGCACGATCAGGTTGGCAGGATCAGAAACGGGGGCAAGGACTGTGCCAGAGCAAGCAGTCGGGATGGAGAGCGGAGGATTCTCGTATGAGGCGAGTTTTGCCTCCCTGTGCTGCTTTTTAAATGGGGAGACCTGGGGCCTCCATTGGCAATCACGTCCTACAATGTTTGAGACAGGTCTTGAAAGGTTTAGTTCATGAGCTGGAATCTGGTTCTTTGGGACAGAGGCCAGGTACCTGTGGTGGTGATGCCCTCCAGGTTTTGAACCTCTAAACCAGAACCTGTGAATAATCATGGAATCTCTGCTTGAATACCTCCAGTGATGGGAAACTCACTTCGTCCTGAGGCATCTTTTCTTTTTTTAAGCACGATTTTTTTTTTTTTTTACACGGGCCTCTCACTGTTGCGGCCTCTCCTGTTGCGGAGCACAGGCTCCGGATGCGCAGGCCCAGCGGCCATGGCTCACGGGCCCAGCCGCTCCGCGGCATGTGGGATCTTCCCGGACCGGGGCACGAACCCGTGTCCCCTGCATCGGCAGGCAGACTCTCAACCACTGCGCCACCAGAGAAGCTGAGGCATCTTTTCTGGAGAGAGGTATACTGCATCACTGGAAAGTTATTTCTATTGCTCCATAGTCTAGATCCCACCCATGATTCCATGAGAGCTGAAATAACGGCTCTGGACAATACTGACTACAACTAGGCATGGGCTGGGCGATGGCCAGTGGTGAGGCCTGAGGACCAACATGGACGATCTAGCTGACTCTATGGACCATCATCGTAGACTGGGCTGCAAGCCTTTACTCAAGCACCAACCTAAGTTTGCCTTGTTCTGGGACTGCGTTGAATCAGCATCCTCTCTCATCTTCATGACTGATGAGTGGTAGCTGTGGTCAGCTAGCCAGCCCACTGTGACCACAGACACTTGAGGGACCACAGCTGAGTCCAGCCAAAATTGCCAATCCACAGAATCAGAAGCTAGATAAGTGGTTATTGTTGTAAACCACCAAGTTTTGGGGTGGTTTATTACATGGTAAAAGCTAAATGATAAAATTTCCCCTGGAGGGTCCTTAGAACTTTCCTTCATACCAGGCTGCACCCAACCCTGGCTGGCCATCTTGAAGATCTTGAAGACATCACAAAGGATGGCACATGAGGGAGGACTGATAGATGGATCAAATCCCTCTGCAGCAGTGAAACGACAATTTACAAGAACAGCCCCTTGACTGGTGGCCCCTAGTGTCACCTTGGTCTATGCCAGACTAAGTGTCATTACCCTATAGCTCTCTGAGGGTGATACTCTGAGCATCCCATGTTACAAACCATGCATAGACCCTTAGCCCAAAATGGAAATATGAAGCTGCATATAGATTTGCAGTAATGGGGTCTCTTTTTTTCCTGCCAAAACAGATATTTGCTGATACATTTAAATATAAGGTTCCCCTTACTCACAATTTCCATATAGTCCTTCTCTGCAGACTGGATATTAGCAAAACTTATTTCTTATGAAAACAAGCTGTTGAAACCCACAAAAATTCAGACATCAGTTCGAATCCAAAAGCTGAACTGTGCTGTCATTTTTGGAAATCAAATACATCAACCTAACTGGGAACTGGGGGCTAAGGGGTGGGTGGAAGGAGGATGGAATTGGGGGTGCGGGAAGGCTGTTTCAACACAAACAACACGACAGAGATCTTGAGTGTAGATGGGATATTGGTGCCAATCACATCAGAGCCAAAGATACTGTTACGTATGCGTCACGTATTAGAGCTGAACTAAGAAACTGAAGATATTTGCCTCCTATATGACATAGTAAGAATTTGCGAATGTAATTGTTAAGCTTTAGAGAGAGTTTCAGCTAACATCAGGCAATTTTATTATGTAAAATAAAAAGTAGCTTTTAAAATTTTTTATTTATTTATATTTTGGCTGCGTTGTTCTTCGTTACTGCACACGGGCTTTCCCTAGTTGCGGCGAGCGGGGGCCACTCTTCACGTGCTGCATGCGGGCTTCTCATTGCGGTGGATTGTCTTGTTGCAGAGCACCGGCTCTAGGCGCGTGGGCTTCAGTAGTTGTGGCTCACGGGCTCTAGAGTGCAGGCTCAGTAGTTGTGGCACATGGGCTTAGTTGCTCCGCGACATGTGGGATCTTCCCAGACCAGAGCTCGAACCCGTGTCCCCTGCACTGGCAGGCAGACTCTCAACCACTGTGTCACCAGGGAAGCCCCAAAAATAGCTTTTTAAGGGGACTTCCCGGTGGTCCAGTGGGTAAGACTCCACATTCCCAGTGCAGGGGTCCCGGATTTGATCCCTGGTCAGGGAACTAGATCCCACATGCATGCCACAACTAAGAGTCCTCATGCCACATCTAAAGATCCCGCATGCTGCAACTAAGACCTGGTGCAGCCAAAATAAAAATAAATAGGAAAGAAAGAAATAAAGAAAATAGCTTTTTAAAAACTCTGTTCCTCAGATAAGTTTATTGTAAATTTATCTTTAAAAAATTAAGGATAACAATAGTTATATAATTTAAAAGTCCTTATAAATAAAGACTTTGTTAAGTACCATTCTTTCAGCAAGAACAAAAAGAACATCTTAATCATATTTTCCTGTTTTTAAGTTAGCTTTGGTGGTAGCTAAAAACAATAGAGGCATCCTAGCCACCTGCCTCCCAATATTTCCTCCGCAAACGAAATAAAACAACAAGAAGGAGAAAGAAAATGTACTCGAAAACCAGGCCCTCGGTAGAAAGAAAGACAGAGACGCTTAAGCACTCTTCAAAATAAGTGTGAATAAAATGAGAAAAGTCAGGCAGCCCTGGAGCACAATTCCTCATGCTCCCACCCTCACGCTACCACAGAGCTTGGTGAAAAGCGCAGACAGACCTAGTAACCTAGTGAAGAAATAAAAATTCAGCTTTTAAGCCAAGATAAGAAAAACTTAAACATAAAAATTTCTCTGGCTGTTTGGGCCTCCTGCCTCCCCTCTGGTGTGCATAGTATATCTGCATTATGCCTTAAGCAGACCCTCACCCCACAATGGCAGAAATACCTGCTCAACCATAAAGATCAATTTTTCTCTTTCTGGCGCCAGCCATGTAACTCCTTAGAAGATAACATTCCTTTGTCAATCCTGTAAAGGGTTACAATGACCCACCACTGGCCTTGTACGTGTAGACATCTTTGGTGAACTTTATGTACAATGCGATATATCATTTCCCTTAAAGATAGAGATTGGTGCAGAACAGACCGGTCAGAGTTCCTGGGGAGGTACTGGGCCACACCTAATGGAAGTTCTTATCTTAAATACTTAGTTAGGACCTTATTAATGTCACTAGCTATATTACTTATATTCTGCCTATTTTACAAGATTATTGTTTCTTGCTTTACCAAATGTGTGACTGAACCTCAGATAAGATTAACGATGATTTGGCAAATTGAAACAAATGGCCGAATATATAGTTCTATAAGACCAACGGCGGTAATAGTCTAACTTCTAGATATGGGAAGAGGCAACAAGAGGGAACCGTTTCCTGGACCATAACAGACTAGTAGGACAGGCGACCCAGAGGTTTCTGGCTACTGTTAAAAGGGCCCAGTCCAGTAATAGGGAATTGAGTGGCCTGTCAACAAAATCCTCGCCTGACCTAGGAATGAGCATTCCTAGTGCAGTGGGACAAATTAGTCACGAAATGCCTAATTTGGGAGGCATTAAGGTGCTTCCAAAAGGGAGGGGATTATAAAATAAGAAACATTGCCCACCGTCCAGTTCTACAAGAATCATTAAAACCTCAGTCACTGACCTACGTACAACACACCCTGAAAGGAATTCAGGGCAAAGATCAGGATGAAGCCCTCTGTGTTCTGGGAAAACTGACAGAACAGAAAATAGTTAGATATTTTCAGGAGAAATTTTTTATGAACCTGGATTCTTGCATCTTCCCATACTTAGAAAAGCACTAAAACCATTAACTAAGATGTCTGCTTCTCTGGCTAGCAGCAAAATTCCACTGAAATGTGTGCCTGATTGCACATACCTCCTTCTCCAAAATCACATATATGTTGGCCTCCTCCTTTACCTCTTCGGAACAGTTCTCAGAGCTCTCTGAGAGACTGTCTCCCAGCTTATAATCCTCAGCGTGACTGGAACAAAATTTTCCATTTCTTTCTCAGATTGACTACTGATTAGCATTTTCATTGATACTAGAAAAACGGTAGAGAAGACCGAAGAAGGAAGCTTAAGTTGATCTGAAATTATTGTCAGAATGATTAAGTCCACCTTAAATCAGAAAATACCCAAAAAACATGCCTGAGCAGGTCAGAGCCTGGACTACAGGGGAAGGGCCTCAAAGCACAGGACAGCTAAAGAGACAGGTATGATTCATTGCACTTCAAAATGCACTGCTCTGGGGCAGGAAAAAAAAAAAAAGCAAAAACCACAGGAGAAGCACTCTATGGCAACTGGGTATTGAATGGGGAAAAGAATGAAAAAGAGAAAATTTAGAGCCTGACAAGAAAAAGAGAACCACAAAATCAGAGGACTCACAAAAGCTCCCCAACCCTATCCCACCAAACATGGACTCTCTATGTTTGCCCAGAACAGGGCACTATTAACCCAGGAATACTGCAGAGCATCCCAATGCTATAAAAATGGACAAGAGGAAGGTCAACAGATCTATATAGGGCTATTGCAAAAACAAAAAAATCAGGAGACAACATTTTATACACATCACCTGGGGAAAATCTTTCCCACACCATCAAAAAGCTAAGTAGAACTAAATTATAAGTCAATACACTAAACAGAATTAAATATTCTTAAATAAGCATTCACGCATATGTAAAACACCCCGAATCAGAAATTCAAAAATGCAATGAACAAAAATCAGGGAGAAATGAAAAGACTGTCGATTGGACTCAGGAAAGAAATAGAAAACAGTTAAATTACCTCCGAAATAAATAAGTCACAAGGCACCCAAGAGAGAAGAGATTCAAATAAAAATTTAATAGAGGGTATTGAAGAAAATCAGGAAAATGATGAAGAGAATGAGAAATGACATAAGAAAGCAAATAGGGTCAGAGAGAAAATATGGAAATGGGAGACAAAGAGGGAATAATATCCCTATTATTGGAGTCCTTGATATAAAAACAAAAAAATTGAGCAGAGCTAATACTTCGAACTTTTAACCAAGAAAACTTTCCAGAAATAGGAAAATACCCAAATCTATACACTGAAAGGACTCACTAAATACTTGGGAAAATATACCCAGAACAATCAATTCCAAGACATATCCTGGTAAAACTATTAGATTTCAAAGATAAAAGATAAAACTCTCATGACCTCCAGAGAGAAATATCAAATAACTTACAATGCCAAAAGAATAAGATTCGTATCATATTTTTAAAAATCAATACACAAAGCAAAGTAACAATGGAGTAGCATTTTAAAAAACCCAGTGAACTACAGTGTGGATGAAGGATTTTATATTCAGCCAAGCTGCTCTTCATATATCAAGGCTAGAGGAAAATGATTCTCAACATGTAATAACTTACTGAATTCTATTTCCATCAGATTCCATTCCAGGGTATCTCCTAGATGATGTATATTTCATCTAACCCAGTGATGACTGGGAAAACTTTAGCAAAAGGACTGATAATAAGGATTTTAAAATACGTAAATAGGGACTTCCCTGCAGTCCAGTGGTTAGGAATCAGTGCTTCCACTGCAGGGAGCCCAGGTTGGATCCCCGTCGGGGAACTAAGATCACACATGCCTCGCAGCATGGCTAAAAAAAAAAAAAAAAAAATTAAATATACATCTAAGACTAAAACAAAGATGGAAGGGCAAGGATGGAAGACTAATGTACAAACGTTATTTGATTTAACAAAGTAGAAGTAATGCATCTAAAAAACTGAAGAAGACAGAGGGTGAAAGAGGAAACTAGAACAAGCTCATTGCTATAGGTAAGAGGTGGGCATTCAAGGCTATTGGGTGGGGGGTGTTGAGTCTTGATATACCAGAGAGTGAAAGTTTAAGTAAGAAAACAGGGATGTATTTAAAGCTCGGGTCAGAGGAAAATTCATTGCACTAAACATATTTATCAGTGAAAATAAAATGAGGGAAATAACAAATTAAATTTCCAAGTCAAAAAACTAGGAAAGGAAAAGCAAAATAAACTAAGGAAAGTACAAAGAAGAAAATAATACAGACAAAAGTAGAAATTAATGAGGTAAAGAATAGAAAAATGAACAACCTAATGAACAAATGAAAATCATAGTTTTTTAAGAAATTAATGAAACAGGGCTTCCCTGGTGGCTCAGTGGTTGAGAGTCCGCTTGCCGATGCAGGGGACACGGGTTCGTGCCCTGGTCCGGGAAGATCCCACATGCCGCGGAGCGGCTGGGCACGTGAGCCATGGCCACTGAGCCTGCGCGTCTGGAGCCTGTGCTCCGCAACGGGAGAGGCCACAACAGTGAGAGGCCCGTGTACCGCAAAAAATAAATAAATAAAAAGAAATTAATGAAACAGAAAAATTACTAGCTAACTTGACCAAGAAGAAAAGGGAGAAAGCATGAATATACAAAACAAAAAATGACAGGAGGGAAATAACCATTGTAACAGAAGAAATTTTTTAAATTATGAGACTGCTTTGCAGACCTCTTTGCGAATGAAAAATGCATGAAATGGATAATTTCCTAGGGAAATTCAGTTACCAAATTGACTTCATTAGAGTTAGAAAACTTAAACATACCAATTTCCATACAAAACAACAAATTTATAAAGAACAATACCACAAAAAAGCACCAGGCTAGTTGATTTCACAGAGGAATTCTACCAAACCTTCAAAGATCAGAGAGTCCCAATGCTCTATAAATTACTCCAAGGCATTGTAAATGCAAATAAAAAACTCTTAATTTTTTTTATGAATAATAAACTCATTCCTAAACCTGATAAAAAAGTGGATCACTGCAGGAGTGCTGCATATCAATATTACTCATGAATATTGTTGCAAAATTTTTTTTTAAAAATACTAGCAAACAAACTCTAGCACCACATTCAGAAAATAACATACTACAAACAAGTGGGATTTCCAGGAACTGATCAAAAAGAACGACTGCAATGAGTTGAAACACATCAAATATGTTAATTTCCATGATTCATAATGATACTCTTCCTTCCCTAAACAAAGCTCATTGGTCACCTTTCAAGAATTCTAGGCAATCAAGAAATATAAATAATCAAGCACAGAACCTGACTTTCCAGACAAACTGCATTTCAGGACATCCAAATAGTTGATGATAGAAACTTCTTTATAGAGAAATCACAATTAATAAATGAAGAAGGAGTAATTGAATTACAAAATCACCATTTGCCAAACCTTAATGAAATAATAAATGTAAGGCGATATTCTTCCATGCAAACAGCATTAAGTGAAAAGCTGATGGGAAACTTTATAAAGGATGAGAATATCTGAACTCATTGATCAGTCTTAACATAGCAAAATAAGAGACAGCTAGACATTAAATGCCACCTGGTGTGATGTTGTAGGATGTACAGAGCATCACCTATGAAGTATTCTTGACAAAATAGAAAAGCGTCTGATCAAGCCTCTGCATCTAAGGAGCTAAGTACCGCTTTACAGGAAATATAGGGAATAGAGAAATGTTGCCATAGGGATGCAGTCAGCAAAACCCAAAGAGTGGGAAATCCTACAGGAAGATGACCCAATTTCCTCAACAAATAACTGCAAGGGAAAGGGAGATAGTACGAGAAAGAGAGAGGAAACTCTATGTCTAGAGATTAAAAAACACTTAAGAGCATATTTAACCCGCTTTTTCTGTGGGGGCACTCCCCAATCTGTTTGATAAGTGGGGGCCAAAACGGAAGCAGAAAGCTGCACTGTTGCTACGTTGAAGAAACGGAGTTTGAGCCTGCCCAAGAAGCTGGAATCGAGGGGGCAAGCTCTTAAAGGAAGAAGCCACCGAGGGGGAGCCCCAAAATTTGCACACAGATTCCCCTCAAGTCTCTGGTTGATTCCTAAAATGCACATCCTCAGGGTGCACTCCAAGGAGCTCAAGAAAAAGGAATGGCTGGAAGCTGAAAGCTCTGAGAAGTGGTTTCAGCAGCTGCCCGGTGCAGAGAAGGTAGTTAGGAGTTCAAGTCCCATGGAATTAGAGGGGCTTGGTAAATACCTCAAGCTTCTTTTTGAAACCCTGGAAGAACCACACCTTGAGAATAAGGACTTTATTTCAGGACTAAGGATTATGCCCTAGGAATAAGGGCTAAATCAAAATAGACCTGCCTTAACAAGGTGTAAAACTAAGCCTCCACACGATCAAGGCAATCTCCCAGTAATTTAACTGCCTGTAGAAGAGAATACAATACTAGTTAGAGGAAGAGGATAGAATCCAGTACCTACAGATTTCACTACAATACCCAATACACAATAACAGACAACTAGGTATGTGAGGAAGCAGCAAAACAGGACGAATAATCAAGAGGGAGGATGATCAATGTAAGCAGACACGTAGATGTCCTAGAAGTTGGAAGTAGCAAACAAGGACTTAAAAATAACTCTTACAAGCAAGACAAAAAATAGAGAGAGATATAATGGTGGAAGACAGGAAAATTCTGGAGGACATATATAGCAGACGATATAGGAGGACTATGGAAACCTGGGGCAGGGGGTTGTGGAACAGAAAAGTGCCTTAAGAGATATATCAACCCAAAGAAATGTATGGTTCTTGTTTGGATCCTGATTGAAATAAACCACCTTAAAAAATGAGACAATCAGTGATATCTGAATACTGACAGGATTTTTAATATTAAGGAATTATTGTTTATTTTTTAGGTATGATAATAATGTTATCATTATACACATATTAAAAAGAGCCCTCATCATTTAGAGGTACATACTTAAATATCACTGATTAAATGATGGAACGGTTTGCTTGAAAACAATATCACAGTTGGGGGAGGGGCAGACATTAATGGAAAGTAGAGTAATACATGAAATAAGATTGTCCAGATGTAGATAATTATTGAAACTAGTAATGGGTATATGAGGATTCTTATAATATTCTCCTTATCTTTGTGCATGCTTGAAAAGTCCATAATAAAAAGTGAAGGAAGGCAAGTAGAGAGAGTAGGAGGGAGGAAAAGAAATCCTTCCTCCTTCATGTGTTACTGGGGTCCACTCCAGTTCTCCAGCCAGTCCTGGCTGAGCCAATCTCTGCCCTGTCCATGGTCAGCTTTGGAATCAGGTCATCCCTTCCTAAGCATGCATCAAGTTGACCTGCCAGTAATTTAAGCTACTTTTGATTTGCATTTTCCAAACCAAATTTCCTTGTTGAACTTCAAATGTGGACCCAGTGCCTCCAATGGACCTCTAAGTCCTAGTGTTCTTTCCCAAGTCCTAGTTCAGCCCTTCTCTCCCATCCATGGTGGGTTGGTTCCTAGTATTGTGTATCTGATCACTACCTGGCTTCCAGAACCTGGGCTTGAGGACTGACCTTGCCATGTATAAACACATCTGCCAAAGGATAAATCTGCCAAACTTCCTAAATTTCCTACTACTAGGATCTGCCCCCCCGAACAAGAAGCTCTGGTACTAATAATCGTCCGTGTGCATTGTTCCTTCTCTATCTAGTTGTTTCTCCAAGGTTCATGTCTGTAGTTGGGTCATTTTCCTCAAACACGTTGACCAAGATAAGTCCACCTGAATCTCTTTGTTTATGTTAAATGAGAAGGAGGCATTTGCAAAAACATCTCAATATTTTGACAGTCCTGGGGCAGTAAAGCGTGCTGGTATTGGGGGAGAGGGAAGCACACCCAACAAATGTCAAATAGTGACGCTCCCACCAGGTGATGCAAACAACAACCTCACCAAATGTTCTTCAAAGAACTGGAACACATAAGAGGATAATCTTGTAGCTGATGGGATTCAAGACTTGTCTCATCTGTTTGCTATGAAATACGAGATGCAAAATAACATTGTCAGATCCTAACTTGACACTGAATATGTTTCAGCAGAAGCATAGTCATAGGAATGGTTTTAGGCGTGACCAAAAGTGAATACAGAGCCATGGTTGTTTTTCGTTTTTGTTTTTTGGTTTGGTTTAGTTTAATTTTTTTTTTTTTTTGGCCCCTCCACGCGGCTTGTGGGATCTTAGTTCCCTGACCAGTGATCGAACCCAGGCCCTTGGCAGTGAAAGCGTGGAGTCCTAACCACTGGACAGCCAGGGGACTCCCAGAGCCATGTTTTTTGAACCCATAGAGTCACTTACAAAATTATGTCTCCTCAAAATAAGAAACATGGCCCCCCTTATAAATGATCACTCTAGCTTCACCCACATCCAAACCCTTCACAGTCCTTTCACAAAAGAGCAGTACGACCAGGATGAAATAATCTTTCATGGTCTAAGTCTTACAACTCAGGATTTGATCAGCACCAAAGGCAACTACTCAGAGGATGGCTGGTCCTTGCTAGAGCCTGGACGTTTCCTGGGAGCCCCAGAACACTGAGACACAACCAATTTTAGTCGTTCTGGAACTTTATACAGATGGAAGCAGCTTGACTACAGAAAGTTAGCTCTCTTTACTAGAACAGCATCAGCCTGAGTTGCTGGGTTTAATCTCTTTATAATTCTTTGGCACCACTTCTGGCACAGAGCTCAGCCAAGGCTGTTCCCTGGCTTGAGTGTGAAGCAGAAGTTCCCCTTTTTAGGTCACAAACTCAGAGCACCCACTCATCCCAGAGACTCTCTCCACTGTGTCAATTTTAAACATCTTCATTAACATTTAGGAAACGCTGGCAGCGTGGTAACTATCCTGAGTTGCCCCTGCTGTACAGGGGCATTTCCCAAGACTGAAACACATGCACAAACTTGCCTACCAGGCTGGGATTATAAAAACACACTGATATCCACCTCTTCTGAACACAGCTGAATTAAGAGCCCTAGGACAAGGGTCGTGGGTTGTTCAGTGATCCTCGAAGGGTGCAGACAAGCCACAGCGTGTCGTCTTCCTGTGTTAGTTTCCTGGTCGGTGTCTGGCTGCCCCTTTGTTGTTTCACCACGTGGAGTGTTGTTCCCCACGCCCTGCCTTTGGTGCTGGGATGGGACCTCTTGCGCTCAGATGGACAAATCTCACCTGGGCTTGTGATCTCCTCAAGAATCAGAGCATCGGACCAGGGTGAGTGTCATAGTGAGTTTGGTTTTCTGCTGGCCAGTACTCCACAATCCGGTCGATTGCCTTTGTCCTGCAGCCACTCCCAGCATGCCTTGGCCCATTAAATCCACATCCTTGCCTGCAGGTGGTAGCACTCATCACAGCCACCCAGCTTTCGCTTCTCTACTCCTGTGAAATCACACACTTAAGTGGGCAACTTTCGAGGGCCTACCTTTGTCCTTTGCTGTGAAAACTACTCTTCCATCGTTCTCCCCTCCTTCCCACCCTCCACTGGCTGAGCGGTCTTGGCCCACCACACACCAACTCACCTCCCAGATGCTGTTAATTGGACTAGGGCTTGGTTCTGGCTTAAGCTGGGCCAATCAGATTTTCTCTCTTGCTATTTGATAGGGGCTTTGAAGTCAATGAGGGAAGCCACAAGCCACGAGGTAATGAAGAATGGGGGCTTAGATCAGTGCCAGAGACCCCCCAGAGCCTGCATGTGCTGACCTGAGGGGGAGGGGGACTGGGAACCCAGCAGAGACTGGTTCACCCTCAGACCAAAATGAAGCAGGTGGTAGCTGAGAAGTAGGGGTGAAAAGAGTTGCTACAACCTGGAGCTGTGTCTTCTCAACTAATCCCCCCTTCTCTTTTTTTTTTTTTTAAGAAGATGTTGGGGGTAGGAGTTTATTAATTAATTAATTAATTTTTGCTGTGTTGTGTCTTTCGTTTCTGTGCGAGGGCATTCTCTAGTTGTGGCAAGCGGGGCCCACTCTTCATCGCGGTGCGCGGGCCTCTCACTATCGCAGCCTGTGCTCCAGACGCGCAGGCTCAGTAGTTGTGGCTCACGGGCCCAGTTGCCCCGCGGCATGGGGGATCTTCCCAGACCAGGGCTCGAACCCGTGTCCCCTGCATTGGCAGGCAGACTCTCAACCACTGCGCCACCAGGGAAGCCCTCCCCCACCTTCTCTTTTTGAAGGAGCTTCTGTTTCTTGCAACCAAGTGTTCCCTGACTGAAACCACACTCAAAAGTCGCCCCTGACCTTTACACTCTGGCCTCTTCGCAGTCCTCATCCTCCAGCATTTCCACAGCACCTGACACTGTCACCCCACCCTCGTCACAAACTCTCTCCACTTAGGACTTTTCTAAAAGGTGCTGCAAAATCTCGTTCTCTTTTTACTTCTCCGGTGCTTCTCTTCCCCTCTTGGTAAAGGCATTTCATGAGATTCGGGATTTGGTCTCCCGGCCTGGTCTTCCCCTAGGAAGATTCTATGGGTTCCCATAGCTTCCTCCACTGAGCCCAGGCGGAACGCTCCAAATCCAGACGCCAGCCCTGACTTCTCCCTCCTATCCCCACCGCATTTTAAACTCTCTGATGGATATCTCTACTTGGATGACGCACAGTCACTCAAACTCTTAAAATGCACATTTGATATCTTTCTTCTTCAAGCCAGCCCCTCTCTTGACTTTCCCATTTCCACTGAGGGCATCGTGTTCTTTCAGCCGCATCCCCTGGGACCCTCGCGGTAATTCTGCACCGCATGGTGATTGCTTGCGTCGTCTCTGCCTCCCCTCTAGCTCAGAGGCTCCGTGAGGGCCTGGATTATGTGACTGGAGTGTACAACTATTCCCTCCTTCCCTCCACTATTCCTAGGGTCTGGTACATGGGGATCACTTAAATGTTTGCTGAATGAATTGGAGGACTGGATGGTTATCTTTTATTTTTCCCTCTGCCTCATTCCTCTTGTCTCTCCGATATACACTCACCAAGCCCTCTGGGTTCTTTCTTCCTGCTGTCTCTTTCCTTGTCCCCTTCCTCCCCATTCCCTCGGCTTCCAGGCCAGACCCTCATCACTACCGGTTAGAGGTCCTGCAGAAGCCAGCTGGTCTCCCTGATTGCAATTAAAAACCTGCCAAGTAGAATTCTGGGAAGATGGCGACAGCAGAGTTTTAAGATCTTCCCAAATCCCCTCCTATAAACAGACAGAGCAATTGGATAGAAAAACTGAAAACCTATGGACACTCACAACGAAACTGGATAATAAGGTTTTCCCTGAACCTCAACCAACAACGAGACCCACCTGCTTTCGCCGTCGGTGCAGCAAGAGGCAGAGGGAAGCAACAGGGCACTGTCAGCTGGACGTGAGAGCAGGAAAAACCCCAGGGAGCCAACAGGTATCCACTGGAAGGGCCGGTGGGCCAGTATGGGAGCAGCAGCTAAAACCGGGAGGAGCTTTGCGCTCGCCATACACACAAACACAGCTATTACACGCTAGACTATATGTGGTGTGAGTGGTATAAAGAATTTCAGTCTATGCATTTCTGTTGCACGGAACATGTTATGAAATAGGACACACACACACACACACACATACTCACTTACACTCACACTCCACTGTGTTTAACTTCACTGCTGGATTCTCTCACGAGGCTTAGCTCACTGCCTTACTTCAGTGTGATCTGAAGATTCGGTTATAACCAACACCAAGTCAAACGCAGAAACACTCAGTTTTTGTCGAGATCACATGGCAGCTTAAGCTGGCAAGCACGACATCAGAAAGAGGTCTGAAAAGGTACTTGTGTGAGTCTAGAGAAACACTGTGCAAACATGTCAAAATCAACAGCATCGCCAGTTTTAAAATAACTTTTTGCCATAAAGTCTTGTTGTCTTAGGCCCTTAGGGCTGTCTTAAATCATCGTTCCACAGACTCATAAATACTTGAAAGTCCAGTTTGCCATGGGCAGAATCATCACAGAAGCCAGAAGAAATTTCAGTAACCACCTAACCCCAAACTTATTTTACAAGGGAAGAGACGAAGGTCTAGATTAATGGGGACTTATCCTACCAAAAGCAACCAGTAACTTATTGGAAAGAAAAAATACAGTTTATGTGGCTTAGGAGACAATCAGAAGGGGGGAAAGAAAGAGCACAGATGGGCCTTCAATTTCCCTTTATAAGGTAAAAAAAAGAAACAAATGCATTTATCCCTCTAATCTCAGTAGCCAAACCAGTTTAAAGTACATGTTGCTCAAAGGAATAAAGCCACCAATCTGAGGCTTACTTACCTAGTATCCTCTTAGCATGAGGGGCGGAGAAGGGGGAAAGGCCCTCTCTTCCTGATGTTACGGCTTTTCAGCACTCCCCTCTGCCCGCGGTCTGTCTTCCCAGGATCACATGAAAGTGTTCTATAAATGTGCATTGGCTTAAGGTTGGGAACGCTGGCCTGGGAGGGAGCAGTGTGTAAGCAATCTGACCCGGGCCAGGCGGCAGCTTTCCAGAAGCCTCTGCAGCCCAGAGGGAGGGCAACAAGGGGCAGAAAGCTTGCAGGTACCCGGGAGCCTGCAGCTCTCTGTTTTGTTAAGTTTATCTGGGATCTGAAGCCAGTCTCTACTGCCTCGGGCTGCAGTTTAATTTACTTGGGGCAGTTCTATATTTTGGCTACTTTTCAAAACAAAGCAGCCTTAAAAAAAAGAAAGAAAGAAAGAAAAAAGCTATAAAATTAGAAGTGCTTTTGGTAAATGGGGGACAGGTCATCATCAGATTCTACGGACCTCATAAAATCAAGTTGTCTTTTTTGAAAATGTCAGTATGCTCCCTCGGGAAAGGGGAAATGAGCAAAGACTGTTAAGCCAACTCTAAATGGCAAAGCTACCTAAAAACTCCATCAGTATTTAATGAATTAAACGAGCAATCGTACAATGGCCAACTAAGCAACTCTTAGAAAGGATGGGGAGCTCTTTTTGTACCAACACTGAAAACTCTCCAAGATACATCATTAAGTGAGAAAAATTAAGGTGCAGAACAGTGTGTCTAATATGCTACCATTTGTGTTAAAAAAAAAAAGGGTATAAATTTGCATGTGTATACATTATGTATAGTACATAAATTCTATGTCCTGAGAAAGTCATACTATACTATATCATGATATACAAATTAATGACTCTTTGGAAATTCACAGGAGAAACTAGTGACAGTGCTTGCCTCCAGGGAGGTATGGACCAGGGAGGGGGGAGACCCTGGGCGGGGTGGGGGAGGGAAAGAGGAAGATTGTCTTCTCACATATTTCCTTTTCTGGTCTAGGAATTTTATCTCATGTGAATAGTAATTTTTCAAAGAAGATTTGAAAGGTGACCTAATTTTCATTAGCAATATTTAAGTTTCAAAATTATTCTACTATTCAGAGCACTGAATTCAATTGACCATAACTCCTACTTTTCACATATTTAAATATTTTGATCGGATTGGGAAGGATATTCTTTAAGAAGGCAGAGTTCTGTGATAGATAAAATCCTGTAATAGCAAAGGACCTGAGTGAGTTTTGAATAAGGGGTCTGAAGCCTGGATGTTTAGTCCTGATTCATCTTCTTTCGAGCCAGGGCTTGGGTCAATTGTCCAAATGCCACATGCCTCGATTTTATTAGGTATAAAACGGTCCCACACCCCACCTTCTCCACAGGCCCAGCGTGGCCCAAATAAGACGCTGTATATAAAAACCCTCTAAAAGCGGAAAACCCTTACTCAGGAATAGAATGGTTCAGGGTGATCACATTTTATAATGTTTTCCTGAAGTTCTTGTGTAATTCAACATTCAAATAATTTGTCAAATTTTCCCATAAGACCAAGCATAAAAGTAAAGGGCATAGTTTCAGAGGGCCTGGATCTACAGTTCTTGTGGTTAATATTCATCTTAGTGCTATTTTTAATTTTCTCAGCATCACCTCCCGTTATTGTACGGGATGCCTTCTTCTAAACAAACCTCCCGGCCTGTCACCGTGGGCTGTTTTGGCCTGCATGGTTTCCTATCACATCTAAGTTCTGTTCCCAGTTTATTAATTATTATTATTTTATTTAATTATTAATTTATTATTATTATTTATTATTATTAATCCAGAGCAATTTTTTAGTCTTCACATTAGTAGCAAGGTATCATGCTTTGGCGAAATTGCCTTGAAATATAAAAAAGGCTTTTGATTACACTAAAATCACAGGCCAAAGTTCCAATGCCTGTGAACAGTGTGGTTCCCACAATCCTGATGAAAAACTGCAGACTTGTCTGCTTACCAGCGGAAGTGGCGCCACCATGTGGCAATAGGGACAGTTCAGTTTTTACCATTTGTTCAGTCAGCTTTGAAATGATTCTTGACCTAAAAACTAATTACTTAATCAACAAAAGCAAAAAAAAATTTTAATTTGAGGACATCTGACATATTTCAAATTTTTCTTATAAAGTAAGGTTTTATAATATTTTTATTTCATATAACTTATTTGCCCAATTCAAATTCATGTAAATGCGGACTTGCTGAAAATTACTAGCATATGGCAGAGAATGCAAAGAAAACAAAACATTTCCCAGGCAATGCTTAGAACTGCTGATTATTTAAAAATTCTGGAAGGAAAATAAATTCAAAGTAATGTTTATTATGACAGTAAACAGGTGGATTTATGAAAATAAAAAGATAATGTTTAAGGTTCATCATCTCCTTACGTGGCAAAAAAGAAACTCCTGCTAAGGAAGCAAACAGAACACGCAAATTTAACTCCTTGCTTCAAGGGACTTCATTAAAGTGATCACAAAGGAATGTTTTTTTGGTTTGTTTGTTTTTGTTTTTGTGGTACACGGGCCTCTCACTGCTGTGGCCTCTCCCGTTGCGGAGCACAGGCTCCGGACGCGCAGGCTCAGTGGCCATGGCTCACGGGCCCAGCCACGCCGCGGCATGTGGGATCTTCCCGGACTGGGACACGAACCCGTGTCCCCTGCATCGGCAGGCGGACTCTCAACCACTGTGCCACCAGGGAAGCCCCGAAGGAATGTTTTTTGTTTTCAAGTTTGTTGGGACAATAGCAAAGCAAACTGGCCGGCACATCAGCGGACAAGAGATGGCTCCATGTTTGTGGATAACAGGAAGTGGATGGAGGGCTGATCCTGGAGGAATCAGGGCTGAGCAGCCTAGAGCTGGGGTGAGGGGGCGATGGGGCTTTCGCCCAACAAGACCCTGCAGACCCAGGAGAGGCTCTGAAACCAGGAACGTTGGAGGGAGCAGAACTGGGGCTGAAAATTAAAAATAGGTGTAAGTGAAGCTGACTCTTCCACCCCATCCCACCCCTCCCCTGATGCCTATCAACTAGACAAAAGCAAAATCGAAACCCAAAACCAAACCTCCAGTGTATTCTGGAGAAAACAACAGCAACAATAGAAGGTTGAAGGTAAGCTTTACAAAAATCTAAGAAAATAGAATTAAAGAAAGGTTTAAAATATGAAAGCATATTAGAGGCTTAGAGAATCAATCGATGAAGTCTCACACCTGATTAACAGGAGATCCAGGCATGGAACAAAAAAGTGGAAGAAAGAAAGTATCAAAGAAGTAATAGAAGAATATTTCCCAAAGAGAAAGGAGGTGAATCTCCAGATTGAAAGGACCCAGTAGGTGCCTGGTACAATAACTAAAAATATCTCGCACAGTCCTGTGGGTTGGCTGGGCTCAGCTAGCCTGTCCTCATGTTGGGGGAAGGCTCTTGTGTGGCTGAAGTCAGACAACAGGTAGAACGAGAGTTATCCAAAGGCTCAATGGGGCTGGGTGTTCAAAATGCTCACTCCCATGGCTAGCAGGTCACACAGGCTTTGGCTGGGAGCTCATCAGTGGCCTACATATGGATTCTTCACGTGTTTCGAGCTTCCTTACAGCATGGCAGATGGATTCCAAGAGTGAATGTTCCAATAGACAGGAAGTAGAAGCTGCCAGTCTCTTAAGGTCTCAATCCAGAAACAGGCCCAGTGTCACTTCTGCTATATTTTATCGGTCAGAGAGTCACAGAGCCCAGATTAAAGAGGAGGAGACACAGATCTCCTACTTCAGTGGGAGGAATATCAAAGAATTCCTGGCCATCTTCAAGTCACCACCAATCCTGAATGCTTCTAGAAATAAAACAAGATAGGTCACTTACAAAGTAATGAGAATCAGAACCAAACTCGTTTTCCAGCATTTTCTCCCTTGTGTACCATACTCCAGCTACGTGTGCCAGACTCATTTTATCCTCGAAGTCTTTCCTTTGCCATTGGCTCTGACTAGAATACGATTTCCCTGCATCTCTGCTTGACTCATTAGTTCTCACAATTCAAGTCTCATCTCAAATGTCACCTTCTCTGAGAAGGCATCCCTGCCCATCATATCTAAAATAGCATTCCCAGTGAGCACTTATACCCTTAGCCTTATTTAAATTCTTCACAGCACTTACCATTACCAAGTCTTTTTTCTTGTTTTTATTTTCCATCTCCTCCCTGAGAGTAGGGTCTTTGTCTTATTCAACATTGTATCTCCAATGCCTAGAGCAGCACCTGGAATGTTTGTTGAGTGGATATTGAATCAGAATCCATCTCAAGCAGACAACGGAGCAATGCCTTTAAATTCCTGATGAAAAAAAGTATTTTCAACTCAAAATTCTATGTTCAGCCAAATCATCCTTCCATTTGGTTGAATCATCTTCAACCAAATGGAAGGAGAGAATAGAGACGTTTTTCAGACTCATAAAAATTTCCCCTTTACAACTCTTCGAAGAAAGTGTCTCCACAAAATCAGGGCATAAACTAAGAAAGGTTTTGGTTTTGTTTGTTTTGTTTTTTTGGCTGTACTGCATGACTTGTGGGATCTTAGTTTCCCCACCAGGAATCGAACCCAGGCCCATGGCAGTGAAAGGGCCATCCTAACAACTGGATGGCCAGGGAATTCCCAAAAAAGTTTTTTTTTTTTTTTTGCAGTACGTGGGTCTCTCACTGCTGTGGCCTCTCCCGTTGCGGAGCACAGGCTCCGGACGCGCAGGCTCAGCGGCCATGGCTCACGGGCCTAGCGGCTCCGCGGCATGTGGGATCCTCCCGGACCGGGGCACGAACCCGTGTCCCCTGCATTGGCAGGCAGACTCTCAACCACTGCACCACCAGGGAAGCCCCCAAGAAAGGTTTTAAACATGGAATCCAGAAAGCAAGGGATTTAACAGAGGAAAGCAGGAAAGGGAAGCCTCATGGTGACAACTGTACAGCAAGACTGGAATTGCAGCTCATCCAAATTGAAGTGGGCAGATACAGGGTGCTGGGGATGGAAATCTCCAGAATAAAAGGGGGAATTTCAGTAGAATGGTTGACTGAATGAAGAAGGTGGAAAAAATTGACCATATATTTCTTCAAATGGTGCAATGAAAGCAATCAGAAACTGTAGGAGAGAGCGAAAGTGTGAGAAAAAAATGTAACCAGTAATTGTATTGATCACTAGCTCCTTATTAAACAATATTCACAGAAATCCAATAAAACATTGCTCATTGATTTTCAGATTTGGAAATCGATCTATAGACAAAGTACAGATGGTTCACTTAACAATTGCACTGCCACCCTCTACCAGAGACAATCTGTGTGCCACCTGCCACCAGTGATGGTGTCCTCAGTGTCAGGCAGGCAGGTGGTCCAGCTCCCAAATTCCACTTCTGCTTCTGGGTATTTATTCAAAGAAAAAACCCCACTAAATTAAAAAGATGTATGCACCCTTATGTTCATTGCAGCTTTATTTACAGTAGCCAAGATATGAAAAGAATCTAAGTATCCATCAATGGATGAATGAATTTTTAAAAATGTAGTACATATTTACAATGGAATATTATTCAGTTATAAAAAAGAACGAAATCATGTCACTTGTGACAGCATGGATAGACCTCAAGGGTGTTAAGTGAAACAAGTCAGAGAGAGGAAAACAAATACCATATGATCTCTCTTATATGTGGAATCTAATATATATACATATATATGTATTTTCAGCTAATAGATACAGATAAGTGGTTACCAGAGGCATGGTGTGGAGGAGTGGGAGAAATGGGTGTTGCTTTTTTAGTTTCATTAAATCGAATTATTTATTTTAAGATTTTATTTTATTTACTTTTGGCTGCGTTGGGTCTCCGTCGCCACGCATCGGCTTTCTCTAGTTGCGGCGAGCGGGGGCTACTCTTCATTGCAGTGTGCAGGCTTCTCATTGCGGTGGCTTCTCTTGTTGCAGAGCACAGGCTCTAGGCGTGCGGGCTTCAGTAGTTGTGGCTCACAGGCTCAGTAGTTGTGGCTCGTGGGCTCTAGAGCGCAGGCTCAGTAGTTGTGGTGCACGGGCTTAGTTGCTCCACGGTATGTGGGATCTTCCCGGATCAGGGATCAAACCCGCGTTCCCTACATTGGCAGGCGGATTCTTATCCACTTCGCCACCAGGGAAGTCCTAAATGAAACTTTTTAAAAAAGAAAAAATATCTCTACAAATTTCAGAACAAATTCCAAAATAAAACGTGTATTTTCTGACCCAAATTCAGTGAAACTAGATGCTAATTTCAAATGATGACAAAAGCAAACAAACAACATTTTAAACAACAATTTTAAAAATTTTATAACAACACCCCCAGGACACTTAGCCAAAAAAAAAAAAAAGAAGGAAAAATATAAATTAAAATTGATGCCTATTTTGAAAAAAATGAAATAAAAGTACTACCTCTCAAATTTAAGGTGTCCAGAAGAAAACTGACACCATGAATGAATTTACTTTAAAACAAGGAAGAAAAACAAAATGAGGAAGACTAAAAATAAACTAAATAAATGTACTCACGATATTATAAAAGAAGAACAAAATTAACCTTCAGAAATTAGAAAGTAGGAGTCAATGAAGATAAAAGCAGAAATTAACTAAATTTTAAATTAAATAATAAATTAAAAAATAAATATTTATTTTAATCTAAATTTAAAATAAATAGAAATTAAACAAATAAATTTTAAAACAAATAATGGTAATTAAAATTTAATTACAAACAGTATTTACAGAGAATAAAATAGAAAAAGTCAGACTTCAAAAATTTAGATTAAAAAAGAATAATACGTGTTCCTAACATGATTCATTTTTTTGCCACTTTTCTACTTTGCAGAATTTCTTTTCTTTGTTGCCTTTGATCAATTTTCATGAGGCTTCCCTGGATATTTGAAAGGTGTGCGTTTACCTGCATGCAAAGTGCTATATATCAAATCAAGTTGCAAACTGTCCATTTGCATACGGGGTGGTCAATAAATAATAATAAAGAAGAACAAAAACTGCTCTATTTTGAAACCCTTTATAATATGCCTTAGACCAACTTTCCTAAGCTAGGTTCCAACCAGTATCAAGCACAAATTATCCACTCCTATTACAGCCTCTTAATCACCTCACATGTTTATTTTTCCTCCTTGCCTGTTTTCATTCATATTTCAAAACTAACAATAACAAAAATACTTAAGCTAAATATATACGTATTTCTCAGTTTGTGCTAAGAACTTTATATGGGATAATACTGACTGATTTAATTTTTATAGCAACTCTCTGTTGCAAGATTATTGTCCCCATTTTAGAGGTAAGGGCACTAAGTCTTGACACAGTTAAGTAATGTGCCTAAATTAGTAAGAAATGAGCTCAAGACTATTTTACCGTAAAGCCTGGTTAACAATTATGCCTATAGCCTCATCTGCTTCATTTGTCCAAGAGAGGATATCTCTCCTCCGATGCTTGATAGCTTTACCCAGAAGGAAAGGAAAGAATGTGCTGTTCTTCCATGGTCAGAAAAGCAAATCAACTAAAGTGTGTGTGTGGTTAAAATTGGAGATCCAGCCTATCAACCTGAATGAGTGTTCCCAAAGAGTACGAGAATGTAATGAAAATTTCATCCTCTTTGCAATATTTTCAATATTAATTTCAACCACTAGTTTCAATGTTCAGAGCTTTGCTAAAATGCATTACTCTTCACATCTTAAAATACATTTAGTGTCATGTTTGGTATGTGTTGTGTAAATGTTGGTTTTTAAAAAGGGTTCTGTGTATAAAAATAATAGGACAGGGCTTCCCCGGTGGCGCAGTGGTTGAGAGTCTGCCTGCCGATGCAGGGGACGCGGGTTCGTGCCCCGGTCCGGGAAGATCCCACATGCCGCGGAGAGGCTGGGCCCTTGAGCCATGGCCGCTGGACCTGTACGCCCGGACCCTGTGCTCCATGGCGGGAGAGGCCATAACGGGGAGAGGCCCGCGTACCGCAAAAATAATAATAATAAATAAATAATAAGACAATAGACTAAAAAGAAGTTGATATATACCATGTTTCTGATTTGGGTGAGATGAATATAACGAGAATTTCTATTTATGAGGAAATGACTGTATTTAGGTAAACTCTTTTACACAATTTGCGCTCTTTTACACAATTAAGACCAGTATTAATATATAAACCAAATACGTTTTCTGTGCCAAGGAAACTTTTGAAAATTGTCTCAGTTATGCTTTGAGACCATGGATATTTAAATGTTAGCAAATATTATTCATGAAAATTCATTAGTAATAAAAATAATAGTAATTTTTAGCATTATTAACATCCTTATTATGAGGCAAAATAGCATAGCTAAAGTTAATTTTTAAAAAAGAAAAAAAGAATAGTGATGAGTATATTGAGAGGAGGAGGAGGGCATAAATGAAACATTAACAATTGACCATACAGCTGGGACTTCCCTGGCGGCCCAGTTGTTAGGACGCCGAGCTTCTACTGCAGGGGGCACAGGTTCGATCTCTGGTCAGGGAACTAAGATCCCGCAAGCCACGCAGCCAAAACAAAACAAAAACCAAAACAAAAAAACAATTGACCAAATGGCAAGTCTCTGCACTCTTCTTGAAACGCCTATAGGTTTGAAATTATTTTAAAACAAATTACTTTTTGTAAATGGTGATACTTGTGCTCTCAGGCCACCTGATCTAATTATATTAAAACCAAGTGAGGCGAGATATCAGAAGTCAGGATTGGGAGGGACTTCCCTGGCGGTCCAGTGGTTAAGACACCGCATTTCCAATGCAAGGGGCGCAGGTTCAATCCCTGGTCGGGAAGCTAAGATCCGACATGCCGCATGGCACAGCCAAGAAAATTAAAAACAGAAAAGAAAAGAAAAGAAATCAGGATTGGGAAAATATGCCTCTAAAGGCTGCCGGCTTCTCTGGGCAGATGCAGCTCTTTCTGGAAAGTTCCAAAAAGCAAAACTTGAAATTGCCAGGCACTGGCAACAGTTTACGTAGCATTTACATTGTATTAAAGCTATTTACGTAGCATACATTGTATCAGGTATCATAAGTCATCTAGAGATGACAAAGTATATAAGATGAGTGCAGTTTATCTGCAAATGCTGTGACATTTTACATGAGACTTAAGCAAACTCAGATTTTCGTATTCTTGGGGGTCCAGGAACCAATCCCCCCTCGGATGCTGAGGGATGACCGTATACACCTTTCTCTGGGTTCATGCATGCATGTTGCATATCTGAGTACAAGCAGCCCCTCTGCTCTCTAGCCAAATTGCATCAGTGTAGGTGCTTCCTTTGCTGTCTGTGCCCAGGTGGGAATTGCTAAGAAGCTGTGCATACCCTTCCCTCCTGCATTGTCTTGTGTCTCAGGCACCCTGACCCAGAGGTCTTGACAATAAAGGCAGGCGTGTCCCAATCCTGGGCTCAGTTTCCTCTCAAAAGCTTTTGGATCAGTGTCTAGGCTTAGGGGAGATGCTAGGGAAAAAAAGAAGTCTCTAGATCTGAAAAGCTCTACCCCCCCAGAATTTTGAATGGCTGTTTCCTTCTCATTATTTAGTTCTTAACTGAAATGTCAGCTTTTCAGAGGGGCCTTCCCGGACCCCAGCTAGAGTAATCCCCTAGACCCCTCACTGCCTAATCACTCTTGGCCAAAACACACTTTTTAATTTCCTCATGATACACCAACTGAAATTATTTATTTATTCCTTGTTTATTGTCTCTCTCCCTGATAAGCTTGCCCGCTGGTGTCTGCACTGGACAGCAGGGATCTTGTCTATCTTGCTTATGATAAAGAGCGTGACATTTAATGGGCACATGATGGCTTCGAGCTGAACTGCCACCGTCCAGCCCTGTGCCTCTGCCACCTCCGAGCTCCCCTGCAGCCGCAGGCACAGTTTCCCACCCCGAGTTCCCGGCATTTTCCCTTTTCACGAGTTTTAGCTCTCTTTTATGTTCCTGCAGAAACTTCCTTTATTTTTTGTGAGCCTAGCAGGGCCATACAAATTATAGTGTATACAGGATCGAGTTGTTTTGTAGCAGGAGACTCTCAGAGTGTCTGCTCTGACACATCTGTGATCATTTTTCCACCTTTGCACAAAGCAGTTCCCAAATACCAAGCATCAGGCTTTGGGCTCTGATGCCCCAGCTGCCTTCCTACCTTCATCCTATCCTGACTCTCATCCTGTGCTTCTTTCCATCTCAGCTGAATGACCTTGACTGCCATGGAGGTCAAAATTCTTGCCTGGGTCCTCATCCTTTCCTTCCTAGCACTTGACACAGCAGCAGTTATACAGTTATCTCTGTCTTCATTTTCTTGATGTCTGACTTTCTCCAAAACTGTAAACTCCATGAGTGCAGGACCTTGTCTGTTGTCTCTGCTACTCTATCTCCAGTATCTAGCACGTGGCTCAGCACATAGTGGGCACTCAGTAATTCATTAATAAATGAAGCACCAGGAAAAGGGGCAGATTTTCATCTCAGATTCATGTAATTGGCAGCACAGCAGGAGCTATGAAAGAACCAGGGCATTGAAAGTTTTCACTAACTTCCCACTTTGCCTGGAAGCCTGGCAGAGTAGGGGCACAGAGATTTCCTGGAGAGACATACCAAATATCGAACAACAGCAAGTGACATGTTTATGAGGCCAGCCATAAAAAACACGTTGTTGATGCTCCAATTCAGCCGTGGCTGGACATACACGGCCACCAAGTCCAGAGTTCCTGGCACCAAATCAGATCTCACCAGGAGGATCTCACGTGTAGTTGGCTGTCTTCCTGAGAGGTGACGTTGCCAGAACCACTATAAACTTTTTTTCCTACCTGAGAACGTACATGTTTTCCCATTTGATTTGCAAAAAGGCTGGTAACCAGCTACAGCCTGGAGGAGAGTCCATGCCACTAGGGGACCCATTGTCTTCATTCCTGCCCCACCTTTGATTCTTTTCCTGCATTGCCCCTCTCTGCCTGGTGTTCATCAAGTCCTGGTTACCAGATAGCGCCCCCTTTTGTCTACACCTCATCTTGCAGTTCCTCATTGTCGTGCCATGGTCTTTGGGAGGGTGATCCAGAGGCTTCATCTCCAGGAAGAGAGGACGGAGTCCACACGGCTCTTCTCACCACACTGTTCTCCACCTCATCATCTTGAAATACTCTTTGTTCCTGATTATCATGTGAGACCCTCTGTGCTACTCAGGCTTTCCTGTTTCAGGCCAGTCCCTACTTTCTGAATCCACCTGGTGGCAGATGTTAGGAGTCTCTATTTTTTGGTACTAGAATCTAAACCAAATTGGCTTCAGTAGGAAAGAAATGCATCACTTGTACGGTTTTGTCTACACATAACAGAACACCCGATGAAAAGTGGTGTAAGCAGTGAGGACATTTATGACTTCCCGGAACAAGACGTCCAGAGGAAGGGCAGCTGCATCACTGGTTCAGCAGCTTGGTTATGTCAACAAGGACGTGGACTCTTGCTGCCTTGTGATGTTAACTTGTTAATTTGTCCTCACATGGTCACAAGATGGCTGCCACATTTTGAGAAACACATGTGGACGTGACACTTTTGGCTAAATAGGAACATTTCCTCTTGGTGTTCAGTTTTATTATGGAGAAGACAATTTTGAGAAGACCTTCCATAGGTTTTTCCTTAGTCCCATTGGTCAAGATTGGGCCACATTCCATCACAGGTACCAAGGAGGTTCGGAGGAAAGGTGAATATCTGGTGGGTTTTTTTTTTTTTTTTTTGGCTTCTATGGTAGAAAATGAGCTCCGACAGTAAAGAAGAAGAGATGGGGAAACAGAAACAGAAAATGTTTCCCAGTGTCCCTTACAGTTAGGTCGGGCCATGTGACCAGACCTGACCAATAGACTGCAAGCAACAGTGACGTGCCATTTCTGGTTGAGGCAATTAAGCCAATGCTTACTTCAAGACTTCTAGTTTCACAAGAAAAATTATACCTATTTGGTTAAGGCACTACAGTGGGGTTTCTATTATTTTTAGCTGAACAGACGCTGATACACCCTTTACCCACCAACCTGGTTATTGTCCTTTTGTCGTCACCCCTTCCTCACAGCCATCCCGATCTTCCTTGGCCGTGTTCTTCCCAGAGACTGATCTATGGACTACATCACACAGGCTCTCTTGCCCTGTGGCTTCATGTTGGCATCAGCCAGTGGGAGGTAAGCACAGGGGAGATGTTGAGAGAGAGAGACCAGGGTATTTCAGCTCCCACTTCCTCTTTTCCTAGCACTTTCTCTTTTCCTGGCATAGCTGCATCCCTCTGGGACCAGAGCTCCTGTCTGATGGACCCTTCTTTGTGGCTTTAGCCCTCATGGGGCTCTGCTAACACTGCTTCTTCCTCTGACCTGCCAGGCCCAGAAGTGGTAATGACTTCCCAGTGTCACTCATCCTGCGTGCCTGTATAAGTTTCCTAGGGCTACTATAACAAATTACCACAAACCTGGTCTCCAATTTGTCTATTTTTTCCTTGGTTGCTTGAGCTTTTGTTGTCATATCTAAGAAACCATCACCTAATCCAAGGTCACAAAGGTTTACTCCTGTTTTGCCTCTGAGAGTTTCCTGGTATTAGCTCTTACATTTAGGTCTGATCCAATTTGAGTTAATTTGTGTGTATAGTGCAAGGGGGAATCCAATTTCATTATTTTGCATATGGGTATCCAACTGTCCCACGACCATTTGTTGCCAAGACTATTCTTTCCTCTTTGAGTTGTCTTGGCACCTTTTTAGAAAATCAATTGATCATAGATGTATGGATTTATTTCTGACTTTTAATTCTATTCCATTGATCTTTATGTCCGTCCTTATGACAGTATCACAGTCTTAATTACTATAGCTTTGTAATAAGTTTTGGAATTAAGTGTGAGTCCTTCCAACTTTGTCTTCCTTTTTCAAGGTTGTTCTGTCTATTCTGGGTCCCTTGCATTTCCACATGAATTGTAGGATCAGTTTCATATCTGTCTCCTGGTGAGACCCTGGAAGGCAAAGACAAGTCTCTCAGCCGTCTTTGTAACCTGCTTGGTTTGCTGAGTGTCTGGCCTATTAATACACATCAAAAGCTTGTTGAATTCAATGAAATGTTCCAGGGATTTTTGTCTGGAGTGTGGAACAAATTTCCACCTGGAAGAATGCTAAGTATTTGTTTCAGTTCCAACGCACTGAGCTGCAAGCAGCAACTACAGAACAATTAACGGTGGCCTAAACCACAGGATACTTGTGGCTTACTTAACAAGGAGTCTGGAGGTAGGCAATTCAGCCATGTCCATCCTTCCTCTCCAGTGTCCCCAGTATTCTGGTCTTTTCTCATGCTTGTCATGTCATCAGTAGTAGACGGTTGTCATCGTGCAGGCTCCATTTCCTCACGCCAGCATCACAAAGAAGAGTGAGGATGGGGGTAAAGGCTCTCTTCTCCGGAGGCTTTGTGTGTCATCCAAACGGGAAGCTCCCGCTCACGTCACTGTCCAGAACTGGATCGAGTCCTATCCCTAGCCCAGTCATTGGGGAAGGGGGATGAGATTACCATGATTCATTTAGACCAATCATGCTGCATCCAATGAAGCAGGGGCCAGCGCATACCTTTCCTGAAATCCAGGTGAAGCGGGTGTGAGGTGAGACATATGTGTTGGGCAGCAATGAATAGTGCTTACTCAAGCTGACTATACCTGATTCACAAAATGGTATTTTTGTAGACTCATGTAGTAACTCAACTTATAATGTTGTTCCTTTGAGAAAATGTGTTCTCAACACCAAAGAGAACGCTTGAGAAACATTGCAATACATGGAATGAAATTCCAAAATACATGGAATGAAATTCATCCATTTATCTTTAAAACTATAGGAATATAATTTCATCGTTCTTAGACCCATTTGAAGGTATTTTAGAATCTTTTAGTTTGAGGACCGATTATGAGCATAAACTGTCAAGGTGTAGATATCTAGAAGCAATGGTTAACAGAGTTTACTATGAGAAAACCAAAAAAACTTGTGAACTTTTTGTTTGCTCATTAGTTCTTCTGTCCTCAAAAAGAGTGGGATTGCCAGCTGTTTATAAACCCCATTTGGTCCCCCCAAGGATGGCTCAAGGAACTAAGTTCACAGATAGTGGCAGAATCGCCTCTCTTACCTCCAGGTCCACCGTTCATCCTGCTTAACTGCAGGAGCCTCGATCAACAAACATCGGCTGCGTGCCCATGACCTGGAAATAAATGTCCCAGGTATTTCTGTCTGGCGCTTGGAATGAATTTTCACCTGGAAGAATGCTAAGTATTTGTTTCAAGGCTGTGGCTGTGTCCCGGAGAGCCAGAGAGACCCTTTCCCGGTCTGTTGGGGCCGGCACGCGGGACCAGACAACCAAGATCCTAAGCACCTTCCAGTGTGGAGTAAGTGGGATCTCAGTGTATCAGACATCAGGGGCGCGAAAGGTCAGGGGCCTGCGTTGCGCCCGGTGCCGGCCCGGCGGCGCTCTAACCACTGCATCCCCGATCTCGTCCCCGCCGTCGGCCTCCAGCCACAGGCGTCGCTGTGCTCTCGCGCCGGCCCGGGAGCCGCGTTCCGCAGGGAGCAAGCGCTCGCGCAGAGCAGGGGTTTCAGTTTCTGGCGCGAACTTCCGCCGTTGCGAAGTTGCAGGGCGGCTTGGCGCGATGTCTGGGGACGGCAGCGGCCGCCGGTCTGAGGGCCGGGGCCGGGGCCGCGACCCGCACCGGGATCGCACCTGCTCCCGCTCCCGATCGCGGTCCCCGCTGTCGCCCGTGTCTCGCCGCGGCGCCGCGCCCGAGCGCAGGGAGGCCCCGGAGCGCCCGAGCTTGGAGGAGACGGAGCCGTCGGATTCCGGGGACGAGATGATGGACCCGGCGAGCTTGGAGGCGGAGACCGACCATGGCCTGTGCCGCCAGATCCGCCATCAGTACCGGGCGCTCATCAACTCGGTCCAACGTAAGGCGGGGCGGCGCGGGCGCGGGCACGGGGCGGCGCGGGCGGCGGCCGGGGCCAGCCCTGCGCCGCCTGGCCGCGCCTCGATTGGCTTGCGAGGCGCTCGCATATCCGTCGTGCGGATAGCGCTGCACGACCTTGGCCGGGGTGCGCAGGTCCCCGAGGAGCAGGACGGCACCGCCGGAGGCCAGGCGCGGGCGGGCGCTCTTGCGAGCCCAGATGGTCGGGAAGGGGGAGAGACGGCACGCGGAGCCTGGGCTCCTTCTCTTGCATCCAGCGGTTCCCAGCGAGCGCTCGCCCGCCCGCGGCAGCGTCGCCCGTGAACTGTCAGAAATTCAAATTCCCGGACCGCACTCCAGACCTATCCAGTCGGAAACTCTAGGTGGCCCAGGGGATCCTGTGGCTTGCAGAGTTTGAGAACCACTGTTAGCAGCGCTCCTCAGAGGCTGCAGAAGGAGTGGAGCCTTTGGGTGAAGTTTAGGGGGAGCCAAGTGGGTCCCCTTTTAAAGTTCATTCTGCTAAAGGGGTACAGTCATCTTTCTCTCGCCTGGCCGTTTTGGTTAAAGAGATAAAGCTGTTGGAAGTAATTCCCCCGGGGAGCAGGGGACGGGGCTTGGCTGTGTTGCTGCAGCTGGTCACTTTGTCAGCCATTTGTTAGCGAATGATGAGCACGCTTCCCAAAGCTTGTATTTTTTTAAATAGAAAACCGGGAGGATATATTGAATGCCAGCGACAAGTTAACAGAGGTCCTTGAAGAGGCCAACACCCTGTTTAATGGAGGTAATTCATTATTTTATGTATGGAAGCTTTGTGTTATCATATGTTTTAGGATAATTTTCATTAGTTTTACATAAGAAGCGAATTATTGACATCAGACAACTCCCACATTTATAATAGTGCTTAACTAGCTTTGGAACCTTTTTCACTGTAGCACTACTACCACTTTTATCGTGCACTTACCATTCCCTAAGCATATAGTAAGCGCTTTACGTGAAATTTGGGGAGGTGGGGGGCTGTGTCTGACAAAGCCCCCCAGGTGGTTCTGTTGCTTGTTCAAATTTGAGAACTTTCTGCGTATTATCTTTCTACTGTATTGACTGCTGTATCCCCAGAATGCATTGGTTGAATGGATGAATTAAAAAGAAAGGACTGAGCTGGACCTTGACGTCCTGCTTCTTTCCCTGTCCTCCCGACCTCCCCTCCCTCAGCTCCTTCCTCTTGGTCCACCTGTAACCCAGTAGGGGTAGCCATGTCTACAGGTGGCCCTGTTGGTCTCTAATGGGGGGAGGGGTGTGAGAAAGAGAGACAGAAGTCTCAGCACTGAACTCTAGACCTGTGTTGCAGAAGGAGGAGGCGCTAAAAAATAATCTTGGTTTGAATGAAAAGCAGCAGCAGTGTTAGTGGTAAGAGCAGTCTGTCTGTCTGAAGACAGAGGACAGGTCAGAGAGGTCCCTGATGTGGGCACTGGGTCACAGAGCCCTAGGATGAGTCCGCAGACCACTTTTCCCTCCTAAGTCCATTGGGAGCGGAAAGGGAGGGTGCAGGCAGACGCGGGTGAAGAAGCCGGCAGAGCCGGCCGCTGCCCGGACACCACGATTCCTCATGTTCTTTGAAGACCAGAATGTTTATTTCTGGTCATTCGCTAGTGTGGCTGATGTTTAAATGTCACCCACTTGCACATTTTCTATCTGTACGCCTTCAAATCTGTGTCTCTCTTGCTGTGACTGCCGCCTCCTTACCATCCCCCATCTTGGTCTACTTACCATCCCCCATCTTGGTCTACCAGTTCACCTAATTTCCGCAAACCTTCCCGAAGCCAGCCTTTCCTTTTCACCCTGCGAAATCCCTCCTCCACCCTCTAGGCTTTTCTTCTCTCCCAAGCCTGGACCGCCCCCCCCAGGCTGGCTCCTCAAGGTTACTCTTGACCCCTTCGCCCCCTTATTATTATTATTCACCCATCTTAAGAGTTGTCGATCAAACAGATCGTTTCCCCCTCAGCCATTTCCATTGTGCTGGCTGGGTCACCTCTTTAAGACAAAATTATTTACAACTGACCTGGGAGGTGGTCAGCCAGCACAGAACTCTGTATCCCCTGTAGACGTGGATCTGATGTTCTCAGTTTTAACTCTTCAGAGGCTTGGATCCATCCGTGAGAGATCTGCACTTCCCTCAGTGTGCGCTGTGACAGTGATGTGCTGGGGGGTCTAGAGCAGCCCAGGAACCCGCCCCTCTAGCTCCTGCCTCTGCCTCGTTCTCTCACTCATTGTCACTTTCGCAGTAATTCTCCTAAATTAAAACTGAGGAAAGGGACTTCGCTGGTGGCGCAGTGGTTAAGAATCCGCCTGCCAATGCAGGCGACATGGGTTCGAGCCCTGGTCCGGGAAGGTCCCACATGCTGCGGAGCAACTAAGCCCGTGCGCCACAACTACTGAGCCTGCGTTCTAAAGCCCGCGAGCCACAACTACTGAGCCCCTGTTCCACAACTACTGAAGCCTGCGCACCTAGAGCCTGCGCTCTGCAACAAGAGAAGCCACTGCAGTGAGAAGCCTGCACACCACAACGAAGGGTAGCCCCTGGTCGCCACAACTAGAGAAAGCCCGTGCTCAGCAGTGAAGACCCAATGCAGCCAATAAATCAATAAATAAATAAATATTTTTAAAAATTGTGATAATGTTAAAAAAAAAAAGAAAATGATGTATAAATACAAAGCCTGGAGTCAGTAAGTTCACCAGCCTGAGGAATGTTCGGGAAATAGTAATTCAAACGAAATGGCCTTGGGGAGTGAGCCAAGCAAAGGTATTTGTGTATTTGTCTCTTCTTGGGTGTCTTTTCCATTTGCCTTTGCTGGTGTTCCTGGAGTGCTTTTTACACACTGCCTGTTCCCTTCGGAGTCCGATTAAACCCATTCCTCTCAGCCCTGCTGTTTCCCCCAGTGGACCCTTCCCTCACCTCCCCAAACTTCCTCCTCGGTTTCCCTGCCCCATTCCCTTCTTCTGTCCTATTTAAATCTTTTTCTGCCTATAGCTTATCTTAAATCCCATGCCCTCTGTCAAACGTCTTGGGATTGTCCGTCCTCAGCGGTCACGGCCCTGCTGCCCGTAGACTGTTCATTTGGTGGTACTCGTGCTGCCAGGTAGAGGCTGCATCTCCCACTGCCGGCCCCGCACCTGATTTCACCTGAGGCTCCTTGACCACTTACCTGTTGCTGGTTGGCAAACCACCACGCCCAGCACGGTGCCTTACACATAGCAGGCATTCAGTTTGACTTACATCATCAGCGCGGTGTTAACAGTGGCTGGGATGGGTTGCTGGAGTCAAAGGGAAAAGCTGGTGTTGGAGATGATGGAGGTTTTGTTAAGCTGGGGTTGTTACGAGATTGCGGTTCAGTTCCCGGGAGTAGGAAAAGTGCAGAGGGAGTTGGCTTTTAGGAAGACTGGTTAGCTTTGATTTCAGATTTTGGTGAGCTGGGCAGGGGAACCAGTTTTTAGATGGAGATGGATGATGTTTGAGATTTTTTTGGTCCCGTGGGAAATGCGGAGTAAGTGTAGTTGGAAGTTTTGGGAAAATACCTGCGGATAATGTGTATGTTGTAATGTGTGTGTTTTCCTTCTTTTTTGAATAGTGTCCCGAGCAAGAGAAGCAGTCCTAGACGCCCACTTTCTTGTTTTGGCTTCAGATTTGGGCAAAGAGAAGGCAAAGCAGCTGCGTTCTGATCTGAACTCGTTTGATATGTTAAGATATGTTGAAACCCTAGTAAGTTCAAAGCTACAGAATCTTAATAAAAAATGCATCATCTGTCACATATTATATAATTATCTACTTGCAAATGGTTTTCACTTCATTTTTCCTTTTTTGGGCCTCAGATTCCTCCAAAGAGATCTTACCAAATTAAACAGATGACAGTCGAGCTATGTGGTGGAATCTAGGTTGGCAGTTTAGAGCAGTTTGAAAACCTCCTAGCCTTCTAAGACTCTGGGCGCTATGTTTATTTCAAATGGCCATTTTTTTCCTCACTCAGCTGTCAGTTCATAAGTGTTCCAGCTTATTCTCAGTGACCTAGGACGTTTGTCCCAGGCTGGGCAAAAGCCTACACTGCAGGTGGCAGAGTTCAGCTGGAGATGACAGGTCTGGTGGAGGGGCCATGTTTTGATTTGTCTTTGAGAATATTTCAGAACCATCCGAATATGACTGGGGTTCTGCTTTTGGGTTTTTTTTTTGTTGTTGTTTTGTTCACCTGTCTTTGCCTCTTAATACGTTTGAATGGCTGTTACCTGAAATTTGGAAACTTTTCCTTGATGGATTTACCAAAAAAAAGCACAAGGAGACTAACTTTGTACCTTACTCTGTTGTCTTTTTTTCCTTGGTTCTACTTTGAGCCAACCTGTATCCTAGCATTTCTGCTAGGACATTGATTTTCTGACCAAATGTTTGTTAAAAGGTTATTAAAATGATTTAGTACCACAAGACCTGACCAGATAAATTATTTTGTAAAGGTATGAGGCAGACGAGGTTTTCGTTGTTTCTAAAACCTTAGATTTTTTTTTAAATTTAAATTTACTCTACTTAAATTTTAAACCTTAAAATTTTCTTTTTTAACAACTTTTAAATTTTGACATATCATGCATTTTGGAAAATGCACACTAATATATAGCTCAATAAATAAAGTTAACTATGTATTGGGTAATCTTTTTAAAAATTACTTTTATTTATCAGGGTGAGCTTTGTACTTTAAATAACATATCAAAATAAATTCCAGAAGTCTTAAAGCAGTCCGTATAAAACCTGAAATTAATAGCTGTCTAGTCTCTGGGAAGGGAAGATCTTTTCAAGTATGACACTAAATAAAAAGACTATAAAGAAAAGATTGGTAGATTTGACCAGACAAAAATTGAAATGTGCTCCTCCAAGCGTGCGGTGGTGGGACAGGGTGGCAGGAGAACGGAGTGGAGCTGACCATGCCTCTCTGATCGGGTTCTGGCAGCCTCTCTTTTCTTCAAAGTTTAACCGCCTTTAACGGGTGAAGCTCTCTGAGGGTTTTTGATTACTGTTTATATATGATACTACCATTTTAATTTGATAACCTCTAGGCATTTCATAATTTTATAGTGTAATAAAAGTGTACTTTCATAAAAGCAAATTTAATGTAATACACTTCCTGTAAGATAGCTTCAGGTAGCAGAATTATTAGACTTCCGCCAACTCTTCCCAGGAAGGCGGTTTTAGGATGAGCGATTCTCTCCCTGACGCAAGGCCCCTGCTCTCTGGAAATGCTGAGATACGAGCTGAATAGAGGTCTCCAGGAGGCTGGCTGAAAAATGAAAATCCAAAGCCAGCTAAACTTCCCTGTTCTGTCTCAGAACTTTTGCTTGGGGATGTCATGTCATATTTTTATGCTAATTCAGCTTTGCTAATACTTTAAAAGTGAACTACGGGTGATCGGAAATTCCCGGTGGGCTTAGTTCTGGTCCGTCCACCCCTCAGCCTGCAGGGGGCTAGAGCAAGGTTTCTCAGGCTGGGCACGAGGGACATTTTGGGCTGGCTGAGTCTTTGTTGTGGGGGCCTGTTGTAGGATACTGAGAGCATCCTGGCTTCTGCCCACCAGCTGCCAGTAACGCTGCCCTCTCTGCCTCCCCCCAACCCAGTTGTGACAGCCAAAAATGTCTCCAGACATGAAGCCAAAAGACCCCTGCGGGGGCACGGGGGGTACAGAATCACTCTGGTGAGAACCATTGGTCTGGATCATCTCGCTTTCTTACCAAAAGGTTCTGAGTACATTGAGGAATATTTTCTGCCACAAAGAAGGTACCTTTGAAAATAGGAATTTATAATAAGAAATTTAGCCAACGTGTTAGGACAGCGAAAACAGACTTTGCCTCTGGCCTGTTGTTTAGTGATAGAGACGGTTGGGTACGGTGAATGATTGCTTGTGGCTTAACTGGGGTTTTTGTTTCCCTTCATTTTTGTAGCTGACACATATGGGTGTAAATCCGCTAGAAGCTGAAGAACTCATCCGTGGTGAAGATAGTTCTGATTTTGAATTCATAGTCTATGACTCCTGGAAAATATCAGGCAGAACAGCAGAAAACACCTTTAATAAAACCCATACATTCCACTTTCTGTAAGATTATTTTAAAAATCCGACACACCAGCCATTTGTAAACGTTAAATTGTTTTTTATTGTAGGGGCAAAAATTCTTTGGTATTGTGGAGGTGACGATCGTGATGACGTTGTTTGGAGACTTTCTAAACTTTGACTTAAAAGCCCATAAAATCTTGATGTGGATGGACCCTCATCCTGCTTAATTTAAGGAGGAAAGGCCGTGGGCTGGCACCTCCTTACCAGGGCACCCTGCTGGCTCCTTAGCTTTCTTTCTTTTATCTTCTTTTTTATATTTATTTATTTACTTACTTATTTGGCTGTGCCGGGTCTTAGTTGCTCCTTTGCTTTCTGGCGTGGCAGACTTTGGGTCTGTGGCATAGTGTCTGGCTTTGTTTTATCATCTTTAAAGTCCTTATCAGGTAGGAGGATGATATCTCCTATGAAAGATGTCTTAAAATTCTACCAGTATATGTAAAGTGCCATTTATTACATATAGTTTCCTGTTAGATGATCTCTGACTTATATTTGAAGACTGCTTGAGTCACTATCACATAAACTGCCTAGTTCATTTTTTGGATACAACTCTAATTTTGAAAAGCTTTTCTTTATACTCAGATGGAATTGGCTTCTGTCTTAATTTCCCAGCTCAGTCCTATGGAGAAGCTAAGAACAGCTCTTACTGGTTCTTCTGTGAGACTGCCTTTAAATACATAGTAGATAACTTCTCTGGGGTAAGCACCCAAGTGGTTTCTTCCTTAAGTGGATAGCTCCAGGGCATCTGTCCATTCTGATTACCCTTCTAAACCTTCTGAGATTGGTAGTGTCTGTTAGAAGGCTTTGGAGATGCAGATGTGGTCCGTCTGGGGCGTGGGGCCCGGCATCTGTTTTTAACAAGACTTCCCTTAACTCAAGTGCCCAGAACCGCTGTATATTACAGCAAAAAGGTCAAGCTTCCTTACTATAGGAAAAGTCCAAGTCTTTTTTGCTGCTGAGTTCTAGGCTGTGTCATAAATCCTAGGATCTAAAGATAGCCTTTTGTTGTGTGACTTAAACTTTATCTCATGATGTAGCTCAACTTGCAGCCACAACGATTTATGTACAGCTTTGCAGCCTTGCACTTGCTGTTTGTTCCCTTGGCCTGCAGTGTCCTTTCCCCTTTTTTTTCCATCTGGTAAGGTTTACTTCTCCCACAGGCACCAGCTTGGAAGCCTCCAGTGACTTCTCTAGACAGAGGTATCAGTGTAGGATCAGTTTTCCCAACCAGACCACTCCCACGTCTGGGTAGATCTCTCTGTCCAAATGCTCTCATAGTACTTGAGTAATGCTCCACTACAGCAACACAGGAGCTACCCTATTATGTGGAAATGGATCTTTGTGCGTGAATATTTGTCTGTCCATCTCTACTGTATACTTTGATTTCCTCAAGTGTAGGGACCACATGGGTCTAAATTCTCTGGGCCTTGGTTTCTGCATGGTACCTCTGTAGGGCTTTTTTGGAAGGTGGAGGGAATCCAGATGGGAAAGGAATCCCTTGGCCTCTGCCTGACCCGTTATCTCCTAAGACAGGTGTGTTCTGGATTCCCAGGCTGTGGGCCTCTGCCCTGGCACCCCCAGACCAAAAGGCTTTTAAATTTTAACCCCAGTGGAGTTGTTCGTTCCCTTCCCCTGATCTCTGAAGTTGGCTTTGTGAAACAGACAACAGGCTAGCTGGGAGGACCACAGGCATATTCACCGGCTTACTGTTCAGAGTAAAATATGAAGGTGTTGAGGAGGTATCTGTGATTGAGGCGAGCTCCTAAGAATTCTTTTAGACACACAGAGGGAGCAGAAAGGGTGTTACAAACCTGACACAAGAGTCTTGGTCTGATGTCACTCATATATCACTGATGCCTGGTTGTGAATTTGACTATGCCATGGGAACTGCTTTCAGTTAGTGAAATTAGTTTGTTTTAAAAACAAACAAAAGGGCTTCCCTGGTGGCGTGGTGGTTGAGAGTCCGCCTGCCGATGCAGGGGACGCGGGTTTGTGCCCCGGTCCGGGAATATCCCACATGCCGCGGAGCGGCTGGGCCCGTGAGCCATGGCTGCTGAGCCTGTGCGTCCAGAGCCCGTGCTCTGCAGCGGGAGAGGCCACAACAGTGAGAGGCTAGTGTACCGCAAAAAACAAAAACAAACAAAACCCCAAAAAAGACATGAGAGCGTATTTTTCATTAGGTTGGGTTCAATACAAGGAGAGTGCCCTGTGCCAAAGCCACGAACCGAGCGTTCAAGAAAAGTTCGGATGATAGAAGAGCAGCAGGCAATGCCTGACGAGGTTTGTTTTTTCACATGTTGCTTTTTAACACACCTAATTTCAAATAGCCATTAATATGATATACATGTACTTTGGCCATCTTTTCTAAGCTTTAGGGTCTGGAGTCAGGTTCTGTCACTTAAAAGTAATCATTTAATGTTTGAATCATTTTTGACATGTTTAAGCCTTTAAACATTTTATCAGATTGACCACTTGTCGTAGTTTTAACTCCTTTCTATAGTTCGGATTAGTTCTCCCAAACCAGGGTTTCTTAACCTCAGCACTGTCAGCATTTGGGCTGGATAATTCTTTGTTGTGAGAGGCTGTCCTGTGTATTACAGGATGTTTAGCAGCATCCTTGGCCTCTTCCCACTAGATGTTAATAGCATCCTTTCACTCCCCCTGCCCCACCCCAAGTATGACAACCAAATGTTAGCAAATGGCCCATCAGTGGGGTGGGGGAGGGGTGGTGCACAGGCACTCCCGGTTGAGAGCCACTGTTCGAAAGTGTCCCTTTTGTATTTTGCTATTTTATGTTCAACCTGAAAATGGTTGATTTGGTAATGCTACTCTTCTATTAGAAAATTAATATGAAAATGTTTCTAAAACCAGAAAAATCTTTTTTAACTATTAGTTGTAAGATGGGGATAAAAACTGCTAGCAATCCCAGATAAAAGATATTTAGAGGAGTTTGGCCATGTAAGAGAGCAGAAAAGGTTAACAGGCAGACAAATAGGTCAGTCTGCTTGATAACGACTTTATATTTTCAGTTAAAAAGAATGGAAGAATCTCATCAAGAAGCAACAGAAAAAGAAGTAGAAAGAATCTTGGGATTGTTGCAAACATATTTTCAAAAAGATCGTAAGTATGATACCAAGCTCAAAAGGGAGCAACTTGTATTTATCAGGCCTGTGTCACTTTCAGTGAGAAGTTATTTTTATTCAAAAGGCATATATGTAATGTTTGAATCATTTTGATTCTTTCTTGACATACGTCTTTAATGAGGCTTCTCCTCTCTAGAAATTCCATGAGAACATTGGTGTAGTAAATTCTCATTTTTATCTTTAGAAGGTGGGATATTTTTTCTGTTACAAAATAATACATGCCATAGAAGTGAGAAAAGTAAGAAGTCAAGTACCTATTCTACCTGTCCTCACTCCCTAGAGGTTGCCACTTATAAAATGTGATGTGTATATTTTCAGATTTTCTTATGTTTATGTCATAATAAATATGCAACTAAGTAGGGATTTTTTTGTCGGTTTTTTCTTTTTTCAAAGCTAATCATAATATACACATTATTCTGCAATATGACTTCTCCATGTGGACATTTTCCCATATAAATACATAAGATCCCGCTTATTCTTTTCAGTGATTCCCACTGGGTGGCTGTATCATAAATATATTTAACAAATCCTCTATTAGTGGGCAAGTTCTTTATAACATTTTACTCTTGTGTAAACTGCTGGAGTGAAAAATCTTGGCACATAACTTTGCGCACATGTGCTAATATTTCTGTAGGACAGCTTACAGATTTTTAACAGGTACACAAGATTGCCCTCCCGCAGGGTTGTATTGATTTCCATCCCACAACAGGATGAATGCCCATTTCCTTTCTCTGGCTGACACTAGAGAGTATTGGTCTTAACTGATAAGCAAAAACAACTTTTCCTGTACTGAAGAATTTTTTTCCTCTTTTGTCTGTAGCTGATACTCCGATGTCCTTCTTTGACTTTGTGGTTGATCCACATTCTTTTGCCCGAACAGTGGAAAACATCTTTCATGTTTCTTTTATTATAAGGGTAAGATTTAAGATTATTTCTCTAATTGTTTTTATATGCTTTTAACAGGGTAAATAATAACAGGTATAGATGGGAGCTGGCAAAGGAATTTGTACTAACCAATAAGTGTTTTAGACCCATTGTAGCAAAACATTGACAAGTCATAGGCAGAAGGAACTAGCTAAAAACTTACATGCTTGCTTTTACATTATAGAAATTTTTTAGAGAAAGAATTGGCAAAATTTGAATATGGAACTTATAGATTAGATAACTGTATGATGTAAATGTTAAATTTCCCAAAGTTGGTAGTTGTCATGTTATGTACGAGAATATTCTTGTTTTCAAGAAACATACACTGAAGTCTTAGGAAAAAGAAACAGATTGTCCATCACTCATAAAAATTAATATATATAGAGAGAAAGCAATAATGTAAATACGGCAAAAGTCAAACAATTGGTGACTCTGGGTAAAGGATATCTGGGAGGTCTTTACAGTAGTCTTGTAACTCTTAAGTTTGAAGTAATTTCAAAATAGATGGTTTAGGAAAAAAAAAAAAGTACTCAGAAATGTACTTTGAGAATTTGCTCTAGGCTGTCTTTAGTCTTCTGTCAGGTTGCATTCCTGCACTTGTAAGATGAGTTCGATTTTCATCTTACGCAAAAATCTTGTATTGACCAAAGTATTTTTCCAGAAATGATAACAAAGGCATATTTTGTCAATGGTAAATGGTAGAATTATGCATTATAAAGTGTGGATATTCAGGAGTTCCCTGGCTATCCAGTGGTTAGGACTCCACACTCTTCACTGCTGAGGGGCCCGGGTTCAGTCCCTGGTGGGGGAACTAAGATCCCACAAGCCAAGTGGCACAGACAAAAAATAATAATAAAAATAAAAAGTGGAACATTCAAAAAGTATGAATCAGTCAAAGAGTCAAGATGGTTCCAGTTTTATTTAAGAGCTCCGCAGGATGCGGTTGTAAAAGAGCTGATTAGCACCTGAGGGATACCCCGTGTCAAGAAAGATGTTAGAGAAGGCTTGTCCATAGAAACTCCTCATTATTGTTACGGTACACTTTGATTGTCTCAGATTTAGAATTTTCTAATTGAGTCATTTTTTCATCCAATGGTTATGGGTTTTGAATCTAAATTTTAGTCTTCTCCTAAAATCACATTTGTGTTTTAGGATGGGTTTGCAAGAATAAGACTTGACCAAGACCGACTGCCAATAATAGGTAAATGATTCTATGTTCAGAAAAATTAGTTTTAGAGAAAGTGTACTTGTTACTAGAGTTTGTGAAGTGTATTTTATTAAATGTAAACTAGTTTTTATTTTAGGTAACAAACTTTACAATGCTGTGTCTTCTTCAACTAACTGAAAATGCTGAAAACTTAATCATAGTTTAAAACCTATGGATTCATCTGTGTCACTGATTGAACATCTATTGCTATGAAGACGAACAAGAAATTACATAATTTCCCTTAAATTTTAATTTAGAAATCTTGTAATTGCAGTTATTTTTGTAGTTTCCTTCTTTCTATTTTAACCCTAATGCCAGCAGCTCGAATCTTTAATTCTTTGTTGAATGATTCACACTCTCCATTACTCTTTACCTTCTAAGGTCTCCTGTAGAGAATGAAGTTCTTTCATTGCACTTATGTCTTCCTTTAAAAGTTCTTAATTTCATGTTGGACCCAGTAGGCCTTTGCTCTGTGGTTGGTTCATAGATACGCAGAGTTTTTCAAATGATTGGAATGTGTTATTCTACCACATTTTTTTCTGAATGGAAGCAAACGGGACTACTTGCTATTGTAATAATACAGCACAGTAATGCATGAAATCCTAATAAATACGTAGTATTCTAAGTATCTTGTCGATACAGGTTTCATTCCTATTATTCATTGGTTTCTGTTCAGATTACCTCTTCTGACTTGATAACTTTTGAAAACTTTGTCTTTCAAACAGAGCCTGTTAATATTAACGAAGAAAGTGGAGGAATTGACCAAAACACTCAAATTAGGAATCAGGGAATTATAGCTTTGAGTTACCGTGACTGGGAGGTAATGCTCTGCATGTTGCCTTGGGCAGTTCGTCTTCAAGAATTCCTTTGCTGTAAACCCAGTGCCCAGATGTTCTTTGTTCTCTGCCAGGAGATTGTGAAGACCTTTGAGATCTCAGAGCCTATGATTACTTCAAGTCAAAGCCGGCCGAGGCTAAGTGCTTGACACCAGCTGAAGGTAACATTTCCTATGGGAAGCTGCACGTATTTATTAAAGTTTTTTTTCACATTCTGGTGAAATTTGGATTTTGCTTCCCTCTAGTGCCCCATTTTTAGAATTGTGTGTAACTGCTGAAAAATGCAGAACAGGACCTAGAGGTTGCAAGTTCCCTTCTTCGGATTGATTACTTTGGTGTTGTTAAGACTTGCCGTTGAAAGAGACAGAGCAGGGATTGTTCTTGGTTTGGCTTTTTTTACGCCCAAACAAATGGATAAAGTAGATAAGTGGAATATTGAATCCTCCCATCAGTTTTGTTCATTGTCCCATTAGGTTCGCTTACTTTATAGGTACAAAGTAGAAAAGGAGGATTAAGACGGAATTACCTTGGAATGATGTTGGTAATGGGCATTTCTGAAATTTGAGTTATGCTTTTGAAGTAATTCTTCGTCTTTATGGAGAACATTGCTGGGAGGAAGTCTTAGTAATGATCTGTACTGCACACAGCTGTGGACGGGAATCAGAAGACTGGATTCCCTTGGCTCTGCCCCTTTAAAATGTTGGGCAGGTCAATCTCACCCAGCTTTGTTTTCCTTCTCTATAAATCTATCTATGAAATGGGGGGGTTCTGAATTAGATAATTGCTAAGACTTTTTTTCTAGCTCAAATTTTCTATGATTTGGAGAATTAAAATTAGCTTTTTAGTACTTAATGTAAATTTTTTTTAAGGAAAAATAGCTTTATTTTTAAAAGAAATCAAATGTCTACTGAAACTATACACGAAACAGCATCTTTCGCTTAAGCCTTGAGCTTGATTATGTATGCTCTTTATTATATTCCAATGAGATTTTGGAATTCAATTTCAAAGACAATAACATTTATTAGTAGATATTGAAGAAAGCTACTGACTTTGAGGAAAAAAGTTCAGTAACTGTTTACCTACCCTAAGATACTCATCCCCACAATATATTGGGGATTATTTGAGCATTTAAAAATTCAACAAAATATTTATCTTTTCATTGCATCCATCAATACATTAAATTCTCTGCTACAATCCAAGTAAAATGATGGTGACCAGTGTTTCCTGATACTGTCCATGATGGACAGAGTAAAATCACAGCATAAAGAGTAGCCAAGAATTTATACTGTAAGCGTTACCTGGGTCCAAACATCTTGCAACAATTAATGTAAACTCTTAGCATGTGCTTCAATTAATTGAGCTTCTTTTATTCCAAGATAATTGAAGGAAAGAGGAGAATTCACGTAAGATATATAATGTGTGTTTACTTGGGCCCTCCTCACTGAGGAGGGGCTGGCTGTTAGATTTCATGTATGCATCTTGAATGAACTTTTGTCATTTATAAACTGTTAACCAGCTATTTTCCCCCTTTTTTTAGGACTCAAGTGGATAGCGAAGTCCAAAAAGGAAAGCAGCATATTGTATTGTACATACTGTATGATTAAACATTTTTAAAGACAGATTGTTTTTAGTAAAGTATAACTTTTGATAGTTAATGGGTTGTCTTTGATTAAAGGAGGTTCACTGCCAGATTCACAAATAATTGTAGTTATTCTTTATTTTCTGTTCTTGGGAAGTCAAGTCAAGTCTAGTCAAGTCAACAAATACTACGTGGCACCATATGAAATTGTTGGGTGTTTTGAAGTAAAATACAGTCAAATATCAGCAATTTTATAGGATTCAGCCTGTGATTTACACACAAGAAACGACTCAGTCCTCTTTCAAGCCACGCCAGACCGCTTTGGATCCATCTTACCAGCAGTCCTCCCTTTGTACTTGAGGGCTGCTGACTGCCACAGAGAAAACCCGTACGACAGGGTGGAGAGATGCTGCTCCCGTGGGTGCAGGGCCTTCAAGTCTGTCCTTGATGTTCTCTGAGTCCTAGTTGCTTCCTTTTCCCATTCCCACACTTCTATATCGATCCTTTCTCACTGTTTTCCTCTGGTGTCAGAGGTAGAGGTGTCTCTTCTGTGGAGGCTCTGGATCTCTGCATCCTGGGATCTCTGCTGTCAGTCATCCCTTCGCTGTATCTAGCACTTTCCCTTCAACCGCGCTCACCTCTCATCTTAAAAAAATTACTGTGACCCTTCTCAAGTTACTGTCCTGTCTCCTTTTAAATTAACAATCACTTGCTGCCTCCTCCTGTCAGTCCTCACACCATGCTGTGGAGCACCTCCTTTCCCACCATCCTACCAAGGCTCTTTATTGGTGATTTCCTTAACAAATTGTTAAATCCAATGGATAAATGCTGTGCATTTAACACTTGAAAATTTACTTTTTGAAAACTGTACATCCTTATGTCTGATGCTTTCCCTGGTTCCCCTTCCACCACCTTACTCTCATGATTTATATCTGTATCCTGGACATTCCCTAAAATTTATCTGACTAAACTTCTCTGCAAAGCTACAGATGAATGTAAGCAATGGCTTATTGGACAGCATGTGTGGGGGCTGTTTTAGACATACGTATAAAACAGCCCCCAAATTTGTTTTCCCTGTAATTGCCGTATGGGTACTTTTACTACCTTATTTTCTCAGAGAGAAACCTAGGATTTCTTTTCTCTTTTACTGCCACAGTCTCTACCTTAGGCGGTCACTAATGCCCGTCTGGTCCCTTGCTGCCACAGACTAGCCTCTGTGTCCCCCACTTCCGGTCTGTCCTTCAGATCGCTTCCATATCTTCAGAACCACTTGTCAGTTTCTCAGCCATCTCCCCACTGCCTTCAAGATTTGAAACCCTGAGCTCTTCAGTGATGTTCAAAGCTTCGCAGGATCAGGCCTTTTGCCTACATTTCCAGGCTCACTTCCTTCCCTCTGAACTCTAGCCCTTGCTTTCATTTTGGTTAAACAGCTCTACTGAGATATACTTTACATACTATGCTATTCACCCATTTAAAGTGTATAATTAATTCATTGTTTTTTAGTCTGTTCACGGGCTTGTGCAGCCATCACCACAATCTGGTTTTAGAACATCTTTGTCCCCCCAGCCTTGGACCAGTAGCAGTCACTCGCCCCTCTCCATCCAGCCTCCAGCCCCTCAGCCTAACTGACCCCTAACCTGCACTGCGTCTATAAATGTGTCTGTCTCTGTCTTTAAATTTGCCTATTCTGGACATTTCATATAAATGGAATCACATAGCATGTGGTTTTAACATTTGGATTTTTCGAGCATGTGTGTTTAGAGCTGATTTTTCATTCATCTGCTTTCTACTTGTTTCAAACTCTCGTCATTAAGAAACTTAAAAGTGGTTACCTTCTGCAAACCAAGGAGGCAAAGCTGTTCCTTTGCATTTTGTACCTTTCTGTAGTTGAGTTTTCTAACCATGTACTTTTTCATTATTTAAAAAATTATCAACAGAAGTTATTTGGACAGGGAGATTATGGGCCACTTTTACTTCTTTAAATGTCTGAATAGAAAGGAAAAAAAAAAAACTGGTATGTTCTCTCTTAAAGACCAAACGCATGTCACATCCCCAAAGCCTCTTCCTGCAGAGCGTTGTGTTCTAACAGCACCTCGTGCTGACCTCAGTTATTCGGTGCTCCTCACCGAATAACTGTCTGTTTGCAGTGGAGTTCCCCCACTGGAACTGAAATAAGTCTGTGCCCCATTTTTGCGCCGATGGTGGCCGGCAGGAGGTAGGCATTGACGTTGAGTTTCTCCTAACTGCTCAGCCTGCCCGAGGACGTATTTTCCAAAATGCATTCTCAGGCCCCCACGTCCCCCATAAATTGCTGGTACTCTACTCTCTAGGCCGTGTTCTCAGTATAGCTTTTCATACTACGGAATTGGACATAGCTTTGTTTTACCTCTTCTATTGTTCTCTTCCCCCAGTAGATTGTAAGCCCTCTAAGGGGCTACGTCCTAGAGTCTTGGATCTCTGGCAGGGCTAGGGCTTAGGCCTAGGTACATGATATCCCATTAACTTTTAGGTACATTGGAGAATACAAGACAATGTGTTGTCTGCATAATAACTGTAACAGGCTTTTACACCGTCTGTCTATATTTATAGGGAGGGAGCCAGGGCTCTTTAGTCAAGATAACTCACAAGCTGTGGAACTGCAGGTTTCTTTGTATAACAATATTTGTTCTTATGAGAAGTGTTCACATAAAAGAACAATGAAAAGCATAAGGAAGGATAAAGGTGTGTGATAAAGAGTTTTCAGAGGCTTGGAGTGGTAGATTAAAACAGCCCCGGGCTTCCCTGGTGGCGCAGTGGTTAAGAATCCGCCTGCCAGTTCAAGGGACACGGGTTTGAGCCCTGGTCCAGGAAGATCCCACATGCCATGGGGCAACTAAGTCCGTGCACCACAACTACTGAGCCTGCGCTCTAGAGCCAGTGTGCCACGACTACTGAAGCCCGCGCGCCTAGAGCCCATGCTCCGCAAAAAGAGAAGCCACCGCAACGAGAAGCCTGCGCACCACAACAAAGAGTAAACCCTCTCGCCACAACTAGAGAAAGCCCGCGTGCAGCAACAAAGATCCAATGCAGCCAAAAATAAATAAATTAAATTAATTAATTTAAAAAAAAAAAAAAAAAACACAGCCCCAAGTTTTTTGGTTTTTTAAAAAAAATTTTTATTTATTTATTTTTGGCTGTGCTGGGTCTTCGTTGCTGCACGCGGGCTTTCTCTAGTTGCAGGGAGCGGGGGCTACTCTTTATTGCGGTGCATGGGCTTCTCATTGTGGCTTCTCTTGTTGCGGAGCATGGGCTCTAGGCGCACGGGCTTCAGTAGTCATGGCACATGGGCTCAGTAGTTGTGGCGCATGGGCTTAGTTGCTCCGCGGCATGTAGGATCTTCCCAGACCGGAGATCGAAGCCGTGTCCCCTGCATTGGAAGGCGGATTCTCAACCACGGCACCACCAGGGAAGCCCAGCCCCAAGTTTTTTTTGAGAGAAAGAGTCTGTTTCTCTCCCCTTGAATGTGGGCTGATCTTGGGTGGCTTGTTTGATCAGTGGAATACAGCAGAAGTGAGCATCTGATAGGCCTCCCAGATCCCTGAGTCGCCATGTAATAAGTCCAACTACCACGTGGCCCTGAAACTACCTAGAGAGGGGAGACAAGGCGAAGGACCAGCTAGGCTCAAGCCTCCTAGCCATCCCTGCCAAGCCATCACCTGAACGTTCCCAAGCATTTCCAGTGGTGCTGCATGGGGCAGAAAAATTGTTCAGCTGAGCTCTGCCTGAATCCCTACGGAATTGTAAGGTAAAATGAAATGGTGGTGGTTTTAATTCACAAGGTTTTAAGTTAGTTATAGAGCTAGCTGAAACACTTGGCAATGCTGTGCTTGTGGTTTAACTTTTTTTTTCAGTGTGAAGCACTTAGAAACAACGTTAGGGGACATAGGGTTTTACTGCACCAACATCTATGAAGGTATGCTAGCCTAAAAAAGAAATGCAATCTAGAAAATAACGTAAACTTTCTGGTTTTCTAGTTGACTTCTCAAAAATGGTATACTCAAGAGCTCTCTTCGGAGTGGTTTTGCAATTTTATCTTCTTTTTTTGACTTTTCCATCAGAATAGTCACTTCCATAAGTGCTTCCTGGTAAGGCTGGACAGTTGGATAGGCTGTGACCCATTCAAATTCTTTTACTTCCTCTTTCTCCACTTGAGATTTCAGGAAAGTGGGAGCTTGCGTAGAGAGTTTCTGAGCACCTCGTCGACCATTGCTTTGCTCTGTGAGTTCTCTCCCTCAAGTCATTCGATCTCGATGTCCCTTTGTTTCTTTGCCCAGGCCACCCTGTGCTTTTTGGTCTTAGTTTTGTGTGTTTTCTGGATATTTTCGGTGTTTTCATTCTTCTCCAGTGTTAATACTTTGGGGGAAGGGATTTCATTTGAGATTCCTTGGGGGTGTAGTCAACACTTGTGGTCTCTGAGGCCTCTAGCTTGTTCGGCTCGGTATACATGTTTCCGTATCTGGTTGTCCTTTATTATATATATAGTCCATGGCACAGATCTCAAGTGGCTGTTAGCCCTGCAGGGCACTCTTATACCACGTCCCAGCTAGGGTCTCGTAATTGTTTCATGTCTTCCTCTTCAAGCCTCTTCCCCTCTCCTCCCCCTGCATTCCCTCCTAGTTGAAGACTGTGCCTTACACATCCTTGTAAAAACAGAAGCAGCCCCTCAGGAACACCGTCCTCTTCCCACTGCAGGAACAACCCCGTGCATCTATCCTGGACTCTGCCCTCCTGACTTTACGGTGGAAACAATGCCCCTTGGTCCATCAAAAGCCAGTTCTTCCACCTGTGCTCGTGGAACTTCAAGAACTTCAATTTACCATGATCAGATTCCCTTTCCTGCTTCAAAATTTCCCGCCTGCTGGATCGCTCCATCAGCATAAAAATACACTTCAGTACATGTCATCTTCAAACAGAAAAGGGAAACTCTTCCTTTACTGTACATGCCCTTTTTTACTCCCCTTCACGGCGTAACTTGAAGCAGTTGCCTCTCCACTTTCTCGCCTCACGTTTTCCCTCAATCCTCTTCAGTTCGGCTTTCACCCCCATCACTTGTCTGAGACTGCTCTCATCTAGGTCACGAGTCATCTCGTTTCTGTCCCTGTCATACTTGACTTCCCAGCAGCATTCTACAGTGGTGACCACTCCCTCCTCCTTGAAATACCTTTCTTTCTTCTGGCTTTCAGGCTATAGCCAAGGGCATGTGACTGAGGCTATCTTGGACCCCCTACACTCTTCCAGCCATTAGCTGAATGTCCGCGAGTAACTGAATAGCCCCTCATTCTCTTCCTGCCTCATGGCCACCCCCTCCACCGGCTTTGCTGGTTGCCTTTTAAATGTAATGTAGGAAGATGCAGCAGAGAAACCGTCACTTAAGATAGAGCACAGTCACACTCAGGCTTTCTTGGACGAGGACAGTCCTGATCATTCAGGAAGTGAAGTGCTGTGTGTCAGGCACCGGTTTGGAGTGGGAGTCAGGGATGAGCGAGCCAGCCGGGCACACAGGCTGCCCTGTGCTCGCCTCAGCTTCGCCTGCCTGCTTGGCATCCCTGCTCGACTCGTCCTCCAGAGCGCTTCCTTCCGTTCCCCCTTCTCAGTCCTGTCACTTCTCCGTTCAAAACGCACCCCCCCGCCCCATGGTAGCAGCCTGTAACTCGCTTCCCTGAATCCACACTTTTCTCCCCCTGTCCCCAGCCCCATCAGACCGATCACACATACAGCAGCCAGAGTGATCTCTGTATTCCATAAATCTGAGCACATCGCTTTCCTGCACAGAAACCTGGGATAGCGTCTTATTGCTTTCGGGAGAAAATCCCCAGTTCCAGTATGGCAACCATAAGCTGGTTCCTGACTGCATCTCCAAACAAACTTCTCAAGCCGACTGCTCCTTCTGCTGCAGCCACGCTGACTTTTCCTGTCTGAGTATTTTCACATGTTCTTCCTTTATATACTCCCAAACACATAATATAGCAGCTCTGACTAGGGTTTTTTTTTTCTTTTTTTCTCTTTTCTTTTGCGGTACGCGGGCCTCTCACTGTTGTGGCCTCTTCCGTTGCGGAGCACAGGATCCGGACGCGCAGGCTCAGTGGCCATGGCTCACGGGCCCAGCCGCTCCGCGGCATGTGGGATCCTCCCGGACCGGGGCACGAACCCGTGTCCCCTGCATCGGCAGGCGGACTCTCAACCACTGCGCCACCAGGGAAGCCCCTGACTATGGTTTTTAGGTTTTAGCCTGTGTCACTTCTTCAGACCTTCTACGTACTCATTCAAATAAAATCCCATCTTTTCATGACACTTCTCACAATCTGTGGTAACTATTTAATGTCCACATCCCTCACTAGACTAAGCCCTAGGAGGTTGTGGGTGTTTATTTTGTTCAGTGCTGTCCAGTCAGCACCACTGTTGCTCAATGAACCAAACAGTACAAGCAAAGCATGCTCCCTTGAAATACCTGGGCCCTTTTCAACTTGGTGATAAATTTTTATGATTCTATTACTGGCTCCAGAGTTCATGGTAAATGTATTTCCTCACCTTAATCTTCTTTTCTCATGGGGACTGGGAACCTACTGCAAACCGAGGGTCTTGAGTATTTTTGGCCCAGGCCAATCTAGAAGAGCAAAAAGAGAAATTATACAAAGATTTGGAGAAAGGTTTTGGGAAACATGCTCTGGTATGAATGGTAATGGGAGTTGATTTGAGACTCACTTTTCATTATGTAGCAAAAGGCATTTCTGTGTGTAGGCAGGCCTCCACAATATGTTTAACTTCTGTCTTTCCTTGAACCAAGGAAGGAGTGCTCTGATAAAAGCATAAACAGAGAGCCAAATTGTGTTTGAGGTTGAGGCTGTCCTTAGTACATTCATTTTAACACTGGAGAGGGGAGGCTGAGTTGCTATTTCAAATTCCACACACCACGGTAGAAAAAAGAACTTACCTTTGATGAGAAATTTGAGATTCCAGAGTTGGTAAGTCCATTTTAAGTTCAGTTATGCATAAGGTGATTGACGATAAATGTAATTGATAAGCTATCATTAATTTCCAATAATAGCTATCTAACTATAACATGTTTCATGATTCTTGTGAAAGGTTTACATTTTAGATAGATAATAAAACAATTTGACAGCAAGAAAGAGTTGTGGGTTTTTTTTCTTAATTTAATGCAGAAGAATAAAGCAGAGACATTTATCACTTAAGACGGAGCACAATCACATGTAGGCATCCTCAGACCTCATCTCTTAACCTGCTCAGTTAGCAGATAGGTTCTCTGTTTAGCCGTCTGGGTCATAAATATTGTTGCTCTGACTTAGCAGCAAAAGGGAGGGATTTTATAACATGGAACTAGAAAAAAACAAAACTATATTTGCTGTTTAGGTAAAGTTAATTTCTCAAAGACTCATATTTCTGCTTTCATATTTTTCTTTCCTAAGCAATTCTTATATTATTTCCACAGCAACATTTATAGAGTTTACCATACTCTAGGCATTGCACTAAGAACTCAAATGGATTCTTTTACTTAATCTTCCAAACAGCCGTATGAGGTAAGTACTTGTTATCCCCCATTTCATAGCAAAGTGGACTGAGGTCAGGAGAGGATCAGTGACTTGCTAAAAGTCCCATGGGTTGGTTTCAGAGGCAGGATGTGTGCCTGTGTGACTCCAGAGTACATAATTTTCTTTCCTGTGCTACACCCATTCCCAGATAGGTGAATCTTCTCCTGCCTTTACTCAAAATGTAAGGACAGTAATACCTACTGCTCTTCTGCACTCAGATCCAGCCGTTCCGAGTCTGTCACCAAAGGCGGGTGTGTGGGTGGGATCTGCACGGCCGGTTGATCCTTCCGCAGCCCCCCACTGCCCCTTCTCCTCGGAGCACCTTTGGCCACTTCCGCGGCTCTTAGGGCCCCATGCTGTTTATCTCTGGTGTCTTCTGTTTCAGCCATCGCCCTATCAATGGCCAGTTTCACAAAGCACATCTCTGCCCTTCACTCTCTTCCTCTCAGCACGTGCTCTCCTAAGCTGCTCTCCCAACTCTCATCTCTCATTCTCTATTCTGCCAAGTCCTGTTTTCCAGCCATTAAAGTTTATGGCCCTCTTTCAGTCTTTCAGCTACCTACTGTTGATCCTTCAGGATGCCTTGGTTTGATTTCTAGGGCAACCAGAAGTAGTCACAAGCTTTTCTGTATGTGTCATCACTATCCTAGATTGAGACTACTGGAAGGTCGTAGGTGAAGACATCTTCTGGCTGGCAGGGAATGAGCTTCAGCGTGAGCTGGGCTAAACGGCTGCAGACAGAGAAGCAGAAGGGCCTGTGCGGCACACGCACAGGTGTCCCGGCTAAAGTGCAGTTAGAGAGAGCATCTTCCAAGGCAGCGGGAGCATCCTTTTTTTTCTTTTTGGGATATATATTGTGTATCTTCCATGGAAATGGAACCCTGGAATCGGTGGAGAACCCTGGAGCGGGTCCTGCACACACACACACGGTAGTGGCAGGAGGTCGGACAAGTGTGCAGGTGGCCCAGTCGTGGGGTCTCATCACTACTTAGCTGGCGTGTCACTCACCTAAATACTGCTCCTGCTATGAAGTTGTGAGCTTTGATACTGTTTAGTATACTTCTAGTCCTATACTATATAATTATGTTCATAACTGGTCATTAAGCAAAAAATACACCAATGTTGAAATCACATTAATGAAAAAGACTGACTGCGTATTCACATCAGGAAACCCTGTTCACCACACATGTGAGCAGCATCCATTCGAACAAAGTCCTCACATAGCCCACTATGATGTTTCTAGTTCTTTAAAAAAATGTGAAAAGGAGAAAATACAGTGATTAATTACAACCTGGCTTATTTAGTAGGAATAAAATCTACCCCCTCCAAAATGTGCTGCTTGTGGAGACGAGCTTGAAACCGTAGCCCCAAACTCAAATTCAGAAATAAATGAGTTATAGAAGTAAATGTGGGTATTTTATGCTTAAAAAAAATCAAAGAATTTCAAATATCAAGTCATGACAGTGGTTTCTATTTTCATACCAAAGCACTGAATTTTCTTTTTTTAAATACATCTTTATTGGAGTATAATTGCTTCACAGTGCTGTGCTAGTTTCTGTTGTACAACTATGTGAATCAGCCATATGCACACATATATCCCTATATCCCCTCCCTCTTGAGCCCCCCTCTCACCCTCCCCATCCCACCCCTTCAGTCTACATTTTAATATCAGGTGCTTCCCAAACCAAACAAGATACCATTTTAAAACTGATCAAAAGTCATGCTGCTCAGACGTGAAACTTACGTGATATTAATTCCGCCAAAATGTTTATAACACCTGGGACCTGACAGCACCACACTACCACACATTCCTAATAGTCACTGACTGTGAACCAGGCACTGTGTGAAGGACTAAAAGTCAATGTCTTATTTATCATCCCATGAAAACAGAATAGAAAGCCTCTTTTTTTTTTTTTTGATAAAGAAAACTATGCAATTCTTAATGTGAGCCTCTCTTTAAGTAAGGAATCAGCTTAATTAAAACACACAAAGACAATCACGTGGACCTGAAAGTACTTTTGAGTACTGTGCTGTAAAGTTTCTCTTTCCTGATAAGAGAAACTGGGGGGATAAAGAATATAAGCCAGGGAGGTAAACAAAAACCTCTGATAGCCAATTAGGTTGAAACAAACGCTGAGCAAGACTACACTTAGCCCAGACATAAGCAAAGATGGCTTGAGTTGTGTTTTTCCACGACAAATATAAAAAGGACACTTTGCTAACAAGTATCTTCTTATATACCTAAATTTTAACCCTTTGTCAAAAACCACGAAATATGTTTAAATAGTTATGAGAAGTCCTAGCTGGAGGAGGAGATGATGATGCTTTCTGAACCGAAATGATTGTGAAACCACTTCTCACGTCACTGAGCTTGAAATAATCTTCACAGTATAATCACAGATTAACTGCTGGCACTGGAAGCAGCACCTTGTCTGCTGTCTCCATTTTGCAGGAGTTTGAAAACAAACTAAATAAAAGTGCCTCTGACAGTATCCGAACATAAAATATGGACATTCCAACCACACCCTTGAGGTAATGTTATTATTCTCCCCATTTTCCAGGAGAGGAAATGGTGGCTAAGAGAGGTAAGAAATGTGTTCAAGGCCACACAGCAGCCAAGTGGGAGACTGAAACTTGAAAGTAGATGTCTAAACTCAAAGTCTGTAGTCCTAAGCACCTGCCATACCACCTAACCTTGGAATATCGGAGAAGTAGAAACACAGTCCTTACCTTTGTAGACTTTACAGTCCAATTAGGGAGGCAAGAAATGTATGCAAGAGCACACGCATGATGTAGTGGTATAAATGGGATGCTTAAGTGTGGAGGGAAAACAAAGGGCAGGAGTCATTAGCATGAGATGGGGTGCAGCAAGGAGGGCTTCTTGGGGAGCACATTTTGAGCAGTGGCAAAAATGGAAGACACTCCTGAGACCAGCCAAGCAAGGGGTGAGTCAATCAGAGTGGTTAACTAGAGGAGGTTGCACAGGCAGAGTACAAGGTGGATGCTGCGGGCCAGAATATAGAGCACAGTCTGTGGTGAGGAACGCAGTAGCCAAAATATGACGTGGAGGAATTTTGATGATTTCTTAAAACAAATAGAGAACTATGAAATTTTGTTAACAGGAAAGTGCTTAAGAAGAAGTGGCACTAGAGAAAAGATCCTGAAACTGTAGGGACTAGACGCAGAGAAAAGTAGAGAATTGAGTTGGTCCAGTGAGGAAGCAGTGTTCAACAAAAATAGAATGTCAGAGATGTAATTTAAAGCCATCTAGGAGCCACATTTTAAAGAGTAAAACAGATGAGGTTAATTTTTGTGATATGTATTTATCAGGATGTCAGGATAAAATATATCCAGGATATATGAACAAAATATTACATTTCTACACTTGATCAATTTTAAAAGCTTTACACTGCTGTTTTTTAAAGTAACAGGTTTTTTTTAGAGCAGCTGTAGCTTTACAGAAATATTGATCAAAGAGTACTCTTTTCCTCCAAGTTCCCCCTGTTATTTATATCTTGTATTAGTGTGGTATATATATGAATCAATACTGATACACTATCATTAACCAAAGTCCATAGTTTACATTAAGGTTCACATTTTGTGTTGTACATTCCATAGATTTTGACAAATGTGTAATGACAAGTGTCCATAATTAGTACATCATACAGAATTGTATCACTGCCCTAAAGCCCTGGCAACCACTGATCTTTTTACTGTCTCCATAGTTTTGCCATTTCCAGAATGTCATATAGTTGGAATCATACAATAGGGCTTTTTTTAATACTGTAAAGGCTTTTTCAGATTGATTTATTTCACTTAGCAGTATGCCTTTAATGTCCCTCTATGCCTTTTCATGGCTTAATAGCTCATTTCTTCTTACTGTTGAATAATATTCTATTGTATGGGTGCACAGCCATTAGTTTATCCATTCACATACTGAAGGACATCTTGGTTTCTTCCAAGTTTTGCCAAATATGAATAAAGCTACTATAAACATTCGTGTGTAGGGTTTTGTGTGGACATAAGTTTTCAGCTCCTTTGGGTATATACCAAGGAGCATGATTACTGGATCATATGGTAAAGAGTATGTTTAGTTTGGTAAGAAACTGTCAAACTGTCTTCCAAAGTGGCTGTACATTTTGCATCCCCACCAGCAGTGAATGAGAGTTCCTGTAGCTCCACATCCTCACTCCTATTTGGTGTTGTCAGCGTTCTGAATTTTAGCCATTCTAATAGGTGCATAATGCTATTTTATTATTGTTTTAATTTGCAATTTGCTAATGTGACATGATGCTCAGCATATTTTCATATACTTATTTGCCATTTGTTTATCTTCTTTGGGAGGTATCTGTCCAGATCTTCTGCCCATTTTTAATTGGGTTGCTTGTTTTCTTATTGCTGAGAATTTTAAGAGTTCTCTGTATGTTTTAGATACCATTCCTTTATCAGATGTTTTGCTAAGATTTTCTACCAGTCTGTGGCTCATCTTTTCATTCTTTTAACAGTGTCCTTTGCAGAGCAAACATTTTTAATTTTAATGAAGCATGACTTCATTTCCTCTTTCATGGATCATGCTTTTAGTGCTCCATCTAAAAAGTCATTGCTAAACCCAAGGTCACTTAGATTTTCTAAGTTATCTTCCAGGAGTTTTTAGTTTTGTGTTTTACATTTAGGCTTATGCTCCATTTTGAATTATTTACTGCAGGTGGGTGCCCAGTTGTTCCAGCACCATTTGTTAAGACTATCCTTACATTGAATTCCCTTTGCTTCCTTGTCAAAGATCAGTTGACTATATATAACTGTGTCTACTTCTGGGCTTTCTACTCTGTTCCAATGATCTATTTGTCCATTCTTTCACCAATACCACACTGTCTTGATTACTGTAGCTTTGTAGTAATTCTTAAAGGCTGGTAGTGTCAGTCCTCCAACTTTGTTCTCCTTTAACACTGTTTTGGTTATTGAGTCTTTTGCCTCTCCATATAAATTTTGGAATCAGTTTTTCAATATTCACAAAATAACTTGCTAGGATTTTGACTGGGATTAGAATGAATCTAAAGATCGAGTTGGGAAGAAATGACATCTTAACAGTATTCATCTTCCTACCAGTTATTTAGATCTTTGATTTCTTCCTTCCACTTATTTAGATCTTTGATTTCTTTCATCTCAGGTTTATAGTTTTCCTTGTACATATTTTGTTAGATTCATACACAAGTATTTCTTGTTTTTTTTTTTCTGGTGCTAATGTAAATGGTATTGTTTTTACTCTCAAATTCCACTCATTAATTTCTTGTATATAGGAAAGCAATTTACTCTTATATATTAACCTTGTATCCTGCAACCTTGCTATTATTGGTTCTTAGTTCCAGATTTTTGTTGTTGTTGTTGATTCTCTGGGATTTTCCATTTGGCTAATCATGTCATTTGTGAAGAAAGCTTTATTTCTTCCTTCCCAATAGGTGTGCCTTTTATTCCTTGTTTATTGCATTAGCTAGGACATCTGGTATGATGTTTAATAGGAGTGGTGAGAGGTGGCATCCTTGCTTTGTTCCTGATCTTATTGAGAAATCATATAATTTTTCACCATTAAGAATGATGTTTGTAAATGTTCTTTACCAAGTTGAGGAAGTTCCCCTATATTCCTAGTTTGCTGAATTTTTTTTAATTGTCATAAATGGGTATTGGATTTTGTCAAAGATTTTTTCTGTATCTATTGATATTATCATATGATTTTTCTTTTTTTAGCCTAGTAATGTGATGGATTACATTAACTGCTTTTGTCATGTTGAACCAGCCTTGCATACCTGGAATAAGTCCTACTTAGTGGTGGTGTATAATTCTTTTTACATTGTTGGACTCCATTTACTAGTATTTTGTTGAGGATTTTCACATTTATGTTCATTAGAGATATTGATCTATAGTTTTCCTTTCTTGTAATGTCTTTGTTTGGTTTTGGTATCAAGGTAATGCTGGCCTCATAAAATGATTTAGAAAAATCCCTTTGATTCTATTTTCTGGGAGAAACTGTAGAGTTGGTGTAATTTCTTCCTTAAATGCTTGGTAGAATTCACCAGTGAACACATCTGGGCCTGATGCTTTCTGTTTTCAAAGGTCATTAACTATTGATTCTATTTCTTTAGATACAGGCCTATTGAGATTATCTATTTCTTCTTGTGTGTTTTGGTTGATTGTCTTTCAAAGAATTGATCCATTTCCTCTAGATTATCATAGGTATGAGCATAGAATTGTTCAGAATATTCCTTTATTATTCTTTTAATGTACATGGGAGCAGTAGTGGTGTCCTTTTCTCATTTCTGATACTGGTAATTTGTATCCTTTTTTTCTTAATTAGCTTCACTAGAGGTTCATCACTGTTTTTTATCTTTTCAAAGAACCAGCTTTTGGTTTTATTGATTTTCTAGATTGATTTCCTGTATTCAATTTCATTTATTTTTGCTTTAATTTTTGTAATTTTTTTTTTGCTTTAATTTTTGTAATTTTTTTCTGCTTATTTTGGGTTTAATTTGCTCTTCTTTTTCTCATTTCCTGAGGTAGAAGCTTAGATTACTGATTTGAGGTCATTATTCTAATATATGCATTCAATGCTGTAAGTTTCTCTCTAAGCACGGCTCATGCTACATCCCACAAATTTTGTTAAGTTGTATTTTCATTTTCATTTAGTTCAAAATATTTCTAAATTTCTCTTGCAACTTCCTTGACCCAAGTGTTATCTAGAAGGGTGTTGTTTAATCTCTGGTATTTTGGACTTCTCCAGCTACCATTCTGTTATTGATTTCTAGTTTAATTCCTTTGTGGTCAGACAGCATAGTTTGTATGCTTTCTATTCTTTTAAATTTGTTAAGGCTTTTCTTTTCTTTCTTTCTTTCTTTTTTAATGGTCCAGAATGTGGTCTATTTTGGTGAATGTTCCACGTAAGCTTGAGAAGAACAGGTATTCTGCTGCAGATGAATGAAGTATTCTATAGATGTCAGTTATATCCAGTTGACTGACGGTCTTCAGTTCAATTATGATCCTGCCTGTTGGACCTGTCAATTACTGATAGAGGGGTGCTCAAGTCTCTATAATAGTGGATTCTTCTATTTCTCCCGCAGTTCTATCAGTTTTTGCCTCACACATTTTGCAACAGTGTTAGGTGCATACACATTAAGGACTGTTATGTCTTTTTGGGTACTTGACCCCTTTATTATTATGTAATGCTCCCTCTACATCCCTAATTTTCCTTGCTCTAAAGTTTACTTTATCTGAAATTAAAGTACTTACTCGCGCTTTCTTTGGATTAGTGTTAGCACAATATATCTTTCTCCCTCCCTTTAATCTGTGTTTTTATATTTAAAGTGGGTTTTTCTGTAGATAACATACAGTTGGGTCTCATTTTTTAATCCAGTCTGATAGTCTTTTTAAAAAATTAATTTTTGGCTGTGTTGGATCTTCGTTGCTGCGCGCGGGCTTTCTCTAGTTGCGGTGAGCGGGGGCTACTCTTTCATTGCGGTGCACGGGCTTCCCCCACTGTGGTGGCTTCTCTTGTTGCAGAGCATGGGCTCTAGGCGCACAGGCCTCAGTAGTTGTGGCTCGTGGGCTCTAGAGCGCAGGCTCAGTAGTTGTGGCGCACGGGCTTAGTTGCTCCGCGGCATGTGGGATCTTCCCGGAGCAGGGCTCAAACCCATGTCCCCTGCATTGGCAGGCGGATTCTTAACCACTGAGCCATCAGGGAAGCCCAGTCTCTGTCTTTTAATTGGTATATTTAGACCATTGATGTTTAAAGTGATCCCTGATATAATTGGATTAATATCTACCATATTTGTTACTGTCTTCAATTTGTTGCTCTTGCTCTGTTTTTTTGTCTTCCACTCTTATTCTGCCTTCTGTGGTTTTAATTAAGCATTTTATGATTCTATTTTTTTTCTCCTCTGTTAGCATAGCAATTATACTTTTTTTGCTTCTTTAAATGGTTGCCCTTGAGTTTGCAGTATACATTTACAACTAATCCAAATTCTTTTTCAAATAAATACTTTACAGGCAGTGTGGGTACTTTATAAGAGCATTCCCAGTTTCCTACCTCCCACCCCTTATAACGTTGCTTCACTCATTTCACTTATCTATAAACTTGCACCCTGTACAAGTTGCTGTTATTAAACCATCTGTTATCTGTCAATTAAGATTTTGAAAAATTTGATTTTACCTCCATTTATTCCTTCTCTAATGCTCTTTTTATAAAGTAGGTCTGAATTTCTGACGTATATTACTTTATCTTTCTGGAGAATTTCTTAACATTTCTTGCAAATCAGGTCTAGTGAGGACAAATTCCCTCCATTTTTGTTTTGTCTGAGAAAGCCTTCTCTTTCACTTTTGAAGGATAATTTTGCTGGATACAGAATTCTAGGCTGGTCTGTTTTTTCTTTCAATACTTGAAATATTTCACTTTCCTTTCTTCTTGTACGGTTTCTAACCAGAAGACTGACGTAACTCTGATCCTTGCTCCTCTATAGCTAAGAGTTTTCCCCCCTCTGGCTTTTTTTCCAAGATTTTCGTTTGTCTTCGATTTTCTGCAGTTTGAATATGATGTGCCTACATGCAGATTTTTTGACATTTATCCTGCTTGCTGTCTATACTGCCTCAATTTAAGAATTCAAGTAAATTTAAATAAAAGTTGTTTCCCTGTCATACTATTCACATTTTACGTGCTCAGTAGGCACATGTGGCTAGTGGCTACCAAACTGGAGAGCAAAGGTCTAGACAGTGGAGGGAAAGGGTCTAATCTGAGGTCTCTTGGCAGTGAGTGCCCCACAGAGGAAAGCATCTCCTAGGACTCTACCACCACCACCAGTCCCTGAGACCCCTGGTGCTCCTATCTACCTCCCTGCCTCTGCTTATAACACAGCTCTTTCCTAGTGTGTCCCTCTTCTCTGTATTTAAGTACCCTCCCCACCACCCCCCAGCTTACTATCTACTCACAACACTTTCTTCAGAAGGAAAGAGAAACACATTTCACTTTAATTCAAGAATCACGGGCCTATCACCATGTAGAGTCCTTCACATCATCAGTGCCTAGGACTGAACCTCACTCTTAAGCTTTGCAAACTCAACTTCACATTCAGTTATATAAACTATGTTAATGGAACCAAACATGCTAGTGTTGCCAGCATTTTGTCAAGAATGAAAATTAAAAACAAAGACAACTATCTATTACTGGCAATTTCATAAATAAAAGGATGTTCTAATAGTGCCCTCTTCCAGCTCCCCCCGGCCCCCAAAGATGGAAACTAAATGAAACTTTGCACTACTTTTCTCATTTGGGCCTGGAAGATGAAAACTTTGTGCCTAACCTTCAGCAAAAGAAACACATTATGAACTACTGCCCTACCCATGTCCAAACCTAGTATTTGTTGATCTCTTTTCTTCTTCTTCAATTAATTTTATTTTTATCACCTTTTCCCCCGCCTATTTGTCTCTTACTAGTTGTGTGATCTTAGGCAAATTATTTGGCTTCTCTGGCCTTTGTTTCCTATGTTGTCCAGGAAAGCACCAGAAACAGTCAAATCTGTTATAATGAACAAAACGGATGAGGTCTGTCTTAAGAACATGGGTACTGAGATCTAGTAAGGGGCCTTTAAATCTAAGGATTGGAGGAACTGGATAAATCTAAGGTCCTCCGGCATGCTACATAGCTATCCTTAGGTTCTTTCCCATTGTGTGAGGCACAGCTGATGCTTAGCGATATAACAGGTCACTCTGCCACCAAGAAGCCTCTTAAATAGGCACATATCCAGCATAGTGGACCTTGGGGTCAAGAATGTTGAAACTGACTTCAAAAGTTTGCACGCTTCTCCAAGTTACATGATTTCACTAACATAAAAAGATAATCAACTTTATTGTTGACGGGAAAAAAATATAAGGACAGACAGGCTTAAATTATCTGTGCATACAGAATTAAAGAATAAGGAATATTCCCTTGTTGGAGGTACTCACTGATTTTTATACTTTGCTCCAGAACTGTTAGTCTTTAAGAAATCCCCTTTAAAATAGTGGTTGCAAATTGGAGGCTTATGTGCTGACTTCAGCCTATATAAATGTTGTTTGGCCTGTACAATAAAAAAATTCTCTTAAAGTAACATTTCAAAACTGTACTAAAAAAAATCTGATTTCTAGCTTTTTAAAAGTTAGGAAAGTCGCGGGGGGTGGGGTGACGGTGGGATGAATTGGGAGATTGGGATGGACATGTATACACAAATATGTATAAAACGGATAACTAATAAGAACCTGCTGTATAAAAAAATAAATTTCAAAAAAAACAGTCGTAAGATATGATGGCACTAGGCACAAGGCAGCAACTGGCTCTGACACTTGTTTCCTTTAAAAGAGTGAAGTGTTCAATTCACTTACCCTGCCATCCACAGAATGCATGTGTACTCGAACCTACGGGACATTTAAGTGAGTGCTTGCTGGTTTGGAAGAAGCTAGAATTGGCTAGAACGGCCTGAAATGGTAACTTTTGAACTGAGACCTGCAGGATCTAAAAAGAGGGTGATCACAAGCTCTGTGCCTCAGTCTCCTTATCTGTAAATTAGGGCTATCAACGCGCAGTTGTGGGAAGGACTGGCGATGGAATAACGAAACGGGTTGGCTCGAACTCGGCGCCAGACCGCACGACTACGATCCACTAATCCTGGGAGGCCCCCGGACCCAATACCGACCGGGCCCCCCGGCGCTGCGACGCACCGCGCCGGGCCTCGCTCTCCACTCCTCCCCGCCGCGGACCTCAGCGCTCCGCAGAGGTCGGCCCCGGGGCGCCGAGAGGCGTGGTCGGCCTGCGTGGACCTGGCGGCAGCCATGGCCTCGGTGGTGGAGTACAAGGGACTCAAGGTCGGCTACTACTGCGGCTACTGCGCCTCCGAGGAGGGCAAGGCGTCCTGCGGTGAGTGGTCCGGTCGATGGAGCTGGTGCGGACGCCTTACGTCCAAATCCCCGCACCGCCCGCCGCGTCCGGGCCCTCGCAAGGGAACACCCAGGCCCTGTTCCCCAACTCCCGCTTTCCTTTCCCACTCGTTTCTTCCCAGACCGTTGTCTTTCACGTTTTGTCTCTTGGCCTCATCCTCACCGAAGATGGCGGTCCTTCTCGGAGAAGGAGCGGAAATAGCGGAAGGCTGCTGCCCTAGGTTAAGATGGCGCGGGCGGCGTCAGCGCCGAGGGGCTCGGGCGAGGGCCGGGCTGTGGGCGCCCGGGCGGCGCGGTGCATTGTGGGGTGGCGGGGGCTTTGGGCTGGGCCGCGTAGCGTTTGGAGGGTCGGGGCCATGGCTTCCTGGGCCGCGCTTTCGCCCAGCATCGTGGAATATTTCGAGGGCGAGGATTTCTACCGCTGCGGCTATTGCAAGAACGAGTCGGGCAGTCGCTCCAATGGTAAGCGGGCCGGGCTGGCGGGCGGGGAAGGGCGCCGCGGCCTCGGGGCTCGGCGGTGGGCCGGTGTCCTCGGGGGTCGCGGCGCCCCGGGCCGACTGGCTGGAGGGACGCGCCCAGCCCCTGCCCGGCTGCTGTCTCGTGGAGCGAGTGCGGAACGCGGCTCCCCCTGAGTGCAGTGGCTTTAGGAATTAAAAACGGACCTCACCTTTGATTGAGTAGGGAAGCTTCTAGATGCTCATTCTTCGCACAGGTGCTCGGACGTGCGAAATAATTATTGTCTCGCAGTAGCCAAGTGTGGAAATAGGTGTCCATCATCACTAGGAGACGGTTAAGTACCTGGTGGCACGCCTGCGGTCGGTTACGGGGGCTGACCTGTAAGTTCTGATGCTGCTGTGAGGGTGTCTCCGAGGGTCAGGGCAAAACGCGGGGTGCAGGACAGTGAGTGTCGGGTGGTGCTATTGGTGTAGAAAACGGTGTGTGTGGAAAACACACGTGCGCGGACATCCGTGGATTAAATGTCTCTGGAAGAATATAGAAGAAATTAGTAACCGTAGTCGCTGCTGGCGAGGGGCCCTGTTGGTACCGAGGTGCTTGAAAATTTTACCAGGTGTTTGGGTGCCGTGTCATTTCTCCACCCACCTCGATGACGACGACAAAGCCAGCCTACAATACCCTTCCCCCCCATGATTCAGTTTTCTTTCGGAAGATTTCTTGTTTGTAAACAGAACATCATGTTTATTTCCTGCCGTGTCTTGTTTTGGCAAAAGTAGAAACTTATTTTAAAGAATAATCTAGCATTGTGGAAAATGGGATGTCTATGAAGATGTAAATCGGGGTGGTTTCCGTATTAAAAAAAATGTATGTCCTACCGTAGGGGAATTGTTTGGGCGATTATGGTGTGACCGTTTACTCGTTAATTAAAAGTGTTTATTAGGTGCATCTTGTGGGTGAGCAGGGGTAGAGTGTAGTATAACGCAGTCATTAGTGACGGGGATGAAGATGAGTTAACGTGAAAAAACAGAGTCTTGGGTTAAACGGAGAACATAAGCAGGATGCAAATAACATACGTGACACGGTTACAGCTCTGGGAGGAGAAAAACCCAAATGGTGACAGTGGTTGCCTTAGGGTATTAGAGATTTTTCCCTTCTCTCTTTCAGAATCTTAATATTGTGATTATAATATGTATGTAACAAATACTTTATATTAAACATGTCTAAAATTAATATTAGGTCCTTAATTATTTTTCTAGTAATTTTAGTAAGAGAAAATCGATTAATATAGATGTTCTCTAAGTTCTGTGGAAAAAACCTACTTTCCACCCTTTTCACTTAGATAACTGTAAATTTCTGTCATATCGATTTTAATAATAATCTTTACTATAGGGCACCCCACCTGTTGGGTAGGTAGGTTTTACTATTTCTATTTTACAGATGAGGAAATTGAACCTCATGGAGTAACTGGGTGTTAATGGGTGTCCACCAGGCTTCTGGACATTTCTGTTGTACACATGCCTGTGCTTTTCTCATTATGCCCTGCTCTATCAAGCCTATCTTTATCTTTAGATACTGCTGATGCAGTTTACTGTTCACAAGAATAAAATTCACTTTTCTTTACCATTAGTTCAGTGTTTTCTCATAGTCTTCATTGTTTTCATGGTTGCATAATTATTTCATCATATTGATAACATCATAGTCCCTGTAATCAATTTTCTGTTCCTAGGCATTTGGATTACTTTCAGTTTTTATACTTAAAAGGAATATTGCTGTATGTATACTTCTGTTCAGTGTGTAAGACTATGGTGTAAACAAATAAAAATCAGAATTTATATGCACAAGAAAACATTTGCTTTCTAATTCTTCTAAAGAGACCAGGTTATTAAATTATTGGGGATATTATTATGACTTAAAGGTGTGATGTAATTTGATTGCAGTGAGGACCTAAATTTATGATGTCATAGAGACTGTTGACTAATCCTGAGTTGCATGTGAACACTTTGTGTGCTTGATTTTTAAACTTTAGGTAAATACATCATGTATTTCATTTGTGTTATGTATTGTGTCAAACTAACAAGTATGAAGTATGTGCAGACTTTCATTTCTCCAATATGAGCTGGATTTTTTTTTTTTTGCTTCAGTTTTCATATTTTAAAGATAATGCTTTGGATTTAAAAAAGTAAAAAGTTCCACCTGCTGTAATTAACATGGCACTTATTTTTCAGGCATGTGGGCACATTCCATGACTGTACAGGATTATCAGGATCTCATAGACCGAGGATGGCGAAGGTAAAGGTCCTTAATACAAAGATACTTCTTTAAAAAAAAAAAAAATTTTTATTTATTTATTTATTCATTCATTCATTCATTCATTCATGGCTGTGCTGGGTCTTCATTGCCGCACGTAGGCTTTCTCTAGTTGCGGTGAGCGGGGTCTAGTCTTCGTTGCAGTGCGCGGGCTTCTCCTTGCCGTGGCTTCTCTTGTCGCAGAGCACGGGCTCTAGGTGCGCGGCCTTCAGTAGTTGTGGCGCACGGGCTTAATTGCTCCGCGGCATGTGGGATATTCCCAGACCGGGGCTCGAACCCGTGTCCCCTTCCTTGGCAGGTGGATTCTTAACCACTGTGCCACCAGGGAAGTCCCAAAGATACTTCTGAAATTACTCAGGTTCTTCTTATAATTGAAAAATATTATTTGCCTTTAAAATGTTTTCTTAAAAAAAAAAAAATGTTTTCTTGTTGTTGGAAAGAGGTTTAAGAAAATTTTTATTATATTTTGTGTGTAGAGATATTTTTCTCCTTTTAAGGGTGTTTATTAGGAACATTTCACAAATGTAGAGAGAATGTTATAATGAACCTCACATACCTATCACCAAGCTTCAACAGTTGTTAACATTTTGCCAATCTTGTTTCATCAATTTTCCTTGCTCCTTTCGATGGACTGAATGTTGTGTCCCGTCCCCAAAGTTCATATGTTAAATCCTAACTCCCAGTTTATGGTATTTTGAGGTAGGGCCTTTGGGAGGTGATTAGGTCATGACGATGGATGGGATTATGAATGGGATTCTAGTGCCCCTATAAAAGAGACCACAGAGAGCTCCCTTGCCCCTTATGCTATGTGAGGACACAGAAAAGATGAACCAGGAAGCTTGTCTTCATCCTACATTAAATCTGCTGGCGCCTTGATCTTGGACTTCCCACCCTCCAAAACTATGAGGAATAAATTTCTGTTGTTTATAAGTCACTCAGTCTATGGCATTTTTTTTTAAGTCTTTATTGAATTTGTTACAATATTGCTCTTGTTTAGTGTTTTGTTGTTTTGGCCCTAAGGCATGTGGGATCTTAGCTCCCTGACCAGGGATCGAACCCACACCCCCTGCATTGGAAAGCGAAGTCTTAACCACTGGACCACCAGGGAAGTCCCCTCTATGGCATTTTGTTATAGCAGCTCCAGCAGAGTAAGATACTCCCCCCTTCCCCTCCTCCCACAAGATTATTTAAACCAAATTGAAGATATCATGTCATTATACCTGTATTAAGTATGTGTTTCTAAGAAGGATTTTCTTTCTTAACATCTCCACAATATCATTACCATACTTTCCAAATTTAATAATAATTATTTGATGTCACCAGTTACCTAGTTTTGATTAGATTTTCTGCTCGTCTCAAAAAATTCTTTTTTATAGTTGGTTTATTTGAATCAGGATTCCCTTAAGGTCCACACATTGCCTTTGATAGCTGAGGTTTTTTGGCAGCTATTTTTATGTAGATGATTTGAGAATAACTATTAGGTAAGGTTCCTTACGTAAGTATGAGCAGTATGAAGTGCCCTGTGCCAGTACTCCCCAGAAGTCATGGGATTGAGCACAGTAAATGAAACTTCACAGCTTTCCTTAAACGTAATAATGGGGCCCAAAATGAAGATAGATATAGGCCAGATGTTGAAAGACTTCGTGTGCCATGATAAGGAGATTTTGTGGGGTTTTTTAACGGTACGGGGGAGCTATTGAAGGCTTTTATGTCAGAGAGAAAAGGGATGGAATTTGTGATTTGGACATGATCATTCAGATAGCAGAGAGGTGTCTGAGCGGGTGATTCTGAAGGCAGGACCATTAGTTCCAGAGATTATTGCGGTGTCCATATGTGAGGTGGTGAGGACCGCTGTCACGTTCAGTAGCAGTGACTGTGTATCAGGAGGTGGATTGGATGGATCATAAGACACATTTTTGAGGCATTTTGGAAGTAGATTGCTTACTGGCAGGATATGGAGGTGCATTAGAGGGAAGAGTCTAGGAGGACTCCCAGGTTTTCGGCTCGGGAACTGAACTCATGTGTGTTTGCTAGGGCTGCCGTGACAACATACCACAGATTGGGCGGCTTGAGCAAGAGAAGTTTATTTCCTCACAGTTCTGGAGGCCAGAAGTCCGAAATCCAGGTCTCTACCGCTTTGGTTTTTCCTGAGGCCTCTCTCCTTGGTTTGCACCTGGCTGCCTTCTTGTGTCCTCACATGGTCCTTTCTCTTTGTGTGTGCAGCCCTAGTGTTTTGTTTATTGTTCCTTTTTGTGTACAATTTCCTTTTCTGATAAGGATACCAGTCAGATTGGATTAGGGCACATTTAAATCTGGACAGAATTCAGCTCGTAAATGTATGACTCTGCTTTAACTGAGATCCAGAAGGCATGGAAAGGATGAGATTGGTTTGGGGGTTCATCGTGCTGGTGCCCATGGAACCCCCAAGTGTGGATGTCATAGGCAATGGCACACATCAGTCCCACAGCATCCTGGGCAGTTTTCTCTGACTGCCCTTTTGCTGTTGAGGGTGGGTGGTGGATCGAGGCATGGAAGGGGCTGCAGGTGCCGGTGAGAGGGTAATTGAGGTGATTAACCATGGAGTACATATGTAAACGTTCAGAAGAGAAAAACCTGGACTCTGGTCCTTGGTATACCCACGTTGCAAGATCATTTAGCTTATGAAAAGTAACTAAACCTAAATGTTTTTACACTGTTGATTAGATTTTTACCCTAATTAATTTTGTACTCCTGTACTAATCGACTTTGCTACATATGAGAAATGTGTACAAACTTAACAAAACTATTTTATAATTTTAGAAGTGGGAAATATGTGTACAAACCTGTCATGAATCAAACATGTTGTCCTCAGTACACAATAAGGTAAGAATTTTGATTAATATAATATATTCTATTAATATGAAGATTGTGTATAATTTTTTAGTAGACTCTTGCTTTTTGAAGTGTCTATTTCTGTCTAGGTAGACATTCTTCATAAAGAAAAGCAAACAAGTTTTTTTCTACGTACTCATACTATATTCATGTGCCGATCAATAGCTGTTAATAATACTGCTTGGTTTCGATATAAATATGGTATGAAAAATACACTATTTAGTAATCTAGTCAATAATACGTGAAATATTGGGAGAATATTGGCAAATACTTAAATTAGTTTTAGATATCAAATTTTTATCAGTTTAGCTTATGGCTTTGCAGTTCTCTGGTGTGTTACTTGACAACAGTTGTTTCATTCAGGCAATGCCACAGGATCCTATATAAGGGCGAGGAGGGCTGACACTTAATCTGCGTCTGTTCAGAGTCTGGTTTTCTTCACTGGAAAACTCGAACTAAAAGTCTGTTTTCCTACAGAGTGTTTGCTTGATTTTTCTTAATATTTTGTGTTTCCCCTGTGCCCCCCTTACTCTGCCCTAACATGGGAGGATTTTTCCCTTCTCTGATTATGCAGGTCCTCCTCTTCCCCTCCCTCTTCCCCTTCTTCTGGTAGAAAATAGGGAAGGTACGTTAACATTGTGAGGCATATGTCTGCAGTTTCAATGTGTATGTATACTCTAGATAAAAACACAAACACAGTTGTGTCCATCATGCTTGGCATGTCCCCACAGCTGTCTCCCTTAATTACTCTTTTTTTTTTTTCCTTAATTACTCTTAACTTGTTTTGGGGTTGTAGACTGTTTTGAGAATTTGACGGTTGCAGATCCTCTCTGCAGCAAAACAAAACAAGACAGGGAGCTGTATAGACAAAAATAATGTAACATCTAACATATTAGTTTTAGGGTGATCACTGACTTTGAATAATTCACTGCTTCCCGGTTAAGAATCCTTTCTCTTACATAATTGGTCAAAGGACTGGTACAATAAGGAGAAAAGATGGGTGTCTGGAACTTTTAGAGTGGTACTCTAATTTTTTTTTTTCTCTTCAGTTTTCCATGTCTTTTGGGAGATTTCCTCACCTTTATTTTCCAAGTCTTCTGTCTTCTATTTAACTTTTAATTTCTTCTTATTATATCTTATTATTATATTTTTACTCCTAAGAGGGATTTTTGTTCTTGGACTCTGAAATTTTTTGAGATTCCCTTCTTCCTGTATACTGTATGTCTCTATCCTCCAAGTTACTTTCTCCAGGTTTTTGGCACCTATCTTTGTTTTAGAGGCCCTCCTCAAGTGTCTGGTGATTCCAACCTTCCAGTGTCCCATTGGAAATTTTATGTACCCTGGTGGGTCTCGTCTACTGTGGGCTTTAAGTAGGGTGATCTGGCTAGCCTGTTCTTTGGGAGAATCTCTGAGGTCAGTATTTTTAGTTCTGATCACATTCTGGAAAGAAAGTATTATCTACTGATGTTCTGGGGCTGGGTTGGAGAAGTGGGTCTTGGAGGTCTCAGCATTCAGCATGTATACTTCCGTTTACGCTTACTGTTTGCAGTACACTTCCATTCCTATCAGCTGTGCCTGTATCCCTCAAGTAAGAGGCCTTATTTTTCCCTTTTCTGAAAAGTTTTCAGTTTTCTGCTGGGTTGTGTAGAGAGTCATATGTGCAGAGTCGGGGAGAGTATCAGATATATAAATCGCTTCCAAAACAGACTTTCAAGGGATCTTCCTATTTTCACTCTCATCTCCCAGGGTATCAGGTATGGCCAATCCCTGAGACTTTTAGGGGTAATTAGAGAAAATTGGATATTTTTTTGGCTTTTCCCACTTTTGGCTTAGGATTCAACTTTTCTTTGGTCTGCTAAGTCAGTTATCACTTGTACATCTGCTTTCTAGCTTCCAGCATTTCTCCCATTATTTTTTTTCCTAGTGGTTTATGTCTTTTTTTTTTTTTTTATAGTCCTTTAACTGTATTTTTGTGAGATTTGGGGTGGGATTAGAGGCTACATTAAACCCTGTCCTATTATTCAGAACTGATTTTATTTCTTCACAGTTTGAGTTCACTTTTTAAATATTTATTTTGCTTTCCTAGGTGCCGACCTTTACAGTTTCAGCCATCAAAATCTCACAAGAAGGTTTTGAAAAAAATGTTGAAATTTCTGGCTAAAGGGGAAATTTCAAAAGGAAATTGTGAGGGTAAGATGAGATGGGGGTCTAAAAACTGTTTACCTCAAATAGATGTTTCTTTCCAAGGTTCTCACTTTCAGTCATTTCTTAGATAGGGGAAGGAGGTCCAATACAATCAGGTACTACTGTTACTCTGATGTGATGATGACTTCTCTTAGCACTGCTGTTACTGTTACCGCTGGCCCCCAAATCAAGTATATGGGGAATATATGCCAGGGAAGGTCTGGCTCAGGAAGAAGAAAGGACCATTTTAAGGATGTGATTTCCTGGAGTTTATTGAAATTTTAGTTTTCACAATTCTTCGAGAACTCTTAATTTTATTTGATCCTAATAATATCCTTATAAAGAAGTAGAAAGTGATACTGTCTCTGGAGAATAGATGCTTATCTGCAACTCACACAAGATTGCGTAATCGCAATGCTGAGTGAAGCTCAGAGTTTCCATGTTTGAGTAAGGTTTTTTTTTTTTTTTGCGGTACGTGGGCCTCTCACTGCTGTGACCTCTCCCGCCGCGGAGCACAGGCTCCGGAAGCACAGGCCCAGCGGCCATGGCTCACGGGCCCACCCGCTCCGCGGCACATGGGATCTTCCCGGACCGGGGCACGAACCCGCGTCCCCTGCATCGGCAGGCGGACTCTCAACCACAGCGCCACCAGGGAAGCCCTGAGTAAGGTTTTTAGTAAATTATATTGCCTGAAGTTGTCTCTTATTTTCAGATGAATTCTGAATTGTGAGTGGATTTCCTAAAAGATCATTAGTAACATTTAATTAACTTGGGTTACAGATACTTCGCTTTTTCAGTGTTTTTGCTGCCTTGTTTTTTTTTAATGTTTTCCTATAGGCACTACCTAATACATGACCATAAGAATTGGGAATGCCACCCATTCTTAGAGCTCTTTCTCACTTCTGCCATAGGAAATGCCTAACTCTGGGAGCCTCCCAGCCCTGTCTTAGCTTGTTAATTCATTCCCCAGGTATGTTTTGAATGCCTGCGATGTTCTAGTCCCTCTTTTAAGCACTGGAGATACAGTGGCCAGCAAAACAGGTTTGTTCTTTGCCCTCGTGCACTGTGCTTAACAGAGCAGAATTCAGGACAACTTGGAGCAGACTTGGCAGCAAAGAGGCCAGAAGGCTCTGGGTCATACTGGAAACATCAGAATTCTGGTGTAACTCTGTTTAGTGTTGTCAGTAATATAACCTTAAAGGTTAAACAGATTTTCGTGGTTAGTCATTATGCAGTTTTTTTCAGCAGCCAGGAATCATGTTCTCAGTTTCAAAAATTAATACTTAGATAAGTTTTGAGGATGCTGTCCATTAGTAAATTGAGGATTGCCTGTTTTTTTATGTAGCTTTTACATTTGGTTTTTTATTTGACATGTTGTAGGCTTCTGAATTATTTATGTCTGCACTCAGTTCATAGGAGTGATGTACTCATTAGGGTAAGAGACTAAACAGCTGTAACAAAGAGACACCAAAATGCAGTGACTAAAAAATGATAGAAGTCTGTTTCTTTCCTCACATAACAGTCCAGTGTGGGTGTTCCAGGTCGGCCTGCAGCCCTGCTCCCCCCTCCCCACCCCCCACCCCCGCCATTCTGGGATTCTCTTCAACATGTGATTTTCAAGGTTGCTCTGGTTTTTACTAATCGAGCCAGTGGGGAGGGGAAAGGGTGGAAGTTCAGGGTTACAAATTTCCTTTAAAACAAGTGAGGCAAAATTGAACATGTCAGTTTGGTTCTGTTCCATTGGCGAGAGCTTGATTACACCTTGTGAAGGGACTGGCACGCTCCCTTGCCGGGGTGCCACAGTCTTAACCGCAGCCCTGACCCTGGAAGATGGGAGAATGGATCTGGTGGACACGCAGTCGTCTCTGCCACATTGGATAAAAGGGGGCTTTTTTTCCCTGTGTGTATTTTAATTGTGTCAAATGGCCTGGCTGATGGACTTTGACCTGTTTTGATTTATAGATGAGCCCATGGAGCCCACCATGGAGGATGCCGTTGCCAGTGACTTTGCATTAATAAATAAATTGGATATACAGTGTGACCTTAAAACGCTCAGTGATGACCTCAAAGAGAGCTTAAAGAGTGAAGAGAAGAAGAAAGGAAAGAGCTCAGAGAGGGAAGAATCTAATGAATTAATCCAGTCACAAGATATGGAAGAGAAATTGGACTCTGGTGAACCGTCACAGTCAGTAAAAGTGCATACAGCTCCTCAGCCAGGTATTGAAAGTGTGTTATCAGGACATATTAAAGTCGTATTAAATAATTTTCTTTGTGCTTGAGACATTGTAATCCCTGGGTGCTCTCATGAGCTAAAAAAGTGAATTACTCATGAAATCTGTGAAATAGATCCCTGTTTTATATACCTTATTATTACCTGGATTTAGGTGAACAAATTGTTTAAAAAACCTGAAATAATAGCCTTATTATCCCCTAACACAGACATTTTAAAAGAGTTCCATTTCTTTTTACTACCTTAAGGCATTAGCAGTTTGAGAATAAAATTTTTGTCCGTGAGAGGGTATGGTGCTAAACATTTTTATTTTTAGTGTTAAATGAGACAAAGTAAGTTTTAGATATTATGTTCGAAATACAGACATTGTGAAATTCTTCACTTTATCATTAGATTTCTTTATGCAATCAAAATTAATTTTAGTTTGAAAACTTTCAGATTAAAAAGAAAAATTTCCAGGGAGTTCCTTGGTGGGCCTAGTGGTTAGGATTCCACGCTTTCATTGCCGTGACCCAGGTTCAGTCCCTGGTTGGGGAACTGAGATTCTGCAAGCTGCTCAGCCAAAAAAAAAAAAAAAAAAATTTCCACATGTTGATATTTAATCTCACCTTTAGTAAGGTGAGACTTCTTTCTGTATTATCACTTATAAAAGAACTGGCTTAGAAAATTTATCCAGCATTAAATGGATTTATTATATATGTGTGCACGTATGTATGACTCAAAATTATTTCATTAAATGTAAATTTGCATAGTTACTCTTCAATTCTTGAGTTTGTTCTTATATTTATTTATACAAAATAATCCAAGGGAGAGATTTTTTAATATTATTTTAGTTTTTTGTTTAAATTATAAGTTACATGTGTTAAAGCACAGAAAACTTTGTGTTTTTACTGAATAGTTTTTTTTTTTGGTGGTATGCGGGCCTCTCACTGTTGTGGCCTCTCCCGTTGCGGAGCACAGGCTCCGGACGTGCAGGCTCAGCGGCCATGGCTCACGGGCCCAGCCGCTCCGCGGCATGTGGGATCTTCCCGGACCGGGGCACGAACCCGTGTCCCCTGCATCGGCAGGCGGACTCTCAACCACTGCGCCACCAGGGAAGCCTGCCCTTTTTTTTTTAATCTAAAATTCTCATGGCATTTAAATTGTTTGTCCGAGATTTCATCCTAATTGATAAGAATAGTCCAGTAAAATATTTTGAATGGTTTAGATCGTTTCTTTCAACTCTTACTCTCTTGGGCATTAGGGTCGGTCAGTTTGTTTACCATTTTTATTTTTTATTATAAAAATTACTTATAGTTTATAAAATTTGAAAAACCTTCATTTTGGAGAATTTCAGAGACAAATGTAGCCTGAATATTGTAATGAATTTCCAGGTACCCTTCCCTCATTTGAAACAATTACTGACTCATGATGTCCACTCTTTTTTTTTCTTCTAGTTTTATTGAGTTATAATTGACATACGGCACTGTATAAGTTTAAGGTGTACGGCATAATGATCTGACTTACATCGTGAAGTGATTCTCACAATAAGTTTAGTGAATATCCATCATCTCAGATGGGTACAAAATTAAAGAAATAGAAAAAAATTTTTTTCTTGCGAAGAGAACTCAGGATTTACTCTCTGAACAGCTTTCATCTGTAACATACGGCCGTGTTCATTATATTTATCGTGTTGTACATTACATCTCAAGTAGTGATATTTATCTTACAGCTGGAAATTTATTCTTGTTGACTTGCCTTCATCCAGTCTCCCCCTTGACCACAAATCTGATCTCTTTTTCTATGAGCTTGTTTGTTTGTTTGTTTGTTTGTTTTTGAAATGATTGGCCATTCTTACTCTTCCAGTATTGTATTGAAGCAAATTCCAGACATTATATCACGCGGTATTTCAGAATGCATCTCTAAAAACTAAGTACTTTAAAAAACATTCACAATACCGTTATTGCACCTAAGTAAAATTCCTTAATGTTGCTGAATATCCATTATTTAAATTTCTAAGTTTTTTTTCAGTCTTTCTTTTTTTTAACTTTTATTTTATTTATTTATTTTTGGCTGCGTTGGGTCTTTGTTGCTGTGTGGGCTTTCTCTAGTTGTGGAGAGCGGGGGCTACTCTTTGTTGCGGTGCGTGGGCATCTCATCGCTGTGGTTTCTCTTGTTGCGGAGCACGGGCTCTAGGCGCACAGGCTTCAGTAGTTGTGGCTCGCGGGCTCTAGAGCACAGGCTCAGTAGTTGTGGCACATGGGCTTAGTTGCTCTGCGGCATGTGGGATCTTCCCGGACCAGGGATCGAACCCGTGTCCCCTGCATTGGCAGGCGGATTCTTAACCATTGCGCCACCAGGGAAGTCCCAGGTGTACTGATTTTATACGGATGATCTGTTTTCATTCTGCTGAAGCAATTTATTGATTTGGGGAAATCTGTATCCCGTAAATAAACTGAAATCCTAATTTGCTGCCCATTGCAGTGTGACAGTACATAAATACAGTGTGAAACAATCACGGTAAGGATTGCTTAGTCCAGTGAATTCATTACTGTAAAGATGACATAGGTGGTCTTTCATTAAAATACTGAAAAGTTGTTTCTCAGTTCACTCTAGATAGTTTTATAATTTGTTCATAATTTTAAAACTTTGGTAGGAATGTAATTTTGAGTAACTGTTAGGAAATGCAGGTATTTTTCCTTATTACTATTTACGGGATGTTGATAGGTGAAATAAAACATTGTTTTAGGTATTGCTGATACATATAATAGCTAATAAAAATAGATGACCCTTTTTTTTAATTGGAGTGTAATTGCTTTACAATGTTGTGTTTTTGCTGTGCGATGAAGTGAATCAGCTATATGTATACCTACAGCGCCTTCCCTCTTGGACATCCCTCCCCCTCCACCCCCCATTCCACCCATCTAGGTTGTCACAGAGCACCGAGCTGAGCTTCCTGTGCTTTATAGCATGTTCCCGCTAGCTATTTTACGCATGGTAGTGTATATATGTCAATCCTAATCTCCCAATTCGTCCCACCCTCCCCTTCCCCCCGCCGTGTCCACATGTCTGTTCTCTACGTCTGTGTCTCTATTCCTGCCCTGCAAATAGGTTCATCTGTACCAAAGACTAGATGACCCTTAATTGAACAGTGGCTAGTTTTATGAGCTGCCCATGCATTAACACATTTAATCCTTAGGAACTCCACCGTTAGGACTGGTTATTATCTTTCTTGTACAGGCGAAGAAACTTGCCCAAGGTCATCTAGCCAGGTGTGACAGAGCTCACCTCAGGTAGCCCGTGTCAGCGTGTGTGCTCTTGACCAACAGGCTGTTGTGCCTCTCAGGACAAATTTGAGAAAAGACGCGTTCCCTGGCCAAAGAAAATTAATTCTCTAAGGCAACAACAGAGTGATGGCTAATTATGGAATTAGTTTTTTGTTACTGGTTTATTAGACTCATTCAGAGTTTTTTTTTTAATAGGTAAATTTTGTTTTTACTTGGAAAACATGTAGTGAAGTTGTATTATAATATGGTCTCACTATCACTGTTTTCTCATCAAATTAGTTGCTTTTGACCAGGTCTTGGTCTCTGACAAGTCCCTTAACACTCTACGTCTTAATTTTCTTCTCTGTAAAATTGACTTTTATATGATTTGTGAATACTGTTTCAGGATCCTGAATTTTTAAAAAAGCGTTTTTCTTTGTTTAATTAGTGGCTTTTAAAAAAATTACAAAGTTATGTTTAGTGTTAGAAAAATTGGAGAAAAGAGAACACTACAAAAAAAAAAAAGGAGGAGGAAAGTCCTTTTTTTAAATTTCTAAACCCAAGTAAGATGACTGTTAACATGGTGATATATTTCTTTCCAGGTTTCTTCCTAAATATTTTAATTATATATATTTATACATAATTTTTTTTTAATAAATTTATTTTATTTATTTACTTTTGGCTGCTTTGGTTCTCTCTTGCTGTGCGTGGCTTTCTCTAGTTGCGGTGAGTGGGGGCTACTCTTCGTTGCGGTGCGCGGGCTTCTCATTGTGGTGGCTTCTCTTGTTGCAGGGCACGGGCTCTAGGCACGTGGGCTTCAGTAGTTGTGGCTTGTGGGCTCTAGAGCACAGGCTCAGTAGTTGTGGCGCACGGACTTAGTTGCTCCGCGGCATGTGGGACCTTCCCAGGCCAGAGCTGGAACCCGTGTCCCTTGCATTGGCAGGTGGATTCTTAACCACTGTGCCACCAGGGAAGCCCATGTTTTAACATTGAATAATGACAAATCCCCTAAAATTTCTACAGCATTTAAAATGGCTGTTTGATATTCTGTTGCTTATTTTTAAAATTGTGTAATTCTATAATTGAGCATTTAGATTACTTTGAGGTTTTCATTTGTGTTCATTATTTGCCTCTATCTCTTATGATTTTCTTGGGATAGATTCCTTGAAAACAACTTCCTAGATTAAAGGGTACTCACTAAAATTTGTGGTTTATAATAGTAAAAATTGTTATATTTTAAAGGATTATCAGTTTGATATTTGCTCTTTTAATTAAAACAAAACTCAAATTGGAGCAAAACTAATGAGACCCCCCTCCTCAGTTAGATAGAGAAGGACACAAATATCTTGAACTAAGCAAGGATATTTTTTCATTAAAAAAAACCTGCCGGAGTATGTTCTGGGATCAGTCCTCATTTACACCTGGTTCCTAAGCATTTATCTCTGTCACCAGTGATAAATGCTTAGGTTTCAGAGAAATGTCCCTCAGAAATGGGCTGGAGACAGCAGTGTCGTGAAGCAGAAGGGATTTGATTATGTTCCTTTTACAAAGGCAGAGAAGTGGATGAATATGTAAAAGAAAATGTTTCAACAATAAGAGCTGCCTGAAAAGTTTCTGTTACTATTTACTTTCTCTGGCAGTTCTTCTTCGAAGGTAGAATTTAAAGATCAACTTAGGGGTCTACACCATGAGCCTCTGAAACGTCTACCCGAAGCTCACCTAACAGTTGGAACTCTTTGTACTGATTTTGTGGAACCTTTGAGACCTTTAAAAAATATTTCTAGAGCCAAAAGTGATTGGTCTAATATTTTGAAATTCTTTTTTAGGCAAAGGGGCAGATTTGAGTAAGCCTCCATGTCGAAAAGCAAAGGAAATCCGGAAAGAGAGGAAAAGGTTAAAACTCACGCAGCAGAACCCAGGTGGAGAACTGGAGGGTTTCCAGGTTCGGTGTCAGCCACCGTCTTTGTTCCCACCAAAGGCTAAATCCAACCAGCCCAAGTCACTTGAAGATTTAATTTTTGAATCTTTACCAGAGAGTGCGTCACACAAGTTTGAGGTACTTTGGAAGGTGTTTTTTGTTTGTTTGTTAGCTACTTTGTTTTTTTTCACTTGAGATCATACAGTTGATGTTTTGCTGTTTATATAATGGGAAATTAAAGTGAATTGGGATGGAGTGGCATTTATATTTACTAAGTTAATTGGTACTTTAGAAAAACCTTTTTGTTTTTCTTTAGGATTTAAAAAGTAGGGAATTGGCTACTAAAGTAGTGAAAATTCTAGTTTTAGTGTGCTGTTATTTGAGGTACTCTGGCTTTTTGTATATCTTGATTGAAATTTAGTAGAGTGAAAAATAAAAGAAACTGTTTTAAAATTTCATTTTTGGCAGCTTTGGTTTAGGTAGTGAAAGAGAATAGATCACAGTAGGCAAATCACTGTTTCATCCATTCTCATTTTCTGATCTTGATCAAGGCAGCAAATGGTATTACATATGCAAGCCAGCAGTTAGGAATTAACTAAACAGTCCTAAATGTACTACTATAATCATCTCATTAATTCCCCCCAAACCAATTTAGACATAGTGTGAGTATGCCTAGTCTTAAGAGTGTTCCTCTTATTTTTCCCAAATAGATTTATATTCCAGGTGAAGTCTAGATTTTTCAGTATTAGTTTGGTATATTTATAAAATTTTTTTCTAAAACATTAGCCATAATGATTTTATTATATTCTCCTACCTGATTAATAACTGGTCAGCCTTTGAATTTACAGCTTAATATAATCTAAGAGCATCACTTATCACTGAAAAACCTGATATTAAACATTTACTTTGATGCAGTTTAAATCTTAGGGCAATATATATTATCAGATATAAATGTTAACAACTTTGACTATTATAATTCCTTGGCTACTCTGTTTTGGTATTGACTTTCTCCTACCCAAATTGTAAGGAGAATGGAACACACTACTGAATACTTAAAATAGTTTATCAAGAGGTTTTTATCTTTTGATCAAATAATAATGTATTCAGGGCACCAGGCACACCTAATATAACAGTTCTTCAGTAGGCACCTTTTACTTTTTTAATGTAATGATATCCAGGATGGATAGATTTTTGTTATCCCCTGGGTGTCACTCTTTCATGAGAGCAACTACTTCTCGTGGCACAAGAAGTTTCCAGTTGGAAACAAGAAGTTTCCAATTACGCCTTTCTATTGTATTACATTTGATTTCGTGTTTTACTCTTCTATTTTGCTAACATATTTTAACTGGTTAGTAAATAACGTTCAAATAAATGTTAGCCATTACTATGTACAGTTACTGCTTTTAATGCATCCTCATTTTAGATATGAGGAAACTAAGGTGCAGAGAAGTTAATTTATTTACGTGACTAAAATGGTGACTTTAAGATTTGAGTAAAGGGAATCTGACCTTAGAGTCTTCATTTTAAACTATGCCATGAAATAGGAACACGTTTTGAGGGTTGTCTTTTACACTTACAGAAGACAGTTGTAAGTTTAGAGTTAATGATGCATGAAAGAGTGTCCAAAAAATATATTCACATTTTCAATCTTTTGGATTGTTTTACTGAAGGTGAGTTGTGTACAGCTAATATTAAAGAGTATTTATTTGTGTCTGTGTCTTGAGTGCCAGAAGTATTCTACTGTTTTACAGTAGAGGCAGTCTTACATAATTCAGTCAGTCTGAGAGCTTAGTCTTAGAATTTGGACAGGATCCTCTGCCTTCTTAGTGAGTCTATAATTTGGAGAAATAACTTTTTTCTTTATTCACTAACTGGTTGATTTTTAATGTTAAAATATTACCGTTATATGTTCATGCTTTAATATTTATATTGGAACTTCGGGGCTTTTTTGGGTGGGAATAACTTAATGCATAGTCCATGGAATAAATAAATGAATTAATGAACATTGTTTTTTAACTCCTTCTGAAGGTGAGGGTGGTGAGATCATCTCCACCAAGTTCTCAGTTCAAAGCCACATTTCAGGAGTCTTACCAGGTCTATAAACGCTACCAGATGGTTGTTCACAAGGACCCACCTGATAAACCAACTGTGAGCCAGGTCAGCAGGCCAAGTGTAATTTTTCTGTGCAAACGCAACTTTCCCCTCTATTTGATATCACTGTGTGAATTCTTGGTTTATTTGTGGTACATTTAATTTATATTCAATTTGCAGTGTATCTGCAAAGAGATAGGACCATGGAATACTGGACATTCTGAAAGTGCAGATTTTACCTGATGCCATGTTAAGAGCCTTCCATGTATAATTTCAGAATGGAAAGTAAAATGAAGTATCTCTATTTAAAGTCACTGTGTTTAGATGCATTTATTTAAGAGTTAGTGAAAAGGCGATCTCTAAGTTAAAATATTTATGAGAAAAAAGTCAAAAAAACACCAGCTATGGTAGGCATACTTTGTACAACGCAGTTAATATGCTTTATCTCCATTTAAAAGTCATGTGTAGAAAAAGATCATAACAAATAAATTACTCTTCGTTCATGTACTACCCGTACACAACTGAGTGGGACTAGAAAAGTAAGATAGTAGAATGTTTTAATTGAAGTCCTCATATACTTATAATTTTACAAATCAAATTACCCGAGAAAAATCTGGAAGGGGAAAAAGTTTAAAGCCCTTAATATAAGTAGAGGTGACACAGGTAGTGGCAATTAACATGAGGAGCAATAGTGACTCTGCTGTATGCAGAGAACCACAACAGGTAGATAGAGAAAAAAAAAAACAAAAAGAAATTGTCCCGGCCCTTGTGAGTTTAAATTTTTCATGAATATTGGTGCACAGTTCGTGCTTCACGCTCCGTGCTAGTCAACCTGTCCCTAGGTTTATTCGTTTTATAGAAATTCCAGCGCTGAGCTTTGGAAGTGGATTTGCGGAGATCTTACTCTAGCCTCACCTTCAGAAGCATATCATCAGGCAGAGGTGTTTCAGTAGCGTTTGCTTGTATCTTCCTTGCTCTGAAGGTGAGGCTAGTACCTGTCTCCTTTGAGGACCCCGAGTTCAAGTCGTCCTTCAGCCAGTCATTTTCTTTATATGTCAAGTATCAAATGGCCATACACCAGGACCCGCCTGATGAATGTGGGAAGACCGAGGTACCTTTTGCTAAATGTTTTTTTCCTATGTTGATGAGGTTGTCTATGAAGAAGCATAATATCAATATATAACCTTCTTATTCCATTTTCTTATCTGTTAAGTAGAGTTGATGATCCTTACATTGTGTACTACTGAACTTTTGTGAAAACAAGTTATACATATGATCATTTTAAATCCCTTAGAAAAAAGGATATGTTTTAACTCAGTGTTCTCTCCAGGAACCTGAGTGTATTGTGTTTACACATCAGTCATTGGGCTAAGACAGCAGACGTCACTGAGTGCTCTTTGTGCCAGACTGTGCCACAGCACACAGGGAGGAGTCTCTGTCTTCAAGGAATTGATGATCAAACGGGAAAGACGGACCAATAAACAAATATATCTTAAGAAGAAGCATGTGGGGAAAAGCTGAATGTGTTGAGGTTACATAGAGCATCATTTAACATGCATTTATCGAGGGCCTGTATTTTCCAGCTGGAGATATTTAGATGAATAAGAGATTGCATACTTTCCACAGTCGGACAGTGATGTTTTGGAAGAAAGATGACAACAGATGCAGAAGGATTGAAGTTTTGATTTTTTGTTTTTTTTTTTTTAATGACATAGGATGTGTTAGCTTAAAAGAGATGATTAATAAGGCAGGAGTTAATGCTGCATGTTCCCTGGGAGAATGCTGACTTCTGGGTCTCGCAGAGCCTTTCTTGGTGAAGTGTGGTCTGCAGACCCACAGCATCAGCGCAGCGTCACCAGGAATGCAGACTCTCATGTCTCCCCTCAGACCTACTGAATCACAGTCTGCGTTTTGAACTAGGTCTCCAGGTGATACGTGTGCACATTCCGATTGGAGAAGTGCTTCCATAAGTTCCCCGTTGAGACCTATAGCTGTGGGTGGTAGCATTTACAGATAAGGATTCTGAAAGGTGCAAGAAGTTCCCTTTGATATTCCCAGGAGGTCTTAATTCCTTTCTGAGCGTTATTCTTTCCTACTACCCTTGAGATTCTGGCTTTGTGCCTGCCTGCTTACCAGGTATAGATAGTTGGGCCAAAACACCCTGACATGTTTGATGTGTTCCCGTGAACCCCCTCACCCCCTTTTGGGCTTCAGGCCTCTGGTGGAGACCATTCTTGCAGACCTAGTTCAATGCGAAAGTTCATAGTCGTAACTGGGGAGACAGATGGGTAAGCAGTTCCAGTGCTGTTGGATTAGTAAGGAAAGCCACCTTAGTGGGACTGGAGGTTAGGGAGGTTTTTCTGAAGGAAGTGACATCGGAGCCAAGTCTGAAAAGATGAGTGCCACTTAACATCTGGACAGGCTCTAGGGCAGTGTTCTGTATTTAGGCATAAGGTATGATTGAGGCTTTTTAAAAAAGGCTTAAATTTACATTCACTATCATCGGTAGTACTGAACTCTGGGTACATGATTTGACCTTGTGTTTAAATAGAAATACATAATGGATTTCTTTATTGTAGCCAAATAGTTGTGCTTTAATGATTCATTTTATAGTATCACATGCTTATAGCAAATTCATACAGGTGGGAAAGTTTGTATAAACTATCATAAACTTTCCCAGCAGTATGAATTTGCTGTGTTTAGTACTTTGATTTCATACAAGTGAGTCTATTTGGCTTTGATAAATTCTTTTACTTTATTCATAGCATTTTATTTACCTGACATCTAACTGAATTCATATGGAGTTTTCAGAGACATTTGAAATGATGTTTTTCACATGGGCGAATTTGTTATCTCGCTGAATGTAGTTTCTAAGAAATAACATGAAATAACATTTTGTAAGTCAAGACTCTGTACTGTGCTTTTTTCTTTATATTAGCCTTATTGAGGTGTAATTCACATACCATTATAAGTCACCCATTTAAAGTATATGATTCAGGGGTTTTTAGTATATTCACAGAGTTGTGCAACCATCCTCACTAGCGCCAGAGTATTTTCATCATCCCCAGAAGAAGCCCCATTCCCACAGTGGTCACTCCTTGTTTATTCCCCAGACACCCCAGCTCCAGGCAGCCATATTCCACTTTCTGTCTCTGGATTTCCTTAGTCTACAATCAGTATTGTACAGTTCATACAGTTCATATAAATGAAATTGTACAATGCTGGTCTCTTGTTGACTGGCTTCTTTCTCTTAGCATAATGTTTTCAAGGTTCATCCATGTTGCAGCATGTGTCAGTACTTCATTCCATTTTATGGCTCAATTAATATTTCATTGTATGGCTATACCAAATTTTGTTTCTCTTTTCATCCATTGATGGACTTTTGGGTTGTTTTCATTTTGGGGCTTTTATAGAAAGTTTTGCTATGGACATTTGTGGACAAGTATTTATGTGGACATATGTTTTCATTTCTCTGGGGTATATACCTAGGAGTGGAATTGCTAGGTCATAGGGTAACTCTATGTTTACCTTTTGAGGAAGTGCCAGCCTGTTTTTCAAAGTGCGACACCTTTTTGAATTCCCATCAGAAGTATGCAAGGGTTCCACTTTCTCCACATGCTCAGCCACACTCGTTTATTCCTTTATTTATTTATTTTTTTAATTTTAGCCATCCTAGTTGGTGTGAAGTGGTTATCTCATTGAGGTTTTTTTTGGTCTGCTCTGCGAGGCTTGTGGGATTTTAGTTCCCCGACCAGGGATTGAACCTGGGCCACAGCAGTGAAAGCGCCTAACCCCTGGACCACCAGGGAGTTCCCTCATTGAGGTTTTGATTTGCAGTTCCCTGATGGCTAATGATGTTGAGCATCTTTTCATGTGTTTTTTGGCAATTTGTATATTTTCTTTGAAGAAATGGCTATTCACATTTTTTGCCCATTTATAATTTTTTGCCCATTTTTAAGGGACTAGATAACAAGTCCCTTATCACATATGTGATTAGAAATATTTTTTTCATTCTGTAGATTATATCTCCAGTAGGATTTTTTATTTTACAATCTGTTTTGTCTGATATTGGTATAGCCATTCCGTCTTCTTCTGGTTCCTGTTTGCATGATACTTCTATACCATCCTTTTTATCTTCAATCTCTTTGTGTCTTTGAGTTTCACGTGTGTCTTTTTTAGACACCATATATTTGGATCTTTTTTTTTTTTTTAATTTGGAGGGAGAACAGTCTCTCCCACTTAGTTGAAGTGTTTAATCCGTCCATATTTAATGTTGTTATTGATAGAGTTGGATTTATGTCTTCATTTCACTTTTTTTTCTATGTTTCATATCTTTGTTCTTTTATTTCTTTACTACTTCCTTTTGCATTAAATGAGTATTTTCTAGGGTAACATTTCAATTCCTTTAATGATTTTTTCACTATATTTTTGAGGTGTAGTAGCTGCTCTAGGGCTTACCATATACATCTTGACTCACAGGAGTGACTACAGATTTATACTAACTTGATTCCAGTGAGGTATAAAAATGTTACTCCTGAGCTCTAGTCCCTCCTCCCCCTTTTTGTGCTATTTATAACATATATGTTATAAACTCAATATATGTTATAATTATTACCTTATATGATTTTATGTCTTTTATAAAGCTGAGAAGAGGAATAGGAACAAGTGTTTGTTTATAATTTGTTAAAATTAACCTGACTTTCCATTTCTGGTTCTGTTCATTTGTTCCTGTGGATCTGAGTTACTATCTAATGTAATTTTCTTACTGTAGTTCAGCTTTGTTCCCGTCCACCTTCCTTATGATGCTATTGTCAAACATCTTACTTTCCTGTATGTTATAGTGCCAACAGTACAATTATACACATATTATTTTGTACAATTGCTTTTAAAATCAGTTAAGAGAAGAAAGAATACACACATGTATTTGAGAAGCCTCTGATGTCACGCCCTGGGGCCTCGGCCGTGGACGTTGCACAGTCCCCCTGGGATGACGGTGGTCTTACTAGTGTTCTCTTTGTCGCCTTCCCTGATGCTGTTGAGGTGTTTTAGCTCTGTTGGTTTCACATCCAGCTCTCAGGCTCCACTAACTGCTGACTGTTCGCCGCAGTGTTTTCGGCAGTGCCCCAGGGCATACATTTGTTTTCGGCAGTGCCCCGGGGCGTACATTTGTTTTCGGCAGTGCCCCGGGGCGTACATTTGTTTTCGGCAGTGCCCCGGGGCGTACATTTGTTTTCGGCCGTGCCCCGGGGCGTACATTTGTTTTCGGCAGTGCCCCAGGGCGTAAATTGCTCCACAGTTTGATTTATTGAATTTAGTCCCCTTTGCAGCAGCAGTTTTTGAGGCGCATCTTTGAGGTTTGTTCTGACCCCAGGAGGGCTCTTCACTGTCTCTTTTCCTGTTTCTCTCTGGTAAACCAGCTGGCCTACGGTTTAGCTTGTTGCCCTCATGGAACTGCTAGCCTCCTCTTAGATGCTTCCACCAAAATCTCCATTGTTTTCAAGACTTCCCCTGGGCTTGAACTTCCCTCTGTCCCAGATGTAGTCCTGATTGCTGAGGAGCTCTCTGTTCTGTGGCCTGCCCTCTTGAGCCCCTTTGTGCCGCTGCTCTGGAGCTGCGGGCAGGGACGGTGGCTCATTTCCCTTGGAGTGACACCTCTCCTTCATGAGCAGCGCGCTGGTCAGGAGCTAGGTCCTGCTTCTGGTCTTCTCTGGGTGGATGATTAAGTTTTGGACTCATTAACAGGGAATTTTAAGACCTGTGAGCTGCCCTAGTGATAGTTCTGTGTAGGGAGACGGTCACTGCTGTAGATGAGTCCTTCACCTGCCATGTTTTCATCCTAGAAATTCTTTCTTCACTTGGCAGACTCTTGATCGCAGGTAGAGAGTAAGTGCTCTGTCTGTGGGGCTGGCTGCCTAGACGATCTGACTTGGACATGCTGCTTTGCTTCTCAGGCTCGAAGTGAGGCGTTTTATACTGAAGGGACCTAATTCTTGTCATGGAGTACAAATAGTAGTTTTCCCTTGTACCTGGCTACGGTTTCTACCTGAGGAACCAGCCAGTGTTCCTGTGCTCGGAGGCAGAGAGAAGCCAAAAAAGTCCTCCTTTGAAAAGTTCAAATGATGTCCCGACCTGCTTTATGGGCTCCATGCAGCAGCTCACTGTGTTGTGGTTTTGTCAATATAATGGGCCAAACTAATTTAATTACGTTCAAGAAAATCCATTTTTGCTTTTGTTGTTGCAAACCATTTGAAGTAAAAAACAGTCAACATACTAACTTGTAACCATATCAATGCATAACATCCATTTTTACTCTGTTGGTGACCGTAAAATAAAATCGTTTAAACACCCCAAAAAGTAGGTTATTCTTTGAGAGATTTGATGAGAATATAAATAAATATAGATTGCTTTGATATGCAGAATAGCAAGTCAGTTCTTTTTAGTAACATCTTTAGAAAAACAGCACATAATTGCAGATGGTGAGATGGCATAGGATTTAGTAAATTATTCTATATGTTTCTTTCTATTACTGTTTTCAATCATTCAGGTAGATACCAGATTTTCAGAAAATAGTACTATCTAGATAAAATAAAACAGGAGTAATTTGTCACCTATCTTTTGTATAATACAATATAAAGCCAGCATTTAATAATCTTTGTTTTTCAAAATATCAGTAATTCCATATGATATAAACATGGGATTTTTAGCTGAAATTTTATTGTTATATTTTAGAAAACAGTGTTATCTAATAATGTTTATTAAGTGCCAGTTGATCTGAGCTCTTCTAAACTATTTGAAGAACAGGCTGTAACCATAGCTCCAGTAGTCTCATCACAATTCTGAGGCATTGACTAAATTGTTTAACAAATTTTATTAAGGGCTGTCAAACATAAAGGAAAATTGAGAGAGTAGTATACTGACCACCTGGTACCCATCACCTGGATTCAACAGTGGTTAGTTTTCTGTGTTTGCTTTATCGTGTTTTGTGTGTTGAATCATTTTAACTTAGATTATGCATCATGACATTTTACTCCTAAAGTCTTTAGCGTACGTCTCTGAAAAAATAAGGTGTGCTTCTTCAAAATGCAATGTCATTATCACATGTAAGAAAACTGGTGATTTGTAAATATCATCTAGTATCTGTCTCATTTAAAAAAAATCAGTATCCAATCTAGGTTCGTAGATTACATTTAGCTGTATATTAGTTTATATTTTTCAAATTGTATAACAGCTTCTATCTTGCAACTATTTTTTGTGATATTGACTTGTTTTTTCAACTTTTTACTGTGAAACTTCTGAAATTTATGAACAGAAAAGCTGAAAGGATACAGTGAACACCCACATACTGTTCACAAAGGTTCACTGGTTGTTAATAACTTTTGTGAAATTTGCTTTGTCATCTTTTCTTTACTGGAACCATTTGAAAGTAAGTTGTGGGTATTATAACACTTCACCTGTAAGTACTAAGCATGCATCTCCTAAAATAAGTATATTCTCATGTAACCACAATGTTTATCATTCCTAAAAAGTTAACAGAAATTTTATAACATCATAATCCATATTCAGATGTTCCCAATTATACCCAAAATACCTAGAAAGCTTTTTTTAGAAAAATACTAGATCCAGCAAGGTTCCTGCCTTGAATGAAGTATTATATTTATGGTGTGTTTATAATATGGCTGTTATGTTTCCTAGGTCTTTTTAAATGTTTTTCTTCCTCATGGCATATTTTACAAGAGTGTAGGCCACTTGTTTTTAGAATGTCCTTTATTCCGTATTTGTTCCTAGTGTTCAGATTCAGCCTACATGTTTTTAGGTGTAGGTGATATGTACTTTCTAAAAAAACCCTTTTATTGAAGTGTAGTTTCATACAGGAAAATGCACATAGGTGTTCAGATAGATGAATTTTCCTAAATTGGACTCACCCTTGTTCAGAGGCGCTCAGATCACGAAATTGACTACTGCCAGCCCCTCGGAGCCCCCTCTCGTCCTTTTCCCGTCACTGCCAGTACTTTTGTGACTTGTAAGACTGCAGATCAGTCTTGCCTGTTTTGTACCGCGAGTTGGATCACGTACTCTTTTGCTCGTGGTTTCTTTCGCTCAGCATTATATTGAGTGCAATTCATCTGTAATTTTGCGTGTTGTAGGTTGCTCAGTCTCATAGCTGTATACTGTTCTAGTTATGAATATACCATAATTTATCCATTTCTACTGTTAATGGGAATGTGAGCAACTCCTGGTTTGGGGCTACTGTGAATAGTGCTGCATGTGTACATCCTTTTACATGTCTGTTGGTAAATATATGGGCACGTTTCTGTTGGGTATACACCTAGGATAGAATTGCTGTCATTAGGTATGCAGATGTTCAACTTTTAGATATTGCCAGTTTTTTCTAGGGGTTAGGCCAGTTCTTTTTGTCCTGCTGTATCGTATCAGGCAGCACATAACGTCAGGCTGCCCTGTATTTGTGCTGCTAGGTCTGCTCACTTAGATGGATGGCAGCCATCAGATCTTTTTATTGTTAAGTGCCATTTTCACCTTTGTAATGAGATCTTTCCATTGTAAAGGCACATTACTCACTATTTAAAAAGTGAGCTGTGGGATGGTATTGGTATTTTGGAGAGATTTTGAAAAATCTCTGTCCCAGTCACCTATTGTCCAGTCATTTTATCATCTTTTGGTGTTTCTTGCCTGAATCAGTTATGGGAAGGTGGGAGGGGCTGCACAATGGTGAATTATCTAATTGTTTTATTTTCTTCTACATTTATTATCTGAAATTACGTATCTTCCGTAAAGAAGAGCTTTATCTTCATTTACCTCCCCTTCCCCCGCCCCCCATCATTTTTCCTTCTGGTATCACTGTGGGCTCATGGATTTAAAAATTTTTCGATTATAATCCATTGCTATCTTTTTTTTTTTAATGCTTAAATTGTACCAAATTTGGCCAGTAGGATTCCCCTCAAGGGAGTCTAAGTATTTATTCCCTTTTTATCTGGTTCAATAAGGTGTTCCAGAGTAATGTGTTTTTCTTCTTCCGGGTTTGGAATCAGCCTTTCTCCAGTGAGTCCTAGCTCCTTTTAGTGGAGAATGGTATTTTTGTGCCTAAATCAGGATGCTAGTTATGCTCTTTAGGTACATGACAGTGGCTTCTGAAAGTCCAGGCCAGTTATCTATCTTAAAGAATGTCCCACATTCTGTATTTGTCCGAATCTGTCCTCCTGGTCTAATTTAGCTTCTTTGTTGCCCAGATTTCCTGTAGACTGAAAATTAAGTCTAAACCTTGATTCAGGTTAAACAATTTTGACAAATATGCTTCATAGGTGATTTTGTGTATATCGTATCATGTCAGAAGTTATATAATAATGGGTTGTCCCAGTATTGATGCTAATTTCAAACACTAGGTTAAGGAGGTAATGTCTAGATGTCTTCATTGTAAGGATAAGATTTTCCCTGTGTTTAGCAAGTTATCTGTAGGAGAGTTACTTCTGCACAGATGAATGTCCCCTTCGTCAACAGCCTTTCATCTCGTGGTTTTAGTATCCACTGATGATCTTTGTTTGTTTGTTTTTGCGGTTGGCGGGCCTCTCACTGTTGTGGCCTCTCCCGTTGCGGAGCACAGGCTCCGGACGTGCAGGCTCAGCGGCCATGGCTCACGGGCCCAGCCGCTCCGTGGCACGTGGGATCTTCCGGGACCAGGGTACGAACCCTCGTCCCCTGCATCGGCAGGCGGACTCCCAACCACTGCGCCACCAGGGAAGCCCTGGAGTTGGCTTCTTAATTTAATTTTAGTTTTTAATAGGTGATACATTTACATAGTTCCAAAGACAAAACTACAGAAAGAGAGATTCACTTAGAGAAGTCCCCTTTGTATATCCCCTCTACCCTGTCCCCTGCCCTCTGGTAATAACCATTTTAATTAGTGTCTGGTGTTTTTTTTTTTTTTTTTTTTAATAAATAAATTTATTTTTGGCTGCGTTGGGTCTTCGGTGATGCACAAGGGCTTTCTCTAGTTGCGGCGAGCAGGGGCTACTCTTTGTTGCGGTGCGCGGGCTTCTCATCTCGGTGGTTTCTGTTGTTGCAGAGCACGGGTTCTAGGCACACGGCCTCAGTAATTGTGGCTCACGGGCTCTAGAGCACAGGCTCAGTAGTTGTGGCGCACAGGCTTAGATGCTCCACGGCATGTGGGATCTTCTCGGACCAGGGCTTGTACCCGTTCCCCCTGCACTAGCAGGCGGATTCCTAACCACTGCGCCACCAGGGAAGCCCCTAGTGTCTGGTTTATCCTTCTAGAGTTTTGTTTGTTTTTCCAAAAGTAAACAAATACATATGAATAAGCTTATTTTTCCTCCTTTCTTTCACCAAGAAGAACATTCTGCGTACACTCTTTGGCACCTTTCTTCTCTAAAAACATATCCTAGGGATTCCTCTCCTATGATATCATAGAGATCGCCCTCATTCTTTGTTTTTTCCACCACATATTTTTTCTTAAGTGGACATACGATAGTTTATTCAAGCAATCTCCTATTAAGATTGGCTTGTTTCTAATCTTTTGCTGTTATAGGTAGTATAATTTTGTCATTTTGCATTTGTGTGAAGGTGTACTTTTTTGCTTGATCTGACATAGTGCATCAAAAGACAAAAGCTCATAGAATTTTGCTGGATATTGCCGCACTTCCTCCACAGTTGTACTCCTCTGTGCTCCAGAGTATGAGAGTGCCTTTCTCCACAGCACCCCCAAAAGAGCGTGGTATCAAACTTTTGTGTTTTTTTTGTTTTTGTATCCTTGATTAATTTTTAAAGTATTGAAAAGATGTTAGGAAGAGTGTCTTATTTTGGATAACTTCTGTGATCATAGGCTGAAATGTGTATAAAGAATTTTGTTTTGTAGTTTACTTTATATAGTTTAATGAAACAGGTGAGAGACTGATGCTGGTGGTAACACAGAAGTGGAAGGGAGTAAGCAAAAAGGTTCTAAGGAGTGATGAAGATGACGTACTGTTATTATCCCTAATAACCAGGAATATTATTAACAACGTAAATTATGAGGCTTAAAAATGATCTTTCTAAGAGTATGCTTAATGACTCATAACACTTTTCTCAATGAGAATATGAATCTTCCTTGTTAAATTTAGTGACTGAATCCAGGTTATTGCCTTAATAAAATATTTAAGCAGTGAGAAATTAGACCCTGTCTGGTCTATAAGAAGTCTGCTTGCACTAAAGAGGCAGGCTTACATGCCCCTTTTCCTCCTCATTGCAGGATAAACATGTTATGTGATTTTGTGTTTATATGTGTGCGTATCATATCATAGTTGCATTGTTTTAGAATTAAAGGAAATTTGATTTAAATTTTAGAGAAATATATATTCCTATCTCTCCTTTTTATGTGAGGTCGAGTCTTTTACCTGAAACATAGTTAGGGGGTATAGAAAGTAAACCTGGCTTGAGTGATGTGCTCATAAGTCACTGTGTGGCAGTGTATTGGACGTGTCTAGTGTCATGCAGGGAGGGCCCTCTGGTGGCATCATTGTTACGTACCCTCTCTTCATTGCTGACCACCCCTGTGGCTAGGGTGAGGGCCTGGGCAGCAGCTCCCATGGGCTGTGACTCCTCTGACTTTATTCTTCTTCCATTGTGTTGACAAGAACCCTTCTTGAACTGTTTGTTCTGTGGCTTTGTTATCTGCAGTGGACACCTGCCTACTTTTAGTAAGTCCCTATTATAGGTCTGTACTACAAAGGATTTCCTTTTGTGAGCATGCCGTTCTCTATCTAATTAAACAGCCGAGGTTCTCAGGCTTCATGGTCACCCGCGTTCCGTGTTTTCATTTTCCCTTCTACTATGTCACACATTCACAAGTTAGTGACAAGAAAACATAATCATGGAAGATGAAAATAGTTTATCACCTGCTAGATGTCTTTGTCAACACTGGAGCCACTTTTCTGGCGTAGATTACAGAGCCCATCAACTCAGTTTCCGTTCAGATTGTTTAAAACACGGCAGTCTTTGAATCCATGGATGAAGATAGTGGAAGTGTTATCCTAGGCGACAAGTACTCAATTGAATAACGCCAGACAGTTATTCTCTATTTGTTTGTAGATAGTCATAACATTGACAATGTTACTTACCATTTACTGTTTTTTAAAGAAATCTTTAAAAGGCTTCTTTAAAAGAAAAAGATGAACAAACTTTGTTTTTTAGAGTAGTTTTAGGTTAAAAGGCTTTTTTGGAAAGAAGTTCACATGTTATTTGAAAGACATATCACTAGGATTAATAAATCTGAATTTTATATTTTTACTTTAATTTTCTAAAAAAAACTTTTAAATTGAAAGTTTCAAGCGTTCACAGGGTAGAGATAATAGTTTAGTGAACCCCCGTATGCCCATCGGTCAGCTTCGGCACTGTCAGCACTTAACCTTATTTCCCCTTGCCACTTTTTGTTTGTTGTCCCTGAAATTATGCTCTTTTACCTATACATACTTTAATTTCTCTTTGCTTATTCCATCAGGTGATCTTGTATAAATTTAAAAATTACAGTGATTGAGGTATTTCAGGCTACTGTGCTTTCCCAGAAAGCACTGTTTTCTAAACTGGTTCAGAGAATTTACTGTGAGAGACTCACATATCAGGAGACCTCTGCTTCTGAGGGATATTTATTTTGGGGAAAGTTATCTTATATTCAGGCATAAATGATTAGACAGTAAGTGTGGTAAAGAAAAGTTTGCCATGTGTCCCTTCTGACCCCATGGAGCAATGAAAGGAGGTGGTAGAATACCGGACTGTTGTCTCACTCCAGCCACCAGGTGGTGCTGTAGATCTGGAACAGGTTTGTTCCTTCATCCAGGCTCAGTCCTATCCCAGTGTGGGATGTGTGTTTACAGCCTATGAAGTATGGATAATGCTTTTCTTCTGCCATTTATAAGAATTAGTTTGCATTGAGGCATTGAATATGATAATTACAAGTGATTCTTTGCTTGTTAAAGATTTAAGTATTTTCTGGAACTTAACCTAGAGAAGCTTTCAGATTCATTTTTCCTTCTTAATAGCCTTACTCTATGTATATGAAAATATTGAATAACAACTTATATTTAGAAAATTATTCACTGTATCATGCTGACCTCTTCCTTCAATTATGTAAAGAAACCAGACAACCATGTATAGGATAGGCATATACTATTTTATAAATATCTGTCATAATTAACAGAATTTGAATGATGGCTAGGTGTGAGCATTTTGAAATTTTTAAGATACTTTTTAAGCCTATTTTCTTGAGTAAAGTAGAGGGCCTAGGCAATATTTGTACAGTTCAATAAAAAAAAAAAAAAAACACTTTTTATGAGCAGCTCCTAAGTAAGGGCACTTTTGTATTGTAGTCTGTCTTAAGGTATGTTGCATGACATTTGTTACTAATAGTAGTTAAATTACCAAGATTTAAAAATCATTTACTTAAATAAATTTAGAGGAGAGGCCACAGTTTTATCCTCATGATAATGTTAATTCTGAGGGAGATGCAAAGGGGTAGAGTTAAACTAATGCTGGGGACATTTTTTCTTAAAGTTTCTTTTGGTTAATAATTTCCACAACTTGTCTCAGATCATAAAATCGTAGTGTCATACAACGTTAGAGACGGAAGGACCTTTGTGATTGTGTAGATGGTATAGATTCACTTCTCTTACTTAGAGAATTAATTTGTCTAAGATAATATGGGTGGTTAGTGGCAGAGCAATGATTCCAAATTTACGTGCTTTACACTAGACCGTGGTGGTGTCATTTGAAGACGTAAAAGTGGGCCTAAATAGTTAACATAGAATAACTGACATCAGTGAATGAAATGTTCAACATAAGCAAATTTTCCAAATAACTGAAGCATTTTTATTGTTAAAATTTTATGTCCAAATGTATTGTGTTCTTCCCTGCCTTCTCACACAGAATACTGAGCAGGACTTGTCTTGATAATGACTTGCATATTCCCTCAGGAGTGTTCTGCTCTTACAGTACTTCTGTGTACCACATGCCCTCAGACTACTGCTTTTTTCTGTAAAGTTACTCTTTTCATCTTTTTTTTTTTTTTGTGGTACGCGGGCCTCTCACTGTTGTGGCCTCTCCCGTTGCGGAGCGCAGGCTCAGCGGCCATGGCTCACAGGCCCAGCCGCCCCGCGGCATGTAGGATCTTCCCGGACCGGGGCACAAACCCACGTCCCCCGCATCGGCAGGCGGACTCTCAACTACTGCGCCACCAGGGAAGCCCTTTGCTCTTCTTTTTGCTGTCAGTTTTTACTGTGTTAGTTTGTCTGGTTTTGGCATTCTTGCCTTTTCTAATTTGTGGTTTCTTAATGTGTTTGTTAAAATATTTATTGAGCATATACTGTGTGCTGGGTAGTGTCCGAGTGGCATTTGCTACAGTTAGCAAATGAGTGGATAAATCAGATGAAGATCCCGTGCTCTTGTGGAGCTCACATTCTCGGGTGGGAAGGAGTGGCCAGAGATAGTCATTAAAGAGTGAGCACCCTGGGGGCTTCCCTGGTGGCGCAGTGGTTGGGAGTCCGCCTGCCGATGTGGGGGGCATGGGTTCGTGCCCCAGTCTGGGGGGATCCCACATGCCATGGAGCAGCTGGGCCCGTGAGCCATGGCCGCTGAGCCTGCGCGTCCGGAGCCTGTGCTCCGCAACGGGAGAGGCCAGGGCAGTGAGAGGCCCGCGTACCGCAAAAAAACCAAGAGTAAGCACACTGAATGAGCAAATTACCCAGTAGTGTTAAATGTTAAGGAAGAGAAGAGCAGATGTAAAGGGAGGAGTGGCTGTATTAGTTACTGGCTTGGAAACTAGATCACCAAGTTTATTGTTTGTAAAGTAATAGTCAAGGGGAAAATGGCAAAGGGAGTTGGAGGGATTCTTTTGCGAGTTGGGAACATAAGCATTAGGACATGCCTTCTTGAGTCCTCATTTTAACCTTTATTGCTTTCTTCTGGGATTTGAATGTCTGAAATTCTAGAGTAGTTTGATAATTGACCTCTCGCTAAGGTATAACAATATAACAGTAACCATTATAGTTAATATGTACATATTTATATTGTCTTCTGGAAGCTGAGGAATGAGACAGTCAAGCAGGATGTTTGGTGTCAGATGGAACGTGTGGCATGAAGTGGACGTTGATACTTGATTAACCAGCTGCAGAAGGAGAGATGAGCCCTGTGATAAACGATCTGGTTTGAACAGTGCGAAGATGACACCAGTACTAGTAGACAGCGCTTGTGTGTTTATAATTCTAGACATTTTGGGTAAGAATACCAATGACAGGAAGGCTGAGTAGCATCACGTGTGACGTGTGGACTCTGACCAGGCACTCTTGCCTTAACTCTCATCTTTTCCACTTATTACCTGTGTGGCTTTGAGCAGGTTCCTGCTCCCTCTGCTTTCCGCTCTTCAGGTTCCTCATTTGTAAACTTGGGGGGAACATCACATGGGGTTTGTTGTGAGGATAAGTCAAGGTAAAGGTGCTTGGCTAAATAATCTTTGACTAAACTTGAGATGGTAGGATGGGGATGATGATAAACCATTAGGAAGCATCAGAGACACCAAGGTCAGGGGCAAACAAGTGATACTTCTGGTCCATCCAGCCAACATTTGCAAATTAAATTATATTTTTCTTTGTTGTTTGTTTTTCCATTTAATTCTTATATCTGTTTGACTTAAAAGATCTTACATGTTTTAAATTTTAATATTAAATTAGAATCAGTTCTTTCAAAGGAAAAACGTAATAATACTCAAAACCATTCAGTTTGGTTCATCAACATGTGATTTTAGTCTTTAAAATACTATTATACCACATAAAATCTATAAAACGTGTCATTTGGTGAAGCTATATATGTATATTTCTCAATCGCTTTGCTTAGAACTGGAAACAAAGGAACTGTGGATGTTCCTGTGCCTTAACTCTGGTGATGGAGCTTCTTGCTTATTCTGTGACTAGATCTCTCCTTTTGAAAAATTAGCTATATTGTATTAAACTACCATAATCTGTGGTATACTTTGTGCTCGTAAACCAACTTATAAAATACTCTGTCAGAGTCAGAAGGAATATACACTTCCGAGTGCCAGGAATGGAGTAGATGCCTAGTGAACATTCATTGAATGAATGGGCAACTGAGTTGACTATTTTTAAGAAACAGCTGGATGGAAGCAACCTAAATGCCTATCGACAGACGAATGGATAAAGAAGATGTGGTACATATATACAATATTATATTTTTATGAATATAATATTCATAAGTAATATGTAATTCATAAGTTCATAAGTAATTCATAAGTAATATGAATATTACTCAGCCATAAAAAGGAACAAAATTGAGTCATTTGTTGCGACGTGGATGGATCTAGAGACTGTCATACAGAGTGAACTAAGTCACAAAGAGGAAAACAAATATCGTATATTAACGCATGTATGTGGAACCTAGAAAAATGGTACAGATGAACTGGTTTGCAGGGCAGAAGTTGAGACACAGATGTAGAGAACAAACGTATGGATGGACACCAAGGGGGGAAAACCCCGGTGGGATGGGGATGGTGGTGTGCTGAATTGGGCGATTGGGATTGACATGTATACACTGATGTGTATAAAATGGATGACTAATAAGACCCTGCAGTATAAACAAACAAACAGACAAACAAAAGAAACAGCTGGAGGGCTTCCTTGGTGGTGCAGTGATTAAGAATCCACCTGCCAACGCAGGGGACACAGGTTCGAGCCCTGGTTTAGAAAGATCCCACATGCCATGGAGCAGCTAAGCCCGTGTGCCACAACTACTGAGCCTGCACTCTAGAACCCACGAGCCACAACTGCTGAGCCCACGCGCCGCAACTACTGAAGCCCGCGCACCTAGAGCCCCTGCTCCGCAACAAGAGAAGCCCACGCACTGCAACAAAGAGTAGCCCCCGCTCGCTGAAACTAGAGAAAGCCCACACGCAGCAACAAAGACCCAACGCAGCCAAAAATAAATAAAAATAAATACATTTTAAAAAAATGTATTTTCCATTTGCCAAATGGAAAACTGCAAGAAAGAAAATAGCATTCTTGAAACTTGTGACGTGAAGCCAAAGGAAAATTCATGTGATGTCAAAGCTCTTGACAGTAGTCCTTCTATAAGAAGTAAAAGCTGAGAGAGTGTTGAGAAATTGACCCCTATGAGTTAAGCACATTTTAGTGAGTGCAAAGCTAGTGTGCTAGGGATCATCTTGTTGTGGGCACCATTGCCGTTTGTCTTTAGTTTTTGTATTTTAGGTCTGCTTTTTCCATTAAGCCTGAGGAGCTTCAAGTTTTAAAATGACCTCCTGGTAATGACTTGACAAGTGAACAGTGCCACCTATTGAGGACTGGCCTAAACAAGGAAAGTTTGTGTTTTTGCCGTGGAAATTCACATGATATGCCAAATAAGTTTAGCTAACTGCTTGCATGATTAAAAAGCAGTTGATTTGCTTCTAGTCAGTAGTTAATTATAAAAGTAAATATATACATTATATATGTGATTTTTAAAATCCAGAATATGTAAATGTGTAAAAAAGTAGGGGATATATTTGTGTAGGTCTGTAAATATTGTCTGTAAAATAACATACATGTTGGCTTTTCTGCGACAGTCATTCTAGAAATAGCTCAAAGTTTTACACGTGGAACGGCTCCCATGTTTCTTTCTCCTGGGCTGTGGAGGAATGTGATTCTTCTATTCAACCAATCATATAAATATTTAATTCCTTGCGTGTTCCAGTCACTGTGGTAGGTCATGGGGTTGCATAGATGAATAAGACACGGTCCTCTGCACATTTTAAAAAATGAAAAACTTCTTTTCATAAGTTTGCATTAATGTTTAAAATGTTAAAATCCCAATAATATTAAAGAGTAATGGAAATATATGTTACCTGGCATGATGTAGAGATATTTGATCTTGCCTGGGATCACTTGGTCTGATAAGTATGCAAGCAGTACCTATAACCATTATTCATGTGTTAATATAATCGAGTATTTTCAATAATAATTAAATTGCTGATAATATATTCAATTTCTTAGTACTTTGACTAGAGAGCTTTTTTTTTTTTTTTTTTTTTTTTTTTTTTTTGCTGTACGCGGGCCTCTCACTGTTGTGTTTTCTCCCGTTGCGGAGCACAGGCTCTGGACGCGCAGGCTCAGCGGCCATGGCTCACGGGCCCAGCCGCTCCGCGGCATGTGGGATCTTCCCGGACCGGGGCACGAACCCGTGTCCCCTGCATCGGCAGGCGGACTCTCAACCACTGCGCCACCAGGGAAGCCCGACTAGAGTGCTTTTAAAATAAATTTTGTTTTGACTGTGCTCTCCTGCTAAGAGACTTTATTTCTAAGTTTTGTGGTATTTTCTGCTTATCCCTAATTCATGTCATTCAGATTTTTGGAAGACACCCAGTTTTTCAAGGTCAATTTGGATTCTTTTACCAACTTAGTGCCATTTAAGTGATACCTAGTTTTGTCCTCAGTAATCTTTTGAGTAGTTGCTCCTCAAAAATAATACTGGAAGTTTCCCTGCAGGAAATTAAAGGAGTGTATTGAGGACATAGGTGGTCCTGAGGAGAGCTGATGAGAAGGGCACAGGCTGTTTCTTCACAGATACCAGCTCTTGGTTACTGGTGACTGCTTCTCTCTGTTTGTGGCATCTCACCTCGACCAAATGACACAATTTTGCAAAGTAGCCAGGGGCCATGAAGACACATAGGGGAAAAGAGCAAAATATGGATATTCACTTATTCGTTTATGAATTGATTAATCCAATTCACAAATGAATGAATGCATCTAGGCATTTAAGCAGCAAATATTCGTTGAGTCCCTACTATGTGCCAGGCATCATTTTAGACTCTGGGTAGTGAACAAGAGAGAAACGTTCTCAACCTCAGGGAGATTATATGCTAGTGAGGAGGATGAATAAACAAGTAAGTATGCAGTATAGTGTCAGTATAGTACATGCTAACAGGAAGAGTGAAGAAGTGGTGAGGGACAGAGGTGGTGGCGATAATTATATGAAGACGTCAGGAGAGGCTCTGAGGAGAGGGGCTGCTTGGCAGACACCTGGATGGAGAGCATGCATCTGTGCGTTTCTTTGGGAGGTACATTTCAGGCATGACATGTTCACAGAACAGCAGGAACATTGGTGAGGCTGGAAAACAAGGCGTGGCACATCTCCTTTCTTATCTGTGTCGCTTATGAGTGTTTTGTTTTTTTAATCTCTTTCTTTTTGCCATTCATTGGCTGATTTTCATTATCATAAAAATTTATGTTTTGTTGTAGACTTGTTACTTTGTTTACTTGTTACCCGAACACCTACATATCACCACATTTTAGTGTTGTTTTATAACACTGAGACTTGGTATCTTTGGGCTTTATTGCCTCCTTGGTGAATTCTGATTAATGGTTGTGTTTAGTCAATGATATAGTGAAGGGAAACATGGATTGGAAAAAGCTTCTAGGTTCTAATCCTAGTTTTGTTGCTAACTGACTGTAAACTAATGTAACATTTCTGGACCTCAGTTTATCTAGATGTAAACTAAAGCTGTTGGACTAGATAACTGCCAGGATTCCTCTTAACTGTAAAATTCTCTTGTTTCAGTGATTTTTAGGAAAAATCCCCAGGAGAAATACAATAGTTTTTTTTCTTTTTATTTCCTTTTTTAAAATTAAGGTGTGCAAATCTTGGATGTACAGCTTATTGAATTTTCACATATGTATGTACTCTTTTGGGAACTTTCTGGAATTAAAAAATATATATTTTCCATCCACGGTTGGTTGAATCTATGGATACGGAACTTGGAGGGCTGCCTGTATAAGTATATTCCAAATACCTTTCCCAATCTGGAAATACCTATACTCAATACCTAAGAAAATATTATTTTTAGAAAAATGCAATTTTAAAGTGTTTCCATTTTGTTGCATTCTTTTTTTAAGTTTATTTGTTTTTGGCTGCGTTGGATTTTCGTGGCTGCGTGTGGGCTTTCTCTAGTCGTGGTGAGCAGGGGCTACTCTTCACTGCAGTGCGTGGGCTTCTCCTTGCGGTGGCTTTTCTTGTTGCGGAGCACCGGCTCTAGGCGCGTGGGCTTCAGTAGTTGTGGATTGCGGACTCCAGAGCACAGGCTCAGTAGTTGTGGCACACGGGCTTAGTTGCTCCGTGGCATGTGGGATCTTTTCGTACCAGGGATTGAACTGTGTCCCCTGCATTGGCAGGCAGATTCTTATCCACTGCGCCACCAGGCAAGTCCTTCCATTTTGTTGCATTTTTGAACACAGTTTATAGATTAAGAAAGCAACAGATTTAAGGATTTCTCTTATTACATAAAAGTTTGGTCCCAATGTTGACTTTAAAGAAATCCTAAGGTACTTTTTCTTTTAAACACACTTCTGAAATAATTTCCACACTTCTTATGAGATATTTTAATATTTTGGGCTGGTCCTTAACTTATTTGATGTTGTAAACAGGCAGGTCTTTAGGTCATAGGGTCCCGTGACAGAATGATTCTCCCATTAGAGAAGCAAACAGGTCAGTTCTCAGCACATGATGTCACCAGCACTTGAGTCTTTCCTTAGTGGGTATTCCTTTTGGTGACTTTGCCAAGAACTCCTTTTCTTTGCATTTCGATGTGAACTCTGTTCATGGTGATTTTGTTCACTGCTGGTAATGTTGAAAAGCAACAAAATTCTTTTAGATTCTGTTATCTTTGAGTATAGCTCTTCAAGCTATAGAATTAGGGCATTGTTTTCTAGATTTATAGATTCATGTTTCAAACTTAACCTTTTAATTTTAGAAACAGGAACACCAAAGTTGGAGGTAGTAAATAATAAGTTCAAATGTATACTATTTGTGTTCATAGATACAGAGCCACTGTTTATAAAATACACAGTTATTATAGTGAACACATGAGGTAGGTGTTAGTGAGTGACTTCATTATAGCCCAGATCCCTATTGCTGTTAGAAATTGGGGAGAGCATTGCAAGGAGTAAAAGAATACGCACTGAAGTAGCTCACTAATTAGGATGTGCATCAGCAAACTGGACTCAACACTATGAGCAAAACATTATAGCTCGCTCTGTGGTTAGCGTTACGGACTTTTGTGATTCTGGGCCGATGTTAATCTTTAAAGAGGCATTTGTTACAGTTCCTTCCATGGTGTGGGCTTGAGCATTAGTCCCTTCACCAATCCAAAGTGCTAAATATTGCAAGGATCCCCTTGAGGGATATTATTGGGTAGGGACCATGACTTTTAAAGGGGGGAAGAAGAGCCATTGATTCATTGATAGTTTATATTAGATTTTTCTGACACTGTAAACAGCCATACTGAGTATTTTCAGTGAGCATTTCTATTAAGTATAGATTGGGGAAAATGATTCAGAGTTGGCAGGGGCCAGTGTTTCTTAGAATGAGTTTTGTGGAATATTGGTTCTGTGGAATGTTAATAAATGTTACATGAAATTAAAACCCAACCAACCAACAAACAGATCTCTTTGGTTATGAAACTTTGGAAAGCACTAGATTAAATGAAATTGAAGGGTTTTTTTTTGTTTTTCTAACTATATTGGGATATAGTTATGTAATGTTGTGTACCTTGAAGGTGTACAACATATTCATTTGATATAGGTACGTTGCAATATTGTTACCACCATAGAGTTAGCCAACACTTCGATCATGTCACATAATTAGCATTTCTCTTTTGTGGTGAGAACATTCAAGACTTACTCTCTTAACAACTTTCAAGTATATAGTACAGTATTGTTCTCTGTAATCACAGTGCTGTGCTTTAGATCCCCAGAACTTATTCATCTTCTAGGGTTTTTTGTTTGACTGTGGGAATTCTCAGGGCCTGTAATTTGTCAGTATACCTTGTACTTCTCTAAGATGAAGGGGAAGTGAGACAGCAATAGTATGCAGCATTTCCCAAACTTATTGGGCCATGGAATCATTTTTTAGAGAGTGTTTTGGGAACTTGACATGCCCCAGGATACCACCGGTGAAAGTGATTAGGCTGAAATCATTTTGTAGATAGAAAACTAAGACCTAAATAATGTAAGTACTCAAGTAGCTAGAGCTGGTGAGGTTCCAGACTAATTCTTAGATCACTGTTCTTTCTATCAGCAAAAAAGGAGATTTAATGGCTCAGAAGACATAGGTTTAAATATGTTAGAGTGTAAATTAGGTTTTCATTGTCATCTTTTAAGATTTATTGAAGCTTAATGTCCTGTCCAAGGTTCTGGGTCTAACCAAAAAAGGTAGTACAAGCGGTCATTTCTTTCAGCTGCATTGCTAACAAACGGAATAGGGAATAGATGTAAAAATGAATTTACAGAATTACCTGAATCAGCTCTTTTTACTAAAATTAGGATAAACAGGGTCTTAGTTCTCAAACCTTAGTTTTGACTTGCTATTAAGTACAGATTTAATTTTCATTCTGTTGATGACTTTTTAAATGGGGTGGGGAGAGAGTTTAACTTAATGTAATTTAGACTCATAATTAAAGCTTCCAAAATCTAGATAGAAAATTGGGAGATTGGGATTGACATATATATACTACTGATACTATGTATAAAGTAGATAACTAGTGAGAACCTACTGTATAGCACAGGGAACTCTATAGTCAGTGCTCTGTGCTGACCTAAATGAGAAGGAAATCCATAAAAGAGTGGATATATGTATACATTCACTTTGCTGTAAACTAACACAATATTGTAAAGCGACTATACTCCTTAATATTTTACATTGAGGTATGATTTAGGTTGATTATTATAAAATTTTAAATAAATTTAGATTATAGACTAATGTTAGATTAGTTAATTATTAGATTAATTATTAGATTATAGACTAATGCAGTCAGACTTGTCGTCTAACAGTTTGTAAGAAAGTACATGTACCAGGGTGAAAGGCTAGGGGAACAGGACCAGCAGAAGCATTTGTTAGTGCAGGGAGATTCTGGGTAATCCATATGAGCCGTTATAAGGCTTAGAATTCCACTCTGACAAATAGGTATACCTCACTGATGTTCTTTGGTTTAGGGGAAAAAATTGTGGCTTATCTTGAAAAAATGCTGTTGGGTGTTCCTTCTGCTTTATATAGGAATTTAACATGGCTCCTTATTAAATAGAAAAGGCATTTCAGGAATATATTAGCTTAAATTACTTATGTGTTGAATATTTTACATTACAAAGATAAGGGGTTGATAATAGTTTTACTGGGATATTTTGACAAGATTGGTAGCGTGTATTCTTCTCTACTGTTTATTCCCCCACCCCACCCTGCCCCCAGCAACTGGCATGGTTAATAACAAGTCTTGGAAAAAGAATTTAGCGATTATAACTGACAGGAGGTTTAACTACAATTTTGTGTTCTTGGAAAACTTTAGAAAATTTTGGTAAGCATTAGGTACTTCTCTGAAAGGAATGAGAAGGTATTATGAGACAGGCTACTGATGATGAATAGAATAATGGTACTAGGAGGGGTGAGTAAGAATGCTGCAAGAGAAGCAAGGTCAGTAAGTGACTATATAGCAATAGCATTGATCTGTGTGTATCCCTTTTCTCTTTTTATTTTTTATTAATTTTTTAAAATTAATAAATTTATTTATGGCTGCGCTGGGTCTTCGCTGCTGCACGCGGGCTTTCTCTAGTTGCGGCGAGCGGAGGCTACTCTTTGTTGTGCTGCATGCGGGCTTCTCGTTGCGGTGGCTTCTCTTGTTGCGGAGCACGGGTGCTAGGTACACGGGCTTCAGTAGTTTTGGCTCGCAGGCTCTAGAACGCAGGCTCAGTAGTTGTGGCACACAACTTAGTTGCTTCGCGGCACGTGGGATCTTCCCGGCCCAGGGCTCGAACCTGTGTCCCCTGCATTGGCAGGTGGATTCTTAACCACTGCACCACCAGGGAAGCCCCTCTTTTTATTTTCTTCCAGTTTTATTGAAAAATAATTGACATACAGCACTGTATAAGTTTAAGGTGTACAGCATAATGATTTGACTGACAACATCATGAAATGATGATCTTAATAAGCTTAATGACCATCCATCATCTCATAAAGATACAAAATTAAACAAATAGAAAAAAATTTTTTCCTTGCAGTGAGAACTCTTAGGATTTACTCTATTGAAAACTTTCATATATAGCATATAGCAGTGTTAATTATGTTTATCATGTTGTGCGTTACAACTCTAGTCCTTACTTATCTTATAACTGGAAGTTTGTACGTTTCTTGTTTTTTTTTTTTGCTGTAGGCGGGCCTCTCACTGTTGTGGCCTCTCCCGTTGCGGAGCACAGGCTCCGGACGTGCAGGCTCAGTGGCCATGGCTCACGGGGCCAGCCGCTCCACAGCATGTGGGATCCTCCCGGACTGGGGCACGAACCCGCGTCCCCTGCATCGGCAGGCGGACTCTCAACCACTGCGCCACCAGGGGAGCCCAGAAGTTTGTACTTTTTAACTGCCTTCATCCAGTTTCCCTTCCCCCCACCTCTGCCTCTGGTAACCACAAATCTGATCTCTTTTTCTGTTTGTTTGTTAGTTTTTGAAGTATAATTGACCTACAATACTGTGTTAGTTCCTGTTAGCACAACATGTGATTTGATATTTTTATGCATTTCCAAATGACCACCATGATAATTCTAGTTATGGTCTGTCACTTGTACAAAGGTGTCACACTGTTACTGACTGTATTCCACACACTGTACATTTCATGCCTGTGACTCATTTATTTTGCAACCGCAAGTTTGTACCTCCCTCACCTCTCCTCCCTCCATGTTCCTCCCCTCTGGCAACCAACTGTTTGTTCTCTGTATCTATAACTTTTTCTGTTTATGTTTGTTCATTTGTTTTAGGTTCCACATATAAGTGAAATCATACTGTATTTGTCTTTCTCTGACTTCTCTCACTTATCATAATACCCTCTAAGTCCATCCATTTGTTGCAAATGGCAAGATTTCATTTTATTTTAATTAAGGCTGCACAGCTTGTGGGATCTTAGTTTGAAAGATGGAAAGGGATTGAAATATTTCATTTTTTATGGCTAAGTAATATTCCATTGTGTGGGGACTTCCCTGGCAGTACAGTGGTTAAGATTTCGTGTTTCTACCGTAGGGGGCGCAGGTTCAATCCTTGGTCAGGGAGCTAAGATTCCACATGCTGCACGGTGTGGCCAAGAAAAAAAAAAAAAAAAAATCCATTGTGTGTGTGTGTGTGTGTGTACCACATTGCCCTATCTGTTCATCTGTTAATGGGCACTTAGGTTGCTTCCATATCTTGGCTATTGTAAATAACGCTACAGTGAACATATGGGTGCATATATCTTTTTGAATTAGTGTTTTCTTATGATAAACACCCAGGAGTGGAATTGCTAGATTGGATGGTACTTCTATTTTTAATTGTTTGAGGAATCTCCATACTATTTTCCATTGTCACTGCACCAGTTTACATTCCCACCAACAGTGCACGTGGGTTCCCGTTTTGCCACATCCTTGCCAGCACTTGTTGTTTGTTGTATTTTTTATAATAGCCATTTCAGGTGTGAGGTGAGATCTCATGGTGGTTTTGATTTGCATTTCCCTGATGATTAGTGATGTTGAGCATCTTTTCATGTGCCTGTTGTCCATCTATATGTCTTCTTTGGAAAAATGTCATTTCAGGTCCTTTGCCCATTTCTTAATCAGGGTATTTCTTTTTTTGATGTTGAATTGTATATTTTGGGTGGCAACCCTGTATCAGATATATTGTTTGCAAATATCTTCTCCCATTCAGTAGGTGGCCTTTTCGCTTTGTTGATAGTTTCCTTCTCTGTGCAAAAAGCTTTTTAGTTTGATGTAGTCCTATTTGTTTATTTTTGCTTTTATTTCCCTTGCCTGAGGAGACATACCAAAAATATATTACTAAGACTGATGTCAAAGAATGTACTGCTTGTGTTTTCTTCTAGAAGTTTTGTGGTTTCAGATCTTACATTTAAATTTAAGTCTTTACATAGAGAAGAGACTTGTGGTTGCCAGGGCAGGGGGCGCGGTGGGAGGGGGAAGGACTGGCAGTGTGGGATTAGCAGTTGCAAACTAGTATATAGAGGATGGATAAACAGCAGGGTCCTACTGTATGGCACAGGGAACTGTATTCAGTATCCTATGATAAACCATAATGGAAAAGAATATGAAAAGAATATATATAATATGTATAACTGAATCACTGCTATACAGCAGAAATTAACACAACATTGTAAATCAACTATACTTCATAAAATATTTTAAAAAATAAATTTAAGTCTTTAATCCATTTAAAATTTATTTTTGTGCATGATGTGAGAGAGTAGTCCAGTTGGATTTTTTTACATGCAGCTGTCCAGTTTTCCCAACACAGTTCATTGAGGAGACTGTCTTTTCCCCATTGTATATTCTTGCCTTCTTGCCTCCTTTGTTGTAGCTTTATCTTTAATTTTTGCCATTTTAAGTATGGTGTGTCTTTGTATGGTCTTCTTTGGGTTGATCCTGTTTGGGCTGTCTGTGCTTCCTGGACTTGGATATCTGATTCCTTTTCCAGGTTAGGGAAGTTTTCAGCTATTATGTACTGACATATGTCCTCTGCGCCTCTCTCTGTCTCTCTCTGTCTCTCTCTGTCTCTCTCTCTCTCTCTCTCTCTTCTCCTTCTGGGACCCCTACAAATGAGAATGTTAGGGCATGTGATGCTGTTACAGAGGTCTCTTAAACTGTCCTCATTTCTTTTTTTTTCTTCTTTTTCCTGTTTAGCTTTGGTGATTTCCACTGTTTATCGTCCAACTTGCCCATCTCTTCCTCTGTATCATCTGATCTACTGTTGATTCCTTATAGTGTATTACCGTTATTATTTTTTAAAATATTTATTTATTTGGCTGCGCCGGGTCTTAGTTGCGACACGTGGGATCTTCCTTGCAGCATGTTTAGTTGTGGCAAGTGAGCTCTTTTAGTTGTGGCATGTGGACTCTTAGTTGGGGCACACGGGATCTAGTTCCCTGACCAGGGATTGACCCCCGGGCCCCTTGCATTGGCAGCCTGGAGTCTTACCCACTGGACCACCGGGGAAGTCCCATAGTGTATTATTTATTTCAGTTATTGTACACTTCACCTCTGTTTGGTTCTTTTTTATATTTTCTCTTTGTTAAAAACATCTGACTCCTCACTCTGTTCATCCATTCTTCTCCCGAGTTCTTTGAGCATCTTTATGATCATCACCTTGAACTCCTTATCAGATAGATTGCTTATCTCTACTTCACTTACTTCTTCTTCTGGGGTTTTATCTTGTTCCTTTGTTTGAAACATATTCCTCTGTCACCTGATTTGCTGTTTTTATTTTTATGTATTTGGCAGGTTGGTTACATTTTCCTCCTCCTCCAGATACAGCAAGGGAGACACCCTTACAAAATATTTCCATTACTAATGTAAATGTTTTCTTGCAAAGGGGCAACTCCTACTTGGTTTTCAGAGTTTTCCCGAATTCTGCTGTTTCTTAGAAAATAACCAGTTTAAGATAATATTCCAAAGAGACACATTTTGGGGTGGCAAATTCTGCTCCCCTACATTATAGCAGGCTTTACTTTTTTTTAGAGAAGTTTTAGATTCACAGCAGAATTGAGCCATTTTTGGTACTGATCTAACATCACTGTGGTATTTGTTAAAAGGTGTCTATTTCTGTTATCAATTTCAGTGTATATACAAATTGTATTTTGCAATTATATTTGCTGTTTTATGATTATTGTTTTTCAAAGTATTACCTTCTTTGTGACTGAATATAATATGCATCATTTCATTATGAAAAAATTTACTCAGTAATTAACTGAAGGGAAAGTAGCAGTGGGTTTTTCTGGTCCACTGAAGTAGACAAAGCCTTTCTCAGCCTTTTTCGTGTCCTGTGAGTAGGATAGTGAGTGTGGGCCTTGTGATTTGTTCTGTTTTACTGCTTTGCTGACTGAGAACTGTATTTATGTGTTTCATGTTTTGGCAGCTTCAAACAGGAAGAGAATTTTTAGGTCTGTTTTGAAAAAAACTGTGACAGGAATGTTACATATGTACATGACAAAGATGTATGTAAATTATTGGAGCTTCAAGGAGAGACAATAGTTTTCTTGGAGAGTATATGCTACTCTATCATTATTTGAAGTGACTTCTGTCAGATGAAAAATTAATCAGTCCAGTCAAACTAAGAAAGAAATGGAAAATTTTATTCAAGCTAAACTGAGGATTATAACCTGGGAAGAGCCTCTCAGAAAGCTCCAAGAACTGTTCTGCCCGTTAGAAGTCAAAGCACAATTACAGAAGTTTTTTGACACAGGAGCCTGTACATTAAATGATGTATTATTGACTTACACAATCCAGATCTGCAAGTACAAAGAGCTGGGTTGTGTGACCCCTTACAAGATCAAGATGGAATGTTCTCTTTTAAGGAGTTGTCTTATTGGTGCTGGGAGAACGTTGCGCTTTATTGTTGAGGAGGTTCGGTGGATGCATAACGCAGATACACAGTGTACATTAAGGGGAGAGAGGAGGCCAAAGGACAGAGAAAAGTTTTTTATGTTTAAAATTTTCTTGTCTTGCCATAAAACATGAATTTTATTTCACACTTCCATCATAATTGATGCATTAAGTACGGCGGGACCAGGAGTGCTTTGAAATTCTAATGCAGCAGGTGTAATATAGTGAGCAGGCACATGCTGGAGAAAAGCACGGAGGCCCTACAGGAGCGCGCTTCTCATTTCAAATTAAACGTGCACCATGCCTCATTTCTCTCCTCTAGTAAAGCTGGGTAGTCTTTCAAGTGTTACTTTTTATTCTTGGGAGGAAGGGCAGAGATTGTTTATGTTAGGCTAATGTAAAAAGAATCCAAGACCACAAAGGTTGCACTTTAAATTTCAATAGAATTATGTGCTTCATATCAGCATTATGAAATTTTAAAATTTGGTGTATCTTGCACTTTCAGAAGTTTCTCCTCTAACAGTTAATATAATTGAATTGCATATTAATATCATTTAAATTAAGAAAAACTTACAGTGCCTTTATTTTAGTATACCCTGTCATCTAAGGCCTAGATGATACTTACTAGTTAATTAATTATGTGGCTTCGGTATGCACTAGTAGTCTTTTAGGAAAATATTTGCTTTAGTTTTGGGGGGAGGAAGTGTCTGATATATTTTTTAAACTTTATTATGAAAACTTTAAACATTCACAAAGCAGAGAGAATTGTATAATGAGTCCTCATATATTCATCTCCTGTCCTCACTAGTTTAATATAATGACTCTTCTTGTTTTATCTGTGCATTCCCCACCATTACTTTCCTCCCAACCCCCCAGTGGTTTTGAAGGAAATCCCAGACATCATGTAATTTCATTGAGAAATATTTCAATGTGTACCTCTAAAAGCGAATCAAATTATTTGTATTCCCAGTGAGTACTAGCGAGCTTTGTGTGGAGAGGAAGTTCCAGAGTGCTTGGAAACAGACCTGCCTTTGCATTTTATTGTAGTTAATTTGTATTCAGTAAGATCCAGAGTTTACATTACTTGGCTTTTTTTTTATTATTACAATACATCCCAAAGGATTTGAAGTGTTGATTTTGTAAATAACATCTAAGAAAACATTATGAATTACCATCATGAATATGTATGAAGCAATGTGACAGTCCTCATTTCAGAGCTAATCTGCGATTGCTTTGTCATTTTTCATGGCTCCTCCCCAGCTCCAAAATTAGTTTCTTTATTTAAATGCTGAGAAACAGTCAGCATGTAACACTTATTTTCAGATGAAATTTATAAGGCTCTATTTGTGTCAGAGAAAGAGAGAGCAGAGAGAAAAAATACGCATATGGGGCTGAAAAAAAGAGGAAGGGGCAGAACAGTGTAAACATCACAGGCTGGGTACCAGAGAAGTAGCTTCCCCTTTCCTTCCCTCTTACCCACCCAACCTCCTCTCTTGGTCTTGACTTTTTAATTTCTCTCTTTTCTTGGTGTCCCCTTTGATTTATATCTTTTTCTTCTCTTGGCATTTACCTAACTTTGCCTGTGGCATTTGAGATTAGGAAGATTGCTGATTCCTCCCTTGGAGAATGTTTTATTATATAGGGGTTGTGAGATAAAACTTTACAAAGCAAAATATTTCAGGACGAATTTGTTGTGCTTTGTTTTTTTTTTTTTTTTTTTTTTATGCTGTACGCGGGCCTCTCACTGTTGTGGCCTCTCCCGTTGCGGAGCACAGGCTCCGGATGCGCAGGCTCAGCGGCCATGGCTCACGGGCCCAGCCGCTCCGCGGCACGTGGGATCCTCCCCGACCAGGGCACGAACCCGCGTCCCCTGCATCGGCAGGCGGACTCGCAACCACTGCGCCACCAGGGAAGCCCTGTGCTTTGTTTTTATACAGATTTTGAAAAATGTTTATTGAAACTCGTTCACATAGTTGGGTACCTGCTATGGCCTAGATTGAACTTTTCTGTAGTCTGTGAATGAATGATACAACGTATGAAACGTTAACTATATATAGACATTTAGGTTCGCTTTATGTGCTCTTTTTGAAAAATTTTGTAATAATTTTTCCTTTTTTTGTGTGTTCTCTTTTGCTGCTCATTTATTGGATGAAACTGATTTTATTCAAATGGGACTCTGCAGTTCACAAGATTCCTTTGCAGCTCACCTTTGGAGGTAAGATTGCTCAATGACCTTGAAGTGAGAATTGCTATTGGTATCTTTTGTGAGGCATTTGACGATTTAAGACTGATCGTTTCGTCATGATGTATTCTTCGATGCCAGCAATGAGATGAATGCAGACTTTCCTTTATAAGAATTCCTATAAGTTACAGAGCTATCCCGGTAAGTTACAGAGCTCTGTGCGGGCAGTGACCTTCACAGCAGGTCGTTGCCGCCATTTTAATAGGTAGAATGAAGCCAGTCCATTTTAAAGAGACTTAGTTGTATCTCCTCACTCCCACGCCGCTCTCACATTGGCCTTGTCCTCTGTAAACTGCCCTGGTGTTAAAGGAGAGCTGGAGAAGTCTGGGCAGAGGCTGTCATCAAGCAGGTTTCAGTTAGTTTGAGAGAACTTTCTAAAATCCATGAATTGATTAGGGAAGAGCAGAGGCCTTCCCTTGTACTGAGCCTCATCATAACACAGGCAGGGTTTCAGGTGCCAGATTCGCTTTCTCATCTGATTCTCATAATGGTTCTGCAATTTAGAACTGAAAATCCAGCGATAAATTGTGAGATAAAGAAAACTCTTAGATAATCAGAGAACCAGTTATCAGTGTGAGCTGTGGTTGATAAGGAGTTGGTCACTTGGAGAAGATGGACGAGGCTTTGGGAAAGGAGTCGGAAAGGGGAAGCAGCCGGGTGTGTGGAGGGACATTGGACTTGGTACCAAACCTGGGCTTAAGGTCAGGTCCTCGCTTACTAGCCATGTGACACTGGGCAGTCGCAGCTTCCCTGAGCCTCAGCTTTCTCATAAGTAAAATGCAAATAATTTCTACCTCTCGAATGAAGCAGTGGGCAGGGGAGCGGTTTATAAAGCGCTCTTCACATGTTACTAATATTTTGTATTCTTCTCTCAGGCGATGGTAAGACTCTGTCCCTGCCTTTCATTTGTCCTTCCTTGGCCTCTATTTGTTTACTTCACTCTCTGTTCTCTTCCCCACTCCCAACCTCTTAAAATCATATCCCGCTTCAGGGTGAGCCTAGATGCTGTGTCCTCTGTGATGCCCTCCCTGACCGCTCCACATGGAGGCAGTTGTTCCCTTTTCTGCTTCCATAATATTGCATTCTGTGCTGATTGAAGCTACTATTGTTATGTGGTATGGCCCAGCCTCCTGGTGGCCTCCTTGAGACCTCGTGGTGGCCAGTTTGAATGATTTCCAGGGGAAACTGAGCAGACCAGAGCGGGTAGTACCATCCAGGCTTGGTTACATTTTCTAAATGTCCAGGACCAAAGGGGAAACAAAGCCTGGAAAGATCCTGGGTTTTGAAATGAGAGATCCTTGGGTGACCCATGAGTAAGTACTTTCATCTTTCAGTTAATCTAAAAAGTGGAGGTAATAATAATACTTAACTTACAGGGTTATTAAAACGAAATGAGATAATGTGTGGTAAACACTGAGTACAATGCCTGTCACACAGAATTTTAAATAGTTTGGTGTAAAAACAATAAAAATTAAAACTGTACTGTAAGAAACTTGAAGACAGTGTAAACTATATAGTCTACTCTTTAATCGATAAAGCACTTTCTAAGTATAGAATGGGAAGTATCACAAAGGAAAGGATGGGAAAATTAGATCTGATTTTGTAAAAAAATCCATGATTCGGTTCATGAAGACATACGGAGTTAAGAGGCAATTTGGGAAAGTGTAATAAAAAGATTATTATACTTAATATAATCTCTTAGAAACCGTTTTTAAATGTAGTGTTTTCTTTTGCATAATATTTGGTTGGATTTTATCAGATAGTTGATCAGCTGACATACAAATGGTAATATGTTTTTTAAAGTTTAATCTTATAAGCAATCAAAGGAATGCAATTTAAAATAGCAGTTATATACAATTTTTTAACTATCAAGATATCTTTTTTATTTTTAAGTGAATGCTTGGGAAGATGGGATGAGATGGGATGTTTTTAACCTTCATCCTTTATAGAAATCAGTTTGGTCATATACATTAAAGGTCTTATAGAAATGCATACCTTGTGGTTGAGTAATTCTTATCTGGGAATCACTGCCAGAGAAATAAAGATTGGGACAAACCTTGCTTAAATATGTTTGTTACAGCATTGTTTATAATGGCAAAAAGTTATAAATAATTTAAATGTTCAACCGTAGGAAAAGGTCATATAAATCATGGTGCAGCCGGCCATGTGATAGAACACCCAGTAGCCATTAAAATAGTGATCATGCATGTATGTTCATGCGTATATATTGATGAAAAATAGCAGTATAAAATACTTCTGCTTGTACTAAGAGACAGAAGCAGGATGCAGAATTATACATGCAGATCTCAGTTTAAAAACAATTTAAGTAAAAAAAAACCAACAGCAATTTAAGTATACAGAAATTAGTTAGGAAGGAGATACACCAAATGTTAGCGTTAACTACAAAATGCTAAATTATTTTACCTCTTGTTCTTCCACGAAGGAGTCACATGGGGAGAATGAGGTACTTTGGTAGGTTTTTGATGATGGCTCTTATAGTCAGTGTTTGACTGAGATGTACATCAGGGAACTCTCTAATTGATGTGGAAACAGGGTCTAGTCTTGGGGGAAAAAAAGGGACTGGCAGGAGCTTAGATGAAGAGATAACGTTGATAATGCTTAATTAAGGCTGGACTCGCATTTAAGCAAGAGCTCAGAGGAATAACGAGGAATAGGGGTTTTGAGCAGAAGGCAGTAAGGCTGGATTAGTTTACCTGCACAGGGAGTAAATAAGGAAGCTGGAGCTCGACATCTACTTCACTGGGGCAAAGTAGCAGTTTGAAGATGTTACTCAACAATGGCAAGGATGCTTTTAAATAGCCCTCACTAACAGACTTTTCTCAAATGTAAGCTCAATGAGAAAGGACCGTGTTTTTCTTGTTTCCTTGTGTTTCCATGTATTGTTAAGTACTATATAGGAGGCACTGAATAAATATTTGTTGAATGAATAAATAAGTAAACTAGGCACAGCTAAGGCTGAGAGTAGCAAGCTTTTCCCCATAATCTGGCGGGACTAGCTAAGAGCACACAGGGTCTAATATTTATGTCTCAATATGGTCAAGTCTCTCTTCCCAGCTAGATTGTAGCTACTTAAAATCAGGATCTTTGTCTTTTTCATTTTTGGATCCTCTCAGGTATAAATAGGGCTTGGAATGGTACCAACCATATACCTAGAGTTGTACCAAACAAATACTTTTAAAGTTACATCTTATTATTCATGTTAAATATTGGGAATCGTTGTGTAGAAGCTTAAATCTTTGGCGAAAAGTAGAAGGGAAAGTATCATCATCAAAGTTTAGTGATAGTTTCTGTTATTTTCTGTCTAATCTGCTTTTTCCATTTAATGATCTGGAGTTATGTTTTTACCTTGGCTAAACTGATCTTTTTTCTTACTGGGCTTATGGACATGGAGGAGGCAAAAGAATCAAAATTAAAGATGACCAACGTGCTTTTCTTTTCTTGAAGTGTTTGGGAAATACTTTGAGGGCATTCTGTTGATATTTTTCTAGCTTGGAATTTCACAGGGGCCACCTGATGGCATAGTTAGTGGCTCCTGCCCCTGAATTTCCAGCAGCACTGAGCTCAGGGTTCTGTTGCTGTGCTGCCTTGCAGAACTTGAGAGCCAAACAGAGCCAGAGCGGGAGAATGCTGAGACTCTCTAAATGTTTAATTTTGCCATTAAGCTTACGCTTCAGCTGGAGAAGGAAAATTGCAAATATGGGTAATACCCAAATATTGATAGCTTACCTAATTTTGAATAAAAGAAAAATAGTTCAGGTGGAGACAGTAAAATACATGAGGTTTGCAGCTGAAAATGAAGGAGACTTTAAATTTCATTCTGCCTACAAAAACTAAACTACTATGAATGAACCATGTCCTTTTGTTATAAGTCCTAAACAGTTAACTGCCACGTGAATCTAACAGAATTGTCAGGTTATAGTAATTACATCAGTAATTTGATCTGCTGTCATTTGAATGGAGCCATGTGTGGAGAGTCAGTTCCTTCCCTCTGTGGGGCTGACCCTTTTACATTTCTGTAAGCTGAAGACTAACAGAGCTCATTAAGCTTTATGGGAAAAGAGCTTTTGTCACCTCGTCAAGTCCGGCAACACATTTCCATTCTATTCCTGATTTCGCGTGGCTCTGTAGCTGCTGATGTGCATTCCCCTGCTAGGTTTACATGGGATCTCTCCCTCACAGACGTTTTTATTGACATTTCTAAGCCTGAACTACATTTCGTGTGGCACCACCTACAGATGTCTTCAATTAAATGTAGGTAAATAAAAGGGATTATGTATCAGAGGCTAAAAGATTCTTCACATTCTCTTCTAAGCCATACTTTGCCAGCCAATCCAGTAGCATGCAGTCTCAGCATCATTTGGAGGTAGAGAACTACAGAAGAGGCATTTGTGAGAAAAGTTAAACCATGTGGGAATGTGGGTCACTTAGGGTTCTCTTTAAGGATGTCCTATTCCTTCATTTCAGATCAATTAAAATCTTCTTTGTTAGCAGTTAGCATAATAATTTTTCGAGAAGTTAGCAGCTGTAGTATATTGGGCATTATCCTAAACGCTTTGCTTACATTATTTTAATTTTTGTAGAATGTCTATGCGGTAGTTATTTCCAATTTCCTTATGAAGAAAATTGAACCTAGAGAGGTAGTTTAGTTGAGTTCAGTATCACAGCTACTAGTGAATGGCAACAGCGTGCTTAAAATGTCTCATATTACATGAAGTGATGATGATATTATTTGAAGGAAGACAGTGATAAATTTGAGATGTGTCAACCTTGGCACTGTTGACATTTTGGGTTGGATACACATCTTTTTCGTGGCACCGTCTTGTGCATTGTGTGATGCTTAGCAACATCTCTGGCCTCTACCCAAGAGACGCCAGTAGCACCCTTCCCCCTGAGTTGAAACAAAATGTCTCCAGACTTGCCACATATCCCTAGGGGGTAAAATGGCTCCGTATTAAAAACTACTGCGCTAGAGCAGCCTTAACAAAAAAAGAACAAAGAGAGTTAATAATCCAAGAGCGATGATAGTAGCAATGATAACATGTTTTGAGTCTCACAAAAGGTGGGGAAGAGGACAGGTGAACAAAGGACAAGGGAGACAAATAGAAAACAAATAGCAAAATGGTCCACTTAAACACAGCCATATTAATTATTACATTAAATATTAATGATCTAAACCAGAAATCTCTATGGAAATGTTTTATATCTGTGCAGTGGAAAACATGTATGTAGTCAATGGTCATACATAGTCACTGAGCTCTTTAGGACCTGAATTTAAAATTTTTAAAATTTTAGTTAACTTACGTAGCCACATGTGGCCAGTGGCTATCCTATTGGACAGTACAGGTCTAAACACTCCAATTGAAAGTCAGGAATTGTCAGACTAGGTAAAAGAAAAAAAGCAAAATCCATCTCAAATATGAAAGCATGAGTAGGTTAAAAGTAAAAGACCAGAGTAAACTATACCATGGAAATACTAATCATAATAAAAATGGAGTGGCCGTATTCATACCTAACAAAATAGACTTCAGGGCAAAAGCTCTCACGAGAAGGAAAGATGGACATTTCATAATGATAAAATAGTCAGTTCATCAAGTGAGGACAGTAATCCCAAATGTGGTGCACTTAATAACAGAACCTCAAGATACATGAAGCAAAAACTAATGGAACTGAAAAGAGAAACAGATCCACAGCTATAGTTGGAGACTTTAGAGCAGCTTTCTCAGTAATCGATAGAACAACTAGGCAGAAAACTACAAGCAATTTAGAAGATTTGGACAAAACTATCACACAGTTCCACTTAGTTGACATCTATTGAATGCTGTACCCAACGACAAAATACGTATTTTTTCAAGTCCATAGGGAATATTCTCCAAGACAGATCATATGCTGTACCATTATACAAATCTTAATAAATTTAAAAGGATTGAAATAATCTCTGATCAAAGTGGAATTAAATTAGAATCAGTAACAAAAAACTGTTATAGTTTAGCAATAATAGGACAAACAACCTAATTTAAAAATAGATAAAAGACCTGATTATATATTTCACCGTGAAGACATACAAATGGCTAATAAGCACATGAAAAGATACTCACCATCCATTAGGGAAATGCACATTAATACCACAATGAGATACCAACAGAAACTCACTAGAATGGCTATAATCAAAAGATAATACCGAGTGTTGGCGAGATGTGGAGAAATGGAACCCTCCTACACTGCTGATGGGAAGTAAAATGGTATACCCCCAGTTTAGCAGTTTCTCAAACAAACTTAGGGTTACTGTATGACCCAGCAATTTCACCCTTAGGAGTATACACCTAAGTGAAATGAAGATGTTCAGACAAAGGCTTGTATGTGAATGCTCATGGCAGCATTATTCCTAATGGCCAAAAGCTGGAAACAATTCAGGTGTCTGTCAGCTGGTAAATGGATTAGCAAAGTGTGGTATTTTCATACAATGTAATACCATTCAGCAATAAGAAGGAATGAACTACAATACGTGCAACACGTGGATGAACCTTAAAAACATTATTGGAGGTGAAAGAAGCCAGGCACAACAGACTGCATGTTGTGTCTCTCCAGCTGTATGAATTATCCCAAAAAGGGGACTTTATAATAGAGTCAGAAAGCAGAGCAGTGCTTGCCTGGGATAAGAGGTACGAGCGGAGGACCGACTGCAAGTGGACTGTTGAGAATTTGGGGGGCGGTGGTGGTAGAAATGTTCTCAAATTGGGTTATGTGGTTCCACAATTCCGTGAATTCGCTAAAAATCACAGAATGCTGTGCTTAAAATGGGTGAATTTTATCATATGTTAAGTACACCTCAATAAAACTGTTTAAAAAAAAAGCTTTTATCATTTCTTCATCCTTTAATTTCTCAAAATGTTGTGGAAAAACTCTGACTCAGCTTGGCATCTTCCCTAGTTGTGGTCTAGGTGTTTACACAGTTTTAGCATTTGCCAAGATAGTGTTGTGTGTTGAAATAGATGTTTTAATTTAAATATTAACTAGTTAATACCCAATATTAAATAAAGTTAGCCATTAATATTTATCAGTAGCTTGCAAAACCAACTTCCCAAGTTTTTTTTGGGGGGGGGAGTCGGGAACTACTTTGCCCTTACTTGGAACTCTGTGGTAGACTGGGATCATATGTGTATATTTGGTTGTGTGTATGTGTATGTTTGTGCACTGATTGCAAACTGCAGGTAGCACAGGTGGGGATCTGGCTTTATAGCCAGTGGTAACATTCATTCATTTTGCTGTCAAGGAAAATAAAGGACTGTGAGAACCTAACATCTCTTCAGTCTGTCAGCATATGAAAAATATCGTTGTTTGGAATGGCTCTGGCAGATATCAAGATATCTCCAGTAACCAGAATTTGGAAGAGGGCATGGCTCTTACCTCAACTGGGTCCTGTAGAAATGAAGGGAGCTTGCAGAGGTAGCAGTGGGAGGGGTGAGGTAGGTGGAACGTTGAGTTGCTAACCTTGAGAAGGGAGTTCAAACAGTTTTACCAAATAAAGAGCACACTGAGCTGGCCTGAATTGGAGAGCTGTGGAGATAAGGCTAGGAAGAGGGCTGAGCTGGTGAGTTGTGGGAAGCTTTTTTACCTGCTGTCTGGTATAACGCTTGTGAGGACCCGCAGCGCTGAAAGAGCTGGGGCCAGGGCAGACAGAGGTAACTCAAGAGGGGCCGGATCTTCTCAGAGCGTGGTTGTCAGTCTGCTGTTTGTTACTGACTAACCAGAAATGGGAAACTGGGCAGAGGCTTGATCCACTGGGCAAAAGTAGGAACATGAGTGAAGATCACTGCTTTTCTAGTTAGTGGGTTGAGAAACAGTCATGCAGTTTTCAGGCTGAGCCCTGTGCTGTAGAATCAGAAGTTGAATAGGCAAGGTAGTGTTGGCTGAGGCACCAGTTAGAATTCCGGAGCCAAATCCCCCAAGTCACTGGGACTGTCATTTGATTGCTTTCCCTTTCAGCTGAGTCTGAGGCCTCTTGGGCAGTTCTGGCTGGGGTGAGCCTGCTGACAAAGAACCGGTTGAACTGAAGACATTATTCCTTCCCTCAGTTCATTTCAGTAATGCTTGGACAGCTTTCACGTGATCGTCAGAATAGTATTCCCTGGACTTACGGTGGCATTCAGCAAACGCTGGTTGAGTTCATAAATGAACTTATTCTCAATTAGTTTCTGGATATCACATGATAGTTGAGCCAGTGTAAGCTGAAACCTTATATTTTGTAGTGAAATTACATCAGCTGGAAGTCTTCTCCTGGAAACTGATCTCACGTGGTAAAAACTCAAAATTCAGAGAATAAAAGAAAGCACACTAGAATAGAAAACCAAACGTTAAATAGAAAAATGCCATAAATTTCCATGTTGAAGATTTTTCTGCATGGGACTTGGATTAGTTTAGGCATTTAAGTCCATTCAAGATACCTTTTTGCCAGGTCAGCCTTCCTTTAGCGAGTAGTGGTATTCATCCTTAGTCTGAGGATCTTTCAGCTGTGTTCACAGTTAAGGTCATCTGCCTTGACGATTTTCATTACCCACTAGATGTGCATGAATGCTTCGGAAAATGTTTGAATGGTAAATCCTGGCATGGATTAGTTTCCATGGGGATGTCAGTCTTGTTTGATGTTGGTAGTCATTGAGTTCTAAATAAAAATATCGGTTTGGGTTGTCACCGTGGGATGTTTTTCTCTTCTATCAGAAAGATTGGAAAAGCAGGCTGCTCAAATTGAACCGACAGTAAGTAAGGGCTCACATTAGGTTAGTCACTCTTGTTTCTAAGGTGTTTGTTGTAGTGCCCAATAAATATTGGCTGATAGGTAGAATTGAGAAGTTTGGGATTCTACTGCTTTTCCTTTTGAGCGTTTAGATAGCGCCTCATAGAAGTCTTTTTGTTGGATGATTAGGATTGAAAATATAAAGGAAAATATAAATAAAATATAAGGAAATGTCAAAGTAAACAACGGATGAACATCTTAATTTTTATCTATTCTGTAGTAAAAATGCAGAAATAAATTCCTTTTTTATTTCTGTCACATTTATTAAAAACATTTACTGTAAATCTTTTCTCAGCTACCTATGCTTAAAGTTCAAATTTTTGTCATTACAGTGTTCTTAGTTTTAAGTTGTAAATGTTAGGGTAAACTTTTTTGCTTTCTTTGAAGCATTTTAGTTCCTAAGAATTCTGTCATTGAGACGTACATTTCTTGCTTCGTACTTTGGTTTAGTAAATTGCTGAAGTATCTCCATTCATTAGGTTGAACAGGGCATGTTAATATATTTTGGTTGTGTTTTAGCATGGTGTGCCACAGACGCAATGTCCACTGAGAAAAACACTGAACTGAAAGTTGAGAATTCCACATCCTTCTTAGCATTCTCCTAAACTGGCTGTGTGACCTTGGGCAAGTCCCTTAATCACCTTGACCCTCACTTTTTCACTTGTAAAGTGAGTAAGAGTGTCTCAGATGAAGACGTCCCTTAAAACTGAGTGAACTTAGCCAACATTCTAACATGTTTTATAGCTTCTTTTCTGACTCGGGTGTTTTAAACCAGGCAAATAAAATAAGCTTCCCCCAACCTACAGCTTGCTGTAGTTCTGAAGCAAGTTGACATTTTACTTAGAATGGTTTTACTCACTTCTTTCTATAAAAACAAGTCTTATCCTGTTAACTTGCATACCCAAATATTATTTCTCTTATTTTTGTCCTTAATATGGTCTCACTCGTACATGTTAATTATATTTTTAATAAAGTGATAACTTGTTTCGTAGAGAAAACTTGAGGTAGGAAATTGAGAAGTACCTGTTATAGATAAGCATTATAGCAGACTGAGAAAGTGCGTAAATACAAACATCACAACTTTCTTACAGATCCCTTTTACACCTTCTCAAAGTGGCTCCTCTCTAATGACTGGATAATCTTCACCAACTCAGGGATTCTGATGAAATTGAGGCCTTTAGATGTTTAACTAGTGTAAAGTACTGTACTGCAACCTGAGAGAATTGTGTGAATAGGAAGAGTGAATGAATTCTTCCTAATCTGCAGGCTGTAAATGTTATGTCATTTATATTACTTAGTAAAATTAACTTTTATATATTTCCTTTGTGAGCAGAGAAAATGTTGCTTAAAGTAGAATAACAAAATATTGTTACTTTTACATGTACTTTTTTTTTTTCTTTTTTAAGGATCATTTAAACTTAATTGCCTTTGGATTGAAATATAGGTGATGATAGGAAATAATGACATTAGAATAAGCCTGTATAGGCTAAAAGTTTTGGTGCAGTCTTATTACAGAGTTAGCATTATCTAATTTATAAATATATGTAACTAAGGTAATTGTGTGTTTTGAAGGTTATGATCAGTAAATTTGGCTCCTATAATATAAAATGGGCTGTAAAACATTGATATCTAGTGTAATATCAAATCAGAGTACTTGCAGTTTGTGTTAACTGTCAGAATCAGTGAAGAAAAAAATAACCTCAAAATGCAAAATATTCCTTGCCGATGGAGATTACAATGAATATTGGCAGCTAAACGTTAGGTAACGTTCCTAACTAGTTCAAGGCTATAGTTGTCTTTTTCAGGAGGTGGGATTTTGCCAGGGGAACAAGACTCATTTAATAGCAGATCTTTTGTTCTAATGGAATGTTCCTAAGTGGGAACTACATGTCCAACCACCATATATTTTCTCAGAATTGGCCCTTAATTTCACATACTTTGGGTATTAACTGGAAACAAGGTTGGAGTCTTTTTCCAGGTAGGCTGTTATTATATCTACTATACAATATAGCTGTGAACCCGGAATTGTGTTAGTTTTGGTAGCCATCTTTAGTGTACTGATTGTCTGCCAGAAAATTAGGAATTGGTTGCATTCAGTTTTTAAATCACTTGTGCAAAGCTATGTGATATATTAACCATGAGTATTGCTATTTGCATTTTCCAAATTAAATTTATTATTATTTTTAATTTCTTATAGACTATAGTTCACATTTTTAAATTTAGTTTTTGGGTCTTTTGTTTTTTAAAGAAATCATGTAAATTTTGATGCCATACTGGTTTAGCACACCTTTGAGTTTCTTTTTTTTTTTAAATTTTTATTGGAGTATAGTTGATTTAAAATGTGTTAATTTCTGTGCAGAGAAGCGAATCAGTTATACATGTACATATATCCACTCTCTTATTTGATTTTTATTTTTTTAATTAATTAGTTTATTATTTATTTATGGCTGTGTTGGGTCTTCGTTGCTGCACGCGAGCTTTCTCTAGTTGTGGTGAGCGGGGGCTACTCTTCGTTGCGGTGCGCATGCTTCTTATTGCTGTGGCTTCTCTTGATGTAGAGCACGGGCTCTAGGTGCACGGGCTTCAGTAGTTGTGGCACACGAGCTCGGTAGTTGTGGCGCACGGGCTTTGTTGCTCCGTGGCATGTGGGATCTTCCCGGCCCAGGGCTCGAACCTGTGTCCCCTGCATTGGCAGGCAGATTCTTAGCCACTGCACCACCAGAGAAGTCCCCACTCTTTTTTAGATTCTTTACCCATATAGGTCATTACAGAGTATTGAGTAGAGTTCCCTGTGCTATACAGTAGGTCCTTACTAGTTATCTATTTGATATATATCAACAGTATGGTGTATATGTCAATCCCAGTCTCCCAGTTTATCCCCCCCTTCCCCCAGTAACTATAAGTTTTTCTACGTCCGTGACTTTATTTTGTAAGTAAGTTCATTTGTACCATTTTTTTAGATTCCACATATAAGCGCTATCATATGGTATTTGTTTTTCTCTGTCTGACTTATTCACTCAGTATGACAATTTCTCGTCCATCCATGTTGCTGAAAATGAAATTATTTCATTCTTTTTTTATGGCTGAGTAATATTCCATTGTATATATATGTACCACATCCTTTTTATCCATTTCTCTGTCGATGGACATTTAGGTTGCTTCCACGTCCTGGCTATTGTAAATAGTGCTGCAGTGAACATTGGGTTGCTTGTATCTTTTCAAATTATGGTTTTCTTTGGGTATATGCCCAGGAGTGGGATTGCTGGGTCTTATGGTTAATTCTGTTTTTGGTTTTTAAGGAACCTCCATACTGTTCTCCATAGTGGCTGTACCAATTTACATTCCCACCAACAGTGTAGGAGGGTTCCCTTTTCTCCACACCCTCTCCAGCATTTATTGTTTATAGATTTTTTGATGATGGCCATTCTGACTGGTGTGAGGTGATACCTCATTGTAGTTTTGATTTACATTTCTGTAATAATTAGCGACGTTGAACATCTTTTCATGTGCTTTTGGCCATCTGAATGTCTTCGTGAGTTTCTGTTCTTAAAATGAATCTGAAGTTTATTTGTAGTGTTTCATGAAACTTAACAAAAGGCAAAATAGTTGCAGGAATAAGTTATTTTCAAGCAATGCACTTTTAATCAGGTGCTTAAAATGATTACCTTTGGGATTCTCCATAAACTCTTGTTTAAAAAAAATTCAGGACATCAGTTGGCAAATCGTGGATTTTTATGTGAACAGGTGTGTGATTTTGGAGAGTTACTTTTGGATGCTTTAGCAGGGAGGAGAATACAGGTCCTGCTCTCTTACAGCCCCTGAAGACTTTACTCTTCGAGACTTTGAACCCATGAGTAAGTTCCTCCAATGCTGTCCCTGGTGCCTGGAGTATGACTCCTCCTTTGCCTGTTCCTTTGAGTCTTAACAGTTGTCTGTTTTAAACATAACTGAAGCACATGGAGGCAGGTGGGTCAGGAGACAGGTGTACCTTATCAGAGTAAATATACACCCATTTTGGGAACCATTTAGCTGGAAGTCTGAATTGGTCCATTAATATCGATGTCATTTCTACAGAGTACCTTTGGTATTGTACTGCACAGCTCATTAATCACAGAAGCCATGCCATCCTTCCCCAACATTTAAGATGTGTTTTCTTTTGTATAGCTAGCGGTGAGCTTTATTGTTATATTTTTCCTGTTGTCAGCTAAATTCTTGAAATAGAGGAACTGCCGAAAAATAACTTCGCTTATTCTTTCAGTTATCTAAAACTGTGACAAACTGTGGGCATGAGAAAGATAAACTATTAAATGTTGCTAATCACATTACTGACTTGTGAGGAAATTGATAGCTTCTGTTAGTTTATATAACTTTGCTATTAAATGAGCTACTGATATAATTTCATAGACACAGTCTTTTAGGATGTGTCATTCAGACCCCTTAAAACAAAAACGGACTCAAATGTGCTCATACGCTACAAAGCGTTCGTACGTTGTCTTGTTTCTCACAGCTACCTGTGAGGGTGCTTAGTAGCATTATTCCTGTTTTAAAAATTCAGAAATTGATACTTTTAAAAGTCAAGTTATCGTCTTGCTAAGATAAAATAGCCAGAAAATGTACAGTGAGTGGAGTTAGGGCTCAAATCCAGATATCTGGGTTCCGAATCCTGGCCTCAAGTCACTATAACCTGCTCCCTTTCTGTTTGCAGTTTACAGTTTATAGACTCCTCTACCTACCTTTAAAAAATACATTTATGTGAATGGTTCTCAGAAGTGTGGTCCTGCAGTCTCTGGTGGTCCCTGATGCCTTTTCAGGGATTTCTCAAGGTCTAAATTATTTTATAATTAGCCTTTTCCTCTCTCGTTCTATTATGAGTGTTTGGGGATTTTTTCCAAAGGCTACAAATTAAATGCAGAAGCATGTATGAGAATACAGCTGTCCTCTGTAAGCCACACATTAAAGAGATTTGCAGAAACGTAAACAGTGCCATTCTTTTAACTAGATTTTTTTTTTTTTTTGGTTTTGGAAAATAACAGTAATTTTTAAACAAAATATGTTAATTTTACGTGTATTGGGTTTATTGTTATTTTTAAGTGCATTAACAAGTACATATTTTTGAAAGGCTCAGTTTTAATATTTAATACAGTAAATACCTACAGATACAGCTCAATAAGTAAAAGTTCTTTGGAGTCCTCAGTGAGTTTGGTAAGTGTAAAGGGATTTTGAGACCAAGAAGTACGAGAGTCACTGCTTTTCGTGATGCCTGTATCATTGAGGCAGCACCGCTGTTACTTTCCCTTTCCCAAGTAGTGTGTGTATTTTCCTGCATGATCTGTGATTATCTCACCTTTTGTGTTTATAAACGACATTTGAAGAGTATTAACCATTAAAAGTCCTTAACTAAGTAAGGGGTTAAAGAAATGTAGCAATCCCAGGAGTTGAAGTAGGATTCTCAAAACAATCGATAGAGACTAGTCAGTGACTTAGGAGGCCTCTCTAATACTGGGGGACTGAGCCCCTTGGTGAGTTGATTGAAGGGACAGACTGATATGGCTCTTTCGAACCTAGTGGAGGTGAAGGCGACAAATCTATGTTTGTTGATGGTTTAAATTTACAATAAAGACAATTTCTAGTTGCTACTCATGAGCACATTTGTAATCAGCAGGTATCCAAATAATAGCATGTTGAAGCACATGGCATGGTGAAGTTCAGTGAGTCTGGGTTTTAAGGATGTTGTTGGATGACTGGAGGTCCAGTCCAAGCGTTCTGCTGATTTCTGATTTCACAGATCTAACTGTTGTTCTTTCTGTTTTTATCTCCTTTACTCTGTCCCTCAAACTCTTGTGTTTTATCCTTGTTTTAAAGTATTACATAATTTGAATTAAGGGATTATGTTTGAGGGAAAGAAATTGTATTATGGCAGTTTTATGCCAGATGGAAGGATAGAACTGATTCAGCAAATATATGTGTGCATAGACAGACATCAAGCATGTTAGTTAGATCAGCATAGTGTATGGTGTTAGACACTAATTTTTTTTCAGACTTTCCCAGCTAGAAGTGAGTGATCTGGGGGCGCTGGCTATTCCAGCTGCAAAGAGGGCTGAGGGAATCAGTATTTCAGGTTCACTTCCAGTCCATTTTCCACAGCTGCCGAGTACTTGTTGAAAAGCTTGAAAGTATTGATTAACTTACGAATTGAGACTAGCAGATCATTGTTAACCAGTAGTGCTGATGTTTCAGATATAGTTTTAGGAAAATAGCTTCTTATCTCCCTTTACTTGGAGCATCTTCCATTTTTGAAATCTGTTTCTGTTTTTAAAAATTAGGTCAGTGAGGACCCCACAAGGGAGAAGAGGAAATCATTCATATTTTAATTGTCAGAAAACATGATGGAAAGAAAAGGAGTACAGCAAAGCAGGTTTTAAGAAAGATTTTTTAGCCATGCATTGAAACATTTTGTTTTTCATGCTGCTTTATTTACTGACTTGGATAGATGAGGGATATTTGAAAAGTGAGTTTATTTAGAAGTGTTTAAAAGTAGCTGATTTGCTTATTTAGCATTGACTTAGGGGCTAGGAGGCCAGTTTGTGTGTCATTTAATAACTCCATGGTTTTATGATCATTTTATTGCTTAATTGACTCCTGGATTTCTGGTTTCCTCAGGTGATGGGATGGGGGTCAGAGTAGATGCTTATATGGCTTATTCTCTCCTAAGTGATTATAAAACAGCGCATATCTATATGAAGTGCTTTGCAGATGGGGAAGACCCCCAACCTTCACATGAATTGGAGAGATGGGAATAATGCCTGTGGTAGGACAAGTTGGTCATGACTGGACTCATAGGAGAACGAACCAGTGAAGTAAATGGAAGCAGGTTATTAAATGGGAGGTCCAGGGAATGAGAGAAGTGATGAAAATTGGCAACTGAGAAGATTATTGCGGTTTGAAAAAAAACATTTCAAGCTGGTACAACACGTAGGACTGATTTATATTTAGGGTTAGCAATATATTGGTTATTTATTGAGAGTATGCTTATTGAGTCCATACTTACTATGGCCTTAATAAATACATTTTAAATGAATGAACGAATACACTCATTTGATTTAATGAGTCCTAGAATGACACACTAAACTGAAATCATGGAAGAATTTAGATTAATTCAGGTGTTGTAGATTCAACAGGTTAATATCCTTTCTGTTTTCCTTTTGGGTAATGCTTCTGTTTGGTTATCTGTTCTGCTCTTCAAACTGTATGTGTTTCTAGAGAAACAGTAATGATTTTTTTCAGAGCAGTGCTATATGTGACAGTGAATGCTAAACCCAGGGTTTGACATAGTTTATTATTATATCAGTAGTTAGTGGAAGCTCTTAAAAGGTTAAAGATGTATTTACTACCCAAGCACCATTTTAACTACAGCAGTGGAAGTTTTAGGAATCACTGATGCTGCTAGCGCCTTCGTAAATTTTCTCTTGTTTGTTGTCGTTTACCTGGATCACCCACGCACGTACTTTTCCCCCCGCTTTCCCACACCGTATTTTTGGGAAAGAAGTCACTGTGCATCTCACCCTTAAGTAGTGGGGAATTGTGCTCCCCTGCCTGTAGGCAGAGTATCTGCATAAACTGTTTGGAGTTCTGCATGGGAGATTTGTCTCTTCTGCCTCATTTATTAGTTTATCCAATTATGTATATCAGTATGGACTCATGGACGTTTATTTTGTATTTTGGGTTATAATCCAATAGTACTTTATTTTGTTGCTCCAATTGTTCCAGCTTTTGCCATTGGGAGCTCTTTTGGTTGACTCCTGTGCCCCTTTGATATACCTCCAGCAGTGTGGGTTTGCTTTCTGTTTTTGGTTTTTTGTGCACTTCCTTATTTTCTGGCACTATGAGGTGCTCTAGGCTTATCTTGTATATTTCCTGCCCCAGCCCTGGAATCAGCCCTTTCTCCAAGCAGCCCTGGTTCTTTTTATTGCAGAATGATATTAGAAACCAAGATTTGTGTGTTAGGTATGTTTGTTGCTACTGGGTTGTTGTTTTTTTAGGTCTTCTCATCTGGCAAAGCAAAGAAATAAATGTGCATATACTAACCCTTGTATGAATATATCTATGGTATATGCATACCTATAAATATTTCTTTATGTAACCATCTGTGTCTATATTAAGCTAAACATGAGTTCGTACTCATGTCTCCAGCTCTAATCCATTGCCGCATGGATCATTCTAGCCTCTTGCCCTTGCTTATCTGTAAATTTCCATTCCAGTAGTGAGTCTCTTGGTTCCTACCATCCGCTGTCCATTTACTTAGTTGTTCAGTTCCAGTATACATGTATATCAGTATCAGAATTGTTAACCTGTAGTTCTCGTGGTAAACAATTTTATCAGGTAGAATGCAATGCTTATGTGCAGATTTCCTTTTGCCTTCATTCTTATAGACCCCCAAAGTTTCTTAGGTCAGCACATTTCCCCTCCCCAGCCTCTTTCAGTAAGATGTTTTCATGTGTATACAGGTAGATTCTCTTGTCACCATCTGCATTCCTTCTTGGGAACTTACCCTCCTAATTTTCTTTCACTTTGCATATATTAAAGCTCACTCTTTGTGTTGTAAAATTCTATGAGTTTTGACAAGTGCATAATGTCGTGTATGCACTACTACAGTATTATACAGAACAGTTTCATCCTATAAGTCCCTTGTGCTTCATCTATTCATCCTCCCCCCGAACCCCCAAATTCTTGGCAACCACTGATCTTTTTACTGTCTCAGTAGCTTTGCCTTTTATAGAATGTAACTGGAGTCATACAGTCTCTGTAGCACTTTCACGCTGATTTCATTCACTTAGCAATATGTATTTAAGGTTTCTCCATTTTGTGTGTGAGTTTGGCTTGGCAGCTTATGCCTCTACCAAAGTGTCTGTACCGTTTTACATTTCCATCATCAGTGAATGAGAATTCCTGTTGTTCTGCATCCTCATCGACATTTGATATACAGGTTATTGGATTTCAGCCATTCTAATAGTTGTATAGTACACTCTCATTGGGTTTTATTTTTTTTATAAATTTATTTATTTATGTATTTATTTTTGGCTGTGTTGGGTCTTCGTTGCCGCACGCGGGCTCCCTCTAGTTGTGGCTAGCGGGGGCTACTCTTTGTTGTGGTGCGTGGGCTTCTCATTGCGGTGGCTTCTCTCGTTGCGGAGCACAGGCTCTAGACGTGCGGGCTTCAGTAGTTGTGGCACACGGGCTCAGTAGTTGTGGCGCACGGGCTTAGTTGCTCCACGGCATGTGGGAATCTTCCCGGCCCAGGGCTCGAACCTGTGTCCCCTTCATTGGCAGGTGGATTCTTAACCACTGTGCCACCAGGGAAGCCCTCTCATTGTTTTTTAAATTTCAGTTTCCTAACAACAAATGATGTTGGGCATCTTTATTTATTTATTTTTTTGAGCATCTTATATGCTTATTTGCCATCTGCACATCTTCTTTGGTAAAGCATCTCCTTAGATATTTTGGTTTTTAATTGAGTTGTTTGTCTTCTCATTGTTGAAATTTAAGAGTGTATATTTTTGAATACCAGTTCCTTATGAGATATGTTTTGCAAGATTTTCTCCAGTCAGTGGCTTGACTTTTTATTCTCATAACAGTGCATTTCACAGAATCGAGATTCTTAATTTTAATGATGTCCAGCTTGTCAGTTGTTTCTTTCATGGATTGTCCTTTTTGGTGTTGTATCTTAAATTCATTGCCAAACCCCAGGTCACATAGATCTCTGCCTGTTTATCACCTAGAAGTTTTATAGTTTTGCATTTTACATAGTCTGTGATCCATTTTTAGTTAATTTTTTTGAAAGACGTAAGGTCTGTGACTCGATATTGCTGTTTTTGTATTTGGATGTCCAGTTGTTACAGCACCATTTGTTGTATAGACTGTCCTTTCTCTCTTGGATTATCTTTGCTTCTTTGTCAAAGGCCAGTTGACTGTATTTATGTGGGTTTATTTCTGGGTTCTGTTTTCTGTTCTGCTGTTTCGTTTGTTCGTTCACCAGTATCACACTATCTCGATTATTGTAGCTTTATAGTAAGTCTGGATATCAAGTGGTGTCAGTCCTTCAACTTTGTTCTTCAGTATTGTGTTGGTATTCTGGCTCTTTTTCCTTTCCATGTAAACATTAGAATTAATTTGTCAATATTCACAAAATAAGTGGCTGGGATTTTGATTGAGATTGAATTAAATCTGGAGACCTACTTGGGAAGAGTGGACATCTCAATCGAAATGAACATATAATATTTTCCATTTGTTTACATTTTGATTCCATTTGTCATAGTTTTGTAGGTTTTTTTGGCGTATGGATTCTGTATGTATTCATATTTTCTTAGATTTATACTTAGGTGTATAATTTTTTTGGTGGTTTTGTAAATAGTATTGTGTTTTTAATTTCAAATTCCAGTCATTGTTAGTATATAGGGAAGCAATTGACTTGTGTATCAACCTTGTACCCTATAACCTTCTTGTAATTGCTTATTAGTTTCAATTTTTGTTGTTGATTCTTTGGAATTCTCTGCATAGCATGTCATGTCATTTGTGAACAAAGACAATTTTATTTTTTTCCTTCCCAATCTGTATGTATTACTTCCTTTTCAGTAACTAGGATTTCCAGTGTGATATTGAATAGGAGTGATGAGAGGATATCATTGCCTTGTTCCCAATTTTAGGGGGCGATTATCCAGTTTCTTACCATTGAGTCTGATGTCAGTTGTAGATTTTTTTGTATATGTTCTTTATGAAGTTGATGAAGTTTCCCTCTATTCCTAGTTTGCTGAGAGCTTTTAGTCATGAATGGGTGTTGGATTTTGTCAGATGTGTTTTCTCTATCAATTGATATGATCATACGATTTTTCTTTTAGCCTCTTTTCATGGTTAGATTACATTAATTGCTTTTCTTTTTTTAATCACTTCTCTAATGTTGAACTAGCCTTGCATACCTGGAGTTAATCCTGCTTTGTCCTGGTGTATAATTCTTTTCATACATTGTTGGATTTGATTTCATAGTATCTTGGTGAGGATTTTTGCATCTATGTTCATGAGAGATTGTTCTGTAGATTTCCTGTCTTCTAATGTCTTTTTCTGGTTTTAGTATTAGCAGACCTGCTTTTTCATTTTCCTTTATTTCCTTCTAGCTTTTTTTCCCATACACACTCTCTGGGACTTTAAGTGTGTGAACATGATACACAAGTTTTGTTGTATTTGTTCACTTAAATTGTTCATCTCCAACATTCATTCAGTCTCTAGCAAAGCATTTTTTATGGTGCTTCATAATTTTCATTATAAGGTTTTCTTTTAATAACAGTTTCATTTAAATTCATGTTGAACTTTAAAATGAGAAATACCATTCAACTAACTATTTACAGAGAATGATTACACTCTGAAATCTCTAGATACCTGTAGCAAAAATTTGTGGGATTTTCTTCTGTGGGATTATAGGTATATTAAAATAATGATAAGGAAATAACTTTTACTTTCCTTTGGTTAATAGAGAGAAATGTCATAGCACTTACTTACACAGGAACTCTTACCTAGAAAAAATTAGGAGCTCATATGCCTTATGAGTGCAGGGGTGGCCACAGATCAGGCCTGGCTGGCAGCGTAGGGATAGTTCTCCTGTTCGCACTCAACCCTTGCCTTTATGTTCCCCATCTTTCTATCATTTACCATTTCTTTCCCAACTTTGGTGTGGAACAGAAGAATAGAGTTTAACAGTGCTCACTTATCCTGTACATTTTATATTTCCTACGGCAAATTTTAAAACAAGTTGAAAAAAATCTTAAGTTGGTTTTTCTCTATTCTTTTGTTGCTTCAGCGTTTCTACACCTAAAAAGTTTTGCAGGGTATGACTCTTCTGAGAGCCGGAAGATGATGGCAACAAAGAGGAAACTTTAGGACTTACTAACCTGAGTAAAATACAAGTAAAAGAGGTTAATTATTAAGATTTTTAATATAAAGAGAAAAATGACAAACTGTTCATGTTTGTGTGTCTACCTTTTCTCAGGCAGAGAATCCCCCCTATGGACCAGATTGTGGTTATGGTTCCTTTCACCAGCAGTATTGGCTTGATGGAAAGATCATTGCCGTGGGGGTGATTGACGTCCTTCCATACTGTGTCTCGTCTGTATATTTGTACTATGATCCTGATTATTCGTTTCTGTCTTTGGGTGTCTACTCTGCACTCCGGTAAGATTGCTTTTGACAATTGTAATGGTCATATACAACTTCAAATAATTCTTCATTTGATTATATTTTATTATAAACAGTAGAAATCCCATTGGATAGTACATAATAATTTGTTGCTCTAGTAGTCTCTTATCTATTGATATTTAGAAATACCACTTTTAGAACTGAGGCCACCGAGTCTGATGGTAATTCCCTAGCTTTTTAAGGTATCCATCTGGTCTAATGTATGAGAAGTCACTGTGATACTTTTGTTGTTTAGTTTATGCATTTATTTAAGCTCCCCTGTCAGAGCCACATAATGTTTTTTTAAAATGTTACATTATTTAGATATTTTCTCTTGTCATTACTATTGTATATATATATTTTATAATTAATTAAAGGTTACGTGAATCTGGTGTAAACGAATTAAAGCAATGGCAGTCTGTTGGAAGAAATATACAGTTATATAAAGTATATAGAACAGGACCAGAGAGTCCCTGACTGTCCACTTGACTCTGTGACCTCATTGAAAGATGATTTCCTTTTTATGTCCATGGCTGCAAATATATGCAACACAGCACAGATATTTTTAGGTGCATTATCCTAATAATGAAAATAGTGGGGTCTTGTTTCATGAAAATATTTGTGTTTATTTTTATGGCTGCTTGTCTGCATATACATGTGGTAGAGGAGGAAGGAGCGTTGAGAATTATTTTTATGTTGTTTGGGAGCTTGAGTCTCTTTTTTCTCCCTCTTTATCACTTTTTTCTCTTTGCTTTTCCCATTCTTTGTCTCTGATGGTCACGTTTTTCACATCTTGATAAAATATACTTTGAGATTATTTTATTTACTGTGTGTGCTTTTCTCTGAATTATAAAAGTAGGAGAGTTGATTTTTTTTTTAAATCACTAGTTGATTAAAAAAAAAATACGGTCCATAATTGATATTTTTGTGTTTTTCAGTGGCACACAATATTGATATTTTCAACATGACCTATCTTAATGCCAAGTTACATAGCAAATTAAAAAATATACAATGTTTACGACTGATCCTTATAATGATCTTTTGTTTTTCTTATGTATTTAATTACATTTTGTATAAACTAATTAAAAAACATCCATGATTCTTTGTAGTATCTTTTAACTCTTTGTGAAATTAGAACTGATAATTTAAAGCATTCACATTTTGTAACTTCAGAAGCGTGTATTTCAGAAAAGATACTTTTTCTTTGTATCAGAATCAGTCAGTACTTTGAAATTATTACCATTTTCTTCTTTTATTTATGTATCTCTCACTTTACAGTGTGTAGGCATGGATTTGTCTAGATTCCTCAGATAAATGTTAAGAATGATATTTATTCTTAGATAATAAATCCCAGCCTCTGTATGAAATATTTCATTTCTCAATAAACAAAGAGATATAGAAATCCCACTGCATTTGAGATAGCAAATAATTCCCAACAAAATTTGTTCCCAGCAATCTGTTTGTTGCTTGGTATATCTCTTGAAAGTTCTGGAGCTGGAGGGCTTTGAGGAGGTAGTAGAGGAGCCTGAGGGCACAGAAGTTGGGGTCAGTGGAGAGTGAGGAGGTTGCCACTGCATCTGTTTCCGTGCTCTTGAGAATCTGAATTGCTGAGTTTATAGAAGAGGAAAGGCAGCCAGGAGACTGACATTATGAAGCAAAATTGGGGAGAGTAGGTTACAAGTTGCCAGTTCCATTCCTGATTTTAATGTATTTCAGTGAAGCCTGTTAAATTTTTCCTCCATTTCTTCAGTTTCTTAAGCAATCGTACAATCAATAGAGTTTTTATATTTTAATCTGTAATCAAGATTACAGATTACTAGATTTTTATGTCATCTAGGCTACAGACTTTAAAAACGTTTGAATTGGGGAGCATGAGCATGGAATTTATTTCCTTTCTTTTTTTTTGTTTTTTTAGCAAAAGATGAATTTTAGAAATGTAATTAATTTGCTTAACAGATGTTTATTTGAGCACAGTCTGTGTGTCCTGGAAGTATTTGTAGATGTGCATAAGACAGGGTTTCCAGCTTTGTCAAAGCAGACAGTAAATTAGAAAACTGACAACACAATTTTAGAGACTCTGTTGTGCTGTGACAAAAATGAAATTATGGTAGTAGGCAATGAGGCCCTTTTTCTATAGGGTGGTTAGGAAAGACCTCTCTGAAAAGCCAAGAAAGAGGAATAGGAGCCAGCTATGTAAGAATCTGAGGATAGATATCCAGGTCAAAGGTAGCAAGTCCAAGTGCCCTGAGGTCGTTGGAATGAAGAGAAGGAAGGCCTTATGGGCTAGGAAATGGGGTAGGACCTAGGCAGTGCTGTGCAAGGATGGCAGCAAGGCAGGTGGTGTTGATGAGGGGACAGATGGAGAAGGGCTTATAGGTAATGGTAAGGAGATTGGATTTTATCTAAGTGTGATACCAACCCAGTGTGAGGGTGAAGGGTTTGGAGAGGTTACCTCACCTGATTAATATCATAAAAGACTACTTAGACTGCTCTGTGAGGTTATGGAGGGGCCAGAGGGGAAACTGGAAATCTATTTGGGAGGCTGTTAGAGTCGTCTAAGGGAGGCCTAATGGTGGCTTGGACCAAAATACCTGAGGTGGAGGTGGTGAGAAACGGTCAGATTCACGGTATATTTTGGAGATAGAGCCAACTGGACTTGTTGACGGGTTGGACACAGGGGTGAGAGGGAGAGAACAATTAAGTATGGATCCTAGGCTTGGGGCTTGGAGTGGTGCTGGTGGTGGAGTGGTGCTGCAGTTAGCTGAGATGAGCAGGGCCGAGTAGGAGGGCCGGTGGGTATTGCCGTCCTCATCAGAGCTGGGTGGTCCTGCATTGCTTGCTGTATCGTTGTGTTCTTCCTCAGTTTGAACCTTAAGAGTGGGTTAGTTCTGAGAATAATTGGATCTATTCTGTTTTAGCCTAATAATGTTCAGTCTGTTTGGATTTAGAAATACTTTTGTTGTAAAGATGAATTTTTAGGGCAACGACCCTTCAGTGCTTTAAATTTGAGCTTGCAAAATGCACAGACTGTTCCCTTAAAAAATAAACCTCTCCTTGGATTTCAAGCATCCATTGCTACTAAAAACAAAGAAAAAGAAAAGGAAATTAAAACCTTCAAGAAACAAACATAAAAACAAAACAATTTTTCTCATACTTTAGAAATGTACCGAAGCTTTGCTTAAAGCTCTCGAACACAAGCGGTCATTCAGTTGGACAAGTAGGATGAAATTCTGTGCCCAGATTTATCCGGATACAAATTAAAACCATGTCGAGCATAGGCATTGCTGACAGCTTCTTTTTTCAGTTAATCCTTGCCTGTGCCAACAAATAGAGAAAAGGTGGTGAGATAGCATGGTTTTTTCCCCCCTCTTTACTTTTAGAGAAAATGAATATTAAAGTAGCATTTGGACATAGAGAGTAATTTGTCATATATAGTTGAAAGTGTTTGCATGTAAATGGTCATAGTAGTATTCTTCCTGAAATTTGTTGGTTTTTGAGCTTTCTAAAATTTGTTGTCCTGTTTTTAACCTGATAAATCCAGTCTTTGAGAACTCCAGGTGATAATGAATAATAAGGCATTGTATTAAATAGATCTTTGTACTTCTGTGCTCTTTGAATTTGAGATACACTGCTATGCCCAGTAAAGAGTAAAACCAGAACTTCGGTGCATTTGCTAAAATAATATACTTTTCTTTGGTGTCTGTATAGTAAAAGTCATCTGAAAGTGTTTTTAAAATTGTTTTTCTTTCAACACTTGGATTTTTATTTTGATAGCTTAATGTCAGATTTTATCAAATATGTGTTACCAAATTGTACAGTACTTTGAATTTTGGAGCTAAATTTAACTGTACCTTGATCTTTCTTCTTCTTTTGGCAGAGAAATTGCTTTCACTAGGCAGCTTCATGAGAAAACCCCTCAACTCAGCTATTACTATATGGGTTTCTACATCCATTCATGTCCCAAGATGAAATACAAGGTAAAGTTGATTTTCACACACGTTTGCTATAGAGTCAAATTATGAAAATTAGTGCTTTTGTAGTTTCTAATCACATTAGTTTAACATGCTTGTACATTTTTATGTAAATCATGAATTATTTTTAAATGTGTCTTAAACTTTTCATAGAATCTAGCTTCTTCATTGCCTAAAACAGTGCCTGACAAAATAGGCACTTAATATTTGTTTAATATAGGTTAATCTGTAGGAATTCACTGAATATATCCCACCTATTCTAGAACTTCAGTAGGGCCCTGTGTACTTGGGGTAGTACAGTAGTACCCATTAAGAAATCTGCCTTCTTGAGGTGCATCGTCACCCTCTCCCCGCTCCATTCCTTCTCCCTCCATTCAGTTGTAGCTTTGTTTCCTTTGGACACAGTCACACTCCAGAAAAACTGGAGCTCGGTGTAAGTAGTAAGATATTTTCCATAGCACGATATTTGCAAATGTTTGTACGGTTTTCATTATGGGAAAATGAATCTTTAATATGATTTTTGTCTCAGAGCACAGAATTTGGAATTTTGAAAGGGTTTGAATGGGTTAATGAAGGAAATCTGTTTGCTGCCGCAGAAATGAAGCTTTCTGTGATGAGAACTACAGTCTCCACTGTTCTTACTTTGTAATTCATTGTATTATTTTCAGGTTTAAGTATATTTCAGAATTTCCCTTTTAACAAAAGGTCTTACCATTTAGGACTCTCTTTATTTTTATTTTATTGTATTTTTTATTATTGAAGCATAATTGACCTGCAACCCTGTGTTGGTTTTGGGTGTACGACATGGTGATTCAACATTTCTGTACATTACAAAATGATCACAGCAAGAAGTCTAGTAATTATGTGTCACCATATAAAGCTATCACAATATTATTATTATTTTAATTTCCAGGCCTAACTTTATTATATTTTTAAAAATTATTTTAATTTATTTATTATTTATTTTTTAATTTTTTTTTTCTTTTGTGCTACGCGGGCCTCTCACTGCTGTGGCCTCTCGCGTTGCGGAGCACAGGCTCCGGACGCACAGGCTCAGCAGCCATGGCTCACGGGCCCAGCCGCTCCGCGGCATGTGGGATCTTCCCGGACCGGGGCACGAACCCGTGTCCCCTGCATCGGCAGGTGGACTCTCAACCACTGCGCCACCAGGGAAGCCCTAATTCTTTTTTATGGCTGAGTAATATTCCAGTGTGTGTGTGTGTGTGTGTGTGTGTGTGTGTGTGTGTGTGTGTGTGTGTGTGTGTGTGTGTATACACACACATACATACACACCTGTCTTCTTTATCCATTCATCTATTGATGGGCACTTAGGTTGCTTTCATATCTTGGCTGTTGTACATAATGCTGCAGTGAACACAGCGGGTGCGTGTCTCTTTTTGAATTGATGTTTTTCTTTGGAAAAATACTTAGAAATGGAATTGCTAGATTGTATGGTGGTTCTATTTTCAGTTTTTTGAGGAACCTCCATAGTGTTTTCCATAGTGGTTGTACCAATTTACATTTCCACCAGTAGTGCATGAGGGTTCCCTTTTCTCTGCATCCTCGTCAGCACTTGTTATTTGTTGTCTTTTTGATAATAGCCATTCTGACAGGTGTGAGGTGATATCTCCTTGTAATTTTGATTTACATTTCCCCAATGATTAGTGATGTTGAGCATCTTTTCATATGCCTGTTAACCATCTGTATGTCTTCTTTGGAAAAATGTCTGTTCAGGTCCTCTGCCCATTTTTTAATTGGGTTGTTTGTGTTTTTTTGATGTTAAATTTTATGACTCTCTTTAATGAAACTCTTTGATGTTTTCCAAGTATTAGTAGCCCACTGTAAAAGCTCTGGAAAGTATAGAGCAGTATAAAGGAACAGACTACATACATCCTGCCTACCATAATAACAGTAACCAAATACCTCTGATCTACTCAGAGCACTGCTTTAAGCTCTGAAGATGTGAAAAGATTTAAACATGAACCTTCTTCTTAAAACTTGTAACATAGGTGAAGATTGGGGGTGTTTTACGTAAAATCAGGTTAATACAGTGGTCTGGTAAGTGGCCTAGGAGGCAGTGGGGTTGCTGCATAGGGTATGGAAGAGGCAAGGGTTTAATTAAAAGGGAAGAGAGGGCTTCCCTGGTGGCGCAGTGGTTGAGAGTCCGCCTGCCGATGCAGGGGACGCGGGTTCGTGCCCCGGTCCGGGAGGATCCCACATGCCGCGGAGCGGCTGGGCCGGTGAGCCATGGCCGCTGGGCCTGCGCGTCCGGAGCCTGTGCTCCGCAACGGGAGAGGCCGCAACAGTGAGAGGCCTGCTTACCACAAAAAAAAAAAAAAAAAAAAAAAAGGGAAGAGAGTCCTCAAAAAAGAGTAGGTATGACAGGGAAGCACATTTCATGGAGAAGGAGCATTTAAATAAGAATGAATAGGTGACAGTGCCATGCATATTCACATAAAAAAGGAGGAGGAGGGCAGTCACCCTTCAGTTAGTCGGTCTTCTTTGTAGCTGTAGCCGTGTTATGTGTTTTGTGGCCCTATCTGCTGTTTACAAGGTACATAACAATGTAAATATAATAAATATTATTCACTTTATATATAAAGTATATTAATGGTGTTTCAAGGGGTAACTTAGAAGCAAAATAAGATCATAAACTGGTAATCTTAATTTGTGGTTCTTTGTAGTGCTGTTAGCATGGTGAGAGACCCGAATGTTAGGTTATTAGAAATAGTACCTAGTAATGTTTGCTGGCAGTTCCCAGTTCTTTGTAGGCTAAAGTTCTTTGTAAATACAGGCACACCTCAGAGATATTGCGGGTTTAGTTACAGACCACCACAATAAAGCGAATATTGCAATAAAGCAAGTCACATGAATTTTTTGGTTTCCCAGTACACATAAAAGTTATATTTACACTGTACTGTAGTCTGTTAAGCATGCAATGGCATTACGTCTAAAAATACAGTGTACATACCTTCATTAAAAAATACTTTATTGCTAAAAAATTCTGACCATCATCTGAGCCTTCATCAAGTTGTAATCTTTTCACTGGTGGAAATAGCAAAATGTGGCACGGAGACACAAAGTGAGCAAATGCTGTTGGAAAAACAGTGCTGATGGACTTGCTTTTGACTCAGGGTTGCCACAAACATTTGATTATAAAAAATGCGATATCTGCAAAAAGCAGTAAAGCAAAGTACAATAAAACGGGGTATGCCTGTACTACTGAAAATGATATTTCTTATTAAACAATTTTTAATTACTCATACTAATGAGTAAAGAATCTGAAGAATTTTGGAAGTATTTTAGGAATAACTTATGTTTTCAGGAATCCCACGTTCTCATTTCCAAATCCCCAAAATTTAATATCTGTTGGGAATTTGGAAACACTATTAAAACCTGTAAAACTAGGTTGCAGCCCAGAGTGGAAAAGGTAGGTGGAGGGGAATACTCACTAACCATTTAAACAAAACTTTAAAAATTTCCCAATATATTATATCATATTCACATTATATCTTCTTGGGAAAGACAATTCTGAAAATCTGTACTATATTTCGTGACTTTGTAAATATTCGTGAGATAAGAATGATAAAATACTTGAATATTAAGTTAATTTTGTAAAGCCAGCATTTTCCTGGCATGGTGGTTTGAATACTTTTGGAACTTCAAGAACATGTTGTTCTTAATTTTTGTATTGTTAGTTTAAGAAAATTGTTTTCATTGCATCATGATTGAAGATATGTCATTTTAGGTCACTGAAGAGTAAAGATATTCTCATTTCAATTAAGGATATTTTATTGTGAGCAAATGAGAACGCTCAGTTTTGGGGGAATAAAACAACTGCTTTTAAACATGGGAATTTTCAACTGGAAAATGTGCCGTTTGAAATTATAAGATGGATATTGGTCCAAGTGTGAATGTTTCTCATTTCAAGTTGAAGGGCTAGAGCTAGAGACCAATAAAAGATAGCTCACAGAAAGTGAATTGTACACTATTAAAATTTTTCTCATTTTCAAGATTGAATGGGTAAATTTAGCATATAAGTACAATAATAGCTAAAATTATATCTTCTTTCTTAGTGCATAACTGCTTCAAGCGTTAGTAATGATATATTTTTGCCATATTGTAAAATATACAATGGAAAAATCTACAAAGTATATTTTTATCTGATACTAAAGAAGGAATATATTTTAAAATAGGAATATTTTTTATAACTAAGAAAGAACAGTCTCTTGGGTACCTGGTATGCACTAGACACTGGGAATACAGTTGTAAGCAGTATAGATATGGGCTCTGCCCTAATGGAGGTTACATCTGAGGGGGTACATAATTGTAATCCAGTGCATAAAGTGGCACCAAGTGACTGTACCTGTAGCTATGACAATGTTTCATTTGGATTTTCTGGTGTAGATTTACACATATTAAGTTACAGTCTTCACCATATTGTAAAGCTTTTTTAACATCTTTATTGGAGTATAATTGGTTTATAATGATGTGTTAGTTTCTGCTGTATAACAGAGTGAATCAGCTATACATATACATATATCCCCATATCTCCTCCGTCTTGCGTCTCTCTCCCACCCTCCCTATCCCACCCCTCTAGGTGGTCACAAAGCACCGAGCTGATCTCCCTGTGCTATGCGGCTGCTTCCCACTAGCTATCTAGTTTACGTTTGGTAGTGTATATATGTCCATGCCTCTCTCTCACTTGTCCCAGATTACCCTTCCCCCTCCCCGTGTCCTCAAGTCCATTCTCTAGTAGGTCTGTGTCTTTATTCCCATCTTTGCCGTAGCTTCTTCATGACCTTTTTTTTTTTTTTTAGATTCCATATATATGTGTTAGCATATGGTATTTGTTTTTGTCTTTCTGACTTACTTCACTCTGTATGACAGACTCTAGGTCCATCCACCTCACTACAAATAACTCAATTTCATTTCTTTTTATGACTGAGTAATATTCCATTGTATATATGTGCCACATCTTCTTCCCATTCATCTGTCCATGGACATTTAGTTTGCTTCCATGTCCTGGCTCTTGTAAATAGAGCTGCAGTGAACATTGTGGTATGTGACTCTTCATAATGATCAAAGGATCAATCCAAGAAGAAGATAGCAATTGTGAATATTTATACACCCAACATAGGAGCACCTCAATACATAAGGCAAATTTTAACAGCCGTAAAAGGGGAAATCGACAGTAACACAATCATAGTAGGGGACTTTAACACCCCACTTTCACCCATGGACAGATCATCCAAAATGAAAATAAATAAGGAAACACAGCTTCAAATGATACATTAAACAAGATGGACTTAATTGATGTTTATAGGACATTCCATCCAAAAACAACAGAACACACTTTCTTCTCAAGTGCTCAAGGAACATTCTCCAGGATAGATCATATCCTGGGTCACAAATCAAGCCTTGGTAAATTTAAGAAAATTGAAATCGTATCAAGTATCTTTTCCAACCATAACGCTATGAGACTAGATATCAATTACAGGAAAAAAACTGTAAAAAATACAAACAATACACTACTAAATAACCAAGAGATCACTGAAGAAATCAAAGAGGAAATCAAAAAATACCTAGAAACAAATAACAATGAAAACATGATGACCCAAAACCTATGGGATGCAGCAAAAGCAGTTCTGAGAGGGAAGTTTATAGCAATACAATCCTACCTCAAGAAACAAGAAATATCTCAAATAAACAACCTAACCTTACACCTAAAGCAATTAGAGAAAGAAGAACCAATAAACCCCAAAGTTAGCAGAAGAAATCATAAACACCATATAATACATTTATAATGTAGAGCAAATTAAAGTAATTAACAGGTTTGAAATATACAAACTCTTCTATTGAGTAGTGAACTGTCATGAAGGCATGTTGAAATGAAGAGTCTATCTTTATGTGTAGGAAGGACCATCATTTGATAGATGATTCCCAGAGCTTTCCATCATCAATTCCTCTTACCCTGTACCCTGTTTGTGTGCGCTGCTCTGTCCATCAGAGGTACATTCTGTTTCCCTCAACACAGATTGGACTGGCCTTGTGACTTGTGCTGACTAATAGGATACTGTAAAAGTATGTCTGAGACTTCAGACAGGCCCAAGCCTTAAGAGGGCAGACAGCTTTTGCTTCCTTTGTCTCTGAAGCCACTCATCATGTAAAAGGTTGACTACCCTGCTGGCATGAGAGGTCACTTGGGAGGCCTCAGACCATCTTGGATGTTTCAGCCCCAGCCAAGCAGCAAGCTGAATGCAGCTGTATGATTGAGCCTAAGAGAGATGGGCAGAAGAACCACCTAGTTGAGCTGTAGCCAACCCACAGAATCATGAGGAATAATTAATTGTTGTTTTTTTAAGCCTCTAAGTTTTCGGGTGGTTTGTTAACTCAGCAACAGATGACTGAAACACATGCTGTAGGATGGAAATCACTAGATACAGTTGTAGATTTCCACGTAGATGGAAATCATTCTGTGTTGAGCTGTGCAGACTCATTTCCTGAATTGAGCTGAACTGATCTGTGAAGTTGTTGACAGCTCAGTGTGAGAGAGTTTCGGCAAAGTTACTTAATTTGCCTGTGTGGTCATACCTAAAAATGTGCCCACTTGGCTTACGAGAATTCATCTTTATACAGCATTTTATTTAATACCCAGACTTGGGCCTACGAGGCATTTGTTAACATAATGACACATTTTGATTTTGCTTGTCTTGCTAATGTTGAGCACTGCAAAATGAAAATCGCCATGTGGTCATTTTCGTAGTTTCTTTGATCACATGTGTTGCGGTAGAGCCTCCTAGCGGTTTGCTAGGTGATAGCAGTTACATTCTTGTGCATAATATTCCCTAAGATTCATTTTTACCGAATCATTTTGGTTTTACTGTTCTTTGTGTGTGTGTTTTAAATAAAGGTTGATCTGTATAAACAGTACAGTCAGCTAGGTTTTCTCTGTGGCCATAGTCTTAGATTAAAGCAAAGGGTAGTCACAGAGGAATTTAATGAGAGCTAGAAAACAGTCATTATGAAAAGAAGTCACCTTGATTTGTTGTGTCGCCGTTGCTCACTTTAACTGTTAACCATAATTGTGACCATTTTTATGGGACTTGGTACCGTTTGGCCTAAATCAGTACTGATTTGTGGACTCAGGAACTGGCTGAAATGAATGGAAATTATATTTTCAGCCTGGGAGAGTTTCTCTTTGGAGAAGCTCTCCTGCCGAAGCAGGAGCAGATAGTGTGGCTTTCTGGCTGACGTCCTCAGTGGATGCTTGTCCTCTTGGTCTGCTCCTCTCACAGTTCCGAGGTGGTTGCTGGCCTTCAGGCGTCACAAGCCATCAGCAGTAGCTAGAATCAGAAAAGTATAATATTGTCTCCTGTGTCTCTTGTTTTAAAAAATATTACTTTTAATTGTGATAAAATGTACATGACAAACTTTATCTTAACCATTTTTAAGTGCACAGTTCAGAAGTGTTAATTAAGTACGTTCACGTTGCTGTGCAACCATCACCACCGTCCATCTCCAGAACTCCTTTCATCTTGCAAAACTGAAGCTCTGATCCCATTAAGCAATAGTTCCCCATTCCCCTCTGCCCCCAGCCCCTGGCAACCACCATTGTACTTTCTGTCTCTCTGAATTTGACTGCTCCAGGGACCTCATATAAGTGGAATGGTACAGTGTCTTTCTTTTTGTGACTGACTTATTTCACTTAGCAGAACGTCCTCACGGTTCATCAGTGTAGTAGCAGGTGTCAGAATTTCATTCCTTTTTAAGGCTGAATAATACTTGGTTGTGTGTATATGCCACGTTTTGTTTATGCATTCATCCATTGATGGACACTTGAGTTGCTTCCATCTTTTGGCTATTGTGACTAATGCTTCTGTGAATATGGCTGTACAAATATCTGCTCAAGGCTCTGCTTTCAGTCCTTTTGTGTATATACCCAGAAGTAGAATTGCTGGATCATACGGTAATATTTGTGTAATTTTTTGAGGAACCACCATACTGTTTTTCATAACAGCTGTACCATTACATTTGCCAAATCTTGTTATTTTCTGTTTTTTTGTTCATTTGTTTTGACAGTAGCTATCCTAATGTGTGTGAGGTGATTGCTGTCTTTTTTTTGAGATCAAGAAAAACCTTACCAGGAAGCCTCCTAGCCTACTTCACTCATTTCATTGTCAGAGTTGTGCCTCTTTTCCGTGCCTGAGTCAGTGGCTGGCAAGGGGAATGGAGCTAGGGCAGCTGTGATTGGGGATGGGGTGGAGGCACTTGTGGAGCACATGCCACTGCAGAGGGCGAACACCTGGACAGGTCTGTTTTTTAAAATTCTGCTTAAAACCCAGTATTTTTAAAAACCGAGCTGTTGGTTTATATTTATTTATTTTATATATAGTTTATATACATGCTATGTATCAATAGTTTGTATATATATGTATCACTATTATATATACATAAAAAATTCAGCTATGGCTTTAAGTATATTTAGTTTTCTAAAGCTTTTTTAAAAATGAATTTTCCTGTGCTTTCAAAATGTTTAATATTCGCATGTAAAGCTTAGTTTATATCTGTATTTTGACACCTTCTCATACATTTCAAAACTGTTCAGTTTCCTTTCAAAGTGAAAATTGGAGTGTATAGAAATGGGGTTAGGAATAATTTTAAAAATTTCTTCTTCGTGTTGTCTCTCAGACTGCTGCTGTAAGGCCATTCTGTGATCTGAAGGAGGTGTTTTGACTGAGCTCTTTATCCAGACTTGTATGCAGGCCAAAGTAAACAGTGATCCAGGCAGTCTGCTTTGGTATCATGACATGGCCAGACATCAGATAGCTGAAACATCAGAAAGGGTTTAGAAATGTCAGAAAACGAACAAAAGGCTAATTCATCTGTGATTAATCATTCTTAAACTCAATGCCTCAGCTTGATTGTGGTCAAACCGCCCCTCTGGAATTCTGCAGGAGTTTCCCTAAAAGAAGGTAGTTGGCATTACTGTTACAAAAGCACCCCCCCCAAAAAAAAATTGGGGTTTACAGAGCTGCATCTGCAAAATCCTGTGCTACTGAAATCCCCGGGCTCCCAAGCTTTTCAAAGTTTCCTGACTAGACAAATTAGCCAATGTTATTTTACTACAGTCTTGCAACCCAGGGTGATGCTTTTGGGTACGTATGGTAGTGACTTTGCTACTGCTGGTTTGAAAGAGATACAGATAATCTCATCAGTTACCCACAGTACAGAACAAAACACTCGAGTTTTTAATTCAGCATCTATTTTTCTTGAGGTTAAAATAAGTGACCAGTGAATTAGACATGGTCAGTAGAAAAAATTACCACAGAATAATTGTAGTAAGGGATTTTTGATGCCTCCTACAGGCAGTGGGAGGTAAAGGAATAACATGCTCATCACATATTCTTGTTCTTAAAATTGTCACATGTGGAATTTTGCCACATCAGAGTCAAAAGTGGGTCATGTGTTCTAAGCTTCTCATTACAGATGAGAAAATTAAAGCTCAATAGGTTCTTGCCCAGAGTTTGCATTAACTCACATTTTAATTTAAGCAACATGAAGGAGAGTCTGAAAGATTGAAATTCATATAAATGGCATTGTTTATCAGATTTATGATGAGGTATATATAACTTTTTATTTTGGAGAAACCTAAAATACTTGCACATTAAGTAAAAGTAAGTGTTTACTGGGGTATCAGAGCATATTTAATCAGTCCCTTATTTTTCCCATCCTTCTCCTCATGTATGTTTCCACAGTGAAATGGAAGGCTTGGTATAGAACGTGATTCCTAACCTTTGAAAAACCTCAATCATCTTTGGAGCTTTTGAAAAATACTCAGATCCAAGCTCTGCCCTGACCTACTGAAGATGAAAGTTTGCTGTCCTCCTTTACACAGCCCCGTTCGCTGACTGCCAGACATTGTTTTATGTACCTTTGAACTGCCCTTCCTCCCCGCCTGAGCCTGAGTCCCTCCCAGCTGAAAGGGATCTCGCTCATCCCTGCGTGTACATGTCCAGACCCAGCGTGTGCACCGCTCTTCAGTGCACCGTTCTCGGTGTCTCCCACTTCGGACCTCGCCCATTGCACTCCCCCTGTACGGAAGCTGGAGCTGGCCTCTCCAGTTCTGGGAACGCTGGTCCTTTCTAAGTGCTTCATCTGTAGCTCCCCTTGCTCTCTGCTGTTGTAGCTGTGCTGGTCAGTCCGCGCTGATGGAAGGCCCACTCTGTACCAAACATCACGCTAGGTGCCGGGGCAGGAGGAAGATGATCACACGTGGTCCCTGCTTGTCAGTTCCTTGAGCAACCGGCTCTTACCTGTCACTGTCCCCAGGGCCCGGCAGATTCATTGGCAAATAGAAGGTGCTCAGTGAGTTTATTGATGCGCATGACATGTGGAAGGCAGGCATCCATCTTCGTGGTTAAAGCCGGGAAGTGGAGGAAAGTAAGTGAAAACGGTGCAGGGAGCTGGCCTTCTGTGCAGGCCGCTCTCATTGAGACACTGGGCTTAGGGAAAAGTTAAGAGTCCCATTTCAGTAGTACACTTTATATTTTCCGTGAATTTCCTCTCTGTAGTTGTTTCTTTTTTTAAGTAAACTTCTTATCAACGTGTGATGTATATACAGAAAAATGTACCGTTCGTAAGCGTAAAGCTTGACAGGTGGTCACAAGGTGACTACACCTGTGCAGCCAGCACCAAGATCAAGACGCAGAACACTGCAGCCCTCACAGCCCTCTTTCGTGCCGCCCACAGATATCCATGAAAGACTAATCATGCCTGTTTTAACCCTTCATAAAATGGAATCACTTAGTGTATTTTCTCTTGTGACTGACTTGTTTCACTCAGCAGTACCTTTATAAGATTTACCCACATGCTTCTGTGTACATGGATGGTTCATTCTCATTGCCTGTCTGCCCATTCTACTGTGGATGGACTGTTTCTAGGTTTTGGCTAGTATAAGTACAAGTGTGAGCATTTCGTGCATGTATTTTGGTGAACATATGTGTGCATTTCTGAGTCATATAGACCTAGGTGTGGAATTACCAGATGATATGTTGTGGGAATATTCAGGTTTACTTCATACTGCCCAACATTTTTTTAAGTGATTATACTAATTTACACTGCCACTAGCAGCAGACCTCCTGATAGGTGTCTAGCAAGGATGGTGCGTTGTGGGTTTAATTTGCATTTTGCTGTTGACTGATGACGTTGAGCAACCTTGTCATTTGTCTGCTGGCCAAGTGTAAAGTGTCTGTTCCGGTCTTTTGCCCGTTTATCTCCTGGGCTGTCTGTGTCTGTTATTTGTAGAAGTTCTTTATATATTCTGGCTAAAATGCTGTGTTGCATAAATATTTTATAAATATCTTCGTCCACTCACTGCTTACCTTTTCTTTCTCTTAACAGTATCCTTTGATGAGCAGAAGTTTCTAATTTTCATGAAGTCCAGTTTATCTTTATTGCTTTTGTGTCTTGTTCAAGGAAAATCTGCCTACCCTATGGCCATGGAAATGTTTTCTTATATTTTCTTCTGAGAATTTTATCTTTCACAATTAAGTAATCTATCTGAAATTGATTTTCGGGTATGGTTGAGCTAGAGGTTAAGACTGAATTTTTTTTTCCCAGCTGTATAATTACTTTCAGTTTCTTAAGGGTACTTCCCTGCATATACTAGTTTAATAAATATGTCAATTAAAGTATTTCTGTGTCATTATATTTGTGTTATGGCAAAATGTCCCAGCTTCCCCTTTTTCAGACTTAGCATTGATCCCATTAAATGAACAAATTCCTCACTTAACTTGAGAATTACATTGGTCAGTCTGTTCTACTGGGAACGCTTGATCTAAGTACTGAATGATGTGCAGATAAATCACTTGCTCTTGTACGTTTCTTCCAAATAACTTCAAAAAATAAAAGCTGTGGAGAACCTCTTTAATTTAAACAGGATGATATGTTTTCTGGAAATTCAGTTAAGAGAATGATTAAAACATAATGAAGAGCTCTTTATTAACAGTTGTAATATCAAACATTTAGCATTTGCTGATCACATCCCATTTTGTCGTATTTATGTAATCATACAGAGGTTTTAATTTTTACGTAGCCCAAATTATTAATCCTTTTCCGCTCTGGCTCCTGGCTTCTGTATCATGCTCTAAAAATTGTATCTTCCCTTTATTCCTTTTCATCATCTCAGGTTTGCTTCCACTCTGAAATCCTCCCTGACTCTCCTACGTATATGTTTCCATTGCAGCTTACACGTTGATATCTGACACTTCTGCACTCTGTTTTCCTGTCTATCTCTTTAGAATCTAAGCTTCTTGAAAGATGGAGTTTGAGCTCATTTATTTCTTCTTGTAGCAGCAATCCCTGATTTATAGTAAATGTTCAATAAATCTTTGAATGGCTGGATGGAGATATAAGAATAATGAATAATTTGATTATTGGTTAGAGGGAAAGTGCATATCCATGCCAAATAAAGTGGCATCATTTGACATTTCTACAGGATAGATCTTTTTATATTTTTGGCAATATTAATCAAATATAAGTTATTAAAGTGTTTACTTTTAGAGTAATGAGAAAGTTGTTATATTTGAATTGTCAGATGAACAGTGAAGATACTCTTGCATTTACTTTTTTCTTCAAATTGAAAAAGCATTGCAGATAATTTAGAACATTTGTAATTCTGAAATGATAGTGCTATATAATATGTGGTTTATATTTGAATTAAAGGTTTATTTTTAAATAGGTTGATTTAGAAATGTATCTAGTTGAATAAAGTTAATTATCTGTAAAATCCTTGAAATAGCAGAATACAGTATAAATAATATTTTTCTAGGGAGTATAATTATAAATTTTGATAATTGCATAATGTAAATGTATAACCTGAATACTATTTTAATTAACATTAATTTGTTTCATGACCTAACATTGCCTGTGGTGGGGCAGTGAAGGGGCTTCTCACGCTGAGTTCCTGTTCCCGCTTATCCTAAAATAGTGGTTCTCTATCAGGGATAATTTTGCCCCTATCACCACCCCATCCCATTTCTGGAGTCCCTTTTGATCATCACAACTGGGGCAGTGGGGGAGGGGTTTGTATGTTACTGGCATCGAGTCCCCAGCAGCAAAGCGTTTTCTGGCTCAAAATGTCAGTAGTGCTAATGCTTGAGAAACCTTGTTTGAAAGGGTTACCTACTTGCCATTGACATCTGTAGGGCTTTACAGTTGCTGAGTTACCGCAGGTAATTTGACGACTGTTGTCAGAAAGGAACTGCCATGAAAGATTAATTTGGGGCTCACCATAACAATTTTGAAATAAACTATCCTGTATGACACACCAGAGAGAAGTTTCTCATGTCTAATTCATGACCCTGTGCAGCCGTAAACTTATCGATGACCCCAGGACTGTCTTAAATTTTCTTTGGGGGCTTATGTGTGGCCTTCATGTCAGCCTAAAGGTAATTTAATGTTTTTGTACAGTGAGATATATCCAGCGAATTTGAGGTCTCTTAGAAGGAGCAGCAGAAACAACAAATAAGGTTAAAATTTCCAAACTGTGATGCTTTGTTTTTTTAGTTCTGATGTGCATGATAGGGTCTGTCTTTAGTATTATAAAGGGTTCTGTTTTCCTTGCTTTGTAGAAATAGAAACTTGGCAGCTTATAATAGCCAAGTGAATTGAATTACTCTTTCCTTAGCAGCTAAATTGGGTTCATCTTTTTTAGTACAAAGAGCACAGTGTTGGCGCGTTCATTTTAGGATGGGCAGTCATATAGTCCTTTCGGCTTTGCTGGCACAGGGATGTTCGGCACATCCCTTGCCCACGTGCTGCAGCTGAGCATGGTTGGAACTAAGCTGTTGTAGAGAAGCGCAGGCACCCGTGTTTATTGTTTTTCTTGCCGAGTATTCTGCCTTGATGTTGTTACGAGAATGAAACCAGTTCTCACCCTTCTCCCACGCTAGGACTCCCCATCACAGCTCAGGTCTTCTTTCCTTCTTAAATTTATACATGTTCTCTTGGTTCTTATATCTTCATTCTGTAAAAACAGGCAACTGTAAGATTTTTATGTTGGACACTTTCTTCCAGAAGCCTTATTGTCTCAGTCTGTGGCGTTAGCTAAAGGAAAGCAGCCTTGAGGAGCATGGTTATCTTGGGTATACAGCAGAAAGGTGACAGTGACAACACTGAGAAGCAGAGGGAGCCCAGTGTCCACTGCTAGAGGACCTTCCCCGTCATCACCTCACTCTCTTCCATCCTGTGTTCAGCCTCAGCCAATGGAATTGTTCAACGATGATTTGCATTGTGTGAGAATTGTTTTGCTAGGAAATCTCTAGCTTCTCACATGGTTCTCTTAGATCCACATTTCTTTGCTTGGTCTTCAGGGGTCCCCTTTCCTTCCTGATTCCTCACAGTCTGCCTTTAGACATACCTTTGCCGCCCATTTTTTCTGTTACGTTTGTCCTATACAGAGAAGTTCATTGCAATCAGATGTCTGCCATGCCCATACTTTCCTATAGTCTCTGCTAAAGGAAATGCAGCCTTCGAGTTTAGGTCACCATGCTCAGTTCCATGTGACCCCCCCCCCCCACCTTAATTGCCGTGAATTGAACTAGGCATGGGTGCCTGACCCAGGTGCTCAATCTAGGGTAGATTAGTATTAAGGCTTGACATAAAAGCTTTGCCCACTGAATGGTGGATGACCAGACCATTCAGATCCTGTCTTTTAAGGAAGTTTGGGCTAACCACAGGGAGGATCAGCAGTTAGTGGGAGCAGTCATACAGAACCACCGGACGACAGTAACACCAGCTCAGAGTTGGCTTAGGGCTTCATAAACACAGGCCCATGAAGTTTGAATTGTAGGCAAACTTCTGCACACAGGGACATTTATCTTGAGAGTAGAGTTCATGGATTTCTTTCATCTGGTTTTCAAAGGGGTCTGAGAATCAAAAGATAGCAAGGTGAGAGAGCGGTGAGATGGGAGGGGGAGCAGAAGCGGAGACGGCGAATAGCAGATGAAAATACAGATTGGGGTCTCCTGCTGCTGAGGGCGCAGAGATAACCTCTTGTCAGACCTACTTGCCAGCTCTTAAGTTATAATCTGTTATCCACGAGGCCTTCCTCTAGCCTGGCTTTCCTCCTTTCCTTGGATAGCCTGGAATTCTCTGGAGCCTGACCCTATGTGGGTAATATTTCTGCCCTCATTTTCTTTCTTTCTTTTTAATTAATTAATTTATTTTTGGCTGCGTTGGGTCTTCGTTGTTGCACGTGGGCTTTTCTCTAGTTGCGGCGAGCGGGGGCTACTCTTCGTTGCGGTCTGTGGGCTTCTCACTGCGGTGGCTTCTCTTGTTGTGGAGCATGGGCTCTAGGCCTGTGGGCCTCAGTAGTTGTGGCTTGTGGACTGTAGAGTGCAGGCTCAGTAGTTGTGGTGCACGGGCTTAGTTGCTCCGCGGCATGTGGGATCTTCCCAGACCAGGGCTTGAACCCATGTCCCCTGCATTGGCAGGCGGATTCGTAGCTCCTGTGCCACATGGAAGTCCCTTAATTTTCTTCTATGATTTTTTTTATACAGCAGGTTCTTACTAGTCATCCATTTTATACACATCAGTGTATACATGTCAACCCCAATCTCCCAATTCATGTGCCCCACCCCCCACCCCCGCTTTCCCCCCTTGGTGTCCATACGTTTATTCTCTACATCTGTGTCTCATTTCTGCCCTGCAAACCAGTTCATCTGTACCATTTTTCTAGGTTTCACATATATACGTTAATATACGATATTTGTTTTTCTCTTTCTGACTTACTTCACTCCGTATGACAGCCCCTGGATCCATCCGTGTCTCTACAGATGACCCAATTTCGTTCCTTTTTATGGCTGAGTAATATTCCATTGTATATATGTACCACATCTTCTTTAGCCATTCATCTGTCGATGGGCATTTAGGTTGCTTCCATGACCTGGCTATTGTAAATAGTGCTGCAGTGAACACTGGGGTGCATGTGTCTTTTTGAATTACGGTTTTCTCTAGGTATATGCCCAGTAGTGGGATTGCTGGGTCATATGGTAATTCTATTTTTAGTTTTTTTAAGGAACCTCCCTAGTGGCTGTGTCAATCTACATTCCCACCAACAGTGCAAGAGGAGTTCCCTTTTCTCCACACCCTCTCCAGCATTTGTTGTTTGTAGATTTTCTGATGATGCCCATTCTGACCGCTGGGAGGTGATACCTCACTGTAGTTTTGATTTGCATTTCTCTAATGATTAGCAATGCTGAGCAGCTTCTCATGTGCTTCTTGGCCATCTGTATGTCTTCTTTGGAGAAATGTCTGTTTAGGTCTTCTGCACATTTTTTGATTGGGTTTTTTTGTTTTTGTTTTTTTTTAAATATTGAGCTGCATGAACTGTTTATATATTTTGGAAATTAATCCTTTGCCCGTTGATTCGTTTGCAAATATTTTCTCCCATTCTGAGGGTTGTCTTTTCGTCTTGTTTATAGTTTCCTTTGCTGTGCAAAAGCTTTTAAGTTTCATTAGGTCCCATTTATTTATTTTTGTTTTTATTTCCGTTATTCTAGGAGGTGGGTCAAAAAAAAAAAAGACCTTGCTGTGATTTATGTTAGAGGGTTCTTCCTGTGTTTTCCTCTAAGAGTTTTATAGTGTCCGGTCTTACATTTAGGTCTCTAATCCATTTTGAGTTTATTTTTGTGTATGGTGTTAGGGAGTGTTCTAATTTCATTCCTTTACACGTAGCTGTCCGGTTTTCCCAGCACCACTTACTGAAGAGACTGTCTTTTCTCCACTGTATATCCTTGCCTCCTTTGTCATAGATTAGTTGACCATAGGTGCGTAGGTTTATCTCTGGGCTTTCTATCCTGTTCCATTGATCTATATTTCTGTTTTTGTGCCAGTACCATATTGTCTTGATTACTGTAGCTTTGTAGTATAGTCTGAAGTCAGGGAGTCTGATTCCTCCAGCTCCATTTTTTTCCCCTCAAGATTGCTTTGGGTATTTGGGGTCTTTTGTGTCTCCATATACATATTAAGATTTTTTGTTCCAGTTCTGTAAAAAATGCCATTGGTAATTTTATAGGGATTGCATTGAATGTGTAGATTGCTTTGGGTAATATAGTCATTTTCACAGTATTGATTTGTCCAATCCAAGAACATGGTATATCTCTCCATCTGTTTGTGTCATCATTGATTTCCTTCATCAGCGTCTTATAGTTTTCTGAGTACAGGTCTTTTACCTCCTTAGGTAGGTTTATTGCTAGATATTTTATTCTTTTCATTGCAGTGGTGAATGGGATTGTTTCCTTAATTTCTCTGTCTGATCTTTCATTGTTAGTGTACAGGAATGCAAGAGATTTCTGTGCATTAATTTTGTATCCTGCAACTTTACCAAATTCATTGATTAGTTCTAGAAGTTTTTTTTTTTCAATTTTATTTATTTACTTACTTTTGGCTGCATTGGGTCTTCGTTGCTGTGCGCTGGCTTTCTCTAGTTGCGGCGAGTGGGGACTACTCTGCGATGCGGTGCACAGGCTTCTCGTTGCAGTGGCTTCTCTTGTTGCAGAGCACAGGCCCTAGGCGCGTGGGCTCAGTAGTTGTGGCTTGCCGGCTGTAGAGTGCAGGGTCAGTAGTTGTGGTGCACGGGCTTAGTTGCTCCGTGGAATGTGGGATCTTCCTGGACCAGGACTCAAATCTGTGTCCCCTGCATTGGCAGGCAGATTCTTAACCAATGGACCACCGGGGAAGTCCCTCTAGTAGTTTTCTGGTGGCATCTTTAGGATTATCTGTGTATAGTATCATGTCATCTGCAAACAGTGACAGTTTTACTTCTTTTTTTCCAATTTGTATTCCTTTTATTTCTTTTTCTTCTCTGATTGCCATGGTTAGGACTTCCAGAACTATGTTGAATAATAGTGGCAAGAGTGGACATCCTTGTCTTGTTCCTGATCTTAGAGGAAATGCTTTCAGTTTTTCACCATTGAGAGTGATGTTTGCTATGGGTTTGTCATATGTGTTCTTTATTATGTTGAGGTAGGTTCCCTCTTTGCCCACTTTTTGGAGAGTTTTTATCTTAAGTGGGTGTTGAGTTTGGTCAAAAGCTTTTTCTTCATCTATTGAGATGATTGTACGGTTTTTATTCTTTAATTTGTTAATATAGTATATCACATTGATTGATTTGTGTATACTGAAGAATCCTTGCCTCCCTGGGATAAATCCCACTTGATCATGGTGTATGATCCTTTTAATGTGCTGTTGGATTCTGTTTGCTAGTATTTTGTTGAGGATTTTTGCATCCATATTCATCAGTGATATCAGTCTGTAATTTTCTTTTTTTTGTAGTATCTTTGTCTGGTTTTGGTATCAGGGTGATGGTGGCCTCATAGAATGAGTTTGGGAGTGTTCCTTCCTCTGCAGTTTTTTGGAAAAGTTTGAGAAGGATAGGTGTTAGCTCTTCTCTAAATGTTTGAAAGAATTCACCTGTGAAGCCATCTGGTCCTGGACTTTTGTTTGTTGGAAGATTTTTAATCACAGGTTCAATTTTATTACTTGTGATTGGTCTGTTCATATTTTCTGTTTCTTCCTGGTTCAGTCTTGGGAGATTATACCTTTCTAAGAATGTTTCCTTTTTTTCCAGGTTGTCCATTTTATTGGCGTAGAGTTGCTTGTAGTAGTCTCTTAGGATGCTTTGTATTTCTGTGGTGTCCATTGAAACTTCTCCTTTTTTGTTTCTAATTTTATTGATTTGAGTCCTCTCCCTCTTTTTCTTGATGAATCTGCCTAAAAAGGTTTATCAATTTTGTTTATCTTCTCAAAGAACCAGATTTTAGTTTTATTGATCTTTGCTATTGTTTCCTTTGTTTCTATTTCATTTGTTTCTCCTCTGATCTTTATGATTTCTTTCCTTGTACCAACTCTGGGTTTTGTTTGTTCTTCTTTCTCTAGCTGCTTTAGGTGTAAAGTTAGATTGTTTATTTGAGGTTTTCCTTGCTTTTTGAGGTAGGATTGTATTGTTATAAACTTCCCTCTTAGAACTGCTTTTGCTGCATCTCATAGGTTTTGGATCATCGTGTTTTCATTGTCATTTGTCTCTAGGTATTTTTTGATTTCCTCTTTGATATCTTCAGTGATCTCTTGGTTATTTAGTAACGTATTGTTTAGCCTCCATGTGATTGTGCTTTTTATGTTTTTTTCCCTGTAATTTACTTCTAATCTCATTGCACTGTGGTCAGAAAAGGTGCTTGATATGATTTCAGTTTTCTTAAATTTACTGAGCCTTGATTTGTGACCCAAGGTGTGACCTATCCTGGAGAATGTTTCATGTGCACTTGAGAAGAAAGTGTAATCTGCTATTTTCAGATGGAATGTCCTATAAATATCAGTTAAATCTACATGGTCTGTTGTGTCATTTAAAGCTTGTGTTTCCTTATTATTTTCTGTGTGGATTATCTGTCCGTTGCATAAGTGAGGTGTTAAAGTCCGCCACGGTTATTGTGTTACTGTCAGTTTCCTCTTTTATAGCTGTTACCATTTGCCTTATGTATTGAGGTGCTCCTATGTTGGGTGCATATATATTTATAATTGTTATATCTTCTTCTTGGATTGATCCCTTGATCATTATGTAGTGTCCTTCCTTGTCTCTTGTAATAGTCTTTATTTTAAAGTCTATTTTATCTGTTATGAGTATTGCTACTCTAGCTTTCTTTTGATTTCCATTTGCGTGGAATATCTTCTTCCATCCCCTCACTTTAATTCTGTGTGTATCCCTAGGTCTGAAGTGGGTCTCTTGTAGACAGCATATAGGTGGGTCTTGTTTTTGTATCCATTCAGTGAGCCTGTGTCTTTTGGTTGGAGCCTTTAATCCATTCACATGTAAGGTAATTATCGATATGTATGTTCCTATTACCATTTTCTTAATTGTCTTGGTTAGTTTTTGTAGGTCCTTTTCTTTAGTGTTTCCCACTTAGAGAAGTTCCTTTAGTATTTGTTGTAAAGCTGGTTTGGTGGTGCTGGATTCTCTTAGCTTTTGCTTGTCTGTAAAGCTTTTGATTTCTCCATCAAATCTGAATGAGATACTTGCTGGGTAGAGTAATCTTGGTTGTAGGTTCTTCCCTTTCATCACTTTAAATATATTGTGCCACTCCCTTCTGGCTTGTAGTGTTTCTGCTGAGAAATCAGCTGTTAACCTTATGGTAGTTCCCTTGTATGTTGTCATTTTTCCCCTGTTGCTTTTTTTCTTTTCTTTTTTTTTTTTTTTTTTTTTTTTTTGCGGTACGTGGGCTTCTCACTGTTGTGGCCTCTCCCGTTGCAGAGCACAGGCTCCGGTCACGCAGGCTCAGGGGCCACGGCTCACGGGCCCAGCCGCTCTGCGGCATGTGGGATCGTCCCGGACCGGGGCACGAACCCGTGTCCCCTCCATCGGCAGGCGGACTCTAAACCACTGCGCCACCAGGGAAGCCCTCCCCTGTAGCTTTTAAGAATTTTTCTTTGTCTTTAATTTTTGTCAGTTTGATTACTATGTGTCTTTGCATGTTTCTTCTTGGGTTTATCCTGCCTGGGACTCTCTGAACTTCCTGGACTTGGGTCGCTAATTCCTTTCACATGTTAGGGAAGTTTTCGACTATAATCTCTTCTGATATTTTCTTGGGTCCTTTCTCTCTCTCTTCTCCTTCTGGGACCCCTATAATGCGAATGTTGTTGACTTTAATGTTGACCCAGAGGTCTCTTAGGCTGTCTTCATTTCTTTTCATTCTTTTTTCTTTCTTCTGTTCCGCAGCAGTGAATTCCACCATTCTGTCTTCCAGCTCACTTATCCGTTCTTCTGCCTCAGTTATTCTGCTATTGATTCCTTCTAGTGTACTTTTCATTTCAGTTACTGTATTGTTCACCTCTGTTTGTTTATTCTTTAATTCTTCTAGGTATTTGTTAAACATTTCTTGCATCTTCTCGATCTTTGCCTCCATTCTTTTTCCAAGGTCCTGGATCATCTAAACTATCATTATTCTGAATTCTTTTTCTGGAAGATTGCCTATCTCTACTTCATTTAGTTATTTTTCTGGGGTTTTATCTTGTTCCTTCATCTGGTACGTAGCCCTCTGCCTTTTCATCTTGTCTGTCTTTCTGTGAATGTGGTTTTTGTTCCACAGGCTGCAGGGTTGTAGTTCTTCTTGCTTTTGCTGTCTGCCCTCTGGTGGATGAGGCTGTCTGAGAGGCTTGTGCAGGTTTCCTGATGGGGAGGGACTGGTGTTGGGTAGAGCTGGCTGTTGCTCTGGTGGGCAGAGCTCAGTAAAACTTTAATCCACTTGTCTGCTGGCTGGTGGGGCTGGGTTCCCTCCCTGTTGGTTGTTTGGCCTAAGGCAACCCAGCACTGGAGCCTACCTGGTCTTTGGTGGGGCTAATGGAGGACTCTGGGAGGGCTCACGCCAAGGAGTACTTCCCAGAACTTCAGCTGCCAGTGTCCTTGTCCTCAGGGTGAGCCACAGCCACCCCCCGCCTCTGCAGGAGGCCCTCCAACACTAGCAGGTAGGTGTGGTTCAGTCTCCTATGGGGTCACTGCTCCTTCCTTTGGGTCCCGATGTGCACACTACTTTGTGTGTCCCTCCAAGAGTGGAGTCTCTGTTTCCCCCAGTCCTGTCGAAGTCCTGCAGTCAAACCCTCTAGCCTTCAAAGTCTGATTCTCTGGGAATTCCTCCTCCTACTGTCGGACCCCCAGGTTGGGAAGCCTGATGTGTGGCTCAGAACCTTCAGTCCAGTGGGTGGACTTCTGTGGTATAAGTGTTCTCCAGTCTGTGAGTCACCCACCCAGCAGTTATGGGACTTGGTGTTACTGTGATTGCGCCCCTCCTACCATCTCACTGTGGCTTCTCCTTTGTCTTTGGATGTGGGGCATCTTTTTTGGTGGTTCCAGCGTCTTCCTGTCGATGATTGTTCAGCAGTTAGTTGTGATTCCGGTGCTCTCGCAAGAGGGAGTGGACACACGTCCTTCTACCCTGCTATCTTGAACCAATTTTGCCTGTGCCCTCATTTTCTTATGTTCCTCTCTAAAATATTCTTTTCCCCTCTGCCATTAGTACTAGCCACTTAGTGGACCTGAGTGAATTTATTTTGGTTCTTTAACTTAAAGAGCCAAAGTAGTAAGCGTGCCTATGAGCAGCGTGGATGCGTTAGAGGAGGCAGCAGCTGTGCCAGTTCCCTGGGTGCTCAGTGTTACGGGAAGTACCTACATAGGTGTGTCCACGTGAATGAACCACTTGCCCATCCAAGGCTGAGATGAAGAATAAGGAGAGAAAGAGGTGGTAGAGTATTCTGTATAAGCTGGACTTGATAAAATTCTATATCATAAGTAGTTTTTACTCTTTCCAATCAGTGGGACATTTCATCTTCTATTTCCAAGATGTTGTCCTTAGGATTATCATAGAGGGTTCACAAGAGTGGTTGATTAGCCATGTTTGTGTCTGGGCTTGTTGTAGTATTTAGTGAGATAAATGCTACACAAAAAACATGGACTTAAAAATTAATGTGAGTAGATGGAAGAGAATATTATATTATCTGAAGTTTTAACATACTGAAACAGATTACTGAGGTTGAGAATTTTGAGAAACAGAATGATGACAGACATCTTTGTTGCCATGAAAGAGACACATGACTTTCATACCTTGGAGACAGAGAGAGGGCCGTCTCAGCTCTTTTGGCCTACATCTGTGGAAACTGAGAACAAGGTGGCGGTGATAATGAGTTTATAGATTTTCCTAGGAAATATAGTAGTTGCTTTTGTAACTTGGAACTACCCAAGCTTGACTTATATTTAAGTTTTCCAGAGTTTTGCTGCTTCGTATTGCATGTTTGGCTACGCAGTCTTGAACTTGTTTTTCAAACCAAATTATGATAAAGAATTAAAGAGAAGGAAGGGGCATTGTCATAGAAAATTAAACAGAAAATGTGTATTTTCTTTCTTCTGTAATTCCCCAATAAAGTTTTTAATTCTTTCCATTAATAATTTTATTAAGGGGCAAAATAATAAGTTGAAACAGTGATAGTCAGACATGTATAACTCATTTAAACTAAGTAGCTGCATTTCTTTGCATTTCAAGGTGGAAAAAAATTTTAAGTGCTGCACAGCCACCTTGATGGGCCAGGAGTCATAAAGACTTAGAGGGAGTCTTAGGAAAATAAGGATTCTTTTTTTTTTTTTTTTTAAGAGATCCCTTTCTCCCCTCTTTGTTATCATTTATTTATTTATTTTAATGTGAAATAATTAATTCTCTTCCCATCAGTTTTAGACGAACTGAGGAACAATTACAGAGTGCCCTGGGAGTGCTTGTCTTATGGAGTCGCATAGACTGTAGCTACGTATCTCAGTTAAGAATTTGGAGTAAAGCTTGTAGAGGGGAAGTTTCTGTCCTCTCTGTATTCAAGGTCTCATATATTCCAGTACAGCACCATGTTGTTACAGTGCTCCTGGCTCACGAGGAAAACATCACGAGAGTGGTAAAAATACTTTCATATTTTTGGTTACAGAATCTTAGAAAGAAGGATCTAGAGAGATGCTAAGTATTTTTATTGCTTTAATTCAGATTAATTCTAATAAACTCATTCCCAGAGGCTTTGCTAAATGAATTCTCTGTTGGAGCCAGCTTCGTAGGATCGTCGAGTGCGTCTTAGATGAGAGTCTGGCAAGCAGTTTTACTTGTTTTCTGAGCATGGGGAGCGATAGTTTTGTTAATCCCGCTCTGCTTTGGAAACCTTGCCATTTCCAGACATGGCCTGAGGCCCTCAGTTAGTATTCTAAGTGAGATAGTAAAACCAGAGGGCTCAGTTCTATTATTGTATTATAATTAATAGTCCAATGGTAGACTTTCTTTTTATTTATTTAACTGTTTATTTGGAAGTATTTTCAAGCTTTCAGAAAAGTCACAAGAATAAGAATGATAGAAAGGAAACATACGTACCCTCACTCAGATTCACCTCCTTGTCTCCCCCTAACCCCTGTATATACATGGGTATGTGAATGTGTGTGTTTATACATTTACACACACATTTTTTTAAACTGTTTGAAAGTAAGTTGGTTATACTATGTGATTCTTCACTCCAAAATACTTCGCTTACTGTATGCCAGGTACATTTTATAAATAAGTGTTTTGTAATTATTAGCTCAGGTGCAACAGTCCTAGACAGAGGTGTTATTTTTCCCACCATTTTATGAATGAGAAGTCTGTAACTAACATACAACTAGTTAATGTTGGAGGATTTGCCTTCAGGTAGACTGAGGCTAAAGCTGTGCTGTATTGCTACCCTTGCAGGACAGTTCCAGTGTGAAGACTTTCATGTAAGTTTTAAAAGCACTCTTGAGCTTTCACAGGCTGTATAAGTCCAGAGTTCATCTATTCTAAAACATGCATTTTGTTTTCTCTTTTTCACATTAAAAAACCTTCATGTGTATCTTACAATGTATGGTGATGTAGTTGACATTATAAACGTGTGTCCAGACTTGGTGGTTAATTTTGGTGGTGCACTTCTTGACACCCAGTCACAGGTAGCCACTGTGTGTGTTGATGTATATGTGTTTTCTGTTTCCCACTTGAGAGGGAAAATGATATTCTAGGTTACCAGCTCCAAGGGGTGGAGGAGCTGTTGCATTTTATTTAATATTGTGGCCTTGCTTGAAGATCAGACATGCTTAATTTTCATGAGTAAAATATATAAATATTTCTGAAAAGCATCAAAAATCTCCTTAACTGTTTGAATGGGTGTCACTTCTGGGGGTGTGAGAATTATTAGTTGATTGGGTGGAGTGATTTGTGCAGTGGCAGAAGTACCTTACTTGAGATGATTGTTACCTTCTTCTGTTTGCGCTTCCCGTACTCTGTTGTTTTCTTTTTAATTTTAAAAGTAATTCCTCCTGTGGAAGAGGGAATAAATAAGGGGAATGTTCAAAATAAAAATTGCCTACAGTTCTCTCACCCAGGGCTAATCACTGTTGACATTGTGCTGTATTTCCTTGGGCTTTTGCAAAGATACATGCATTTCTTTTTCCCTCACAGTTGTTAGATGATGTATGCAGTGTTCTTTTCTACCTTTTCCCACTTGTTTCATGAGTATTTTCCTAATTTCCTTGAATCTTTCATATCCCTCAGATTTTAAGTGGCTGTAAATGTTCTAATAATGTGCCACAATTTATCTGGCTATTACTATACGTTTAAGTTCTTTCCACCTCTTTTTGTTACAAGTAACTCACGGCAAACATCTTTTTGTATATTTCTTTTTGAGACATTGTCACAGGATTCGTTCTTCTGCACATTCATGCTGAATGTAAGAAATCCGCCCATTTGAGACATTTTCTTCCAAGGAGAGCAGAGGAACATCATATACTAGAAGCTACTTAAAATTAGACGTGTAAACATACACAGGAGTATAACAGGGTACTTCCTGTTTTAGGAAAAATAAACCAATTGATTTTGTTTTAATTTTTCTGTTTTTCTTAAAATTTTACACTAAATTAATTTTACATTAATTTTACACTAATTTTAATTTTTCACTTGACTGCCTTTAGTTCTTATAAACTGATGAAATGTAAGTTTATTTCTCTGTTCCTACAGGTTTTTGGATTTATTTAGGTGCTGATACATTTTATCCTACCTTTTAGGAGTCAGTAGTGCTGGTCTCTTGTGGCTATTTTCATTTCAAGTTGAAGTACTAAAAGGTTGCTTTTGTCCTTTCAGTACTTCCCAACCTTAGTTTGCAAGTTCTCAAAAGGATTATAAGAAAAATTGAGTAAACTCAGTGATGTCTGGCCCCTTTGTAATAAGGGAAATAAAAATTCTCTTTATAAATTTATTTCTCTACATTTTAGCAGAAAAAAAGAGGGATACCTCAAAGCATATGAAAGTAGATAATTGTCTTTTGCCATTTTTTTTTTTTTTCCTTCTTCAGCTTTATTTTCTTAGGCCATCTACAGTGCAACAGTGGCTCTGTCCTGACTTTATTCCACTTCTTCCTTTCAGCACCTACGTAGGGTCACCTAATCTTCCTGCAGCTGCACCTTTTCAACTTTCACCCTCAACCCCCAGAACAAAAGAAGTCTCTAACTTTGCTGTGGTGGATCAGCATTGTGTCCAGGTTTAATAGCTGAGGCTCTGGCTCCTCCTTGCCCAGTGCCTTGAATCTGTTCCTTCTGTGTTCAGTTTATCTGGTGATGCTCTTCCATTCGTTCCATAAAACTCACCCAGTGCCCTGGCATTCTGAATGATTATGGCTGGTAGACTATAATTTAGTATACATGCATGTCTGTTTCCATCAGTTTTCTATGCGAATTTTACTAGTTATGGTAATGAGACAGTTTATTTAAATATTAAGTAAACTGCTAAAAGATGCTTTAGTTACTTGCATTAAACTTAATTTGAGTCATAAAAAAATTGCTGCTGAATTAGTTGTGGATGAGATAAATAAAAGCGTTTAAGGTTAAAAAAAAGTCCATAAAAATCTGGAAAGATCCTACAGTTTCCTAAGAATATGTTCTCCCTGCACTTTAAAGAACCAGTAACCTGAAGTCACAGTGATGCATCCTCAAAGAAAAGGCTTGGTGCTAAATCTAAGAATGGCCAATGAATGTGCAGTTATATATTTTACCTTAAAGTGTTAAAGGGATATATGTTTGTATGAATCCCCCCCGCCCCCCACACACTGTAATGGACGTTTTCAGTGAACCCACCACTACTAGTCCTGTTCACTTTGGGTAAGATGCCTTTTGCTATAAATGATTCTATAAATTTGCTTTATCTATGTAAATATATCTTTGCTTGAAGATACTCAAATTGTGATTAAACAGGTCTAATGAGTAAATATTGCCATATAGTTACATACAAGCCTTCAATCCTGGCATATTAGTAGGATTTGAGAGTCACCGAATGTGGTTTTGTGCTCGTACACTTCCGTAGTTGCCACTTAGGTGTTAACTCAAAGCCATATTAATTTGCCTCACTCTTCCAGTCCTCCTAGATCCTGGAATCTTGCTCTTAAACCCTAATCTATGTTTGTGTGTCTGTTACTGAAGTCGGGGCCTACTGTTACTGTCTACTTGCTTGGGCTGTTTTTAGTTTTCTGGAACCTTCTCTAAATGACTTGCTCAGGTCGATCTTTGTAGTTTCCATCTCTGGCCAGCCACAGTCTGGACTCTTTGTCACAAATCAAACCCTGGTTCTGACAATGGCTTTAAAAAAATCAATGTTTTACATGTTTAATTTTGGAAACATTGAGGAAGTTATATCTTTCTTACACCCTGAAATTCACAATAATAGGTTTTTTTTTTTTAAAGAAACCTTTTTATTGAGTCATACTACACATATAGAAAAATTCACAAAAGTGTAGAGCCCCCATGAAAATCACAAGATAAACACACCCATGGGTCCTCACTGTCTCCTGGAAATTGAAATTTCTCTCCCTGGCAGTCATACTGTAAAGGACCAAATTGTAAATCTTCACAGTTTCAGGCCATGCGGTCTGCCATTGTAGTGATCGCAGCCGCAGAAGTTTTGTAGACAAATGGGCGTGGCTGGGCGCCAGGAAAACTTTATTTATGGACATTGAAATTTGAATGTCATATAATTTTCACATGTCATGAGCTATTACTCTTCTTTTGATTTATTTTCAACCATTAAAGAAAGTAAAAACCATTCTTAGGTTGTGGGCCATATGTGAACAAGCAGCAGCCCAAATTGGGCCCGTTGCCGTGGTTTGCTGACTCCTGCTCTCTGGGGTGCCACTGACCTTCCACCTACTCCCTGCTGGCCCAGCCTCTACAGTCTGAATTAGCGTTAGTATCATCTTCATCATCCAGCACATTATAGCCATTCTTCTACAATCAGGAAACCCAACTATCAGAGCAATTTGCTGTGTGAAGTTCAGCGATTAAGTTGCCCTCATGTCTCTAGAATACACATTACTAACTTGGGATACAAATTTTAAAATGGATTTTTACCTACATAAATTTAAACTTATACTATATGAGGTAATAAACCATTAGTTATTCCATAGTGGTTTACAGACTAAACATAATGGTGATTGATTACTTCGTTTACTTTTCCTTTCTTTTTTATTTAACTTTCCAGATACTTAACAGTTTAAACATTGTTCCAAGTTTAAATGATTATATAGTATAGTTTATCAGTCATGAAATAACTCTGTTGTGAGTGCCTTACAGTATTGTTAAAAACCATTTATTGTCACCACTATGGTGGTATCTTGGAAAAAGCAAATATTTAATTCAGCCAGCATTCACTAGACCTGCTAGTAAATGAGGCACTTTGAGAACCTGTAGTAAGTTACTCTGCTGGTGCTGATGAATGAGATATAGACCCTGTCTGCGAGGAGCACTTGGACAGGATAAACATTTACAAAAGTATCCTGCAAGATCGAATATGGTAACTTCTAGAAAAAAGGAACAGAATACTATAGGAGCACAGATGAATGGTACAGAGAAGTATGTGTTTTATTAAATCTGATTTTTTTCCCCAAATTTTGAAAATTTCAAACCTACAGAAAAGTTGTATATAGTGAAAAAGGATAGTACAGTGAACACACATATACCTTCACCTCGAGTCACCAGCTATCTACATCTTGCCATATTTGTTTTAACTCTTTGTATGTATGCATATATAATTGTATGTATGCATGTGTTTTTTTCTGCTAAACCATTTGAACATAAGTTTCAGAGATTATGACATTTCACCCTAAGTGTCGTACGTCTGCACGGATCTCCTAAGAACAAGGATATTCTCATACTTAACTATGATACCGTTATCACACACAAGAAATCTAATATTCCTGCAATAATACAGCCCAATATATAGTCAATATGCAAATTTTCCAGTTGTCTCAGTAATGTCTTTTATTTTTTTCCCTCAGACTGAGATCTTATCAATGATTATATATTCCATTTAGTTTTATGGGTTTTTAAAGTATCATTTAATCTAGAACTATAACTTGGCTGTTTTTGCTCTCATAGCATCGACATTTTTGAAGAGTCTAAGGTCTCATGATTTGAATTTGTCTGGTGATTTCTTCATGATTTTATCCAGGTAGGACATTTTTGGTCAGAATACTACCCAAGGGATGCTGTGCAATCTCAGGACATCACATCTGGAGTCCCTTGAAGTCAGTTTGTCCCATTTTAGGTGTGGTTCAGGTGGACTCTACCAGACTTCTCCACTGTAGAGCTGTTTTTATTCCCTTTGCAATTAGTAAGTCATCTGTGGGGTCCTCCTGTGAGACTGTGAATAGTTGTTCCCCCTTTTTCCCAGTAGTAGAATCTTTTTCACAATTTCTTCTGAACATTAGGACCTTAAAAACATATTTCATAATTCCAGTTGGTTGCAGACATTTAAAATTTAAATATTTATGCATTCCTTTAGTGAAATGCTGCTGAAAGTTGGCCTATAAATATATTTCCTTGTAGAATTTAAACATTAATTACCATTTCATCAGGAGAAAGCACAGTTAAGATCAGGCTTCCAAAGATGAAAAAGCTGAGTTCAAAGCTTGGTTTCATGATTTATTATATGTACAGACTTTCTAAGCCTCAATGTCTTTATCTGTAAGATGGGGATAATCATCACTCCTTATAATACTAAAATTATTTCTTTAATTATATATAGACGTAATCTTTACTAAAAATGGGTGACTTCAACTTATAGAAAGGAAAAAAAATTAGACATTTGTTTATTTAGTTCTTTATTCAAATTTGATCTGAAAATATAATAAATTTCCATTTTTTGCGCCCAGTACGTTCGATTTATTCTAGTTTTTAGATATTTTTTATATGCCCTTCATTTAAAGCTAGGTATTTGCTAAAAGTGCTTTGGAAAGCTTACGTTTAATTTTGTCTTGTGTGATTCTTCGCAGTCATCTGGTAAGTGCTTCCTGCTGGTACAGGAAGGAGACTCAGATTCTCATAGATTATACTGTTCCCCAAGACTAAAAGTTAGGTACCTGGATGAAGGGTTGATTTATTTAGTGATAGATTTTCAAATTCACTGCTCAGAAACAAGCAGTGAAGATTGAGGATAGTTAAAATTCCTTTATTAATCAGTCTACGTGAAGATAAAATGAAGTCTGCAAGCATGGAAGCTGTCATAAACTACTAGGGTTATGTCGGAAGCTCTCTGGAGCCAACTTAAATTGACTCCCACTGGCCAAAATATGAACAATTTGAGCATCAAAAAGGATAACTGCGGTGGATTGAAGCACATTAAATATCTTTAGACCTATGAGCTCATGATGATACTGAAGAGTCATTGCTAGAGTTTGTGCTACGTACGTACCACATTGTATCACTCAGATGCTACATCACCAGAAGCCTACAGATGGCGTGCAGATCAGAAGCTTCCAAATATACTCAGTGCTCCACACTTTTAGGCTGAAAACCATAGAGATAGCATAGTTTCAGGCTCTGCATAATAGTAACTTCTCAAAAAATATACTTTCCCACATCTGGAGGTTGTAGATTTCAGCTTCAATTTTATTTATACTATTTCCGGAGAGTTCTGATGTGGTAAACTGACAAGATAATTATGATACTTTGATGTCTCCAAACTGTTATTGGGTGGAAGGGTGATGATTGGCTCCTTTTTTTTTTTTAATATTTTCTTGGCCGTGTCGTGCGGCATGTGGGATCCTAGTTCCCTGACCAGGGATTGAACCCGTACCCCCTGCATTGGAAGTGCAGGGTCCCAACCATTGGACCGCCAGGGAGTTCCCAATGATTGGCTCCTTAAAATTTTGAGATGATGTCTTTTTTGTGTAAGTCAAAGATGATATCATTATTGAAGAACTTTATTTTAATGGTGTAGCCATTGAAAACTTCCTTTCATGTATTTAAATTTTTAAAGTACATATGTTTAAAAACTAAGTCCTAAATAACACTTTAAAACCATGCATAAAAATATTAAAAATCCTTACACTAAAAAGATTTTTTTGTGTTTGGTGGATATGTGGTTTTGTAATGGGCTAAAAAATGGATAAAAGTACAACGTTTACAGAGACATTCATGTTACTGTGATCCTAAGTATCTTTGTAACTATAAATTCTATTCTAACAACATTGAGTTTGGACCAGTATGAGATTTTAGGATGGATGTCTTAAAAGGAATGAAGAAGTAAGGTTTTTCAAGTTGTCATCCAAGATTATTTTGTGTTTGTAACATAGTAACTTCATCTTAATAATTTATCTAAAATTCTGTGAGTGGACTTGAGTTGCTCACCCTTTGAATAGCTATGTTTAAGTTTAAAGTGATTGTGTCCTTCATAATTACATAACTGATCATTTAGAAAGGAAGGAAATAATGTATTAGGTATCTTTTTGGCTTTCTGAAGTGAAGGTACTGCACAAAGCTGTTACATTAACCTTCTACCAAGCCCTTTCTCGCAGGGACACACGGAATACTGATGACATTCAAGGGGATAGGATGTAAATTCTACCAGGACTCCTACTGCGACACAGTTGAGGGGGAAAAGGTTATCCTTAACTTGAAGCATTTAAGTCATTTGTGATGAATTTTCCATCAGGCAGAAGAAAAGGAATGATTACCAAAGATCACACCCCTGGGATAAATATGAGGTTATAGCTAACTTCTTATTTCCCTCAGGGGTGTAATTAAACAGACTTTTACGATTAAGGGTTTTAGGCATTGAAAAATGTTTACTGGCAAAAAATAATAGCTCCAGTTAGAGACATGATCAATCAGAGACAGCTTACTGACTTTATTAAAGCTGTGGATTTGTTGTGAACTGTTTTTTAGCATTTGTTTGACTCAGGGCATATCAACTGAAAAAAGAATGTTGAAGAAAAAGCCAGTAATATGTTTCTAAAAGGTCCAAATCCTAAATAATTCTAATTAGGCAAATTTTCATAAAGGGGTACGTAGGATATTGCCGACACACTTGAGGTGTTCATACTTATGTTTGGTTTTAGCTTGGGAATTTTAACAGAAAAAGAATAAAGAGTTTGAGCTTCTAATCTTGGCTTTACTAATACTTGGCCTTAAGTTGCTAAAACTAGCCCCCATCGCCGCCCCATCTTTTAAATATGAAAATGAAACTGGATACTGACTAGGGAGGTCTGAGGCCCTTCTAGTTTTAAAATGATCTGATTCTCTATTTTTAAGGAATATAAGTTGACACAATTTTGTTTATTTCAGTAAGTATTTTTTGAGAACTCAGTCCATTGAAAGAATTCCACCAAGTCACAAGAAATGCAAAGAAATGATGTATTCCCAGCTCTTGGGAAACTCCAAGTTGGGATTATGTAGGAGGGAGGGGTATGAGAAGCACAGCCTGTGAACAGACAACTCCAATAGATTCTATTAAGTTCTACGATAGATTTCTCTAGAAACCCAAAAGACACCAACCCTGGCCCTCCCAATCTAGATTAGATTTCCCTGTTATACTATCTGATGTGCTTTTTTTCATAGTATTTGCCATACTTTGTAATTATGTTTCCGTATGATTATTTCCTTAAATTCATCTCCCCTTCTAGACTAAAAGGTCCCTGAGAACTGAAAATGGCCATGTTACTGTTCACCGTGGCATGCCCTGGACCTTAGCATGCAGCCTGGCATGGTTGGCATTTCATAATTACCTGCTAAGTGCAGGAATGAGAGCTCAGTTGGTGGTGAGGTCAAGCAGAGTCCAAGGAAAGCTTGCTAAGGAAAGAGTAGGCAGCATTTAGTTTCGGTTTCAAATATGCAGTAGTCATTTAGACCAAATTGGAAGTCACCCCAGGTAGGACGGCCTGTGCCTCAATGTGAGTGCCCAGGGTGAGGATGCAGGGGTAAGAGAGTAGACTGACAGCGGGCCTTGTGCCTTAATGCTCGAGATACTTGATGTCTCTAAACCAGGGAGCTTTCACAAGAAGTCTGTGAATCCATGTGCACAATGTGGATACAGACTAATAAACATGTGAGTATGCTGCCATCATGCTACAGACATACAGGTTCTGTTGTGATTAGTAACATCCAAACTCATTTAAAAGCATTAATGAATTTGTAGTGGGTTTTTATCTTGTGTAATTTCTCACCAAGTGAAACTAATATTACATTATCTTATAAAGGTCTGTGAAATTTTTTTTGCTTTAAAAGGGGTCATCTACTTTACTGTAGATTTGGCGAGCCAGTAAAGCATTTTGAAAACAGAATTTACAGTCATTTCTCCCTGGTGTCAGTAGGAGGGTAGCTTCAAGAGGGAGAACTTGAAATCAGCCCTTCTCACTGTTGTCCAGGTAAGGATGATTTCACCTTCGATAGTGGCAGAACCAGTGATTCTAAGTGCTGTTTTCCAAGCAATAGCCTAAAAAAGCAAACACCTAAGTTGATTCTTCTTACCAATACGGTGAAGGCCAAATTTAATATGACATACATATACGTCTACATGAATATTCATGTGAATATTTAATCTTTAACAGATATTAAAGAAGCTTTGTTTGTGTTTTACTTTTTTATTTTTCCCTTACGTTATTGTCTTCATCTTGCGTTCTCTCTCTTTTTTTTTTTTTTCCCTTTATCCTTTTCAACTTGTGACCCTTCGGTTTGAAATTAAATTTGTGCTGTAAGTTGACTCCCTGAATCTTTTCTTCACAAGCTTTCTTTGTATTTTCTAGAAGAAAAAAAGATTAACCCAGGGTTTCCAAAATAAAAGCAAAGCTTGTGATTAAAACTGAATTAGGATCTTTATTCTCTATTATTTGCTAATAGTAAAATAAATAGCCCAGTCTTAAGGAAGATTTAAAATAAGTCCTGGAGCCTTTGTGAACTCCTGGATTTTAATTAAAGAAACACAGAATACCATCACTTTCTGTTTGTCAGTGGAAAAAATATGTATTTTAAAATTTTCCAAGCTTGGCCTGGCAGCACATGGAGTACATCTGTGGGCTTTCAGAATTTGGGGAACACAAATGGACTCAGATGTTTAGGCCCTTTGTCTTCACTGGTCTCAGCTCACCTCACCAACTGAGCATGGCACAATCCAAACAGTTTCTGAAAACAGAGCAGCTCGAGTTCCTTCTCAAGCACTCTCCTGGGGACTGATAAAGTCAATCTCTGTTTATATAACGAAATCAGGGAGCACGGGGTCTGCTGCAGTACTTTGTGGATGGGATTCCATTGGTGTTGTCTTTCAGGGAAAAGACTGGATTTAATAAGCTCTATTCTTACTCGCTTTCTTTGCAGGTACAGCCCACTCTAATGGATTATTTTGAACTATTTTTGTTTATGTAGTGCTTGAACCTCTCTTTAAGCTATTGGTTTTAGTAAAATCAGTAGGTTTATTGTGGAAAAATGGGATAGTGATTACAACTTTACCTGATAAAAGACTTAAATGTCTAGTTAATCTTTCTTTTTTTGTTCAGTGCTGTTGGTGTTCACTCTGTGTGTGTGTGTGTGTGTGTCTGTGTATTTAAATAATATTGTCTTTCCAGTGTTCTTACATTTTAATTTAACTTGAACTTTTAAAACAAACTCTGCTGGTTTATCCTCAAGTACTCATGAAATCCTTCCTATTTTTCAAAATATTTATAAGTATTCTTGAGAGTGAAATCTCATAAAGATCTTTGCTTCAGGACCAGAGTTCAAAGGAAAGTCCGTTTGGTTTTAATTTGAAAACTGTAAAAACAGAATACCCTCAAAATGGCAGGGTGAGAATTGGTAACTTCAATTTTATTGCAATCTGCCAAGCCCATCCCCAGATGTTTGCAATTAAAAGCCGAGAATGCTAACTTGGGTGAATGTCATATGAAAGCATTTCTTTACTATTCTGATTTTTTTCTAAGAAAAATAACAGTCTCAAATCCTTTAACATTAATGAAAGAAATAACTTCTCATTTGCATGTTTTTTAAACTCATACAAAGACAAATGTAATATTCAAAGAGATTTTTCTGTGTCATATGTAGTCCTGAATGCATTGGGGTTCACGTATGTCTTTTCAAGGTTCCCCTTAAAAAAAAAGCTTTTTGAAAGATAATAAAGCCCTTTAGAAACTAAAGTCATGTATTTCTGGATTTACTATAATCAAAAAGTGGACCTGTTAACATGGGGAATTTGTTTTAAAAGGGGTGTTTAGTAATTTCATTGCTTTCTTCGGGATTGTTACAGGGCATTTTTCATTATAATGTAAATAATAAGTTTTTCTTTTATTTTTGATCAATTGTGCATTCCATTGTAAGAAGTACTTCTATAAGAATCTAGATAGGATGAGATAAAAGAAACCAGAATATAATTTTAAAACCATGTGTTTCATGATATTTCTCCAGATAATGCCAGGTTACAGTAGGAACCATTCATGGACTTGAAAGTTACTTTGAACATATCATTCTGTAGTAAAAAGAAAGATACCTACTGGTAGTAAATTTGAATTTATGGAAATTGGCATTTGTTCAGAGAGAAGATGGAGTTACTCTTTATGACTAAACTAATGTTAACATTTTGAATGTAAAGCAAAAAATACATTTATTTTTGAAGCTTCCCAAACCATAGACAAGGACCACATACTGTCTGTAGAGCTGAAACAGTTGTTTCCCATTTCATTTCCCGTTTGGTGAAGTTCTGACAGACATGTATTTGGGAACTCAGTGGGGAGACATGGTCTCTGCAGGTCTTGGGTCCGCCTACATTTGCTGTTGGTAAGTGCCTGATTTTTCTTTCCAAACATGGTGCTACTCAGAATTTTAGACGCACTGCAGAGGACTTCTGAGGAATCTCCAGAGAAAGCTAGTTGTTTTACCTTTGTGTTCTGCCAACACCTTGCTTGTAGTCCTTGGTGCCCTTTTCAGAATTGTGGCCCATGCCGAGCTCCTGTTGCAGCGTCTTGTGCTTCCTTAGCATCTTGTACCCACCAGCCTGCATTTACCACTGGCTGCGAAAGTCACTGGAGCACAGCTGCCTCCCTTGCCCTAGCCGACGGTGAGTGCCTCCCTGGGCTCGTTTCATCTCATCATCCTCCATGCTGAGCGGAGTCCCTGCGCATATTGAACTGTTGTGATTGTTAAGATTTTTTGAAGTTATTTTGAAAATACTTTAAAGAATTGTGCATATTTTTTAATCTAGATATAGAAAGAGAATGGAAATCAGGAACCTAGCTCTGAGTTCACCGCTACCACTTAATGATCTTATGTTTTATCTGTGCAATAGAAATAATGTCTATCTTCATTACTTTTTTACGTCAATAAGATTTAACTTGGATGATATGCAAAATCATTATGAGGGCTGTGTTCTTAACAAACACAGGAAGAACTCATTGTTTTTGTCATTACCAACCAAGTGATATGGCTGAACTCTTGAACAAAGAGGCCTTTTCCCAAGTCACATTTTCTCTTCCTTTTCTTGAAATGAAGCTTAATGTGAAAAGCTATACTTTTCTTTAAAGGAAAGTGTATACCGGTGAAAGAAGGGAAGAAATATTTTCAGCTTTGGGGGGGGAAAAAGCCAAATTGACTTGAACTAGTAGTTTCCAACCTTCTTGAGTATGAGAACTCCTTTTTAATTTCAGTAACTCGTATAGATTCTGTGATGATAATGTTCTTATACTTTTAATCCTTTCCCAAAGGTTGAGAACTAGTCTTAGTGAAAATATGGTGGAGGTGCATCATAGATACAAATTCGGCAAGTGTTGATTGGTTCGTGTGTACCGCATTAATGTGCAAAACAAGAGTGTGTTAAAGTAACATCCACTGTGTTTAGAGAAAGGAGGAGGAAAGGGATGGGCGGCGTGTACTGGATTCCTTGTTCATCCAGCTGTCGCTTGGAGCAGGTTTGGGGATATGCATCAGGGAACAAATCAGACTGAAATCCCTGACGCGTCATTTTAGCTAGGAGTTTTCTATAGATACAGTAAAGAAGGTTAACAAGGATGTTAGAAGTCCTCTGGAAGAAAGACAGTAGAGGAGATAGGTGGGTTTCATTGAGCAGGTGACAGCTGAGCAAAACCTTAAAGCAGATGACAGAATTAGCCACGGGAATATCCGTAAGACCAGAAGAGAGAACAGTCAGTGAGAAGCCGTGAGGTGGGAGCAGGCCTGAAGTGTTCCAGGACCAGCAGGAACCCGTGTGGAGCCTGTGTGGCCAAGGCGGAATGGTAGAGGAGGAAGATGGTAGAAGACAGGCCGGAAAGGTAACGAGCGCCACGTCACTTAGGGCTCCCTAGGCTGTGACTTGGGTTTGGCCTGTACTCTGCCTCAAACAGGGAGGATGGGAATGCGGACGAATACTCCGTTTTAAAATGGATTGTCAGTAGATTTAGTGGTTGCTGGGCTTTCAGGAAGAGGGAGTGGCGAGCCGCCGCCGCCGCCGCTGCCCGTGGGCACAGGCTTTCGTTTTGGGCTGATGAACATGTTATGGAATTAGATAGTGGTCGTGATCACACAGCCTTACAAATACCCTAAAAACTACGCTTTGAAAGGGTAGATTTTATGGTCTGTGAATTACGTATCAATAAAAGTGTTGCAAAAAAATTGACTGTCAGGGCTTGATAGAACCTTCTCGTTTTTGTTTTTCTTTTTTTGCGGTACGCGGGCCTCTCACTGTTGCGGCCTCTCCCGTTGCGGAGCACAGGCTCTGGACGCGCAGGCTCAGCGGCCATGGCTCACGGGCCCAGCCGCTCCGCGGCATGTGGGATCTTACCGGACCCGGGCACGAACCCGTGTCCCCTGCATCGGCAGGCGGACTCTCAACCACTGCGCCACCAGGGAAGCCCACTGGAACCATTTTTTTGCTCCTCTTTCAACTAGTTAATACCGCCTTTGCCTTGGAAAATTTAGATTTCTAACTAGTTATACCTTAACTGAGGGAAAGTCTCCTCGTGTTGTTGGCTGTGTTTTCATTAGAAGTAAAGGGTGTTAATCTGTTTTAAAATATCTCTGCTGAAATTGTTAATGACTGTGAAATCAAATTTTTCTAGATACCCTTTTATATGCTCTTTGGCTACCTGTGTTCACTGTTATTCAGTAAGATATGACAGTGAGGTGTTTTTAACCTCTGGCTATCAAATGAATGTAATTTTTAGGCCAGAATTCTTATATTTTGCTAAACTAAGCTATTCTACATATAATTTATTTTGTGATGCTTTAGTAGTGTAGAAAACTAGATCAGCATGATAAGATGTTCTTCAAATTATGGTCTAGAGCATGGAAGTGAAAAGAATGCCAATTCATTTCATTGACCAAAAACCAAAATTGTATGCTCTCCTCTTCCAGAAGAAGCGGTTATTTTTAATAGAAATGGATCAGGACATGTATTTAGCTAGGTTTTTTTCCCCCTAGTGTTTTAGATTTAACTTCTGCATTTCCTCAAATTTTAATCTGTGACAGCCTAGTAAAGTTGATTGAAATATTATGACTATATTTTAATTTTTCCTTCTTTTCCCCGTGGGGGAGGTGTAGTATAATTTGTGTTTTACAAGTAGTCTAAGTAGTCTTCTTTAAAGAAAATAAAATCATTGAATACTACAGTTGTACTCTGAGTAGAATATTCACTCTTGTATGGCAGCTCAAAATATAGAGGCACTTTGTTTTCCACTTCTAAAACAGTGCCAGTTTGTAAACAGCTCCAGAAGTTACAACAGGTGGTGAAGTTATAGATCACAGAGTTTGCTGAACTTACTTCTCTTTGAGGACTTTGACTTGGGTAGTTACACCTCACCAGAAGTGTTTAATTAATGATGAAACACATGCATTTCCTCCTCTACATTTAGGCTTTTTAGAAGACAGCTTGTACCTTTTCCAGGCATCTTGTCTTGAACTACATTATCCTCTCCTGTGGCCTCCCCTCTTGAAATAGGTGTCCTTGCTTGGTAAAATTTCCCTCTGGTGCCGTCCTTGTTGAGTGGGCTTCTTGGGGACAGCGTGGGGGGAATCTAGAGTTCATCTTCTAACATGTAGATCGAATTGAAAGAAAGTTCTGAACAATTGTAATATAAGCCCTGTCAGACCAATCACGTTTTCAAAATTTTGAATACTTTAGAAATCTGTGGTAACTCAGATTTCTTCTTATTTACAAAAAGTCAGCACCCTAGGAGAGAATTAATCTGCTTTTACCTCATTGTTCCAACATGAATGAATGTACTTAGAGGTTGATTAAATATTTTTCCTTCTGACCATGGGAAAGTATGTCCAAATCCTTAAGTAATTACATTCTTAATACAGACCTTTCTCATTTTCTGAGCTGGAAAGGCAGGGCAGCGTTCAAGCCTCTGCATTTTTCATTTGTGTGATGGCAACTTCAAACTGAACTGCAAGTAGTTCGGTCACTTAACTCTCTACCAGCTAAGCTTAGAAAGCGTAACATTTCAAAGTGGTTTATTTCATAAAACTCTTTGCATTCTTTGATGGCTTGAGACAATATTTAAAGCACTGAAATAAGCCTGTGCTGAGGAGAAAAATAATGGTTTAACCTAATCTAAAATTTGATTTTGGATGATCAGAAGTTAAAATGTGTACATGTATGGTTTTTCACTGAGATAACCTGAGTATTTAAAGAGTTAACAATAAAATATTAAGTACTGCCTTAAAAGCACATTGTGAAAATTTAGGAACTTTGGACAGTTGTCCATGATCACACTTAATATATTCTTATGTGTGCTTTATCTTTCTCCAGGTCAGTCACTCCCAGTAGACTGTGAATTATCTAGAGACGTGCATTTGTTCATCTTTTTTTCCCAGCACCTAGTGCCTGTCGCATAGTGAGGAGTCATTTAATGTTCATTGACTGAGTATTTTTTATTGTCAGCATCATTGTTAAATCCAGGCCCTGGATTCAGGTGGCTGCTAATGAATCAGCATGTCTGCATGGAATGTATCTGTTTTTATCTTAAGAGACTCATAGTTGATGGCTGATTTCCCCCCTCCTCCCCAAAATTTGGTCTGTGCATCTTAGCCAGTCAGCATTTAGTTCTATCTTAAATTAGAAAATGGTGTCGTTTGTGCGTTTTGGGTTTTATTTTGTTTTTTCTTGTTTTTTTTTTTTTTAACTTAAGATGATATGTTTCCCTTTCACTAGACATTCTTGGGATTCTCTTCTTTTATATGCTGCCATCACAATAGACAAGATACACCATCCATTTTTATTACTGTTTCCTTATTCATATTGGTAATCTTTTTATACTAAATGCAGAATCATAGAATAATTAAGCAAGAAGAACCAGAAAATTCTACAGATGAAGAGCAATAAGGGGGGTTTAGCTCTACCAGATAGTATATTAAAATATAATATAAAGCTTTAATATTTAAACCTATATGGCACTGGTACATGATTACACAGACAGAAGTATAACAGAATAAATAGAAAGTCCAGAAAGAGATCTAAATATATTTGGAAATTTAGTAAGTTATCAAAAAGACATTTTAAATTTTAAATCAGTGGGGGAAATGATAATTGTTTAAAAAATGATGTTGAGGCCACTTGGTAAACATCTGAAAGAAATTAGGTTGGATCCTTTTCTTCTACCTTACACCAGAATAAATTCCAGATGGAGCATAAATGTAAATGCAAAATTGTGAAACCATAAAAGTACTAGAAAAAAACCATGAAAATGTTTTTATAATCTTGGAGTGAAAGTGACCTTTCTAGTTATATTATAAAGCCCAGATGCCATTTTAAAAAATGATAAATTTGACCATTTACCAGATTTCTACATGGTAAAAGAGCATGGCACACACAGTCGAAAGACAGACAAACTAGGAAAGTACAACATACTTTACAAACTAAGGGTTAATTTCCTTAATATATAAAGCATTTTTCAATTACCAGGACCGTAAATCTAACAACAGAATGGGCCAACTTTATAGAAAAAAAAATACAAATTTCTTTAAACATGTGGAAAGATACATAGTGCAAATTAAAACCACAATGAAATGCCATTTCTCAGATTGGCAGATATGGAAAGTTTTGATAGTACACTGTCGATAAGAATGTGGGGAAAGTAGCACTTGCATACATAACATTGCCGATGGAAATATAAAACGGCCCAACTTCAGTGGAAAACAGTTTTGTGCTATGAAACTTAAAACCCTTATACCCAGCAATTCCAATCCAAGGAGTTTACCCTAGACATATGCACAAATGATGTGTATACAAGAATATTTATCACAAATGGTTATGCCATTTTAAACCAACACAAGTTCTAGATGGTCCAAATCCTTGCCAGAACATGTTTATTCGTCTTCTAAATTTTAGCCATTCTAGTGGGTATTCAGTGGTATCCTGTTATAGTTGTAAGTTGCATTTCTGGTAACTGATGTTGGGTTTCTTAGGTATTCGTATATCTTTGGCAAAATTTTTAAGTCTTTTGCCTTTTAAAAAATTTGGATTGTTCTTATTATTGAGTTGTTAAACTCTTCATATGTTTTGGATACAAATATGTTGTCTAATACAACAGGTTTTCTTAATATTTTCCCCAGTCTTTGGCTTGCCTATTTATTTTCTTAGTAAGTTTTTGAAGACAGTGTAATTTTGATGAAGTCCAATTCATCAATTTTTTCTTTTATGGTTAATGCTTTTTGTGTTCTAAGAAATCTTTGTATACTCCAATGTCAAGAAAATTTACTCCTTTTTTTTCCCCTAGAAGTTTTATTTCTTTAGCTTGTATATTTAGCTTCCCCCACCCCCATTAGATTCTCAAAATAGTCCATAACCAAAAAGGAAAAAAAAAAAAAAAAGATTTAGAACCACTGCTTTAGACTGCTATCTAGTGTTCAGATTTGTTAATGTAGACAGCACTGCGTCATACTGTCTCTTTTCCCAATAAAATACTTTCTGAATTAATGGAGAGAATGACATTGCTTTTGAGAAGGTAGATATCAGTGGAATAACTGGCTTTATTACACCTCCTAAGTAAATTATTAATTCATTTCTAAATAACCCCGTGCTTCGAACTTTAATATTAGATGAGTGTGTGGCCCACCTAGACCTGCCCCTCTTCTAGGTGACCTTTATTGCTCTAGGACAGTAAGGCATCAGCAATGCCGTGAACACTGCAGGAAGATCAGAGTCAGAGACCTGAGTTCTGGTCTTCATACTTTCATGCCTTCTGTCTCAGGCAGCAAGCATTCGCGTTTCATCTAGAATAAAGTCCAAAACATGGTATCTGAAGCTGATCCCCAACCTACCTTTTCATTTCTGCATTGCTGTGTTATTTCACGTTCCCCAGAGTTATCTTGTACTAGGCCCAACTCTGCATCTTTGTTTATGCTGTAGTCTTCGTCTAGATTGTTCTCATTCCTTTTCAGCCTGCCCCAGACTTAGCCAGTGAATCTGTTCCCGTTAAAACTCCATATCCTCCTTGAACTCTTCTCCCAACCTCTTGAAAGGAATTGATTTGTTTTCATGTGTTTTATGTACAGTCTCTCCATTAGCTTACAGATTTCTGAACGTTTTGAATGCTGGGAGGGTGTGGTGTTCATTTTAAACCTAAGTGATGCTTTACCAGTTGCTCACACATGGTAGGCTGGTTATAGAGCACCTTTCTGATATAAAGCCGTGTAACAGTGCTAAGCCCTTAAGCAGCAGTATTCGTTGTCATGGGGTTTGCACTAGATAGTGTTTTTCAATCTCTGAGCTTGTGACCCATTTGCTATTTATGAAAGCAATTTTGGTGTTAAATAGTCCAAGAGCATCATTTAAAAAAAATGAAGTAGAGTAGAAAAGAAAGGATTACATAACATGGGTAAGCATTCTATAGTAAAAGATTTGTTTCTGGTTTTATATTTGCATATAGGTTTACTAGGTTGTAATGCAAAATGTATTTCTTACTATGGGTTGTAGGTTAAAAAAATTGAAAACTAATGTTTAGATTTAACCTCTATGATGAATTTTGAATTTTAAAATTTAGAGAAATGTGGAATTTTAATTAACTGATATGTCTAAAAATTTTCACTAAGTGATTTCACATAATTTGCACTATCCTCTGTTAATTGGCTACCAGATTACCCTTAGGTGAATGATTTTTTTCTTCAGTATCTGTTGTATAGTCTTTGTTTTATATTTGGGGTACATGATGGGGTTATAAATACATAAATCATTTTTTCTAAAATAGAGTGTTTGAAGAAACTTTAGAGGATTATTATCACAGATATTTCCCTGAAATTTTTGGTAATTAAAAATTTTTTTTCTTTCTTTACATTTATCAGTCTAGGTTGCTCATGGAAGCATGTTGACCAGACAGTACTTTTTAGTACATTAGAATGGAAGGAATATTATCAGCTGAGCTTACAACTTCAAAAAATTCTGACTAAGGATAGTGAAATTCCATTTTGGAAAGTGTTTATTTCATATGTAAATTATAATGCTGTCAAATGTGAAACTTCACTGTGTTATTAACTGGCACTTAAGAGACAACTTGAACTTGAAACTGGGTATTCTTAGCAGTCAGCTCAGCAAGAATCATATGCTGAATATTTCTTCCAAAAGAAAGTAGAAACTCAGATCTTCTGAATGAGCACAGGCATCCCAAATGGTGATACATTTGTTTGAGAGCCTTTTGATCAAATGCTCATTCTTGAGCTGGGAAAGCAGTTACTAATAGGGTTGTTTAGTATTTACAGTAAAGCTGTTTCTGGTTGACTTCATTTAACTTTGTGATTAAAACTTTTCCTGGAATTCTGGAGTCTAGTAACTAGGAAGTTACTGTGTTAGTAATGCCTGTGCCTTTTTTCTTCACTTCTCTTTAGGGTCAGTATAGACCGTCTGATTTGCTGTGTCCTGAGACGTACGTTTGGGTACCCATTGAGCAGTGCCTGCCTTCACTTGAGAACTCCAAGTACTGCCGTTTCAACCAGGACCCAGAAGCAGGTATGTTTGGAGCAGAGCTTGGCCGGAAATCATTGGCTTTGTTTCAGAATCCGCTTGCGTGGTTGTGACCCTTGACAGGGTCTGGTAGCTTTTTATACATTGTGGAGTGTGCGTGAGTACCTGCGCACGGACATGCGTGTGTTTGTCGGATAGAAGGAGACGCTGCGTGTGCATACACACGCAACACTCACGCACACGACACTCACAGTCATGGTTTTGCAAATAAATGCTGAAGCCTCATGTGCTTGTGCTACGTACTGACACAGCTTCTTCCATTTGGTTAGTTTTCGCGTGCTTTGAGGGCTCACACTGTTCTCCATTACTTTTACAACCATCACAGTGCATAAAAATTGTTCACTGGATTATTTAGCCAACGTAAAGAAGATAGACGTATCGACCAATTGGACCAGATAAAGTTGTGGAACGGTTTCGCGAGGGCCAGCCGGCTGTGATGGGTTTTGTGATGATACTTCCTTGACTTCTTGCATCCCTGGTGCTTCTTCTTTTCTGTCCTTTCTTCTATCTCCTGCCCAGAATAGCCCCAGCCATATTTTATCTCTTATTATTCTCCTTTGGATACTGTGCACTGGTAGCAGGTACAGACACTAAAAGTATAGCCCTGGAGCCAGACTTCCTGCATTCAGACCCTGACTCCATCATCAGCTGGTAAACTGGGTCCCCTTCGGCAGTTTAATAATCTCTCTGGCCTCAGGTTCCTGGCCTTCAAAATAGAGATAATAGTAAGACCTTTCATACTGAGCTACAGTGAGGATTAAAATAAAACAAGCACATTGAGAATAGCCCCCTCTTACTGTGGTGTTGGTGATTGTTTGGCAGGTTAGGGTGCGGCATCCCATGTATGCCACAGGTTTCTTCTGCATTTGCCTTTATGTGCCCTGATCCCTCTCTCCTAGGAAGCATGCAGATCTGTTGCCCTCCCTGTCATCTGAGTACCACTCACAATTTATAGCAGTTCTCCTCTGCACGGCCCTCCCCACCCTCACCGTGTTCGCTGTGGCCTTGCTCGTCAGGCGCAAGTCGTGATGCTCTCCTGCCCCGTGATGAGTTGCATTAAGTTGTACTGCATGTCTTCCCCCAGGCTGAAGTTCCTGGGTGTTTCCGTGGATGCTTTTTTTTAATTTTTTTTTTAACATCTTTATTGGGGTATAATTGCTTTACAATGGTGTGTTAGTTTCTGCTTTATAACAAAGTGAATCAGCTATACATATACATATGCTCCCATGTGTCTTCCCTCTTGCGTCTCCCTCCCTCCCACCCTCCCCATCCCACCCCTCCAGGCTGTCCCAAAGCCCCGAGCTAATATCCCTGTGCCTTGCGGCTGCTTCCCCCTAGCTATCTACCTTACTACGTTTGTTAGTGTGTATATGTCCCTGACTCTCTCTCGCCCTGTCAAAACTCACCCTTCCCCCTCCCCATATCCTCAAGTCCATTCTCCAGTAGGTCTGCGCCTCTATTCCTGTCTTATCCCTAGGTTCTTCATGACATTTTTTTTCCTTAAATTCCATATATATGTGTTAGCATACGGTATTTGTCTTTTTCTTTCTGACTTACTTCACTCTGTATGACAGACTCTAGGTCTATCCATCTCATTACAAATAACTCAATTTCATTTCTTTTTAAGGCTGATTAATATTCCATTGTGTATATGTGCCACATCTTCTTTATCCATTCGTCCGATGATGGGCGCCCAGGTTCTTTCCATCTCCGGGCTATTGTAAATAGAGCTGCAATGATGCTTTTTGACCTTTCTATCTTCACAGCCCACCAAAGGAGATGCCCAACGCATAAATTCTTAAGAACACAAACATTTTCCTACTAGCCACCTGTGGTTTAGGCTAACTTTAGGAAAAAGAAGGAAAGAGGAATGGAAAGGTCAGGCAGGGGAAAGGAAGAAAGTAAATGGACAAATCAAATAGGAAGACAAAGAGGACGGGGAAAGAAATGCAGTCATTTCTTCTGTTCTAAGATGTGCATTTTTTTTTTTTTCACAAATCAGGTTTTCTTTCATTAAAAAATTGGTTCATGTACCTTTGTATTTTGTTATCTCCTGGAAAGGCTGTTATGAAATCAAGAGTGGGCACTTCCTACACATGATGATACCTTAGAATCTGATGAAGAGTGGCCGTAGGGGCCCATATGCCAGGCACCTCGAGGTTAGCTCCAGGTTTTCTAGGTATTTGGGTTTCGTAGAGCAGCCAAAGCTTTGCATTCCTGTACCTTAAATTACCGATCAGAGTTTCATTCTAAGTTCTACCTCATTAATTAAATAGATTTGTTGCTTAAAAACAAACATATTGAATTTGTCTGTTCGTTTTGGAGTCAGGCTCAAAAGGCAGTAGTATTTTAGAGGAAAGCATATACGGTTGACCCTTGAACAACTTGGGGGTTAGGCGCCAACCCTCCACCCAGTTGAAAATCCATGTATAGTCGACTTAGAGTTGGCCCTTTGTACCTGCAGCCTCAGATTCAACCAACCCTGGATCGTGTAGTGCTGTAGTATTTCCTATTGAAAAAATCCGAGTATAAGTGGACTTAATGCAGTTCACCCGTGTTGTTCAAGGTCAGCTGTACTTAACCACTCTATCCTCTCAAAAGAATTTTTCCCTTTATCTTTTCTCAAGGTCAGGTCAGAGCCAGTCCCTGTGGTGAAAATTGTTGAACATCTTAGTACACTGTTTGATGTTCATATGTAAAAATTTGTCTTTATAAGTTCCTTCCAACTGAATAATAATATGATCTCAAATTGGTTCCGACTCCCAAACTTATGACACAGTTTCACCTTCCCTTTTTCCCTCTTGATCTATTTTCTTTAAAATAGATCTGCTTCTCTTCTTGTGTATACTTGGAGATTAAAACAGTCACAGGAAAAAAAATAAAGTCACAGGCTCTCCCTGTTTTATAAAGTTGAAAAGGTGACTGCATGATTTCCATGTACTAAATGGACATTCAAGTAAAGATTCATTCATGTTAATATATTTTGAATTCATTTTCCAAAGTAAGCACTAATGAGCATTTCATGGCAAAGAAAATTTAGTCTCATACCTGCAGGTTTTGTCCAGGATGTACAACACCCTGGTGAGTGAGGAATATACAGCCTGTTCATTTCCTGTAATCTAAGTTCCATTTCTTATGACAGTAGCTTTAGCTCTTAATATTCATTGTTTAGGATTCATTTACAAAAGCCAGAGGAGTTAATTTCTTTGATAATAGTGCTTCCAAGAAAATGAAGGTCCTTTTCCATATGCTGAATCGTTGGAACTTCGAGGAGGACACCATACAGTTTTATCAGTATTGAATATCACAGTCCAGAAACTATTTGAAATCACACTTACATCCTGTGGTTTTAGGAAATTAAAATGCAGTTACATGCTGGAATGCATTGAGCATGCTGTGAAACATGGTCGTTTGAGATTCAAATGGCAATCTGTGAGAAACTGCTCTCTTCTCTGGGGCCAGTTTTACTTTTACATGACCCAAACTCTGACTTAGAAAATACAGAGCTTAATATGGGCAATATTGTTAGTCGGCATGGTGCTCTTTTCACTAAATCTTGTTTCTCCTTTCAGCTGTTCAGTAGTTAAATTTCTCTGCAAAAGGCACAGCTGGTCACCATGGGTGTCGGTAAAACAGACTTTGGTTACAAGGTGCATCAGTGGCCCTTGCAGGAAAAATTACATTTTCCCCCTGTCCTGAATTGCTGAGAACGTCTGGAAATCCTATTCTTCCCTGCCCTCAACCCGGCATATTTGGGGGATTCGGGTTCTATGGTTATTTGCTCAGCTAAAAAGTCTGCCTCACAATAAAAACCTATTGTTTTTACTGCTGTACAGTACCGGGGGGGAGGGGCTGGCAAACTAAAGTAATTCGGAAAATTTTAAAGAGATTCTTCTGTTCATAAATAGGTCTTTTGTTTTTCAATTCAGGACCTCTGCCTACTCTAAATAAAGGATTTCAAAAGTTCCTCAAATGATTTTTAAGTAAACGTGTGCTAGGTTGCTTTTTAAATTGATGGATGGATATGTATAGATTTCAAAAATTCTGCATCACAGCTACATTGTACTTTTTTGGATTAAATTAGTTTTAAAAATATTTACTGGAAACACTAGTAGAAAATTTGTTCAAATGCATAAAACCGCTACTAAGAAGGAAATGAAAGTGATTCACATTCTCGTGGTACAGCGGTAAAATCATTGTTAATTTTTTTATGCTCTCCTGATCTTTTTTTCCTGTGCATATAGCTGTGAATTTTTAAAGACCAAAACAAGAAATCATGCTTCACACTTTTGTTATCGTTCTTAATACTTTGTGTGGCTTCTTAGTTTCAGTAAAGTAAAAACGACTTGACCACTAATATGGTCAGTCATTCAGCAAACAAATGCCACTACTTATGTGATAGTATCTAATACAGATATTTTACAAGCATAAGATTTACAAGGGTTTTACAAGGGTAAACCGAATGTTTTGGAGTTGGTTTTACAGCCATGATAAACTGTGATTTGATCTGACCCTTAATGTTGCACAATATTGTACTGCCAACTAAAACTTGGCATTTGCCGTCTGCCTCTATGAGGATTAAGTCGCAAACGTCTGTAGCTGCTGACCTTCCACACATCCTGAAAGGAGTTCAGGGCGGAGATCAGGAATGAGGTCCTCTGTGCTCTGGGAAAACTGGCAGAACAGGGCTTCAGAGAGAGATTTTCAGGAGGAGGTTTTATGAGCCCATGTCTTGCACCTCCTCAGATCTAGAAATAAGCACTAAGATCGTGAACGGAGACATCTGCTCCTCGTGACCAGCAGCGGCCTTCTGCTGAGACGTGCACTTGACTGCATGCACCCCCTTCACCAAAATCATATGTAACACTGACCTTCCCCCCACCCCTTCGGAGCAGTTCCCCAGAGCTCTCTGGGAGGCTGTCTCCCGGGCTGTAGTCCTCATTTTGCCCCAGATAAAACTTCACTCACAACTCTCACGTTGTGCGTTTTTTTTCAGTCGACAGTACTATTTTTGTTGGTAGTAAAATCCTTTTGGTTCCAGTTTTACAAAATATTAAAACTTTGTTAAGCATATGGTATTTCCCAAGCATCGTTCTATGTTTTCCCCTATGTTACCTCAGTTTATCCTCAGAACATAATTGAATGCTTCATCATTGACCCCTCAGATATTATTTATTGCAAAAATAATAGCTAATAATGGTTTTTAATCAGAAATGTAAACTAATTTTAATTTAAATACTGCTCTATAATATTTTTATGTATACTTTTAGTATTTCAGAGGAGGTAATTAGAATAAGCTTTATTTCTATTTCTACTTACAGAAGTATACATTTTACCACAGATTAGTCTAGATTTCACTCTCTCTTTTCTGTACATACTTTGAAATATTTGCAGGTAATTTCCTAATTTGTCTATAATATAACTAAGTCATAAATTCTTAGGGTATTGAATTTTAATTTACTATTAAAAAAGCAGCACCTAATTTTGGTTTAGTGCTTTATGTACTTAACCCAGGTTAGAGAATTTCTAGGACACCTAAAATCTTGCCAGCAGCTGCCGAAAATCTAAACTAGTATAAGATGGTTTTTCCTAATTTGGTCCCCATCCCCCAAAACTCTGAGCCTCCGAACTGTGTTATTTTATGTTGTTTCATTTGTCTCTTTTCTTCTCTCTTTATTCCGTCCTTCTTTTTTGCTGGCATGGTTCCCTGGCATTTTTTCTATATTTCTGCAGTTTCTGTCATACATGCCCACAGAAAAACCGAGTCCCACTCTGACTGTGCCTTTGTGTGTGAAATAACCAGGTTCAGAAAGAGCTCTGGCCTATATTGGCTTGCTTGGTTTCTCCAAGCCTGGTAGCACGTCCCTCAAGAAAGGATGTACGTCAGCTATAATATCATCTTAATCACGGGGAAACAGTGCCTGATGAGAAAGCAAATTTACTGAAACTCCCTAAGGCCCCTAAAAATGTGCTGCAGTGATAACTTACAGTTAAGTGGACAGTGGCCTTCTGAATTATTTTAGATGTAGAATTAAGTTGTTGTTCTTTTAATTCTTCTCGGGGTAAAAATTTTTTCAAGTCTAGATTTGAGGTTGACCTACCCATTTGAAGTTGCGAAATGAATAATGTTGATTGTTGGATACTTAATAAACGTTAATTCTTTGTTGCCAGTAAAGATGGTGCTATTGGATATAGCCAGCTGGAGATAGAATTAACATGTAGCCTACTGCGTGTCATAAAGAAACCAGGCATCAAACCAAGAAAATATCTTTGGAAACTTGGCTCTTATATTTGGTGAATCGGAAGAATGTGGGTTTTTTTTTTTTTAAGATTTTAAAAAAATTTATTTATTTATTTATTTATTTATTGCTGCGTTGGGTCTTTGTTGCGGTGCATGGGCTTCTCGTTGCGGTGGCTTTTCTTGTGTTGTGCAGAGCACAGGCTCTAGGCCTGTGGGCTCAGTAGTTGTGGCTCGCAGTCTCTAGAGCACAGGGGTCAGTAGTTGTGGCGCACGGGCTTAGTTGCTCTGCAGCATGTGAGATCTTCCCGGACCAGGGCTTGAACCTGTGTCCCCTGCACTGGCAGGCGGATTCTTAACCACTGCGCCACCAGGGAAGCCCTGATGAATGTGTTTTGATATGGAAAATGTAGAAAGTTACAGTCTCCTAATTTTTTCAATTTACTCCCTATCCGCTTAAAAATACCGCTTTATTATATTATTACTATATTTTCCCACTCACCTACTTTTCAGAGATATACTTTTTTAATCCAGATGTTATAGTGTAGTGCTAATATGACTCCTGGTTTAAAAATCAGAAGCTAGATTTCCCTAGTTTGCATGGTCTTGTAATGAGGACACTACGGAGCAAAACAAGAAGTCCTTCCTCCAGTGTTTATGCGTAAGAGTGAAGCAGTGTAATGTTTTAATATTTGCGTTTTCTATTAAGAAATGTGAAGCCAAGACTCATCAAGGTAAACTTCAACAGTTGTAAATGACTGTTGTCATTTTTAAAGGGTGTTTTAAAAAAGCCAGTCTTACAGAGAAATTTTTAAAATATTGTTTTACAGATCTTTACCAGCCAGTCTTTGCACAATAAGGCATGTATGTGTGAGCAGTAAGCCAGAGGCAGACTGAAATACCACTGAAAAGTTTTGAAAAGCAGACTGAAGATTTCCATTTAGCTATTCAAGAAATATTTCTCTGATCTCTTTCTTTTTGCTTATGAAATAGAAAGTTTTTTAAGTAATTCCTTTTACAGTCATTCACCCAGTTTTCAATGTAATTAATCCTATAATAAATAATAAAAGTGATTCCAGCATCATGATAGCAGGCTCAAAATTATCGTGATGCTTCAAAACATGTCTGTAAATGCTAGTTCTGCCTGGTTCTAATGTGTGGCATCTTGCTGTGCTACTTTCTTTGTTTCAGTGAAAACTGACATTTCTGATGTCACGAAGGGGTTGTCCAAAATATCAGTTAAAGAATAAAAGTAAAGCCCACACCTGCTGTTTAAGTGCTGGATGAACTATGATATTCTGTTGAATATGAGACATCATCAATTTTAAGTCCTTTATTTTAGGTACCACTAAGAAAAAATGTTGCCAAGTAGACTATGACTGCATAAGTTGTAAGATACATTTGGGTTTTAGAAACGTCAACCACGTAAAAACGTGACTCTTAACATAGAGGAAGCGGGGTTCAGTCTGCACTGTAGTAGCTGGCAAAGCTGTGCAGTGTTGAGGAGACTTGTGTTAGAGAGCTTTGTGGCATCTTAATTCTAGGCCTTAAATATGTTATAGGTGGAGTGTGCACTTAACGTATCAGAGTTGGAAGACATTGATTTCAAATGCTTTTATATGCAAATAAGATTACTATCATTGATGATAGTAATAGAGTTCTTTTAATACTCTGATCTAGGTAGTTTAGAAAATTTGGTGAAGACATGTAAGTACTTTACAAGGATATTTTACTGTAATAAAAGTGAAACCTTTTTACTACCCCAAATCATCAAGATTCTATAAGCATTGTCCATCTCCATACATTCTGGATTAAAACAAATTAAAAAAAATGTTTTTAAACTTGTCTGGTGTTGGAAGGCAGCAGTAAAAGTAGAGAATTTTAAAAACTGCTTAGCCAGTAAATTTAGCGATCTCTGACAATTGGTGGAATGCTTAAAGATTAAATAAGTAAAGAAGGGGCAAAAGATGATATCCCAGGATGTCATCAAGCTTGTCATCAGCCCTAAAATAATTTGCAGTTGACTGAACATTTTCCTACCTTGTGAGTTATCAGTAAATATTGTGTGTTTTGGAGTCTGCATCACTTGATAGTCAATACAGTGCCTATTGCCTGTTGGAGAAACTGACCCAAAGACAAATGTAACGACCTGAAGGTTTCCGAAATCATCCCCACCCAACTTCAGTGTAAGAATGGAGCCTCTGCATCTGCTTGCAAGGTATTTTTAAACTGTTTAGATTCTGTTTTGTGGATGTTAATATTCATTCTCTCTGCAGAAAAATAAGCAAGCTGTAACATGAAGGTATGAAAAAGTCTGTTTATTTTATGAGTGGTCTTTTATGTGATGTTGGCAAAATGTTTTTAATATAAACATGGGAACTTGGGTAGAATTCCTGTCCTTGTAAGAAATGTATTTTCCTAGCTGCCATTCATTTGAAATAGACATCATAGGGGAGACTTGACTTGTTCATGCTTCTGTGGAGTGTTCACTAATAATAAAATGAAATTTGTCTGTAAATAGGAAGGACAACGTTGACAGTAGGGAAAGAATTAAGTTACCTGCTTTACTAACCCCTAGCAAAATAAGAAAGCAAGAATGAAAATCTCAGCACTTCTAATGCTAAAGACACTGTCTTAGCCTGGTTTCTTTCTGGAAGCAGATCCTGAAACGTGGGGTTGCATTCAGATGATTTGTTTGAGAAATTGTCTTGGGGGGCAGGAGTCGGGGACTGGGGAGAGTGAACTAGGGGAGGGGGAAAAGAATAGAAGGATGTGTTATTGTGTGAGCTACCACTTTAAGGACTGGATTTCAGTCCTTTTGAGAGACCTCCTGGTGTGTGTCTCAGAGTTGGCCACCCAAGGGACCAAAGGAAGAAGTACTTGTCCACTGGCTTCCTCTCCACTGGCCAGTGGTTGTCTCATTGGGTGTTAACGCCGCTGCACTTTCAATTTGTATCTGTACATTTGCAGAGCAGACTCCTATGGGCACCGCAGGCTGTTGCCTCTGAAAGGCAGGAAGCAAGAGAGACAGACCTTGCCAATCTGCCCTGATAGAACTGTACTTCATAGTTGTAGCATGAGTTGGAAGTGAGGCCAAGGGGATATAAGAGGCAATCCCAAGAGGTTTCTAATATAGGAAAGGTATAGAATGAGGTGGCATGTCCCTGATGTCAGTTGACCACGTCAGTTGACCATGTCAGTTGCATTAGGGCAGATAGAGTAAGGACGGCAAACGTGAGAAAGTAGTGGACTCTTTTAAAAAAGAAAAAAGCTAGCTTAACTTTAAATAGAGGAGCCAACGCAAGAATTAGAAACCTAAATTTGAAGTCATAAATTCATTCATTCAACAAGTATTAAGCCAGGCATTGTGCTTTATGATGGGATGTAAATTACTCATCCTGGCCCTCAGGGAATTTAGCAAAGGACACTCTGACAATTTCAGTAAAATGTGATAAGTAGCATATTGGGGGTAATAGAAGATGCAATTAATTCACATAGGAGGGTCCTCAACCCAGATTTGGACAGGGCATGGGAGGGCAGGGAACACTTGTTGGATGAAGTGATCTAAATTAGAATTTAAAGGGACAGAATTCAAGAGCTCTAGGCAGAGAAGACTTATTCAGAAGGTCTGGGGAGCAGAGAGCACTGCTAGAGTTTAGAGTGGGCCTGGGCTCGGAGTGGGGAGATGTAGCTGGCCAGTGCAGGACTTTGTAAATCATTGTGCGGAGTTCAGCTTTTTCTTCTGAAAGCGCTGGAAGGCCATGAAAGGGTTTTAAGCGCTGAGTAACGTCAGCAGATTGTCATTTCTACTCCACATGTGGAGAACGAATGGGACTTAGTTAAGACTGGAGGTAGGAAGACCAATTAGGAGGGTTTTGCGTACAGTTCTCTTAAGCAGAAGATGATGGTGGCCTGGACTAGGTTGGGAACAATTGGGAACAGAGAGGGAGTGAAAGGATAGTAAAGCTATTCCGGAGGTGGGGTCCACAGGACTGGCTGGTTAATTGTGTATGGCGATGGGGGAGAGAGAGTTGTCAAGAGAGTTTTATGGGTTCTGACAGGAACTGAGTTAATGCTGACTTCATTTCTGAAATGAGGAACGTGGAAGAGGAGCAGATCTTTTGGAGAAGGAAAAGAATAGTAAGTTCTGCTTTGGACCTGTTGACTTAAAGGTATTAGAAGACATCCAGTAGAGGTGTTGGGAGGCGCCACTGTCCCTCTTCCTCACTGTTGCTATCAGAAGATTAAAAATTTTTTTAAATAAATTTATTATTTTTAAAATTTATTTATTTTTGGCAGCATTGGGTCTTCGTTGCTGGGCGTGGGCTTTCTCTGGTTGCAGTGCGCGGGCTTCTCATTGCGGTGGCTTCTCTTGTTGCGGAGCACAGGCTCCAGGCGCGCGGGCTCCAGTAGTTGTGGTGCGCGGGATCAGTAGTTGCGGCTCATGGGCTCTAGAGCGCAGGCTCAGTAGTTGTGGCGCATGGGCTAATTTGCTCCGCAGCATGTGGGATCTTCCCGGACCAGGGACCCGTGTCCCCTGCATTGGCAAGTGGATTCTTAACCACTGCACCACCATGGAAGTCCCCAGAAGATTAAAATTTCAGTTTTAGTTTTAGGTGAAGCCAAGTAGTTTCAGATAGTGAACTCTCCACTCTAGGCCACTGCTAGAAATGCACTTTACGTTGTGACATAATACACATTTCCTGGAATACCTGTGTACACGCACGTGCTCACACACACACACACACAGCTGAAACAAAAAGATGCTGAACAATGCTCACCGTTACTCAAATGCACTTTGAATTTGTTGTAGTTTTTTTTTTTTTTTTTTTTTTAAAGAAATGCTGTTCAGGGCTTCCCTGCTGGCGCAGTGGTTGAAAGTCCGCCTGCCGGTGCAGGGGACACGGGTTCGTGCCCCGGTCCGGGAAGATCCCACGTGCCGCGGAGCGGCTGGGCCCGTGAGCCATGGCCGCTGAGCCTGCGCGTCCGGAGCCTGTGCTCCGCAACGGGAGAGGCCACCACAGTGAGAAGCCCGCGTACCGGAAAAAAAAAAAAAAAAAAGAAATGCTGTTCACAGTCGATTACGTTGATTTCCTAACCATAAATACCACCCACAATCTGAAAAACACTAGTCTGGGAGAACTAAGAGATGAGGGGGCCTGGATTGTCACTCCAGCTTTTCTACTTCTTCTATTTTTGGTAGAGGTAGTAGTGGTAAGCAATGACTGGTATGGTTAATATTTCCTGGTCCAAGCACTGTGCTAAATGCTTATCATGTATCATCTTCCTTCATCCTCACAATGCCTCTCTTGCTCTTTCCCCTAAATCAGTATTCATGAGGCAAACAGCTGGTTAGAGTTAGAAAGGGGTCAGGATGGGGAGCACATATTAGAATGTTCCTGTCACTGGAAAGACCTGTATAAATGACTAACTAGACATCTCACAGTTGTAGTTAACGGGAGGCCTCTGCTTAGTGGTGGATATTGTCTGTACATATCGGGTACATCCAGCCCATTGCCCTAAAAGCCGAGGTTGGACCAGGGAATGTGCCAACACAAGCGAGTTACTGTCCTGATAGGCCGTATTTGAGTGCCCAGTTACAACCCTGCACAGCTTCAGTGGAGGGCTTCCAGATCAGATATTTGGAGTCCGTATGGTGAAATTCAAGTGTTAGAAATAATGGGCTCACTCATTAAAAGATTGAGGAAAGTTTTGGCCCTAGGCAAGGGAAAAAGAAAATAGTACAAGTTTAAAGCCATTTTTATTTAATTGTAGCTGTACCTCTCTGGGCTTTCCTTGTCTGTTGCTAACAGGCGTCTTCTCTGTTTCTTAATTCTAGTGATATCAATAACTAAGATATCAATTTTTCTCATGGTTTTCATTTTGTGTTTTATTCTTAGGTATATACACATACATGAGCTTTGGGTAAGAAATGTCACTTGTTTATTGATGGGTGATAGGTTGTTTTTTTTCCCTCCTCTCCTCTGTTACAGTAGATTTAGACTTAGGACTGTAGCACAGACTCTTACATTCTTATAAAGGAGTCTCCTATTAATCTTGGTCAAGATTTTAATATTTTTATATTTTACTGGGGCCTAATTTTGTAATTTTATTGATCAAGTATTCCAAAGATTATTAACTGAAAACTGTGCAGAACTAAACAAAAATCTATTCTGTGGTATCCCACGATAATATCATTGTTTATCACATATGTTTTAGCAAGCTACATAGCCATATGCCTTATTTTTAAAATAACTCTTCACTTTTATTTGTAATGTAACAATCTTTGTTTACCAAATGTCTGGATTCTCCAGACGCGTCTGCCTTTTGAGAAAGATGTGACCTTATAGGCTTGACTCCTTGGACAGACTCTGGACTGAAATACCATGCATGATGATTTTATTACACAGTCAGAGATGCTTTTTAAAAAATATTTTACTCTAAATGAACATTTGAATATGCTAGGGAAAATTTAAATAAAGACAGTTTGTGTTTTCTTCTCTCAATTCCTTTTTAGCTCACTGTGTCAAGTTGCATAGTTAATGTCTCCGCAGACCACAGCAGGGTCATTTAATGCGGTATTCTGAGCCTTAATGTCCAGAACTCTGAGTTCTAATTTCACAATTAGATCTAAGTTAAGTTCCCTTCTTAAAGAAGAAAATCTCTCTCTTCCGAAGAGTAGGTTGTGAAGTGTGACAATGCTTATGAGAGAATGTAATAAAGTGCTTCAAAGAGCTGTGAAATAACACTTGGGCTATTTAAACATTCTCATCAGCATTTTTCTCACCTGCCATCTGTACCAGCCTTATCAATCCAAAGCAAATTATTGCTCTTATGGGAGCTTTGATCTTCATTTTAAAGTAATGCCAGGTAATTCCTCCACGCTCTGAATAAAACCAAAGAAAAAATTTTCCAGGTTAATAAGTTAGAGGGTATGGGGAGGCAAAGAAAGGATTAGATACTGTGATATACTGACTAAATGTAAATAAGTTATGTTTGAGCTAGTTTACTAAATTTGCAATATCCCTGTCCTTTAAAATAATGAATAATGTTTTCAGAAAAAGTCTAGTGATTATAAATTGAATTATATTTTTAACATCTCTTTAAAAAAACACCCTATTGTTATATCCATTTTGTGAATCCTTTGATAATACAAAGGCTCTTTGCAGTGCAGTTAGTCACCATGTTATATTGTCATTTTAAAAATTAGGAGTTTTGAAAATGTTTCCTTAAAGCACTTAAACTGCATTCAAGAAGGCGAATAATAGCAGAAGGGACCATTTAGTTTATTTGTACTTTTTGAATTTGCCACTGGTGCTAGAGTTTGTTTTGAGAGATAGTCCTGTCTTTAAACTACAAACTGCAGCCGTTTCTTTTATAACTGTTTAAATCTGAAACTGATTTAAGACTTACGAAGAAGTACTTGGATTATAGGAAGACTTCGTAAAGATTTATTTTAAACTTTAAGAAACTAGAATTTACTTTAGAAAGTCTCAACTTTTAGGGACCTGTGACTGTGTAGCTGAGCAACGTGAAGACAAGACTTCATGTCTTGTCAGAATCTGTGTCTGTGTCAGAATCTGTCAGAGCTGAGGGGGACACAGGAAAGGGACCCAGGAGTGGCCTGAAACAAAACGGAGTTTCTTCTCATGCTCCTGGTGTCCAGAGGTTGTCTATATTGATGGTAAAATTTTGCCGTAACTGACTTTGGCTGCTGGTTAGCTTATTTAATGACAAGAAAGGAGTTTTAATGTTCTTATTATAGTACCCCTCCACCTTTTCATTGTTAAAACATTTTGCTTCAAAGTAGGCATTTTCAGTGCAATGTAATGAAATGAAAACGAAAACCTAGAGCGTTAAGTCATTTGGGGAGATTTGAGTCAGCAGGTAACAACAAATGGATTCCATCCTAAGCAGATGGGAACTAGTGAAAGCACAGCAGAAACTCTGGAGGTGCATGGAACTGGACTGGTAGCCCCAGAAACGGTTGGGAGGGTCTAATAAAGGTTAAAAGCAAAAACACCAAAACCTGGGTAGCTAGAGGAGGTTTTTAAAAGAAAACATTTTTCCTCTGAGCAAGACGATAATATACCAGAAGACACGTGGCAAAGCTTATTCAGTGTCGTACTTTTTGTTTATCACCTTGGAGAGGGGGAGTTTGCTTTGTGGAAGTACGTTGCATGTTCCCATCTAGTATCCAGAGATAATAGAATTAAAACACTCAGGTGGGGCTTCCCTGGTGGCACAGTGGTTGAGAGTCCACCTGCCGATGCAGAGGACATGGGTTCATGCCCTGGTCCGGGAAGATCCCACATGCCGCGGAGCAGCTGGGCCCGTGAGCCATGGCTGCTGGGCCTGCGCGTCCGGAGCCTGTGCTCCGCAACGGGAGAGGCCACAACAGTGAAAGGCCCGCGTACCGCAACAAAAAAACAAAAAAAACCCCAAAAACCACTCAGGTGATTATGGGCATTGAACTGGGGACCAGTAACCAACGGGGCTTTTGAGCAGCGGCAAAGCAGTTTTGTAGCTCGTGGCGGTCTGAAAAGTATCTGTAAATTCTGGTCAAGCGGTTGACTTTGGCTGTGATTCACTCTTGGGTTTGGGCCCAAACTCCTCTCTTCATACAAATCATCGGTTAAGCTTTGTCAGTTACTGAAAGATCTGGAGCATGGGTGTCCTCTACACAGTGTCTTTGTTTCTGGAATTCTCAGCCTCTCTGGAGAAGCGACATAGACTAGTCCAGGATGTGAGGCGTGAGGCATGAGACAGAGCCTTTCATTCCAAATAAGCCAGGGGCATTTTTGACAGGTTGTTTGCATTAGCATCATTTCCTTATGTTTTATTGTGGTTAATTAACAGGAGTTTTATGAGGATTTCAGGTACCATTCTTGTTCTAAAAATGGATCAGCACAGCATAATTTAAAGCTATTGTGGCCTGATTAATTTTCACATTTATTACACATTCAAAAATGGAGAATAATCCAAGAATGATTTAATTTGAGAACTCAGACATTGAGTAATAAACATATGGTACTAATTAACATGAGAATTGATAAAAGTTGGGGAGCTGCTCTGAAGATAGGTCCCTGGTGCTCGTCTCTGAAGGGTGTGAGATTAGGATCAGCACCAGGAACCACAGATGCTTACTTGTAGTCTACCCGGCACTGCGCCTCATACGTCTGTGTATCGCCATAGTTCAGGGCATGTGGTGTCTGGGTGCTGATTCAGTTCCCACCCTTGAGGAGTTTACTGTCAGATTGGGAAGGCTGTCCACATATAAACTGATAACGAGGAACTAGATAGAATATTGTTCCTATAAATAAAAGGTGGTTTTTTTCTGCATTAAAAAGCACCATTTTTGATGGATGTGTTAAGTGGCTTGTTTGTGGTGTTCCTTACACGATGTACACATATGTCGAAACCTCACGTTGTACACCTTAAGTACAGTTGACCCTTGAACAACGTGGGTTTGAACTGGGCGTGTCTACTTACACACGGATTTTTTTTCAGTAGTAAATACTTCAGTACTGCACTCTCCAGGGTTAGTTGAATCCGAGGATACAGAAACGCGGATACAGAGGAACCACGTATATGGGCGGGGGGGGGGGGGGGGGGATGGCTATAAATTACACTTGGACTTTTATGTAGAGGGTCAGTACCCCTAACCCCCACTTTGTTCAAGGGCAACTGTATATGCAATTTTAGTTTTTATTTGTCAAATATACCTTAATGAAGCTGGGGGGAGAAGCACCATTTTTAAGTGGCCATAATTAAGGAGAAGCAGCTAAGGTGACCTTATGATGGCTTACAGGAACAAATTGCTGGCATTTGTAACTGCGTTTTCCCAAGCGAAGTTGACAGAAGAATAAAAGAATAAAATGTGCTTTCCTCCTGCTGATTGTTTTCACATGTGGAGCTTATTGCTCGTTGCATTTCGGTCTCTAAATTGTGAGAACAGTTAGAAATGAATGAAACTGTAAAGTCTTCGCATTTTTTACAAAGGACATATGGGTTATGTTTTCTCTAATTTGTTTGCATAAAAGATTTTGGAAACTTGTACTGTCGCCATTAACTCTGTTCATTGGCCTTTGTACTCCTACTGTTGTTTGGCATTAAAATAAAACCCTGAAACATGTTACGTCTTGAATGAGAAAAGCTTTAGAATCCTAGATAAGCTGGATTATGGCTGGTGAATCTGGGGCTGGAAGAGGAGCTCCCTGTAACCTTGCTTCCTAGGTAAGCATACCTGTGTTTGTATTAAACATGGTTCATAACTTAACCCAGCAGGTCATCATTATTTTGGCGTTCAGAGAATCACTATTTACAGTGGGGAGAAGAGATGGCTGTGTGTAACTTGGCTTTACTTAACCTTTTGTGAAGGTTTTTGAGGGATCTAATTTGATGTTTTGTTTTATCTGTTGGCTTTTTTTTCTGACAGCCTTGGTATCATTTTGCTCATGTTAAATATTCCTTTTATTAAAATTTTTTTGGTAAGCCTAACCTAGGTAAGTGCTGTTCTTGAGATATCTACGTTTGCCTTAAAGGTTTGGGTGTTTTTATGTGTCAGAAAATTTAAACATTTATTCATTTGTTCATTCATTGAAAAGATACTCTGAAATGAATGTGTAGAGTCTCATTTTGAGATTGCTCTTAATTGCAGTGGATAAATGAAAGGTCCTGATAAGATTTTTTTTTTTTTTCAGTTAAGGAAGTATCTTATAAATCCCCCACTCATCTTGAATAATAAATTATTAAAAAATCAAGCACAGTGAGTTCTTGTTATTAAGTCAGATCAGACTTATTATTAAAATTTGGCTTTATTGATCAGAGTATTTATTTTATAGCATTGTTTGAATTTTAAACCACAAAGAAGTAATTGGTCTTTAGGTTCAAAAGCAGACAGTCATAAACAACATGATACATAATGAAACATGGAATATTTTAAATTTGTACATAAGGTGCTACAGTTTTGCTTTGGCTTACGAAAATCAGTAAAATCTTGAAATACTACCTTTGACCACTAATCTCAGAGGTTGTTAGGGACTTTTCTGCTAAAATAACTACACCATGAAGACTTGGCACAGTGAGAACATCCTGGGTATTTTACTCTGTTGCCTTTGTGAGTGCGCGCTCTCCCCCTCTCTCTGGGGGCGGGGTGGTGGTGGTGGTGTTTCTTTCTTAATGTATCAAACAGTCCATTCCTTCTCACTGCGGCGTAGTGTTCCATGGTGTGGATAATAGATGTATGCCACGGTTTGTTTAACCATTTGCCTGTTGAAGGACATCAGGGTTGTCTCCAATTTAGGACTGTTACCAAAAAAAACTACTCTGAACATTTGTTACACAGGTTTTTGTCTAGACTTCAGTTTTTGTTTCTCTGGGATAAATGCCTAGGAGTATAATTGCTGAGTTGTATGGTAAGTTGTATGTTTTTAAGAAGCTGCCAAACTGTTTTCCATTTAGTTGCTACCAAACTAAATGCCAGGCATTTCCAAAGTGGCTGCACCATTTTATATTACCACTAACAAAGTCTAAAAGACGCAGTTTCTTCACATTCTTGCCAGCATCTGGTTTTGTTACTATTTTTAAATTTAGCTGTTCTAATAGATGGGTAACGGTATCTCACTGTGGTCTTATTTTGTGTTTCCTTTATGGCTAATGATGTCGAACACCTTTTCATGTGCTTATTTACCATCCAAACATTTCCTTTGGTGAAGTGTATCCTCCTGTCTTTTGTGCGTTTTCTGAATGGATTGTTTGCTTTTATGTTGTTGAGTTACAAGAGTTCTTTATATATTCTAGATACAAGTCCTTACCAACTTGTCTTTTCATCCCTTTAATAGGGTCTTTCACAGAGCAAAAGTTTTAATTTTAATGCGGTCCAGTTTATCACTTTTTTATGTGTCATGCTTTTGGTGTTATGTCTAAGAACTCTTCACTAAGCCCTAGGTCTCAAATATCTTCTAAAAGTTTTATATTTTTACATGTAACATTTAAATCTGTGATCCATTTTGAGTTAATTTTTGTATAAGATGTGAAGTATAGGTCAAGATTTAATTTCTTGCCTGTGGATATGCAAGTATTCCACCACTATTGAAAAGGTTCTTCCTCCGTTTAATTGATTTTTTTTTAGTCAAGAATTGGTTGGCCATACTTGTGTGGGGCTATTTCTGGATTCTCTATTCTGTTCTACACATCCATATGTCTACCCTTTGCCAGCACTCTACAGTCTTGATTGCTGTAGCTATATAACAGGTCTTAGAGATTGGATAGAGTGATTCTTCTGCAACTTTATTCTTTTTCAGAATGGTTTTAGCTCTTCTAGTTCCTTTGCCTTTCCATATAAATTTTAGAATAATCTTGTCTATATCTATAAAAATACTTTTAGGGATTTTGATAGGAATTTTGTTAAATCTATATATCAGTTTGAGAAGAATTGATATCTTCACTGTAAGTCTTATAATCCATGAAAATGGTTTATCTATCCACTTATTTAGATCATCTCTGATTTCTTTCATGAGCATTTTATAGTTTTCAGCATGCAAGTCCTGTACATACCTATTAAAGAATTAGACTTACACCTAAGTATTTTTTTAAAAGCAGTTTTAAGTGGTGTGGTGGTTTTTATTTTAGTTTCCATGTGTTTATTGTTAGTATATTGAAATACAGTTGATCTTTTAAAATTATTTATTTATTTCAATTGTAAAATATACATAGGATAACATTTACCATTTTAGCCATTTTTAAGTATACAGTTTAATGGTACTTAATACATTCACATTGTTGCACAACCATCACCCCTTTCGTCTCCAGAACTTTTTCATTATCCTATACTGAAACTGTACCCCTTAAACAATAACTCCCCATTCTTCCCTCCCCCAGCTCCTGGCAACCATGATTCTAATTTTGGTCTCTATGAATTTGACTGCCCTTAAGTACCTCATATGAGGGCTCTCAAACAGTATTTGTCCTTTCTGTGACTGGCTTATTTCACTTAGCATAATGCCTTCAAAGGTTATTCCCCATTGTAGCATGTGTCCGAATTTCATTCCTTTTTAAGATTGAATAATATTCTTCCATGTGTATATACCATATTTTGTTTATCCTTTCATCTGTCAATAGATATTTGGGTTGCTTCCACCTTCTGGCAGCTGTGAATAATGCTGCTATGAACATGGGTATACAAGTATCTGTTTAAGTCCCTGATTTCAATCCTTTTGTGTATGTATCTATTTCTCTTCTTTGGAGAAATGTCTGTCAAGTCCTTGGCCTGTTTTTAAATCGTAAACTGGGTTTTTTGTTGTTGACTTTTAAGACTTCTCTATATATTCTGGATATTAGTCCCTTATCAGATATCTGATTTGCATTATAGTATATTTTTGCATGTTGATCTTGTATCCTGTGTCTTTGCTGAACTTACTTACAGCTCTTGTTTCATAGAGTCCTTGAGATTTTCTGCATAGACTATTACATCATATGCAAGTAAAAATAGTTTAATTTCTTCTTTTCCAATCTGTATGCCTTTTAGTTCCTTTTCTTGCCTTATTGCATTGGCTGGAATGTCCAGAGCTATTCTGAATAAAAATTGTGAGAGCAGACATCCCTGCCTAATATTAGGGGGGAAAGTATTCACTCTTAATCAAGTTGAGGAAGATCCCCTATATTCCTAGTGTCCTGAGAGTTTTTATCATGCATGGCTGTTGAATTTGTCAAGTGTGTTTTATGTATCAGTTGATGTCATCATGTAATTTTTCTTCTCTGTAGTAGATTATATTGACGGTTTTCAAATACTGAATCAGCCTGGCATCCCTGGGATAAACCCAACTGCTAAATTCTGTTTGCCAACATTTTGGAAAGGATTTTTGCATGCATATTCATAAGGGATACTAGTTTGTAGTTTTCTTTTTTGTATTGCCTTTATCTGTTTGGGTTCACTCCTTTTTTACTTTCTGAAAGAGATTGATAAAGTTGGTGTTAATTCTTCTTTAATTGTTTGATAAAGTTCTCCAGTGAAACCATCTGGGTCTGGATGTTTCTTCTTCAGTGATTAATTGCAAATTCAATTTCTTCACTAATCATAGGGTTATTTACATTATCTATTCTGTGTTGGGTAAGTTGTGGCAGTTTTGTGTATTTTGAGGTTGTTACCTAAAAGTTTCCTTTCTTGCTAGGCTGTCTCTTTCCTGGTCCTTTGGTTAGATTGAGAAGGCTTTTCATGGTACTTTTATGTTTTTGGTCTGTATGTTGGTGTTTTAAGTTTCCAGCTTTTCCAGTATGCCATCTGGAATAAAAGGGCAATAAGAAAACACAGGGAGCTCACCACCGTGTCCTTCCTCGGGTCTCAGAGACCCTACTGGGCTCTCGCCTTCTCTCACCTTTCAGTGTCTTCTTACGTTTTATATATGATGCCAAGGGTTTTCAGTTGTACTTAGTGGGACAATAGGGAAAAGTAGGTCTGTTTCATCTTCCTGCAGGTGGAAGCCCTCTTGTCTTTTATTTAATTTTTAAAAAGTCCAAAGAACAATTTTTTACTAGTTAGGAATTGTTTAAACTATCACGTTTGTTTTAGTTGTGCGTTTCTGACTGTGTCTTGAAAAATATTAAACATGTTACAGGTAGTTAATGTGTGGTAAATGGATGATTGAGAAAAATCTGTAACTTTATTGCCTGGTAAAAATTGAACCTGATAAAATCTGATCCAAGTTTTATAAAGGGCTTTTTTTTTTTATCACTCTACTATTACTTCCTATATTAACTTTCAGAGTGGTTATAGCAACCAGTTTTAGGTTTAAAAATTCAGAAAAGAAAATCAAGTTTTAAAAGAGTAGATCTGTGACACTAAGCACAGTTCTGATAGATGAAACTTTAACCGAAAGTGGGATCCAGCTGCTCACCGCTCAAAAGCCAATAAAGAGGCCAGGTTTGTGGAAAGGAAAGTTTGCTTTACTTTGGATGCTGTCAACAGGGTGTGGGGGAGGGCAAGGGCGAGGGCGGACGCCTGTCCAAAGGCCGACTCCCCCTCCCCCGACAATCAGGGGGCAAGAGCTTCTATAGACAGAGGGAGGGGGCTGCGTGCAGAAGCAGCACAGCCAGCTCTGACAGTCATCTTGAAATCGGTCGTCGGTGGTCTGACCAGCGTCATCTCGATTGTTTTAGGTACAGTTAATCTTCAGTTCCAGGGTCGGTTTGTTTCCATTTCTTTGAGGCCAGTTCTCGGAATTGTGGCAGCTTATGTCATGGCTACAGTCTGGTCACCATGCAGTTCACTTCTTCCACCTGGCGGGGGTTTCAGTACCTGTAAGACAGCTCGCAGGATGTGGCTCAGAATGTTATCTGTAGCCCTTGAGGAGGAACGAAAGGTCCTTGACTATGCTTAATGACTAAGCTATTATTATTTGGTCTCCTTTGACTGTTTTCCTTTGTTTCTGCAATATCTCACTTGTCTGATAAAACTTATTCTTTGGCTAAAATTTTTCCACAGACAAAAGTCAGGCCGAGGACATGGGGAGGCAAGGACCATAGGGTCCTGCTCCATTTTAATACCACTGTGACAGTCCGTTACTCCTGAGGTTTCGATGTTCTTAAATGTACTTTTAAGGGACCATCAATTTCTCTCTCTTTTTCTCATCTCTTGTTAATATATTAGCTTTTTAGTCTCCACAGATTCACTTTATCATATAACAAATAAAATTAAATAGAAATCTGCTATCTTCTAATACAAAAATAGTGAATCACAACATTATTGTACTAAGATGTAAGATGACAACTGAGGTTCGTTTTCTCTGTGCTTGTTTGCACTATTATTAAGGCACACCTGAGTGTCACTGTCTCCATTCTGAAGCTTTTAATGGGAGCAGAAATGAAAAGTGGCCATATGAATGTGGCTGTATAGGATTTTTACTGCTACATCCTTGTGGGTGTTTTGTTTGTTTTTTAAAGTAATCCTCTGTCCTGAGCACTATTTTTGAAGCCAAGTGGCAAGAAATTGTTAATGCACCCTTATATTCATACACTGATTTTTTTAAGGTGTCATCTGTGTCTGATTGTATGATGAGGGAATTCTTCATCATTATCTGTAGGCCCCACTTCCAGATACTGATGATCCCCCAGTGTATCCTATCAGAATTTCTTAAAGCTTCCCAAGTGATTCTAACGTGCATCCAAGGTTGAGAACCACTGCACTCGAATTGAGCTTACTGTATTTAATGTGTTTTCTTTGAGAGTCTGCAGTTTCCCCTATTGTTAATATCTTAAATTTTTCTTACTTTTTTTATTAATAGACTTTTTTTTAAAAGCAGTTTTAGGTCTATAGAAAAGTTGAGTCTAAAGTCCAGAGTTCCTATATGCTCTCCAATCCCCCACTCCCAGTTTCCCCTATTATCAACATCTTGCATTAGTATGATACATTGTTATAAATGATAAGCCAACGTTGATCCATTATTATTAACAAAAGTGCATAGTTTACGTTAGGGTTCAGTCTTTGTGGTGTACATTTTATGGATTTTGACGAATGTATAACAACATGTGTCTACCATTACGTTATTTTACAGAATTGTTTCATTGCCCTAAAAATCCCCTGTGCTCCCTCATTCATCTATCCCTCCCCTCCCAATCCCTTGGCAACCACTGATCTCTTTACTGTCTCCATGGTTTTGCCTTTTCCAGGTTGTCATATAGTAGTGGAGTCATATACAGTCTGTAGCCTTTTCAGATTGCCTTCTTTCACTTAGTAATATGCATTTAAGTTTCCTCCGTGTCTTTTCTTTTCTTGATAATTCATTCCTTTCATCACTGAATGATAGTCCATTGTATGGACGTACCACAATTTGTTTATCCATTCACCTACTGAAGGAAATCTTGGCACACATTTGCTTCCACATTTTGCAATTAATGAGTAAAGCTGCTATGAACATTTATTTGCAGGTTTTTGTGTAGACATAAGTTTTCAGCTCCTTTGGTCAAATACCAGGAAGCACAATTGCTGGGTTATATGGTATAAGTATGTTTACCCATTCCTTTTTAATGGTTGCATGCTATGATATGTATCATTTATAATACCTCCCCTCCATTGATGGACATTTAAGTTTTAAATTTTTTAATTTAAATTACAAATAATGCTACAACAGAGTTTATACATCTTTTTGCACACATACTGATATTTATGTAGAATGGACTCCTAGAAGTAGGATTGCTCTGATCAAGATAATGTGCATTTGCCCTTAGCCACACGTAGTATTATCAAGTCTCCTGAGGAAAAATTTTGGCTGGACCTGAGGGTTTGGAGGTCAGACTTAAAAATGGTAATTGAATCCACGGACATGGATGAAATTTCTGAGGGAGAAAATGTAGAGCAAGAAGAAAGAACAACCTAGAACAGAACACTAACTCCCAACATTTAACAGTCAAGTAAAGAATTGCCCTGGAGGTAAGAGAATAACCAGGATAAATGGTGTCAGGAAAGTGGAAGGCAGAGTGGATTTCAAAGAGGAGGAAGTGGTCCTCTGAGTTTATACTTCGCTGAGGGTGGTAAAGACTGCAGTGTTTTTTTCGTGTTCAATGTCAGGGAGACCCTTTGACCTTAGTGAATAGAATGAAGGTGATTGGACCAAGATACACATTGAAATAGCCTGTGGAGTGAGTGGGGAGGTGAGGAAATGGCCGTTAATGTAAATGCTCTTTAAAGGAGAGAAAGAGTAAGGTAACTGGAAGAAAAGGTAGGGGTCACAGAGAGTTTTATTTGTGCCAGATAGCAGAGTCTTCAGCTTTTGTGAAAGTGAGTGGAAAGGAACTAGTAGAGAGAAAGATTCCAGAAAGTTGCAAAAAGCAAAACTTGAATTCGCCACTTGCTGGCAGCTATTTTTGTAGCATTTACACTGTATTAGGTATTATAAAATATCTAATTTATAATTAGATATAATTAGGTATAATTAGATATATATTATAAATGATCTAGAGGCGATTCGAAGTATACCGGAGGATTGCATAGGTTGTGTACAAATACTACAACATTTTATACAAGGAATCTGAGCATCCTCGGATTTTGGTACCTGCTGGGGGTCCTGCAACCAATCCCCCATGGATACTGAGGGATGACTCAGTATGCAGATGGAGCTGAGACCAAGAATGAGGAAGAGGACAGGTTTCTGGATTGAGACCTTTGGCCAAGAAAAGTGAATTTGTGTTTGCCCCTATGGTAACTACTGTAATTTCAACTTTTATTTTACGAGGATTTGAAAATTTCCCCAGGAAATTTTCAAAAGTCTTTGCTGCTTGAAGGTACTTTTAGAAGTCTCTAGCTTAATTCCCTTGGAAGGAATCAAAATCAACCCAATGCCAGATTCACTCTTTGGAAATTAGTATTATAGCTAACTTTTGTTGTATTTGGGAATTCGACTTTGTGACCAGCAACATCATTACCATTTTGGTAATACCTTTCATGAGCTATCAAATATGGTGGAATTTAAAGGTATTGATTTAGATAAAGCTAATTTGTCAAACCAAGTGAACATCATTGATCCTAAAATGAACTGATTCAATGTATTTGATAACTAAAAAAAAATTATTAGCTATTCCTGTACTGACTTACAGTATTACCTTTTGCTTTTCCCTCTTTTCAGAACTCTACTTAAAGATTTTTATTCTTATCTTGATAGCTAAATTTACAGATACTCTGAAGCTGGTAAGGATCTCTAACTTGCCAGAAGAAAAGAAACAATATGAAAATACCTCAGTAGGCTGGGGTGATGAGAATATGTCAGAACAAAATTTAACAGTTGAAAAAAGTACAAATGTAATGCTTGGGTTCCAAACACACACACACAAATAGGAGGGAAGATGGGGCGCTGAAGAACGTAGCTTAGCATTTGTTCATTTTTTTATTTGAAATAATTTCAAATTTACAGAAAAATTGTAATACTAATACAAAGAACTTGTTCATATTCTTCAGCCAGACTCCCCAGTTGCTAATGTATTTCCACATTTGCCTTATCATTTCATCCCTTTTGTTCTGTATTTTTTTCTCAACCATTTGAAGGTAAGTTGTAGATATATTGAGCTATTATCCTTAAATATTTCAGTGTGTATTGCCTGAAAACTGGAACACTTTTGTACGTAATCAGAGTACAGCCATCAAAGCCAGGAAGGTAGCATTGATATATTACTACCATCTAATCCACAGACCCTATTCAGATGCCACAGATTTTTCCAGTGATGTCCTTTATGACACAAAACCACACACACATACTTACAAACCTACTTTCCTTTTACCTTCTTTTCTTTCTGATCCAGAGTTCAGGTTGGGATCATGTGTTGCATTTATTGTCATGTCTCTTTAGCCCCCTTTTCCCTGGAACAGTTCCTTAGTGCACTCCAGGTTTTTCATTACCTTGACATTTTTGAAGAATACAGTCGAGTTACTTTGTTGAAAATCCCTTAATTTGTGTTCATCAAACGTTGCTTCATAACTAGATTCAGGTTATGTAGTTTTGGCAAGAATACCCTGGAAGTGATGCTGAGTTCTTACTGCGACATCTGAGGAGGGGCACACGCTGTCGATTCATCTGACTGCTGGGGACTCACTTCGTAAAGTGAGATATGCAGGTGTCACTGCTGTAAAGTTAATAAGTATTTTGTATATGTTAGTAAGTAAATATTTTGTAGGGAGATACTTTGGGACAATGTAAACACCTTTATCAATTAATTTTTACTTTCATTGATGATTCTTATTTGGATCATTTATTACTGAGATAGCTGGCAAATGATTTTTCTCATTCAATCATTCCTTCTACTTTTCTTAGTTGGTATTCTACTACAAGAAAGAGCCATCCCTTCTCCGTTTGCTTGTTTATGTCAGTGTGGACTCATGAAATCCTAACATTTTGGTCAATGTATTATATAATCGATTACTCTCATTATTTGTTTTGAATGCTCAAATTGTCTCAGACTTGGCCAGCAGGGTCCTTTTCAAGGTGACTCCTGTATTCTTTTGATGCATCTCCAACATTTTTTGCGCATTTACTCCCTGGCACAAAGTATTCCAGGCTCATCTTGTACTTACTTGCCCTGACCCAGCTCTGCATTCAGGCACTTCTCCGAGGAGCTCTAGTTCCTTTTTGTGGAGAGTAATATTTAGCAAACAAGATCTGGGTAATAAGTATGCTCATTGCTACTGGGGTTTCATTGCTTCCAAGCCCTCTCAACAGACAGATCTAGGAAATACACTCACGCACTTATATCTACTTGTGTATTTGTATGTCGATACAGTGTATAAACACCATGAGTTTTCACCTGTACCTCCAATTCTGATCCAACACAGCAGAACTTAGTCTAGTCTTCTCCCTTTCTAGCCCTTCTCTGAGAAATCCAGCTCCCATTTTTCTCAGTATATTTATTTATACGATCAGTTCCTTTGTATGTAAATAATCTCTTGACCACACAAGCCAGGAAGGGCTTAGGCGGCTCTGGACTCGAAGACTGCCTCTTTGGCCCCAGCCCCTGCACACCAGCAGCTGCACGAACCAGCTTCCTTTGTCTTTGAGAAACTCTGTAATGGTAAGTTTTACGTGTTTCAATTTACATTTATTATATTGTTACAAGTTTTTAAGTGTAGCCTTTATTAGGGTAAACATTGGTGGTGAAAAAGGAAGTATTTAAGAGTGTATTTAAGGATCAAAACACATAGAGTAGAAATTTGAAAGAATACAACCCTTATTCATCATCAGGAGGGGTTTGCTATTAGCATTTTACTTAGGTAACCAGTAACCAGCATCTAAGTAGAGTCCTCACAGAGGTGAGCTGAGGCAGGAGGTAGAGTTGGTGTGGTTTTTGTACGCTGTAGACTGTGAGTCTGGCATTATCCTGTTATCCTCTGGTGACCTTTTTACAGGGCTTTGATGCCATAACGTCAGAACTAATCTGGAGTTCTTTCTGGTAAGAATCATCTTGATGGATTAGTTTTATATTATGATTTCTGGGAGTCAAGAGGTTTTTTTAATTACCATCATATCACGAGTTTGACAACATTATGTAGTTTTTTCCCTTTAAAAAGATATTTCCACCAGGACAGTAAGGCAAGAAAATGAAATAAAAGGCATCCAGATTGGAAAGGAAGACATAAAACCATCTTTATTTGCAGATGACATGATCTTGTATATAGAGAATCCTAAAGACTGTACTAAAAACTATCAGAACTAATAAGTGAATTCAGCAAGGTTACTGGATAAAAGATCAACACACAAGACTGTTTTATTTCTGTATACTTGCAATAAGCCATCTAAAAATGAAATTAAGTAAACAATTTTATTTATAATAACATCAAAAAGAATAGAATTGTGGGCTTCCTTGGTGGCACAGTGGTTGAGAGTCTGCCTGCCGATGCAGGGGACACGGGTTCGTGCCCCGGTCCGGGAAGATCCCACATGCGGCGGAGCGGCTGGGCCCGTGAGCCATGGCCTCTGAGCCTACGTGTCCGGAGCCTGTGCTTCGCCACGGGAGAGGCCACAACAGTGAGAGGCCCGTGCACCGCAAAAAAAAAAAAAAAAAAAAAAAGAATAGAATTGTTAGGAACAAATTTAGCAGAGCAGTGAAAATTTTATATTCTGTAAAATACAAAACATTGTTGAAAGAAATTACAGAAGACCTAAATAAATGGGGAAAATTCCATGTTCATGGATCAGAAGACTTAATATTAAGTCTTCAAACTGACCTACAGATTAAATGCAATCCCTATTAAAATAGCAGCTGGCTTCTTTGTAGAAATTGATTGTTGATCCTAAAAGTCACATGAAAATTAAAGGAACCCAGGGCTTCCCTGGTGGCGCAGTGGTTGAGAGTCCGCTTGCCGATGCAGGGGACACGGGTTCGTGCCCCGGTCCGGGAAGATCCCACATGCCGCGGAGCGGCTGGGCCCGTGAGCCATGGCCGCTGAGCCTGCGCGTCCGGGGTCTGTGCTCCGCAACAGGAGAGGCCACAACAGTGAGAGGCCCGTGTACCGCAAAAAAAAAAAAAAAAATTAAAGGAACTCAGAATAGCCAAAACAATCCTTAAAAAGAAGAATAGAGTTAAAGACTATGTGATTCTGGCATATAGTTAGACATATGTATTAGTGGACTAGAATTGGGAGTCCAGTAAGAAACTCATATTATGGTCAATTGATTTTCAAAAATGATACCGAAGACAGTTGAGTGGACGAAAGAATAATCTTTTCAACAAATGGTCCTTGGTCAGCTGGATATCCACGTGCAAAAGAATGAAATTGATTCCGTATTTCACATGATATACAAAAATTAACTCAAAATGGATTGGATCCAAATGTAAGTGCTAAAACCATAAAACCCTTAGGGAACAAAAATAGGAGTAAATCTTCATGACCGTGGACTTGGTGATGGTTCTTAAATATGACACCAAAAGCACAAGCAACAAAAGAAACAAATAATAAATTCGATTTCATCAAAGTTAAAAACTTGTATACTTCCAAAGACATCATCAACAAAGTAAAAAGGCAGGTCATAGAATGGGAGGGTGTATTTGCAAATCATATATCTGATAAGGATCTAATGCCCAGAATATATAAACAACTCTTATAGCTCAATAAAAAGCTCAGTTTAAAAATGGACAAATGATTTGAATAGAAAGAGGATATATGAATGACCAATAAGAACATGAAAAGAAACTTACCATCATTAGCTTTGACCCAGCGCAAATCAAAATCACAGTAAGATGCCACGTCATACCCACTAGGATGGCTGCAATAGGAAAAGCAGATAAAAACAGGTGTTGATGAGGATGTGAAGAAATTGGAACTTTCATACACTGCTGGTAGGAATGTAAAATGGTTCAGCCACTTTGGAAAACGTCTGGCAGTTCTTAGTAGGTTCAACACAGAGTTATCATAGGACCCAGCAATTTCACTTCTAGGTATATATCCAAGAGAAATGAAAACACACAGAAACTTGTACACAAATGTCTGTAACAGCATTATTTATAGTAGTTTAAAAGTAAATAACCCATATGTCCATCAGCTGCTGAATGGATAAATAAAAATTGATACACTAGTTCCCCCTTAAGCCTCAGGGGATATGTTCTAAGACTTCCAGTGGATGCCCGAAACCATGGATATACTGAACCCTATATACTATGTTTTTTCCTATATACATACCTATGATAAAGTTTAATTTACGAATTAGGCACAGTAAGAGAATATCCGAATTGCCAACATTACTACCCTTGCACTTGGAGCCATTATTGAGTAAAGTAAGGGTTGCTTGAACACAAGCACTGTGATACTATGACAGTTGACTTGATAACCAAGATGGCTACCAAATGGCTAACAGGTGGGATGCACTGGACAAAGGGGATGATCCGAGGGATGGGATGGGGTGGTGCGAGATTTCATCACACTACTCAAAGGAGTGCACCCTTTAAAACTGATGAATTATTTCTGGAATTTTCCATTTAATATTTTCGGACTGTGGTTGACCACAGGTAATTGAAAGCGAGGAAAGCAAAACTGCGGATAAGACGGGGGGAACTGCTGTGTATCCCTACAACAGTATATGATTTGGCAGTAAAAAGGGCTGAAGTGCTGACGCCTGCTATAGTGTGGATGAGCCTCGAAAACACTGTGCTAAATAAATCAGTCACAAAAGATCACATATTGTCTGGTTCTGTAGAGAGGTTGGTATTGCTTAGGGCTAAGGAAGTTCGGAGCAGTGGGGCGTGACCGCTGATAGGTATGGGGTTTCCTTCTGGGTTGCTGAAAATGCTCTAAAATGGATTGTTGTGATGGTCACACACCTCTGTGACTACACTGAAAACCATAGGTTCGTACACTCTAAACGGGTGAATTGTATGGTGTGAGAATTGTTGCTGTAAAGCTGTTGTTGCATATTCTTTCAGAAATAAGCTAAGTTTAGATTTGTTTTCTTAGTTTTCATTTTTACTAAAAACATATTCTGAGTGAAATGACTAGCCAACAGTATTCCTTACAGAATATGAAAATGTGTAATTCTCCCTGAGGGATTTCCAAATCGATTTTTGAGTCTCCCACCAAATGGGCTTGAAGACCTCACTGATTGAGCTCAGTTAATTTCTGTCATAACTGCTGTGTATTCCCTTGCCTTGCCCTTTGCTTTCCCATACTAAAAAGCTTCCTCTCAAATTCTCTCCACCTTCCCCATACACTCCCCCATGGCAATTAAAACATTTGTTAATACCTCTTGTCACTTTACAGTGTTCTAAATCATGTTTGGCTTTGAACTTGCCAGAGTTGAGTTCGGTTTCATAGTTGGGTTCCATCATGTATTTATTTGTTCAAATTTTCAAATTCCATTATATCCCCATTTTGCCCAATGATACTTAGCTTCGTTAATGTTACCGAGTCTACCATTTATACAGCTACCTTTATGAGAAACTGTATGTGTAACAAGTATGTAACTTGTTTTTATGTTTATGTTTTCATGTTCTTGCAATGCTGTAACAATAAATAATGAAGTTAAGAAAACAGACTGTTTCATCAGTTTCTGGAAAGCCTAGAAGTTACAGAGTCTCTTTAAGAATAACGAATGAGTTAAATCCCCGTAAGAAGGAGAGGTAAAGCTTTGATCCCTAGGTTTTTTCCTTTGAAAGCACCCGTGATGTACAGTTCACCTCCTGTGAATAAAGAGCTGGGGGAAATCAAGCAGTTGCTGCCCACCAGAGTTTTCCTTGAAGATTAAAACATCACAGAGTTGACAGCATATTTGTATCACTAGAGATCAAATGCTCACCTCAGAAAAGGGTTTGCAGGATTGCCTTTGGTTTTTATTTTATGAAATTAAATTGTGATATGTTAGAGAAAGGAAAGATGGAAGAAGTTCTTGTTGGCAGACATTTTTAAGACATCTCAAAATGAGCTGGCATTTTCCCTCAGATGAGATGACAAATGGCCTTTAATCTCAAAATGGCTTTATTTTTCTAGTATCTTCAAGATCCCCTCAAGAAGAGGCCTGTTGTGCTGTATGGGTTTAGCTGTGTAGCTTTTTGTCTACAAATGCTGATAACATGTATCAGGCAAGCAACACACATGATTACAGGAGGGTTTTGTGAGGATATTTGCTTTTTTTTTAAACTTTAGTAAATAAATCAACTAATTTTCAGTGTTTTAAGTGTCTGGTAGAACTTTTCTTGTTTAGGTTTTAAATTTAAATTTTAATACTAATTATATAGATTCTACTAAGAATTAGAATCTGCCTTCATTGCAGATGAAATTGATGGTTATAGAACTGCAGACCGCTAACCCCAGAAAACACAGTTGTAGTCTGTATAACGATAGTCAGTGGTTTCTGAAGTTGACGCAATACCCATCGAAAGGGTAATTGACTTGATTTTCTGGCCGGAATGTAAGATGTGGCTAGAATGTAATCCAAAAGACGCTATATTTAAATCTTTAGATGCATCTTATGGAATTGTTAAACTCTGAGAACGTGGATGGACATTTGGGGAGGCAAGGGGGAGAGGGGTCGGAGAGAGGATTGTGTGTGCGGGCCGACATCACTATTTCTGTATTATTTGAGTTCTTAAAAAAGCATTACTTTTATGGTTTAAAAAGATATAAAATAAGAAATGAATGTGCATTTTATTGAGTATTCAGTAATTTCATTGATGACTATTTCCTAGAAAATGTTAAGGTTAGTTCAAGTTATTGAAATATCAAGTTTTAAACATTTTACAGTGTATCTTTTCTTTGTTTCTCTTACACTCTGTCTTGTTGATCTGTTTCCTTTTTCAAAAGTACTGGTGGTTTTAGATTGATACTTTGGCACCTTTGGGTAGGCAGAATTCTAAGTTTACATTCCAAATTTGAGCTGCAATTTCAGTGTTTTTAGGTAGGGAAAGATATGCTTGATTGCTACTTTTTATCTCTGTGATGTTTCAGTGCCTTTTTTTTTTTACAGTCAAAGTGTGATAATGGTAAAATTTAAGAAATGGGGGCAATTAAGAAAACTAATTTGTATTTTAATAAATTTATTAAAAGTTTTAATTAAGTCTCAGTATTTTGGTGAAATGGTGATAGAATGTCAGGAACACAGCATTTGGAATCTTAAACAAACAACAGCAGTAACAGTAACTACAGTGCCATGAACTTCCGAAGTATTTGAGCACTGAGACCAAATATATTTGCGTCTCCCATGACTTGGATGTATTAACATTGAAGGGAATGAGGAGAGGATTTTACAATTCATTATTACCACTTTTTGTGGTAATTACATGTGATGTTAAAAAATCAACAGCTGGTTGATACCTACTTTTTGAGTATATTAAGCATTTGACTACTTCAATCCAGAACAAAGGCCTCAAAAGTATTTGGAGTAAAAAGAACTATTGAACTTGATTGCTTTCTTTGCTATAAGGTTCTCTAAAAATGCTATAAATTAATTTAGAAGTTTTATGAAAATTAGATACATAAGTTAAACAGTAGACTCAGCAGCGTCACAAGCCAGTGTGTGTTTCAGTGGTTGAATCTTAAAGCTTTTCCTGTAATCTTAATAAATAGAAATGAAGTATATTTTTTGACAAATGAAACAATACAAAATTTCCTACTCTCTAAGAGGAGTGCACTCTAAAATAGTTGAGGTAAATTATACATAATGGTGGGTTTTTCCTAATCTTCTGTTTTTATTTTTATATGTCATACTAGAAAAGAATAAAAATTAGAGGGTGGCATTTCATTCTAGATAAAATAAGATAATGGCATATCAAATCTTAAGTTTTTATTTGTTAGAGTGTTCCATTCATTTGAATTTAAAAGGATGTCTGTCCTAAACTATTTTAGGATAAAGGTTTAAACTGTGAAACAACATTCTGTGTAGTTAAATATAGACATGCTTTAAAATGCCATTTTAAAAAGTCAGGGTTTTAGATTTAGCCGGTTTTGTGCAATTTTGCCACTGTCCTTGCTTCTCTCCTTTGTTCTTCTTACTGATCTTTACTAGTTTTCTATTTGTATGAGTTTCTAAGCATAATTGAATCTAACCTTTTCCTCCTAGTAGCATTTATAAGCAGGTGATGGAGATTTCTGTGTTGCAATCCATGTGCTTTAAACTGTCTGAAACCGACAGCAGGAACCAGGTCCCTGCCTTTTCCTTTGCTTGTCATTTACCCTGGTAAGGGATGTGGTAACCTAGTAAATGTCAAATATTTAGTTGTTTTAAAGTATGTGCATTTTCTGCTTCAGTTGGATAAAGTAATTTGTAAGAAACAACACATATTTTGAAGTCCAACCAGGTACACCAAAGCCACTTGAAATATTTACAACAGAGAACATTTAATTCACGGAATTGGTGATAACAGGCAGTGGTATTGCTGAGAGCCAGGAGCACAGAGATGTGACCCAGAGAGTAGCAACAGCAGGAAAGCACTGCCACCCCTGGGCTGAAGAGAAAAGGGGCTCAGGGTCCAGGGAGGGCAACCAATAGAAGCTGGCTAGTTCTAGGCAAAGGGAACAGTTAGAGATAAGTACTGTTAACAGGTTAATGTACGTTTGTCCAGATCCTTTTCTATGCATATACTAGGCTTTTAACACTGAACCTATTTTTTTTTTCACTTAACAATCTATTTTCCTTTGTCTTTTTAATAGCTGTATAACATTTTACTGTATGGATATACCTTAACATGTTTATTAACCAGTTCTCCATTCATGGACATTTATGTTGCTTCCAGTTTTTTTAGTATTACAGAGAGTATTGCTGTAAATATCCTTACACACATATATAAACACTGGTGTGTTTGTTTTTCTAGGACAGTGGTTCTCAATCCACCTCTTAGGCTTAAGAAAATACTGATGCTCAGGTTCCACTGAGACAAGTTTTAAATCAGGATCTCTGGGAATAGGATCCAGGCCTTGGTATTTTTAAAAAAACTCTTCGGATGATTCTCATATTTAGTCAGCTGTGCGCTGATTCTGAGAACTGGTCTTGCTGAGTCAATGATTTAAAAAAAAAAACATTTTAGTAGATCTGTTAACATTGTTTTCTGTGTTAGTTAGGATTAGAGCAACTGCCAACAATAGAAACCTAAAATAATTTGTCTTGAGGTAGTTTTTTTCTGTTTTATGTAGAATTCTAGACAGAGGCAGTCCAGGGCTGGAATGGCCGTTTTGTTCCACGAAGTTCTCAGGTACCCAGGTTCCTTCTAGCTTTTGTTTTTGCTGAACCGAGAGAAAGCTGCAAGACAGAGGTTAGAGCTCCTACTGTGATATTTATGCTCTAAGCGGCAGAATGAAGGAAGGGCTGAAAAAGGAAGGAGGCAAAGACCCTGGGCCAGCTGTCCTACAAAACCCTTTACTTGTACCCTGTTGGCCAGAACTTGGTCACAGGACCACACCCGGCTGCAAGGCAGGCTGGGAAACAGTATGCCCTGCTAAAAACCAGGAGTTCTTGTATGTGGAAGAAAGGAGAGCCGATAGTGGCCGTCTCCAAGAAAGCTGCAAGCATCTGCCCTCCTGCCTGTGTAGCACGAGTGCCCATCGCCCCAACCTGGCCAGTTCAAGTCAGCCCAGACTGCTGAGTCAACAGAAAGCCTCACTGCAGGGACGGAAACTTCACACAGTGAATGTTGGCTCTGGGAGAGGCAAAATAAATTTAAATCAGACTCAGGAAAGATGCTGGAGAGCTGTAAACTTCGTCGTGTAAGAGAAAATAATAAGGACGTTGAAGGCCATTTGAAAAATTGCATGCAATTCCTTGTCTCTCTCACTGATGTTTCAGCTCTCTTTGTGGAGGGAATTTACTGTCTTTCAGCAAGGCATTTGTTATTTATTAACATACTCAAGTTAGTCTTAATACTGCACAGCCTCATTTGAACATACTGCTCAGAGAAGGCATCTTAATACATAGTACATAATTTTTATACTTCAGTTAAGCATTCTTAAATTAGGAAATGAAAAGTGGTTTGATAGGTGCTGTTTTTAATCCATATTTTATTGTTAATGCAGTGGATGAAGATCGCAGTAAGGAACCTGACCGCCTGCAGGTGTTTTACAAGAAGACCATAATGCCTTACGGTGTGTATAAGAAGCAGCAGAGAGACCCGAGCGAGGAGGCCGCCGTGCTGCAGTACGCGAGGCTGGTGGGGCAGACGTGCTCCGAGCGGATGCTGCTCTTCAGAAACTGAGTCAGCTCAGTCACCTCTCTGCCCGGGCACTCCTGCCAGCGTTGTGCTGCTGACGTGTGCCGCGGTGCAAGTTCCTCACCCGGGGGGAGCTCTGTAACCGTCCGCAGATTAGACTTTTTAATTTTGATGGCTATATAGCTTTTCTAAAATATTTTGTGGCAGTGTATTTGTGAGAATCTCATGGTTAATATAAAGATTTTTTAAATGTGTTATGACCGAGACTCATAATTGGGGTTCATCATTTCGGAAGTCTGTTTTATGAACAAGAGACGGTAAACTTCTCTTGTTAATATTAAAACAAACTGTTTCCTCAGAGCCATTTAAAACGTTAGTTTATGCTGAGAGACCTTAGGTGTGGGGAAGAAGTGGGAATTCTGTGTCATCGCTTAGAAAATGTCTTCTCAAGGCAACAAAGCTGAGCTGTTACTCAGTGTTCAGTGTTACATGACTGCCGAGTGTTATATTATGTAGTTTAATAGAAAACTTGAAAAAAAGGAAATAGTACAAACTTCCGAAAAAGGATGTTTGTTGTGTTAACATCGGATGTCTCTTTACCCAGGACAGTCCTATTCGTGTCTGCTGTCTTGGCACAGTTATTTTTCCTAGAATAATTCTTACTCGTGCTCCCTTTTACTCTCCAAAAGATCCCAGTTTGGACAATAAAATATGTGATTACCGTAGCTATATATTATACTGTCGAAACTGGGATACTTTGCGTTATTTCTCAGATCTAAGAAGTGCCGTTTTTTTTAGAAAGTTGTTGGCTCCTGCCTTGACCTCAGCCCCATCAAAGGTAAATATAGACTAATTTTTATTTCCTTAGAACTCAGGACACTTGTTTTTGGTTATTGATTAAAAATTAGTTTCTATCTGACTACTTTTATAGCTGTGCCACGCGTTGCATGTAAGTGAAGTAGGAATCATCTTGACCTCTGTTCTGGGGCAGGAGGCGAAAGCACCCGGTTCTTGTCCTTTGATTTGGGGGCCAGAGAGGAGACACTACACTTCCTAGTCTGCAGCAGAAGCGGGTCCTTCTTTCCCTCTCCCTTCTCTTAGTTGGTCCTTCACTCATTCAGCAGATGTCCCTTGTCCCCCACTTTCAAGGTGGCAGGCACTGTGCCAGGAGGTGGGAGGGGGGCAGGCGAGTCGCGCTGTGCCGGAGGTGGGGGGGGGGGGGACAGAGGAGGCTTACTCTCCTGTGCTCTTTCTCAGCTGACCACCACCTGTTGCCACCTGCTTGGCCGCTGAGTCCTTTTCAATTCTCATTTTGCCCATATTTTCATTTTCTGTCGATTTATCTTTTAAAAAACCGTGTTATAAAACTTAGTGGCTTGAATCCCACTACCGATTTTTAAACTTTTAAATTCACTGAGTTTAGGTATAAAACATTAGAAAATAATTTCAGCTAGCTGGAATAAAAGGAAGGATCTTAAAACAATGGTTTTGAAAATCAGATGTCTAGAAGTTCAACATCCAAATAAATTGTATTTATTCATTCAGAGAGAGAGAGTGTGTGTATGTGTGTAGCACCTACCATGAGCAGGTACTTAGCTAGCTGGGGATAGAGTAGTGATGGCATGGATTTTGCATTCTCTGGAATTTTGTCCTTCAAAATAGTCTCCCAAGAGCATTTGATAGACTCTTATTTAGAACTGCCTTCAGAATCTGTAGAACATATAAGAAAATATTTCCCTCTAAAGTGAAGATAGCTTAATTTTTTAATGATTTACGAAAATGATACTTTAAGCAGCTAAACATTAAGCAAAGCATAAATAAGAAAGTAAGAATGACCTGAAGTCCTATTGAGTTGAAAGAAATTTCAAAACAGGACTTCAGAAGCGTTGTGAGTAATCTCAGTATTATTAAAATAAGTAGGGTGGGTCCATACCTGGTACCCTTGGCATTGGAATGTCCAGGTTGATGTCATCAGGTGCGTTACACCAACTTTCATCTTAGTGTGTAGAGTGGAATTCATTAAGATCACAACTCAAGTATCAGATGAAGAGAAAGCTTGGCTCTTACTTCTTACCACAACTCTGGTGTTTTCCTGCAGAGTTCAGTTTAGGATTCCTTCAGAGGAAAAGGATTAAGCCCCCTATTTGGAGCTGTGGTGCTCTCCCTGTGCGTGGCTTTCTAGGTTGGCTCCGTTGAAGCTCCAGAGAGAGGTGGGGACGGAGATTCTTCTACTCAGTTGCTATTTTCGTGTGTTGTTTTTCTGAGAGTAGACAGTGTGTTGATCCTCATGAACAAGGTGTCTTCAAAAGACGGTTATTTGTTCTTTTGAGCCCTGCTGAGTGAATGTTGATAGTGGGCTAGAAAAGGACAGTCAAGGAAAGTGACTTGGCTCGGTCAGGTGACAAGCAGTCTAGCTGAGAAATCTGATTTTACATTAACGGCTTTCATCTAAAGAAGGATGCATGAGAACCTTTCAAAGATAGTTTATATCTTTTCAAGGCTGGAAGCTTTGCATTTACAATCTTAGTGCTGCAGTCCCTTTCTGATTAATTAAGGTAAATTTATACCTGCCTCCCTGTCTTGGGAGCAAAAATGTAATAAAGATTCCCCATGCTGTCATCTTTATTTAAATTATTTCAGTTCTGTGAGATTTTTGTTATCTTATTTTTTTTTAAATGTAATCTGAGCACTTTCTTTATATTCTGAAAGATAGAGGCTATTACCAGATGAATATATTATTCATTTGATTAAAATTATTTAGATAAGAAGTTATTACTGTTTACGTTTGCTTTCAGATATTAGCTTATTCTAATTTTTATCCATTTTTCAAAATATCAGTTGTATATGATTTCTTATGTTTTGGAATTTATTATGTAAATGAATCTTTTCAGATTTCCGGACAGTATATGGTTTCACTTGGTAAAGCTTTATATTATTTCAGTAGAATAAAGATGAGAAAGATGATGATCAGCTACTTAAAACGTATCTACTGTTGCTCACTTTAGAGAAGGAAGTGAAGTGGGAACAATTGGGAAGTGTTTGAATTAGGCTCTGGTTACTCAAATGTGGATTATTTTCCAGAAGAAAACCAGTGACTGTAAGACAAAACACGTTTGGTTTTTGCATGTGATAGTTTTTGCTCTTGTATGTGCTTTTTGAACAGTCCATTTGATAAAGCTTGAATGGAAAAAATAAAACTCCCTGTCTGCAGCGGCTGTTGGTGGTCATTACTTAAAGGCCGACGTGTCCATCTTTCGAATTCTTGGCACATTTCACCTGCAGTGAGTATGCAGGAAGCCGAGGTCGCCACTGGCTACGTGAATGACAGTGTTTAATTTGCAGTAATTGGAATCCCAGATCACTTAGTTACCTAAATCAAAGCATGATGGATTTCTTTCTCAGGAATAAATAAAAGTAAAGTATTACCTTTGGGTAAAAGAATGTCTATTCCCTAATTTTTCACAAGATAAATCAGGGAATAGACATTCTTTTACCCAGAGGGACTCGAAATAATATTTAAGTAGCAAACTCAAGTATGAATTTCTCTTAAAAAGTTTAGTTTTCAGAGAAATTTTCATAAATACCTCACAAAGCAAAGCGTGCTTTCATCCTTCGCAAGAGCCCACAGCATATTTCTAGAATACATTTTAAAGTGTTTTGTCTTTTTACAGTTCAGGGGACCCTGGTGGGTTTATGATAAAATGAATCCTGTTTCCCAAGTGATCTGAATATTACTTATAAATCCCACTGATATTTTTTCCAGAATGGAAATAGCTTTATTATTTTTCTTATTTGAAATAGATAGTGTTCGCCAGAAGACATTTAGACAGTATAGAAAAGTATACCAGAGAAAATAAAAGTCACTTACAATCCTGTCACTATTACTACTGTCATTCACATTTTGGTGTGTGTCCTTTCAGACTTTTTTCTACTTACATTTATGTATATGTTTTATTTTGAAATAAATGTGAAATCACGCCATGTATATTGTTTCATAATTTTTTCGTCTATTCTTTTGAACATCTTAATTTACTGTGAAAATGAAAATAGATTGGAAGAATAATCATTTAAGTGGCTGTATAATATTCCACTGTGTCTATACTCTTTTGAGACAGGAGGTTTAAGACTTTAGTCCCATCTTATGGATGACAGGAGTTGTAATTGATCGGCATTAATTGTTTTTCTCCGTTCTTTGTAACACTTGGCAACACTGTTCTTATTCCTCATTGCCTGATTCCCTTTGCCTTTCACTGGACAATAGGAATTTTCTCCTTACTTGAAGTTTCAGAAAATGTGTGGCTTTTAAAACTTAGTACCCCTCCTCTCATTGTCCCTCAAGTAAATATTTTCTGGGAGACCTACGCTATTGTTTTTAGTTTGCACACCTCTAAAATTTCCAGTTAGAAAATGTCTTAGTTAAAAGCTTAAAGTTATTTAAAACCAGTTAAGGTTCTGATTCCTTGATTCTTTGTAGAACAGAGGTCTTTAAAATGCGTACCTGGAAAGGGTGGATAACCATACCACTGTTTTTAATTTAGCTCAGTTTTTTACGTTTAAAAGCATGTTGGCTGTTGAAGATTTAATTCTAAGTATAACTGCATTTTTCATATCCAGTTAGTGTCAAGTTGGTGTCTTCAATCCAGTCCTATCCAGAAAATATTTTCCAATTAACTGTTGCAGTTAGACCAAAAATTAAAGTTGCTGAATATGTTTTGCATGCCAAACTTTTATTCTTTTAGACTCCAGAGTAGCTTGCAGATTTGTATAGCCTGGTTTCCTCGTCACATCTCTTCACCTGCAATATGAAGAAGCAATTCCAAATAGAAGTGCTGTTTTTTTTTTTTAAAACAAAACAAAACAAAAAAACCCTAGCATAGCACATCTTAATGTTATGTGGCACTTGTGATTTTTAATAGTTAATTACCTGTTAATATGACACTCAAAAGTAAATGTTTCAGCCACCTTGGAGGAAGAGAAAGATATCCCTCACTTGCCTGGCAGGTATAAAGCAGACTGTTAGCAACGACCACAAATATCTTTGTTTCTTTCATCGTTACAATTTTATCGAAGTCAGTATGCAGAAAGTGGTTTTAAAACGTTTATTTATCATTTATACGTTGCCAGCTAGAGCGATTTATACCAGAACGGTATAAATGTTGTGTTCCCAACTTGCATGATTCAGCTCTGTGATTTTGGATCACACTTCCCCCTGAACCTTAATTCTTCATGCTTTTGTCAGTCTCTGCCAGGGTCTTAAAATCATTTAACATAGGCCTTTTTTTTTTTTTTTAATTAGCATTAAATGAGAACTCATGAATACTTCATGAAGTCCAATTCATCACTCTGTTAATTCGGTATTCAATGAGTCTGAATAGCATCTCTCAACTAATGGAGCTTTTTGATCATGAAACAAGAAAAACAGCATTTTAGGCTTGTGGATTCAGTGCTTAAGGCTCTTGGCTCAGTTGTATGTGGACAGTTGTATGCATTTTTCCAGCTCAGTTTAAAATATTGAGAGATGGCCAGATTGTAAGTTGGAAGCTAACCGTTACTGATGTTATTTTATTGACCATTAAAGCAAAGATTGTGTGTGTGTGCGCGCGCGCGTGTGTGTGTATATTTATGTATATATATTGGGTCGGCCAAAAAGTTCGGGTTTTTCCGTAATAACACACAGTGAGAGAGAGTGTACTTAATTAAAGCATGCTGGTGATAGTATGATTTATTCTCAGTTTTCATTCAAAGGGTCAATTTGATAAAGGGTTTGGATATGTAAGACTGTTGTAGGGACTCCCCTGGTGGTCCGGTGGTTAAGACTTCGCCTTCCAATGCATGGGGTACGGGTTCGATCCCTGGTCGGGGAGCTAAGATCCCACATGCCTCAGGGCCAAAAAAACAAAACATAAAACAGAAGCAGTATTGTAACAGATTCAATAAAGACTTAAAAAATGGTCCACATCAAAAAAATCTTTAAAAAAAAATAGACTGTTGTAGAAGTCATACAAACTGATAAAGCTGTTCTGTCCAATAACAGCCTGTAGCCACATGTGTCTATTTAATTAATTAAAATTAAAATTTAGTCCCTCAGCCTCACTAGCCACATTTCAAATGCCCAACAGCCACATGTGGCCCCAAATGCCGTGTCGTATTAGTTTCCTGGGGCTTCTGTAACAGGTTACCACAACCTGGATGTCTTGAAACAACAAGAATTTATTTGCACGCAGTTTTGTAAGCTAAAGTCCCAAATCAAGGTTTGGCAGGACCATGCTCCCTCTGATGGATCCAGGGAGAATCTTTCCTTGCCCCTTCCAGCAATCCTGGGTGTTTTTGGCTGGCAGCTGCGTCCCAGTTTCTGGTGGTTCTGCTTTCGTGTTCACGTGGTCATCTTCCCTCTGTGTTTGTTTCTCGGTGTCTTCTCATCTTTTAGGACTCAGTCATATTGGATTTAGGGCCCACCCTAACCCAGTATGACCCCATCTTAATACATCTGCAAAGACCCTGACTCCAAATGAGGTCACATGCACAGGCACTGGGGTTAGGACTTCAACATAGCTTTTGGGTGGGAGGACACAATTCAACCCAGAGGAGCTGCCATGTTGGACAGTGCTGCAGTAAGGCGATGTTTAAAACTATGTCATGATTTGATAATTTTTTAAGGTTTCTATATGGCAAAACACCATGGAACTACTACAGCAAAACGTTTGGGGCAACTTATTTGGACACTTTCTGGTTTCTCTTAATTTCCATTGTGCCATCTATTCCATCTTTGATTTACATGCATCTATCTATGCATATGTATGAATTTGTGGTATCTCATCACCCTGGGGCTGTGTCAGTTTCCTAAGTTACCTGCCATGTCATGATTTAAACTATGTACAGAGATAGTGTTTCTTCAAGAACAATTTGAATGGAAGATTAATTTAGAAATGTACAGGATTCCTGCTATTTTATTATTTCCATTTTTATATTGCATCTTTCTCATTGTTCTAGTTACATGTTAATTTTGATCAAATAGAAAAAAATCTATAAATTTGTCAAAGTCTGAATCTATAGCGATAAAAGGATCTAAATGCATCCCCCAAAAGCAGTCCACCAAAAAATTATGCAGTGACTAACTTTGCAAAAGGAAAGTGGGAAAAATAAATGCTCATCATATCATCTCTCTTATACCGTTTAATCTACAGCTGGTGGTTACCTCACGTGCATAAGTGGACTCAGAAGACAGATTAGATTGGTTTACAGCTCTGCTTTTTAAAGATTTTTTTATTCCTTTATTATTATATATTTAAGGGTAATTTGGCTAGCCTACTTCTAGCCAAAACTGTGTTGTCAATGTTCTCAACATGAAGCTCTTCAGGAGTTTCAGTAGACGCATGTTACTTAGATACGGAGAAGTTAGTTTGGAGGCACTTCACCAAAACCGCTTGCAGACCCCCGTGAGCAGAGCTGCCGGTGGTGGGAGATCAAAGGAGCCTCCGAGGTCGGTCACTGGCCACTGGGAGCTCCACACAGTGTGAGGGATGATGTCTACAGAAATGAAGAATTACTGTCTCTAGTCTCGCTGGTTTTCTGCCTATTCTTGAGAGCCACCGTGGTTTACCTAATACTATTCCATACGCTGATTTATTAAGAAGGCCAGAAGAACATCTGTGCATGGCCAAGCTGCACCTACGACAGCTGGTGGTTCGTGCTTGAGGTCATTAACATCTGATAATGTCACCAAAGATTCTGTTGGGAAAGTTTGGAAATAAAGGAACCAAGTCTAGAGAAAAAAAATCCCGAGAACAGTTTGAGCGTATTATAACGAGTGCTTTATTCATTTCTGTTAGCCTTTACTGCCTCCGTTAAGCTATGGAAACTGTTACGTGTCAGCATTATCGGTGAGTGATGATGAGTCGTGGGCCTTGCTTATCTGCAGGTTGCTTATCTAGCCACTTCCCCATCTGGAACATACATGGAGAATCAAAATGTAAGGGTTAAAAACAAAAAAAGGAAAGAAAACTTGCCTCTTAGCAGCTAAAATGGGCTTGAATCCAGGTGCTAAAGTTCATGCCTTACTCCTAGGAAAGCCACTTGGGCCGTGTGGTATAAGGAGAAGAAAATTTTGGTGCTAAAGTAAAAGGATAAAGCAATCTGGAAATGACATGTGAATGGAAGGAGCCACATCATCTTGCTGTATGTGCGGCCAACATTCAGCACAGCCCCCACGGACAAGGGAGACTGGGCGTGAGGAAGGAAGGTGGACCCGGGGTGGGGAGGTGCTGATACCAGACCTAGAGCAACCTTCCGACCACAGTCCACTAGCGACTGGATCCTTTTATAAGCCTAAAAAAAATAGTGCAGGGAACCTGGACTCTACAGGCAAGCCGGCTCAAGTCCCAGGATCACGTACTAATTGTGTGACCTTGGGCAAAGCCCTGAGGTCAGCAGAGCTCAGCCCCATCAGGAGCGTGAATTGGGGCCTGTGTAGAAGCCTAAGCACACTGCCTCTCTGCCCCACTGTTCTTCAGCCCATCACACCTTGCCCAAAGCAGATGTCACCAAAAAGAAAGGTAATAGAAATAAAGTTTTAACAAAATCTTAAAAAAAAAGAGTAAACCCTACTGATCCAAGGCAGGAGACCCTAAACATCTCACCAGACCCTGGGCGCACAGAGCTTCAGGCCGGCTGTAGTTGACATTGGTAATGGCGGTGCTGAATTTGTCAAGGAATTGGTCAAAAGACATTCATTATACTCTAATATAGGAAAATGTAGAATCCATTTAAAATATTGCTCTTCAAAATTGTCTTAAAGCAATAAAAGAGATTCTATTCCCGGGTAAATTACAGTTATCTGCCAGATTCACGATATTGGAACAGGTCTTCAAGACCGTGGACTTAGAATCCATTTACAATTAGCCTGTTCAAGGGATAACTCTGCTGTTAGGGAGTGAAAACTTTCTAATGGCTGCCTTTCTCTAATAGAATGTGGATCAACAATTATTCCTAGGAACCCACGGAGAGAGCCTCGCTCCAGTGGCGCCACTATTCAAGATTTCCTTGGTATAATGGGAGAATAAAATGGTTTTTGAGGCCTGGTACAATTATGCGCATTTTTGTTTGTTTTGTTAGAGACAAAACTGAACAACAGGATATCTGGAAAGCCAGCAGCATTTCGTGGGCTCCACTGATCGCTGCACACAGCGGGCTGCCTTATCCAGTTACGGTCTAACTGATAATGACCGGGCTGTTTTCACCTCGCCCCCAACCGCTCCTGCTTTTCTTCCTCCTTCTCCTGCATGATTCTATGCATGAAGGCAAATTTGGGAGGAGGCATTACACCTTAAAATTAGCTTTGCACAGAGCCGCAGGTTAGCTGAAGAGCAGTATCAGATAGGTCGGGAAATCAAAAACACAGTTTTTAGGATGGAAAAGTGGTGACATTGTGTAGGACCGGGGAATGCTGCCTGAGGGGGGAGTAGCGAGATGAGACTCAGAAATTGATTTGTTAGCTTTTACCCCCGAAAAAGTATTTCTATATTAACGGTAATTTTCTCCAGCCTAACTAAGAGCGGATTCTGCTGTATGCGGAGGCGGGTGCCCAGCCCCTGGGCCAGCGCGGTTTGACATGGAGGCCAGCCGAGCTGTTTCCCGGGCTTTGTCAGAAACACTCTGCTCGCAGGTCACGTTCTAGCAACTGCTCCGAGAGCCCCAGTGGAAGCAGGGTCAGCATCTCAGCATCTCAGTGGCCGAATCTCCCATCCAACCAGGAGGTGGGCAGAGCACCTGCTCGCACTTATCAGAGGATGCTGGCGGTGGTCCCACCCCAACTCGCCAACCTCAGGCAGGAAGTGAGCTGTGTCAGGGAAGGTCTGAAGTGTCTAAAGGTCTGAAACGTCTGTTCTTATTTAGAGTGCTGTTTGCACAGTTGACACTGAGCGCCAAGTGGAGAAATTGGTCCCCTTTCCTTTCTGCCCTTTCTGTTAAGTTTTCCAAAAGCCACCAGGGGGCAGAAAGAAACTTCCTTGCCTTTTCCTTTTTTTTTTTCCTTCTGATTATACATGGAAAGGTGAACTTTTTTTTTCTGGTCCACGAGGGCCAGTGTTTTTGATACAAATTATGCTTCCCATGTCTGTGATTTTTTTTTTTCAGATTTGGGATGTGTTTGGATTATTCCTTCTGCAACTAAGGCGATCGTGAGGATCGTGAGGGGGGAAACTGCATATACACAGCATTTGATATTGGTTAATGATGTAGTTACGCGACCCCCAGGCCTGAGGCAGTATCCTGATCTCTCCTTTGTTATCCTCCGTGTTTCCAGCCTCATGGGGCTAGTGCAGGCCCTCAGTACCTCTTATCTGCATTACTGCAAAAGCCTTTCAGCCAGTCTCCTCCTGGCTTCCTCCAGTCAGTTTAACTGCCCCACGCAGCGCCCATCTGATCCGGCCCTCCTGGTCCCACGTCAGACAGCGCCTCATTCCCTGCCAGCTGAAGCCTAAGCTGCCCCACCTGTGTGCCCCGACTTCTCAACCTTTCCTCCTGCATCCCCCTTCCATCAGCTCCAGTCCCAATGCTTTTCTTCCGGTGCCTTGATCGCTGGGTCTGCTCCCTCACCAGTCATGGCCAACCCCTTCCAGCGACATACATTCAGATCTTCAAGGTCAGATCAGGTGCTACCTCCTCACGAGCGCCTTGTCTACAATGTCTGAATTCCATCTTCATTTAGCAATTATTTCTTAAGGCTCGAGAAAGCCAACACCACTGGGGCCCTAGGAATGATGCACGTGGCTCTCGGTAGAGGCAGCAAAAGACTGGCCTCGTTGGGGAAACCTCCCCGGAGAACGTGTGCTGGTGTCATGGGGCTGCTGAGACCCAGCCTCCAGGACGTCAGGCGGGGTCTGCCCCTCAGAGTTAGTTTCCCAGCACAGGGTGGAAATGGGTAGGAAGCCCTTCCAAGAAGCAAGTCCAAGGTGGACCATATGAAACTTTGCAGACTCTTAACACATATGAACAGTGAGAGAAAGGAATGCACAGAGGACCCCGTGAACAACTAGGGGTTGACATGCCTCAGCAGGGAAGGGCACATGAGGGCACATTTGGCTGTTGGTAGAATGGTTGCTTTGTGTAATGAATTCCTGGCCTAATGGGCATGTGGATCCCAGTCCTTGGGGGCAGGCCTGTTTTGGTTTAGAGCTTGCACACCAAAAAAAAATACAGAGTGCACGACACGAGTTGAAAATTCTTAAAGGAGATCAGTGCAATCCCTGTTTAATTTGGTCTTTTCCTCTTAAGTTCACTTCACATATGGGAAGACATTCTTGCAATGGACACAAAGGCATTTTTACACATGCTGAACACTCTTCACCCTGGGAGAAGTCCTTGCACCTGATTGAGATGCTGAAAGGGGAAAAACCTTGCAAACAAAGTTCTGCCAAGTACAGAAAAGAGTTCTCACCGCCATCCAGGTGGCACTTGTAATACGTCTCCTCTTCAGGGTCTCACTCGTCCATGGATTCCTCCATTGCATTCGGGTAGGGGTGCTGAAGCACAGCTAAACATAACTTGTGAAGATTTCATTGCTATTTACTTTACTTGGTCTTAAATTCACAAACTCTTCCCAATTTTATGAGGTGCTGCTTTTTCTTGAAGCTCATGAGGCCTTCAAGGACAGGCCCAACCATGTGAGGCATGTTGCTCAAGGCATTTGGACCATGAGCTGCTCGAGAGACTCACGCACAGTGCCATTTGTAGAGAATCACCACGCCTCCCACTAGCAGAACATGTGCGTTACGCCTGGCTGGCCAGGAGAAGCGCTTCCAGGGCAAGCGGCCCAGCGCGTCCTGGACCTGCAAAGCAGCATCTCTCCTGGAGGCCCGGGGCTCCCAACCTACTTGCTCTTGGAAAGCCCAGTGCAAAACCCACATCACATACCTATACTTCATTCGTTCACTTCTTGACGGATATATCCATCCAACAACTGTCTGAGCACCTGTTCTCTGCCAGGTGTTGTGCTTGCCACTGAGTGAACAAGACAGAGGGAGTTCCCATCTTCCTGGAATTACAGTCTAGGGAGAGAGACAGATAATTTACAGGTAAACAAGTAGACAAGATTGCTGTATTGGGCCCAGTTGTACAAAAGGCCACTTTAAATGGGGTAGTTAGGGCAGGCCTTTTTGAAGCAGTGACAATAAATGTGTGTGGACAAAAAATTGTCACTCAAGGGAGAGAGAGGCATGGACATATATACACTAACAAACGTAAGGTAGATAGCTAGTGGAAAGCAGCCGCATAGCACAGGGATATCAGCTCGGTGCTTTGTGACCGCCTGGAGGGGTGGGATAGGGAGGGTGGGAGGGAGGAAGATGCAAGAGGGAAGAGGTATGGGAACATATGTATATGTATAACTGATTCACTTTGTTATAAAGCAGAAACGAACACACCATTGTAAAGCAATTATACCCCAATAAAGATGTTAAAAAAAAAAAATTGTCACTTGCCGTCCGCCTCTACAAGGTCACTAGCCACCGCAGTCGCTGACCTCCAACACTCCCTGAGAGGAGTTCAGGGCGGAGATCAGGAATGAGGTCCTCTGTGCTCTGGGAAAACTGGCAGAACAGGGCTTCAGAGAGAGATTTTCAGGAGGAGGTTTTATGAGCCCATGTCTTGCACCTCCTCAGATCTAGAAAAGCACTAAGATCGTGAACGGAGACATCTGCTCCTCGTGACCAGCAGCGGCCTTCTGCTGAGACGTGCACTTGACTGCATGCACCCCCTTCACCAAAATCATATGTAACACTGACCTTCCCCCCACCCCTTCGGAGCAGTTCCCCAGAGCTCTCTGGGAGGCTGTCTCCCGGGCTGTAGTCCTTCCTCATTTTGCCCCAGATAAAACTTCACCCACAACTCTCACAATTGTGCATTGTGTTTTTTTCAGTTGACCGTGTGTTGAGTGTCTGAAACTGTGACCACATGCACACCTGGAGTTCATAGAGATTCAGAGGTGGGACAGTTGCTTCTCGGAGGGTTAGCCTCAAAACCAGGAAATGGAGAGTGAGCCCGACTAAGAGCACAGGTGAAATCCAGTGGATGTCCTTAGGAAGAAGATCGAAGGCAATCAGAGTGGTTTCCTGAGAGAGTTGATCTCTGCCCTGCTGTCGATTTTAGGAAAGGAAGATCAAGGTGGTCCCAGCAGAAGGAATGGTTTAAGATCCCGTGCGGAGGCAGAAATACAGGGCATGTGTGGGAGCAGCATGCAGTTTCTGCTGAAATACAGAGAACTTGAAAGAAAGTCATGGCGCTACAGCTGGACAGGCCGAGGGGACACATCACGATGGGTGGACTCGGACGTGCCATTGTTGGCAAGCCCCAGGGGTCACTTTCACTGAGGTGAGAGTGGCCATGGCTGGACGGATGGATGGCCCGTGAGGAGTCTCCCTGGCAGAGAGGAGAGGAAGCCACGGCCTCGTCTCCCAGGATAGAAATGGAGCCCACCCGCGCAAAACCCGCAAGCCCAGATTCTCTCTTACCGTCAGCTAAATTGGCTTGTTGTTTTTACCAGGAGGCCTAGTTTGATATTCGAGAATCCCGAGCCTCTCCTATAGGGAGCACCCAGTGTGAGGGGCGGCCGGGAAGAAAGGCAGAGACTCCAACAAGAACAAGCCCCGGAGGATGAAACTGGGTGATGGCATGACCAACAAATAGGATTTGCCAGAGGAAAAAAGACAAACATGAGGAAGGACTAGAGGAAATCTGAAATTACACATATACCTGCTGTTAAGAATGTAGACATTCTCAGCTAAGGTCACTTCAGAGTCATTTTCTTGGAGAAGATATACGGATGTCCATTTTAGATCATGTTTTCTTCTTCTAGAAGTATGGAAACGTGATAATCAAGGTGACTGGTTCCTGTCTTAAATGATAAAGAGAAAGCAAATAATCATTTTATTTAAATTGTGGCTTTGGGTTTTTTTCCTCCCCTTTGTAAGAGCAAAACTGGAAAGTCCCCACCTACACCTTTCTTATGTGTAAGGTGACTTTTGTCTCCTGCCTGGGCCTTAACTGTCCCTGCATCTGTTTGGTTGAAGCCTCTGTCTCCCCACCCAGAAGGGCCCAGCAGCTCTAAGACACCAGACAGATGCTCTGCCCACACCCCACTCACCTCTTTTATGTGCTCCCGTTAGATACATAATCGAATGGATCTAATGCAACGTCTCGGGGGGATGGGTAATCTAGGAAGTCACCAATATCAAGACTCCAGGGGCCCGGTCTGGAATAAGACACCTTGTTGGATGTTGTCCTGGCTACGAAATCTGGTACTAGCGCCCCATTTCCTCAGGGGGATGTGGGACCACACGTTCCAGACCCTCACACAGCTCCCACGGACTTTAATAAGAGACAAGCGACTGAAACCACATGCCATGCTTGGAAAATGTCTGGGCTGCCCTGCATCCCGACTCTGGGGGAAGGGGATCTTTTACTGCTCCTAGAGCCAATCAGGGACAATGAAAACCAAGTGTGTCCCCATTGCATGCAAGCTCACATGGATATATTCACACACACACACACCTTGCAAATATTATGTGTGCAGGTCGAGGACAGTTACTGCAGCTGAAATGTCAACTGTTGACAGGTCTATAGAGGGCAGAATGCTCAGGGCTTGAATCATTCTCTCCACCACGTTCTTTCCTCCCTGCTGTGGCTGAAAAACACTGACTTTGTCACCAAAGTGTATTCTGTGGGAGAATGGCTGCTTCCGTATGCAGTTGACAAAATGTTGTCTGCATCGAAGGTAGCTTGTATTTCCAATTCTGCAAATATTCTTCATATTTTCTTACACCTCACGCACAGGACCTGTCATCGTTGTTCCGCTGTCAGAGAAGGTGCAGGGCTTTGCGTGTGCCCCGCGGTCAGGAGCTGTGACTAACCCTCTAGCAGAGGCAGGGGATTCCCACTTCTGAGAAGTGCTCTGGTCTGCAGCGCCCCTGTAACAAGCAGATTTCATCTTGCGCCATGAAGGGCTGAGAGTCGCCGCACCCCCTGTGACTGGGAGGCAGGGGTTGGGGGAGGGTGACACCTGCTTATGGACCCACCCAGGACCCCAGCCTCTCGGTATACATGCCTTCACTGGAACGTTTTGGCCAAAGTTGGAGAAGGTTTTTGGCCCCGTTTAGGGTGAAGGAGTTGTTGGTACACACCATGTGGGACAGCTTAATAAGTATTCCTTTATTCCGGCAACAGCCCCCGGTTTCTGTCTCTTCCAGCGGTGCCATCCATGCTCGTGGGGTCACCCGTCATCCTCTCCTGTGCCCCCAGCTCCACTTGCTAACGCCGCCATACTTGAGCTCCTCCAGTGTCACTTGGTTCTCCACCACCAGCTCCTGCTTCTTCCCTCTGGGCCCACGAATGGCATCAGTTCCCCCGTCGTCCACCTTGCAGCCTCAGTGACCTGTCATTGACTCCTCTCTTTTGTGTCCAACATGGAACCACTTGAAAAACACTGTCAGTTCCAACTCCAGTGTAGTTCTAGCGTCTTTATCCTTCCGTTCCCTTGACACTGGTTAAGTTTGCTCTCAGCTCATCTAGTGCAGTAGGCTCCTTACTGGGCTGGCTAGCTTCAGTCTCCCCAATCCTCCTGATGTCTTGCTAAATAACAAGCAAAGGACATTTCTTCCTAAAATAAGATAATGCCTTCCATGCCTTTTCATTGATTCCTGATATTTCTTTGAGTTGACCTCTTATTGTACAATTAAATGCTAACCTTAAATTTTTAACCTCACACCTGTTAGGATGGCTGCTATCAAAAAACCAGAAAACAACAAGTGCTGGCAAGGATGTGGAGAAATGGGAGCCCTTGTGCACTGTCGGTGGGAGTGGTGCAGTTATGGAGAACAGTATGGTGGTTCTTCAAAAAGTTTAAAATAGAATTACCATATAGTCCAGCAATTCCACTCCTGGCTATATATCCAAAAGAATTGAAAGCAGGATCTCAAAGAGATAGGTGTACACCCAAGTTTATGGCATTATTCACAATAGCCAGAGGGTGAGGGCAGCCCAGATGAACGAGTGAAAAAAATATGAATACATACAGTGGAATATTATTCAACCTTAAAAAGGAAGGAAGGAAATTCTGACCCATGCTGCGACACGAATGAAACTTAAGGATATTATGTTGAGTGAAGCAGGCCTGTCACAAAAGGACAAATACTGTTTGATTCTATGTGTGTGTCTGGAAGTCAAATTCTGGAAGTCAGAGAGTAGAATGTTAGTTGCCAGGAGCTGGAGGGAGGGGGAAATGGGGAGTAGTGGCTTTGTGGGTACAGAGTGTCAGTTTCGAAAGATGAAAAAGTTCTCGATATTGGTTGTACAACAATGTGATTATACCTAATACTACAGAACTGTATACTTAAAACTGGTTAAGATGCTAAATTTCATATTACGTGTATTTTACCACAATTAAAATTTTTTAAAATTAAAAAAAGTTTTTACATTATGACATAGCAGCCTGGTTGTCTTTTGTGCTGTTTCACGAAGATGGATTTCAGTATTTGGGAGAGGTTAACTCTGAAAACTACATGGGATTTGTAGAGTAACAAAATGTAAATTTTAAGGGCAAAAAGTCCTCTCTTCTAAGAAGGATGAATTAGATTCATGCAGTAAATGTATAATATTTATAAGATTCTTTTAGACAAAGCTTTCCAATTGAAACTTTGTCCTGCTGTTGACATGACCAAAGGCCAATGTTTCTACTTAGCCCAGCATTTTCAGCAAGTGTAGGTAGCTGAGAATCCCGAATCTCAAGAGGGCAAATTGTGGGAGTTCATTCTGATGTTGAAGCACAAAAGGATGTGAGAGTAGTTACACAAACCTGGACCATGCCTCTGACCATTTATTGGGAGATTTTCCATCCCCATTTCAAAGGGAGAGAAAGAATAATAAGAACCGGTGTCCAGACCATTTTAATAAATACAAAGTTCCCCAAAAGGCCCACCATTCCAGACCTTACGTCTCCTGCCAAATCCTGTAAAAATAAAGATTAAACCGTACAGAATATTTGTTTTGTTCTGATTGCTGTTATTTTGTTTGGGTAATAGAAGTCCCCTGGCATCTGGCCTGAGAGTGTGCTGACGGCTCCAGCTTTGATACCCTCCTCTCCTGCCCTTGAAAAGGAATCATTTCTTCCTTGGCCGAATAATACTCTCCTTTCCTGGAATGACACACTTGGCATCACTCAGGGGGAGCAGGACAGCGCTAGGCTTTCACGTTGAAGTACTGGGTTCTAGTACCAGCCAGCCTGGGGCTCAGATTCTTCATCAGTTCTCAAGATTTTGTATTTTTAAGTAATTTCAAGCTTGTGGAAAATTTGCAAGAATAGAACAAAGAAGCCCTGCAAACCTTTCACCCCGGTTCTTCAGTGGCTGACACTTTGCCTTTCCCTCTCTGTGTGTCTCATATGATCAGAGGGCCACGATCAGAATGAGGAAATTAACCATGGGCACAACAGTATCTTCTACGGCATGTCTAATCTCACCGATCTTCCCAATAATGTCTTCTATAATAGATTTTTCTTTCCAGTCTAAGACTGCTCATTGAGTACATTTAGGCAGTAAAGACGCACTCATTTTTGACCACCAGTTAAGCAAGGCAGCCCTTCCCCGTCTTTCCCACTCTCGAGGAGAAAAAGAAGTCAGCGATTACAAAGAATTGGAGTAGAACACGATTAACTTAGTGTTTCCAGGCTATAGGAGTCAATTATAGTTTACTCTTTAAAATAAGATGAATTTATAATATGACTTTATATTATCAATATGTATTACTCTATAATATAATTGAAAATAGCCTAAGATAAATGAGAATGTTCATTTGATTCTACGTTGAAAACTCCTTAAATAGTACAGTTTCACAGGTAGCAGTCACCAAAAATTGTCCCCCTGCGGGAGTTATGATGCAGACGCTTTAGTGATAGGCATAGTCTTGTCTGTAGGCTAAAATTACTGCTGCATCACTGCGTTAACCAAACAACTCACAAGAAATTGAACAGTAAAAAGAAAGAATAGAGAAAATGGTCAGAAGAAAAGTTCATAGACTGGGGGTGGGAGGAGGGCCTCTGATGATCCTGTGAGGGCCACCGTCCCTTGTCTACACATCCACGTTCAGTCTGGATTAAACCTCTTGGAAAATATTGCCTGTGCTGTTACTCTGTGAAACATACACTCATTTCTCTAGGAATGAAGCCTCTCAAAGGAGGAAATGTTGAGTTTTCAGAATCTGATGGTTGGAAGGAGGGAGTTACAATAATTGTCGTTATAATGCCCTTCTTCTTCCCTGCTCCCCGTCCCAGAGGCTAGTGTGTGTGTTGGGGGGGCGATGTGGGCGTGTGTGTAGGGAGGTCCTTCTCAGGGTATCTTTGGTCAGGATATACTTCTTTAGGCCAAAGAGGCTTTCATGTAAGAGGGAACGGCAATAGTGTGTCACATAGCAGGAATGCCGAACTTATGAGAATTGTGATTAATAGTTTCAGATGTTATTAATTTATCAAGGTTATTGAAAGGTGTCAGTGGGTCATTAAGGGTGCTTGGTATCAGATTGGAAAGGAGAGACTAGAACCTTTGGAAAGTATGGGTTATTCCATTAAAAAAAGAAAACAACATTTTATTATGGAAAATTTCAAACATACAAATTAGAGAGAATAATATAATGAACCCCATATACCTGTCACACAGACTCAACACCAGTAATCTCATGATGTTTCATCTACTGCCCTTTATGCCGAATCCCCTCCCCTCTCCTGAATTATTCTGAATAAAACTCTGATATCATATCGTTTCATCAATAAATATTGCAGTATGTACATTTAAAAGATATAAGCTTTTAAAATAACCACAAAACCACTAGCATCACATCATCCATTTTTGCAATCATCTATAATCCTTTAACATCACTGACTATATCTTCAGTGTTCGCATTTCCTCAGTTATCTTATAAATTGTTTTACAAATTGTTTGTTCAAATTAGGATCCGAATTAGGTCCATACATTGCAATCAATTGATATGTCTCTCAAGTTTAGTTTAATCTGTAAGTGCCTTCTGCATATATTCTTCCCTTGGAAGTTATTTGTTGAAGAAACCTGGTCATTTGTCCTGCAGAGTCTCCCAAAGTCCAGGTTTTGTTGACTACATCCCCATAGCGTCATTTAACACGTTCCTCTTTCCCCTGTACTTCCAGTAAATTGCTGGTTCTATCTCAAGCCTTAATTAAATCCAAGTGTTTTTTTTCTTTTTCTTTTAAATAACACTCCTTCATAGGTGATGGTGTGTTCTCCCAATAAGAGTCAAAAAATGACTTGTTGTGTCTCTTTTTTTTTTTTTTTTTTTTTTTAGCAGCCATTGGTTATCATTGCCTAGATCCATTATCTAAGTAGGGGTTGAAAATGGTGATATTCTAATTTTATCATTCCATCTTCACTTTTTATCTATAGAGATAGCTTACCCTCATCAACTACTGGGCCCCAAAATACAGTTCATATAGAAAAGCTAGGCAAAGTGCTTCGTTTTTGCTCTTTATTTAGCAACTTTCAAAATAAGGAGTTGGTTTCTTAGCGTATTCCAAAGATAACCATTGAGTTTCTTTTAAAATATCGTATGAACTCATGGATTTAAACAGAGTTGGTGGGTTTAATCCATTGTAGTTATTATTCTTAAATGATTACTCAATTGTCCTATCTTTGGGAAATGGGAGCCTTTTCAAGTTTGTTGCCGTGGTCTTTTGACAGGACCCCAGGAGTCATTGATAGCTTCTTTGATTTTTGGTATGACAAGTTGCTCCAAGCTCATCTTGCAAATTTCTGCCCATTCCTGGAACCAGCCACTTCTCTAAGGAGTCTTAGAGCTTTTTAGAGGGAAATGGTATTTAGACACAAACTGGATACTAAGAACATTCATTGCTCCTGGGCTGGGGATAACTTTAGGCCTTTTCAAGGGACAAGCCTAGAAAACACTTTTTAAAAAATAAACTATATCATGACTTCATAATGATACTTCCAGTTCAAATGTAGGACTCTAGGGACTTAAGCACATCAATCTAATATGTACCTACTTCTCTTTTCTCCCTGTTGCAAAATCCCAGTTCCCAATGACACCAACATAATTACTCATGGAATTTATCCTGCAATGCACACACAGTAGTTCAGAATACTACTACGAACACTATCACCAACATTATATTTACTGAAATGGTTCTTCAATTAAGAGCACACTTTGTGGGGATTTGCCTGAGTGACTTAGACACTCAGTTTCTATTTGGGACTTTGCATGTACACAGAGAATTAGACTCTCCCTTAGGATTCAGCAAACAAAACTATGACTCTGTGAAGTCTGAGTGGCCTCATCCATGGCTGCAAAGCAGGTTTTGGAAACTGTCAAGTCTAGATGAAGTCGGTCTACAAGTATCCTTCTTAAATGGCCCATTGCCATGACTAGAGTCTTTGGTCACCTGTTGTCAGGTTTTCATGTTAAACATTAATCGCCTTCTGCATAGTCTGTCTTCCTTTTAGGCCTAAACCTAATTCTGTTTGGGCTCCTGGTTTGCAGGCACAGCTTCATAGGATGGTGGATCTAAAAAGAACTGCAGATTCAGGGAACATCTAGTTCAACCCTCTTATATTACAGAGAGGGAAACTGGATCTCAGAGCTGGGTGGAATGCTTATGATATGTTTTTTTTGTTTTTTGTTTTTTTTAAACCCCACGTTTGTTTATTTATTTTTGGCTGTGTTGGGTCTTCGTTTCTGTGCGAGGGCTTTCTCTAGTTGTGGCAAGCGGGGCCACTCTTCGTCGCGGTGCGCGGGCCTCTCACCATCGCGGCATCTCTTGTTGCAGAGCACAGGCTCCAGACGCGCAGGCTCAGCAGTCATGGCTCACGGGCCCGGTTGCTCCGCGGCATGTGGGATCTTCCCAGACCGGGGCCCGAACCCGTGTCCCCTGCATTAGCAGGCAGATTCTCAGCCCCTGTACCACCAGGGAAGCCCGACATGTTTTTACCGAATGTGCAAGGTTACTCCTCATCAGGATGTTGTTGATGTGTCATTTAGTAGAAAGAGTTCTGAGCTCATCTTTCGGAATTTGAGTGTTCCCGTCTGTAAAATGATGGGACTAGACTAGATCTGACCAGACCCTAAGCTTTCCTCTTGATTCTGGGTTGAAACCGGTCAAGGGGACATGGCCAATTTGGTGTCCTTTCAATGGCAGTGCCACCGTGGAGTGACAATTATGGTACCGCAGCACGATCCCCATGTATGGGCAGTCACTTACAGATGCATATAAAAAATCATTTAATGAACTATAATAAGGCAGACACCCCTGTAAATCCCAGACAGGTCAAGAAATAGACTTCTACCAGTTTCCCTAGAAGCCCTTCGTGTACTCTGTCCTGTTCACAAATGCCTTCCTCCCTCAAAAGCAAGTACGATTCTGACTTTTATAGGGATCACTTCCTTGCCTTCCTATACTATAGTTTAGAATTCCCTCCCATTACTTCTTTTAGTCTATAGATTTCCCTCCCACGTTTCTTTTTCTTACAGTTTATCTGTTGAAGAACATGACTTGTTTGCAGTCGCACACACACGATGCAAACCAACCTGTCTCTCTGTGCCCTTATTTCCTGCAGCCTGGCAGCTAGATCCAAAGGCTTCATCAGACTCGGGTTCTTATAACGTCTTGTGTCTGCTTACGTGATGTTAGTAACTTTTAATGCTCTGTGTCTGGGCCCATTAATTCATTGGGGGGAGGGTTGCAAAATGGTGACAGTCTATCATTTATTAGCTATAATTACATTATAAGGAAATTCTCTTCATCTACTATTGGGTTACCCTTGTGGTACCTGTCATACAGGAAATTAAGGACGAATGTCTGATCTTTCCTTTTATTTACTAGTTTTCATGATAATAAACTTGCTCCTTATTCTCTGAAGGTGACTGAGAATACACACACACACACACATCTGTATATAGATTATGAACTCATGGATTTAAACATATTTAACATATTTGAACATATCCGATGAGTTTTAATGCTTTGCAATTACTAACCTCATTGAAGCTCCAGGAGTACCATCGTTGGCCAGTGGGAGGTTAGCAAGTTCTTCTTGGTAATAGATCATTCTTTCATTCGTTAGCTCATTTGCTCATTCATTTAACTGAGAGTTTTGTGTACCTATTACAGGCAAGACATAGAACTAGACAATGTAAACAGTATAAGACTAAATAAGATTTGGTCCCTGTCCACTAAAGCTTGCAGTCTACCACGAGAAATAACATAGACAGATTGCAACTAGAAGGTTGTATCATAAAAGATGTAGAAAGAAGGATGTGTTGTAGAGATTTGGAGGTAAAGCTGGTATGATATGTTGCATAATTGTCAGGTAGCCAGGCCTCTTCTTTGCTCTGCCGTCCTCAGCATGTGATCTAAGATGGCTCCTCCATCTCCTGCCACAATGCTCACATCCAGCCACCAAGAAAAGCGGAGAGGGAAGGGGAAAGCAGGCTCCTGCCTTTTAAGGTCAGCGCCTGAAAGTTGTGTATATCACTTCCATTCTACCAATGGCCGGAACTTAGTCACACGGCCGCACCCAGCTGCAAGAGAGGCTGGGGAATGTAGTCTTTAACTGGGTGACCATGTGTCTGCTCACTCTGCTACGTGCAAACTCTGTGTAGACCATCACCTCTCCGAGTTAAATGTGCATAGGAATCACCTGGGGATCCTGTGAAAATGAAGATTCTGGTTCAGTAGGCATGGGTTAGTGGGTGGGGACGTTGGAATTTTGCATTTCCAGCAAGCTCCCAGGTGGAGCTATGCCACTGGTTCGTGGACCACATTTAAGTACCACACTTAAAGGGTGCCCATGACTGCACCGGGGGGACTGTCTGCTCTCAGGGTGGCTCCATCTTGCAGGCCACTGTGGTCTTCATTAATCTGTCACTGCTCGTCCTGTAGCTACTTGGGTAAATACTTTTGGAAGATGTTGAGTATTTGTATTAAATACCCAGATAATGGGCCAGTGTAAAAAGTGTAATTAGAAGTTCTTTGCCCAAAGTAATTTGTAACACAGCTTTTGTTTAGAATTTGGAGTTTTCCCTTAGGATTAGCAAGTTTGAGTAATAGTATTACTAGCATAAGAATTTTTAAAATGAGTTATTTTCTAAGTAGAAAACAAATCACAGTAGCACACAGATTTCTTGGCATTATAAATATTTAGATTTGTGGCCTTCATCCAGTTTTCTTCAAACCCTTTTGAAAGTGTAAATAATTATACTTCATGCCAGCATAAATAGCATTTTTATTCCCTAGAGGAATCTAAGCACTTCAAGGCCCTTTAAGTATGTTATCTTTTACATTTCGTTAATAAAAATAGAAGGAACATCCCTGGAAGCGTCCCTTGCCTCGCTGGGGCTGAGTGAGTCCCCTCTGCCCTGCTGTCCCCTGCACCCTCCACCTCCCCAGTGTGGCCCTGAACTGTCAGCCCCAGGATGGCAGGACCGCCTCACTCTCGTTCACCTCTGCGTCCCTTAGCCTAGAACATTCCCGGTCCCCGGGGCTAGAGTTTGAAGTTCGGATCTCTCCGTTTGTTTTGTCCCCAGCAACTGGCCTTTCCTGCTTGACCTGGCAGTGCCTGGCGTAGGAGCTTTGATCTCCCTCCAGCGAGGCACAACCAGGGCTTATCAGAATAACCCGGGGTCGTTAGGAGGATTACAAGAGCGAAGGTAAGTGGAAGCATTTTGTGAATCACAGAGCGTTATACAAACGCAATGGAGCACTACTCTGTGTGATGGTGATATATTATTATAATTTCTGAGCATTTACCGCATGCCAGGAAGTAAATGCCGTACATAATGCTCTCCTTTAATTATCATCTCATTTCACAAATGGAGAAACTGAGGATTCAGTAATTGGGCTGAGGTCACTCAGCCGACTGGCCAGAGCCAGGACCCTCACCCAGGTTGTGGGTCTCCAAAGCCTATGCTCTTAATGTGGACACACTTAAATCTGATTCCATTATAAGGTGAGAACATATTTCGGGATGCTTTCAGGCTTGAGTCTGGATTTTTCAATCACAGTTGTATTTCGTTTCTTTTCATATTCCAAAGTGTACCTTTACCTACCAGAAGTGGCTCGTGGCACCTTTTTTTTTGTTTGTTTGCTTTTTGCGGTACGCGGGCCTCTCACTGCTGTGGCCTCTCCCGTTGCGGAGCACAGGCTCCGGACGCGCAGGCTCAGCGGCCATAGCTCACGGGCCCAGCCTCTCCGCAGCATGTGGGATCCTCCCGGACCGGGGCACGAACCCGTGTCCCCTGCATCGGCAGGCGGACTCTCAACCACTGCGCCACCAGGGAAGCCCGCTCGTGGCACCTTTTAGTTCACGGTCTTTATCATCTTTCCTTATATGTGCATCAGAGGCGCGGGGCTGTGTATAAGGTTTGTGTGTCAGCACCGTGTTTGTGGGAGATCTAAGCCTCAGTCTGTATTTTTGGTTCGCCTAACAGGAGGAGAGGAGACCAGGAACATGGGCATGAAAGAAGGAAGGTAGAGAAGCACAGACTAACAGATGCCCCCCACCCATCCATCCGAGGTCCTGCAGTCTATCTGGACTGTTATCTCATCCTGTTCTGCATGTTTCAGTTCAGATAACGTTATTTCCCTCTCCTCCCTTCAACTTTGAAAATCGCTTGTCCTACAGTGTATAAAATAGGGATGCTGTGTGCTTTAGAAAGATACACAAAAATGGAAAGGGAATTTACCTTACCTCCTCTGGGCATCCTCAGTGAGCATTTTTAAAGATGCTTAATGAAGCATGGGGCCTCTTTAGAGCAGACTTACGTTCAAGCTGCAAGCTTTGGTTTTCTTTCCTCCCCCATCTCATCTCTCTCTCCCCCCACCCCAGCTCCAAACAGCTCCCATCTACCACCCCCTAACCAGGGGGCAGATATCCCGAGGCTCCCTCCCCCAAATCAGTGCTCAGGGGGAGAGAAAGCGGCTTTGGGGAGTGACCTGAGTGATGAGCTTCGGTGAAATGTACACAATAAACTTCTATCTGGACTGAATTCTTCTGTGAAGTGGCAATCACTTCCCAGACAGACAGGCCCTGGAGGACCCGCCGTTCTGCATCTTTTAATCACCGTTGCTATGGAGAAAGCCACTATTTCATTAGAGAAAGCGCCTTAACGCAATTAACACATAGTTCAGTTGTTCTCCATCCCTTGTGGGCCCCGGAATGGAGGGGGTCCTGGGGTATTGCTTTCCCTGGGGGCCCGCAGGAAACCACAGGCCAAGCAGGGCAGGGAGAGTTCCCAGGAAGTAAATCCTGGGCTGCGCCAGACTGGACTGTAGATTAAGGGACGTCAAAAGGAAGGTCTGGCTTAAAATTAACAAAAAACTCAGGATGGGGATTGACCCAGTGCTTCAGAGCAAAGTAAAACAAAACAAAATAAACAAAGTCTCTGCTGGCTACTTGTTGAGTTTGGAAGTATACTGAAGATCTCCACACATCCTCTGGTGAAACTGATTTTTCTACTCTTTCTTTTTTCAGTTAGGTTTTCCCCCAGTACTGGGACAAATCAGTAGCGGGGCTGGGTGTGTGACCGCTGCCCCTGAGTCCGACCCTCCACCTGGCCGCTGTTTTAAACTCTCTTTCACAAGCTTATTTGCAAACAGGGAAGATAATATTTTCTACTTAACTGGGCCATCATAAGGAAGTTTCCCCAGGGTGCCTGCCTGGCTAGAAAAAGGAAATGCTAATAAAAATGATGGGTTTTGATGGCTATGAAATGAGCGCTTGGGGAAGAGTTTTCTAAAGTTACTAAATTCTGGGCATTTCCCAAGAGAAGGGCTGTAGCTTCATGCCCCTGTCCTTGCTTTTCTCTAGCTGTGTAAAGTAAAAGACTCAAGCAACCGTTTAACTCTTAATTAACGGTATTAAAAAAAAAGAAGGTACACTAGGAAATCCATCTGGAGAAAGAAGGGCAGTCGAAAAGTTGGCCAGCGAAACAAAGAAGAGCCATATATATCTTGTATATAGATGTTTTGCATCATCCCTAATTAGCTAATGTATTTCTTTCCACATACTCTTGGAGGAATTCTCAAGCGTGTCCCCTGCCGCTCCTGGAGACCACAGAAAAGCAAATGACACCGAATTTTCCCTTCTTAATTAAAATGTTAAACAGGGTTAAGATGCCAAGTTTCATCAGCGATATTTGCTCCCCTGGTGAACTCTTAAGTCCTGCTGGGGTTCAGTTCAATGGGAGTTATTTGAGTCAACACATGTTATTAAGTTTCCAAATGTAATCAGCCCAGATATTTTAATGGAAACTTTCTCCTTTCTTTTAATAAGCATGTGGTTTGGTTATAAAAGCACTTGGGTTGGGTGCCCTGTGTTGCCCTTCCGCAACCAAATCGCCATAGCAACAGGCAGCTGGTCTCTACAAAGCCTGGCGGGCGCTGCGAGGGGGCGACTGCAGGAGCCCAGCCCCCAGTGGCCCTGTTTGGCCAGGCATAAATATCCTCAATGGGATTAGAATGTTTAAGGGGCTAAAGGCTGTGGGAAAACTTTTGTCTGCCATATTTACCTCTTCTGCTGTTGTGTCTTAACATTTCCACTCGGGGTACCAGGGGGTTAAAAGTAAGAGCAAATGTTTTGATGGGTTTATTTTGAATTATGAATTCACGGGTCTGCATAATCGCCCGTCAGCATCAACCCGCTTTTGACTGTGTCTGCCCAGGGCCAGAGATGGGTGCGGGGAGAAGACAGTGGGAATCTACACCCGGGAGTAGCTTCAGCGTGGAGAATTAATTACATGGGGTGAGGGGAGACGCTTTTCTCCCTGGGTGGACACTGTATCTTGGAGACAGGCTTCAGGCTCACAGCCCTGCTCCTGGGGTAAGGACGATGCAAGGAGCAAGCCTTTTTTTCTGGCCAGTTGTTTATTATGGGGGGAAGAAAGAACTGGGAGGCAAGTGTTTCTGTCTCCTGGTCCTCAAACTCTACGTAAATTGGATAGGATGCTGTGTTCAGGACTGTGGACAGTATTCCCTTGTTATGGGCTGAAACGTGTACCACCACCCCCCAAATCCATATGCTGAAGCCCTAACCCCTGGCACCTCAGCACATGACTGCATTTGGAAATAGGGTCTTTAAAGAGGTGATTAAGTTAAAATGAGGTCATTAGGGAGGGCCCTAGTTCAATCTGACTGGTGTCCTTATAAGAAGAGGAAATTTGGACACACAACGAGACACAAGCTGTGCACCTGCTGAAAATGGAAGACCACGTGAAGACAGCCATCTGCAAGCCAAGGAGAGGGGCCTCAAGGAAACAGAACCTGCAAGCACTTTGGTCTTGGACTTCCAGCCTCCAGAACCATGGGAAAATAAATTTCTGTCATTAAAGCCACCCAATCTGTGGCGTTCATTTATAACAGCCCTAGCAAACTATACATCCCCCCCAAACGATTTTCCAATTCTACTAGAGATGTTGACAGCCACATGTTAGAAGAAGTAGGTATGATGACCCAGCAAAGACAACCTAGGCCACAGGTCCAAATCTCTCTGTCCCTTTCTCTCTCTGGATAGAATAAAACAATGTCATGATCATTAAGCAAAGACCCTGCTATTAAAGCAAATTTAGCATGTGCCTCCGTCAGCTCCCTTGCAAGTGGCCCACCGTTTTCCCCTGCAGCAATATCCCTCTTCAATGTTATGTGTTGTTGGCAAGTTTAACGGAGCAGATATTGAATTATTTACATTATGTTGTAAAACTTCTGTGCTAAATATGGTCAAAATGATACACTCATTCTTTTCTTTTTAAAATTTATTTTATTGAAGGATAGTTGATTTACAACGTAGTGTTAGTTTCTGGTATACAGCAAAGTGAGTCAGTTATATGTATATATATTCTTTTTCATATTCTTTTCCATTATGGTTTGTTACAGGATATTGAATATAGTTCCCTGTGCTATACAGTAGGACCTTGTTTATCCATTCTGTATATAATGGTTTGCATCTCCTAATCCCAAACTCCCAATCCATCCCCCGCCCTGCCCTTGGCAACCACAAGTCTGTTCTCTATGTCTGTGAATCTGTTTCTCTTTCGTAGATAATTTCATTTGGGTCATATTTTAGATTCCACACATAAGTGATATCATATGGTATTTGTCTTTGTCTGACTTAACTTCACTTAGTATGATAATCTCTAGGTCCATCCATGTTGCTGCAAATGGCATTATTTCGTTCTTTTTCATGACTGAGTAGCATTCCATTGATACACTCATTTTTACGATGCATCCTGGGAACCCCAGTGGCTGAGGGCTCAGGAACATCCCCACATGGATCCTTTGCTACCTTCCACCCAGCCACTCCCACTTGCACAAGTGAGCAAGGGAAACCCAGCTCCATCCGCCCTGGAGGATGTGTGAAGTTTGAAGTGGAAGGGGGTAGGCATGCCCCAATTGTAAGCAGACCTGATGTATCAAACTTGGACTTGAAAACAGACAAATTTAAGGATGATGATTTACATTGCTACAAAGTACACGTTGCAAAAGTATGTGTGTGAAGGATACATTAAAGAACAGACTCTTTTTTGGCGTTTAGAATTGGATTCAATGTAGAAAAATCTGATATGTAGGGAATTTCTTTCAGAACACTTGTTTAGTAGCATAAGTCACTGATAAGTAACCAAGATTGCTTTCTTAAGCTGCTTTGGGTCAGGAATGGGGGTACTACAGGCAGACTGGAAGGCAAGTACAACATAAGAGATGAATATATACACACAGGAACATACATACACATCTACACATTCATCTGTAGATAATATATATATACACACATACGTATACATAATACATATATATGATTATACACACACACACACACACACACAATTCCTTGCAGTTGATGCCTTCATTCAAGAATTACTTACTGAGTGCCAACTCTGCTGTCATGCGAGGTGCTTAGAATACAAAGGCTCTGCTCTCAAGGGTTCACAGTCTACTAGAGAAGTGAGAAATGGAAATAAGTAATTATAAGCCAGGCGATCTGAACATGGCAGAAGTTCATGCAGCCCCATGGGGGTGTTTGTCAGCCACATATTCCCAGGGTCATATCCAGTTTGTTGTACTCTCACACCCACTGTTTGTGAAGTCCAGCCTCAGTGTGTCAGGGTGACCTGCCACTTCTGCCCCTGGCTTTAGGGAGAGAGAAAGGAGAATTCTGTGCTAAGATATGGTGATGTATATACTTACCCAGTCCATTAGAGGTGATAAAAACATGCAAAATTAATGAACTATATTGCAAGTTTGTCTTAGGATGGTAATGTAGGTTTTTGTTATCTGAAATTGGTCTCAAAAGAGAATCTAAAAACCAAACAGGAGATAGTTCAATTTTTTTTTTTTTTTTCAGCCCTTACAACCCAAAGCTTTTGCCGGCCTCCTGCTGTTGAAGTTTGGGATCACAATGTTTTACAGCTCCCTGGGGAATGTCCCTGTTTCACTCACCCACGTTCTTCCTTTTACCTAACCTCTGACCACCTTCCTTCAGATTTCCCTTACCTTCCCCCGTGGAGGCTGTAGGAACCCTACGTGCCTTTGGTCACCCTACCCTGCACAATTGCAATCTTGTCACTTCTCTGATCAAAGCCTCAGCATCTTTTCATTCAGGTGTGTTTAATGTTTCCTAGCTGCCATCCATATGCTAGCTAGAGAGTGTGCACGTGTGTGGCTTATGGAACAAAGTCCCGACCTCGAAACCAGGCATTCAGAGAGCTCCCCGGCCAGGATCTGCCTGTCCCTCAGAGGCTTCGGTCCAGCTCTGGAGCTTGCTGGCATCCAGTGCGCCACCTTCGCTCTACCTGCCCCCCACACCTCTCCTCTCACGTCCCACTCACCTGCTGTGCTCTTCCCACCTGGGACAGTTTATGATAAATGAAAAAGAAAGTCATGAACACATTCATAGAAAAGAACAATTCTTGTGTGATAAACAATAAACAAACCAACAAAGCTCTTGTTCAGAAAGTAATTTTGGAGGAAAAGACACTAAAATATTCAAAGTGGCAGTTTCTGGGTAGTGGGGTCGTGCACACATTTTTTTTTCTGCTTTCTACTTTTTGTGTTTCCCAAAATTTTAATATCAAATACATCGTGCTTTAATAAATGAAAAAAAAGTATTTCAAAAATAAAACCTACATCATATTCTTTAAGACCTACCTTGGGATGGTAGAAAATTCTTCTTGAGATGGTAGAAAAGAGCATGCATTTTTAGTCATTCAAGCTTAAGTTCGGACCTTGCTTCCACTACCTAGTAGCTAGTATTAGCTGTGCGGGCTTCAGTATATGTATCTGTAAAATGGGATAATGTGTTTTTCATAAAATGTGGGGAATAAAATATCCTGGCCATAAACTGCTTAGTGCGTTGCTGTGTACTAGGGGTTAATACATTTTCATTCCCTTCCCTTTCTCACCCTTCATGAATTCTAAAGCCCTCTCGGGAAATACTGGCTTACCTTTGTGCGTCTATCGTGGCCCTACCACTTGCTGTGATGATTTTGTACGTTTAGTAACTCCTCAACCGGATGGAGGAATCGAGAACAGGAAGGGTAGTCACCTCTGCATCCCCTGCAGCCCCTCTTCCCATAATAGCCACTTAATGAATATTTTTTGAACAGAAGTAAATAATCAAAAACTGTATTGAAATGAAGAATCTGCCAGAAGAGTTCTGAGAATCCAAGATACAATGAAAAACAGACACAACCAGAACTAGAAAACCGAATGAGAAAGGGTAGCCATTGTAAGCTCACTTTAAAGCCATAACTATCAGAAAATTCAGAATTATGACTCCCTCTCCCGCTATAACCTTTTCACATCACACATATGTAATAGAGGCCATAAAAGTTAACACAACGTTCAGTAGTACACGTTACAAACAGATCACATGATGTGGTTGAGTTACTGTGGCGATGGGAATCATAACTTTGAATTTCCTCACTTTTATGTATTCGTAATAGTATCAACCGTTACCGTGCATTAGCGGCCCGGTTTGCCCTTCAAGCCTAAACTGTATTTATACCTGGAATAAAGGGGAAAGAAGCTGTTATTCACAAGGTCCCGAAACTGCCCTGATCTCTGCGGTTTACAGGTCTTTAGGCAAGTTTTCCAAGTGACCATTTTCCAGAAAGATATTGGAGTAAATGGAATATTTTCCTCTTAACAGAGCATTTTGCTTGCGTTTACCAAACAGTATTTCTTTTCCATTAAAATAAATGCTTTCAGGCAAGGGCTGCATCACCATGGCAGTGGCTGTAGACCGAGCCACATGACATAGGTTGCAGTAGGAAGCTCTGGGCTTGGGTAAAATTGGGACGTCACAGGCCATAGTAATGCTGGGTGCCCATTCAACCCCTGTCCTCCACGCTTTCAAACACTTTGTAATGTCACCTCAAGAAGAAGCCACCGAGGAGATGCCAGACATGAAATCTTGAGCTGGGAGGTGAACTGGTTTTCCGATGTCACAAGACCCTTCAAGACCCTCAGCTTGGATCTTACAAGACCCTCAGCTCTGTGCCCGGGGGAGTGGCCTACGTTCTTTAAAAGATGGGCAGGGAATGAGCAAGGGCTGCCTTTCTGGTGGCCTCTGCCCCTCGACTAATGATTCCACGCGTTAGGACATTATGCCTTCGTTGTTCCCTTAATTTTTCATTCTTACTCCAAATCCTTTATTGTGAAGGTCTTCTCCCAAGGTGGAGAATGGACGAGACCTCTGTCTTCTCAGGAGCCTTCAGAAGCCTGCAGGTTGCAATTAAGGTTTCCTTCACTCTGTCTTTGGTCTAAATCAACCCAGCAGACCTTAAGCCTTTCTTCCTATGTCTTGTTTTCTTACCCTTTTATCAGCCTTGTCATTTTCTCCAAGATGCTCCAAGGACCCTGCTCTCTGGGACATAAACATAGTCACCAGATGAGTAAGTGTCAGCTTAAGGACTGAACTCTAAAATAATTCTGAGTCCAAGGTAGAACTTGTAATAGCTCCCAGGAAAGTTTTTTTCTTTTAAAGTACTCATCCAAATTGATAACAGCAAAACAAAAACAAAATCACACACACACACACACACACACACACACACACACACACACACACACACATTCAAGGGTGGTGAAGAGACTGTGATGCACAGGGAGCTATTTATGTATTTATGTGCTTGTTTCTTCCAGGGACAGTCAGCTCATGGTAAATGGTCAGGGCACTTGAAATGTTTTAAGCTCCTGAATTTTATTTTTTATTTACTTTACTTTGGTGACTGTCTTTTGGTAACTCCTGTCAGGGTTGCATTTTGGAAAATTGCAAACATCTTCTTGACAATACTTTAGAGGAAAATTCTAGGCATACCTCAGGGTGAGGGCCAAGTATTCTGTCCCTATAAATGAGACAGTGAGGTCAGTATGGTTTTCTTTTTCCCCCGCCGAGGGGAGACGGAGGGGTAAAATTGTTCACTAAAATAAAATGCCCTTGAGGTTTGTATGAAGTTTCAGAAGTACAGAAATTCTTTCAGTAATCCAGAAACAAAGGGGAAATACCAATAGTTTTATTCCTTTTGCAGGTACATCCGGATATGTGGTTCTTTGGTGAGAGAAGGGTGAGACTGGGAGAAAGCTAAGGGTTTTGGTCCCACCTATAAAATGACCTGACACACCAATCTTCTTTCATTCTCAGGTGGTAGCACAAGCAATGAGTGAACATTTTCCACAGGGTTTATAAAAACTAGATGAAAGTTTAACATTTTTCTAAGAAATCTGATGAACCTCAAGATTTCTCATTCATCTCATCAGAGGTCTTTAAAGAACAAACACTAAATCTATTAAAAGTGTCTAAACTTCTTGGCAAAGATGATTTGCTTCTGGCTGGGGACATAGTGATTATTCTTAATAGGCTCTGCTCTATTCCCTTCCTCTGGAGGGACCGTGGAAACCTTTGAGCTAAGAGGGCTTAAGCTCTTGTACCCAAGAGTCAAAGTAAATGGACTCTTTTTCCTGTTCATTTTTAAGTATTTCCAATGCTACTTTTTTTTTTTTTTTTTGCGGTATGCAGGCCTCTCACTGTTGTGGCCTCTCCCGTTGCGGAGCACAGGCTCCGGACGCGCAGGCTCAGTGGCCATGGCTCACAGGCCCAGCCGCTCCGCAGCATGTGGGATCCTCCCGGACCGGGGCATGAACCCGTGTCCCCTGCATCGGCAGGCGGACATCTCAACCACTGCCCCACCAGGGAAGTCCTCCAATGCTACTTTTTAAGACCACAAACATTTCTGAAGGAGAATCGTGATGGCTGCACTCAGTGTAAAGGATTATAGTACTGCCAAGTGGGTTTACCATTTACATCCTGTTTACAGAGTTTGACATCTTGAAATAAAGGCATGTGAGAGAGAGGAAAAAAAAAATGTCAGAAAGAGAGATCACCAGTCACATAGGGGAAAATGGGTCATGGTGGTTGGAGATGGTTCTATCAGGAAAAATAGAAAAATGGGGCAGGATTAGATTTGGCTATGAGTCACAGTAATGTCATTCCAAAGTAAGGTAGACTTATATGAGAAAGGAGTTTATTTCCTTTTCCTATTAGGGTCCAAGGACAGGCAGTCTAGGCCGAGATGGTGGCTCCAAGATTGTCTTGGCTCCTTCTGTTATACCTCTCTGCCAACCTTAGCTTGCACCTCATGGTCTAAAATAGCTGCTCAAGCTCCAGCCGTTACATTCACCTACTAACCAGCAGGAAGCAGGAAGAAGGGGAAAGCAACACACTATTTCCTCTTGCATCCTACTTGCCAGAAGTTCGTTTACCTGGTTGCAAGGGAATTAGGGAGATATAGTTTCTATTCTGAGTAGCCATGTGCCTACCTAAAAATCAGTTCTATTTTTTTAAAAAGGGCCAAAAGGTAGTCTGGACACCCATTCATAGGAAAGGGAAATACTTTCCTGAAATTTATCTGTAAATTTTTTTTTTTTTTTTTTTTTTTGCGGTACGCGGGCCTCTCACTGTTGCGGCCTCTCCCGTTGCGGACGGGCAGGCTCAGCGGCCATGGCTCACGGGCCTAGCCGCTCCACAGCATGTGGGATCTTCCCAGACCGAGGCACGAACCCGTGTCCCCTGCATCGGCAGGTGGACGCTCAACCACTGCGCCACCAGGGAAGCCCTATCTGTAGATTATAACCATACTAGAGTACATTCAATTAAAATTGGACGTTAATAACAATATTAGTAATTTACCCATTTTGACTTACTCAGAGGGGATGGCTTTAAGGACTGGAAACATGTCCTTCAAATGGCTGACCTCTGGGCTCCCCTTCCACTCCCCCTCGGCTGATCCGCCCCAACAGGGACGCTGTCCTGGGGACTAGAAACCAAAAGCCATCTATTCTTCACAGCTCCCCTCAGCCCCTGGCTGGCACTGTGGCCTTGGGCCAACCCTCCTCGCTGTCTGAACCTCGGTTTCCTCCTGACTAGAAAGTTCACAGTAATGCCAACCTCAAAGGTGAACTTTCAAGCACACCCGAGGGACCATGGTGGTGGATGTGGCTGTTCTCTGCCCTGAGCCCTCACGTCACCCTCAACCTAATGCACGCAGGGCCGACAATAATAGCAAACACTTGAATCCCTCCACAGGCCCTGTGGCAAAGCCCTGCACGTAATGCACCTGATGGTCCGCGTTTGATAGAAAGGGAGCCTGCAGGCTAGAGTGGTGAAGGAAGATGCTGGTGCCCCCCCAGCTGGGCAGGGGCAGCCAGGACCTCAGCCCAGCTCCGGTGATTTCTGCAGCCCAGGAGCTGACGTTTTCGGCTGTGCTAAAAATAACAAACTCGGGTTAAAAGTCTCCTCTGGCTTTTCAAGCCTCTAAAAAATTTCAAAACATTCACAATTTTCGACGTTCCTCCAGAGCACGGGGCAGTACCTGTTAATGGGTCGGGAGGGTGTGTTTATAAATTTGACACCGGGGAGTAGATGAGGATAATTACCGCTTCCTTTTGTTTGTGCTTTAAACTACTAATTAAGGATACGGAGCCGTTTTACAGAGAACCTGGGTCTGGTGCAGTTTTTTTCCAACTCCACTGGTGGTTTACAGACATCAGTCAGAGAATGCAGGTTTTTCTCATGCCCCTCAGGAATCCACGTGAACGGGCCATTGTCCCAGGGCTTGTGCGAGCTGCCTGGCCTGCAGAGCCTGCTCTCCCGCACTCTGCCCTCTGCAGCAGGCGCTCATTCTTGCACGTGCTATTCCATCGACTCAGACATATCAAGGCATCTGCCTTCGCTTTGATCACTGGTATCTTGCTACGACCCGAAGCCCCAGAGGGAAATCAGAGGGAGACATTTCTCCCTACACCCATTCTCCGTCCAGGCACATCATTCAGACCGATCTCAGAAAGCTGGCTGCAGATGGAGAACGTGGGCCCCGAGGCAATGGCCCAGGGGAAAGATAAAAGGCACCCAAGTTGGCATGAATGAGTCTATGAAGCAGAAACTGCTTGCTTGTTCCAGGCCAGATGGTTGTTTCTTTCGCGTCTGTTCCAAGATGCTAAGCCCCAAAGGCCATGGGGCTCCAGGAAGGGCCGGCCTCTTAGCTGGTGCCCTTTAGCTGAGTTTTCTGCCTGAATACAGGAAAATAAGACAAAGAAAAGGATTTGTCTTTGCTTCCTGGGTATGGGACCCACAGCTTTCTCAGATAACGCTTTGGAAATAAAGTCATCCAGGCCCCAAGGACACCTCAGTACCCCTTCCTTCTAGCTACCTCCTATTCTTAGATCCTGCGTTTCTGACGATTGGGGAAAAGTTCTCAGCCAGCACAGCGCCCAGATCCTGCGGGATGCCTGGCGGCGCTGAACTGAGGGTGTAATGGTCTCTAGCAGGCCATGCCCCGCAGAGGAGAACTGGGCAGCTTTCATCCGGGCGGAACCTCTGTCTCAAATTTCGTGCGTGTCTCTGTATGGGGTTCTAGACATCACCCCCTCCACCTAGACACCAGCTTCTGCCAAAAGGCAACCATGTCTTAACAGTTGGGCTGGATGTCTGCTGCAAACTTTTGGCTTCAGAAGAAGACGAACTATTTGCTCCATTACCTTCCCAGCTTTTAATGAGAGGACTGTCCCTATTCTAGGAGTCCCATGATAGCATCATCTCCAGCCCGGGCTCAAGTCCTTAATAAGCAAGACTCAGGAGAGACGGGTGACCATGCTCAGTGATGGTAAAACCAGCAGAGGGCTCGCTCAGTCTCTGAGGCTGGATGAAGGACCATTTCCTGCTCCCTGCAGGGCACACTGCCCCACCCCAATGCCCAGCTTTGCCAGTCCCTAGCCGAGTGACCTGGGACAAGTTAGTGACTCTCTCCTCTACTTAGTCTTGGTCTGTAAAATCAACAGAACCCATCTAATAGGTCGCCCAGAGCAGAGGTCCCCAATATTTTTGCACCAGGGACCATGGGAGACAATTCTTCCACAGACCAGGGCTGGGGGATGGTCTCGGGATGATTCAAGCGCATTACATTTATTGTGTACTTTATTTCTATTATTATTACCTTGTAATATATAATGAAATAATTATGCAACTCACCATAATGCAGAACCAGTGGGAGCCCTGAGCTTGTTTTTACTTGCCACTCCCTGAAAGGGTTTTGTATGAGTCTGCAAGCAGTTGATTTATTACGGTCTCTGTGCGGTCAGACCTCTCGGCTAATGATGATCTGTATTTGCAGCCGCTCCCCAGCGCTAGCGTCACCGCCTCAGCTCCGCCTCAGATCATCAGGCGTTAGATTCTCACAAGGAGCGCGCAACCTAGATCCCTCGCATGCGCACTTCACAGCAGGGTTCGCGCTCCTATGAGAATCGAACGCCGCCGCTGATCTGACAGGAGGCGGAGCTCAGGCGGTACTGTGAGCCATGGGGAGCGGCTGTAAATACAGATGGAGCTCCGCTTGCTCGCCTGCTGCTCACCTCCTGCTGTGCCGCCCGGTTCCTAACAGGCCACGGACTGTGAGTCGGGGACCCCTGGCCCAGAGGATTAAACGAGTCGATGCATATAAAGGGCTGAGTGCAGTGCTTGGCTCGATGACTATCCGTTATGATTTCTCTGAGAATCCATAGGACATCGAGGTCTGATTGATTAGCTAGAGATATGTTTAGCCTTGACCATGTTTTCTTAGGAATTAAGGACATATGCTTGAGCCAATCTGGCAGAATCTAGGACTTCAGTCCCTACTAAGCACCAAAGGGAATGATACATGAAAGAGAAAGTATAGCACAGTGGTGGTGCCTGGGGCTAACAGAGCAGGATGAAGATTAGGAGCGGGACTAACCAGGCAAAACTTGTATGATTCTCCATTCATTCATTCATTCATTCACTTATTCATTCATACAACAAACATCTATTGAGTGCATATTGGGGGGCCGGGCACTGTGCAGAGTCCTGGGGATCCCGTGACGAACCCAGATGTGTTCATGGAGCTCATGTCCTAAGGGAAGATTGCAGGAGGAGGGGAGGCAGGTCATGGGAAGAAAACAAACACCTGAACAAGCTCATTTCAGATAGTGGTTGGTTATTCATTGCTGCGTAGCAAATGACCTAAAGGAAAATGTCTTAAAAACCATCATCTGTTCAGGATTCTGCCACTTGGGCAGGGGCTGGTGGGGACAGCTCCTCTCTGCTCCGCGTGGCATCGGCTGGCTCTGTCCCTTGGCGGGCCAGCTGTTGCTAGCTGTTGGCTTGCAGTTCAGCTGGGGCTGTTGGCCAGGGGCTTAGTTTTCCTCCGTGTGGGCTCTCCACGGGGTTTGGTTGGCCTTCTCCCAGAGAAGTGACTGAGGTCGGCGAGGGAGTGAGCTAAGATGAGTGGTGAGAGGGATGGGAAACCACCAGAGGGTCTAGGCAGGGGAGGGATGCAACCTGACTGAGCGGTTGTAAAACCTCTCTGCCCCTCTGTTTTTTCATTCCCAAAATGAGAGACCTGCCTGAATTGCCTCTAAGGTCTCTTCCAGCTAATTTTCCCAGTAGAGAACCAGTACTTTGGTGGCTACAGTTTCTGGATTTGGGTCTTTTCTGCTGCACTGTCTCACCTGTAGAGCAATGAGAAGCAGAAGAAGCCTTCCTGGATGCTTTATGAGACAAGACACAAACGTATTAAAGGAGGAGTCCTTGGTCCATTCTTCAGGCTGTTTTGTGAGCCGCATCGTCAAACACATGCTTCATGCAATGGATGTGAAAGGTAGATGCTTAAGCAAAGGCTCTTTTGAGCAAGAAGGACTGTCAGCCATCAAAGAATTTCAGAAGGCACAGCTCCTCGAGTCCAGACAAGACCAGCAAATAAACCAAATTCCAGAGAGCTAGTGTTACCTGACGCTCATTGGTCTGGGGGGTGGGGGAGGGGATCGGAATAGAAATTTTCTTTGGAACTTAATTAGATCGACATGGTTGATATGCTCCTTAAGGTGGGAGCTGAGCATTTAAAATTATACCAAAGATATTTTCCCCCAGGTCTCTGTAAGTGGAGACGTGAACCTATCAAAATGTGCGATAAGGGAGCTACATGTGTCATTTTAAACCAGTTCAAACCAGCTAGGCTGCTCCCTGCTCTGAGCTGCTGGCTATTAGCTGTCATCCAGCCTGGATGTGAGACAAGCAGGTGGATAAGGGAGACATCATCTCGTTAGGACTTGCAGGAACAGGCAAGCAGGGAGCCTATCAGCAACGCACATCTCCAAGGCAGGCTTGGGCTCCAGCACGAAGCACCATGGTAGATGGGCTTTTCATTTCAATGACATTTTTTTGGGAAAGATTCAAATTTAATCCTCTTCCAGGATAGAGTAATTTCATTTGCCACTGATCCTTCCGATAAGTGAGACAGGGTTTCATTTTTTTCTTGCTACCGAGGTATCTAATTTTATAAAAGCCTTCAACAATGCAATAATTTATTGTAGCAACAGGATGGCTACGAGTAAGGACTTGCCTTCTTTTCTGTTAATTTTCTAAAGGAATCTCTTCCCTTCACCCCTGAGAAGCTGTGCATGCCTTTCTCTGGGTTTCGTTAAGACTGTTTGAAGTCATGATGGCAAGATCATTATGTTTTTGAAAGATAGTGGGTTTCAAAGAGTTGTACTCAAGAGACTTAAAAAAGCTTCATCAACTTAATTCCCGTCCTGGGCTACTTTTTCAGAGCTATGATCTGGATATGCCGTAATTGGTATCATTTTCATTACAATCTCATCCCCAACTTTTGTTGTTCTCATTACTACTCCTCCTCTTCTGAAATGACACATGTAATACAAAATTAAAGAATAAGTCAGAGCCTAGAATCCTCCATGGAATTCAGAACCAATGTAGAAATGGCTGAAGGAATCCACATGCACACACACACACACACACACACACACGTATGCACAAACGGGGTTATTGGACACATCCTTAACAGAGGAAAACTGAGGCAGGGGACCTTTGTGATAAGGAGTCTAGCTTAGAGATAGCCGTTTCTTACAGTCGTGCCATGGCCATGCCAGGGGTAGGGTTGGTGTGGTCGTAAGTGAGACCAGTACAGGAGTTAGTGAAAACATTTAGAAATGTCCCCAGCTTCAAAGGATGGGTACAGAGGGAAAGAAGGAAAGAGGAAGTCCATTCTGAGCCTCAGAGGCAGGATTGGGACTTTCTGCTAAGACGCAGGGCAGGGAAGGCAGGTAGGAGCTGGGCAGTTTGGGGAACAAGGAAATAATTCTCACATGTTTCTAAGTTTGACCTTGTTGTACAAGGAAGTGTTGTATTTGCATTATAATGATTTCAGCCTGTGATTGAAACCTCTAAAGCTTCCGTTTTGCAGAGAAGTTAAGTCAGGACCCAAAGATGTCAATTAACTTGTCCAAGCTCATAAAGAAAAACCATAAATTAGGATGACAGATATGCTATTCCTAGTCTCAGCTTAACCGGCTGGGTTTTTCTGCCTGTCCTGGTGGGTGTTAGAGAAGAAAAAGGGGGTGGGTGGGGATTGCATGAACCGGGGGGGCCTCTTCTTCCTGTTGGCAATGTGTTTATCACATCCAGGTTCTGTACTGAATGTTTTGGTGGCTGAGCCATGTTTCACACCCATTTCAGGGCCTGTTACTTCATAGGTTGGTCTAGACCTAGGACTTTTGATAGTAGAGTAGGTGTGGCTTCCCCAGCCAAATGTGTCTTACTGATTTCTTAAAAGCTGGGGGGTGGGGTGGGAGGAGATAGCAATATGAGTGACATGGTACAAGAGCTCAGTCTCTTGTAGAAAAACAGTATTTTCCACAAAAGGCAAATGAATCAAAGATATTACAGAGAAATTTCCTTTTTGCTGCTCAGGAAATTTTTTTTAAAAAGTTGAAAGTGGGGGAGTGTTGTAGGATAATGTCGCTGAGGAAGAATGTCTCTCCACCGTGCAGACTTCTTTTTTTTTTAATTAATTAATTAAATTTATTTTTGGCTGCGTTGGGTCTTCATTTTTGCGCGTGGGCTTTCTCTAGCTGCAGCGAGGGGGGGCTGCTCTTCATTGCGGTGCACGTGCTTCTTACTGCGGTGGCTTCTCTTGTTGCAGAGCACGGGCTCTAGGCGCGCAGGTTTCAGTAGTCGTGGCGCACGCGGGCTTAGTTGCTCCGCGACACGTGGGATCTTCCCCGACCAGGGCTCGAACCCGTGTCCCCTGCATTGGCAGGCGGATTGTTAACCACTGAGCCACCAGGGAAGCCCCCAGACTTCTTTAAAAATGTCCTGTGGGGCTTCCCTGGTGGCGCAGTGGTTGAGAGTCCGCCTGCCGATGCAGGGGACACGGGTTCGTGCCCCGGTCCGGGAGGATCCCACATGCCGCGGAGCGGCTGGGCCCGTGAGCCATGGCCACTGAGCCTGCGCGTCCGGAGCCTGATGTCCTGTGCCCTTTCTGACATGCAAACTATTGATGTTGCTAACCCCGCCCCTCTCAGCCTGATTAACTGCTTGTCCACCTGAACTCCTCTCCGAGTGATTGTTTCGTTTGATGAGCACCGCAGCTACGCTCCGCAGTGGGTTCCATGTGTAGAGCTGCTTCCCTAACTGGCTTTTTGCAATCCGCTTTTAGAGCCCGCGGCTCCTTAGTCAAACCCTGCGTTCAATGCAATGGTCTGGGATTGCCCCCACCCACCCACCCAAAGTGGGTGGCCATATGCTTTTCCATTTGGAACTTTCCCTCCATAGCTCCCTTATTTAAGATGATAGCCTCTGGAAAGAATTGTTTTTTTGAATGAGAGAGAGAAGTGAAAAATACTGTGTTGTGAGGTACTATTTTTGTCTTTAAAAACATACACTCTCAGACCCACACAGCGGACGGTTCTGGTAGCATATGAGCTCAAGTCATAGCCAAGGTCTCTGCTGGTAGGAGCCCTTCCTACCCTAAAGGGACTGCTTGTTAATAGCTGCATTCATGGGAGTTTAAATTTTTGTGTGTTGATGTAAAGCCAGCTTTCCCCTCAGGGCTATTTATTTTAAAAGTCTAAAATAGTAAGGGGTCTGCAGCATATGCTGTAACGTAAGCGAACTGGGGTCTGCGCTCCAAGGAAAGCTTTCTCTGTGCTGACCTCTGCGCTTTAATGCCCTCCAGGAGGGCGCTGGCAGCCCCTTGGCTTCCCCTTCAACACATGGCAAGCTCAGGCAGTTCTCAGAATTGCCTACAAAAGCAGTTGTTCAAGATTTTCATACCTGGAGGTAATGGCTGTAATAAACAGTGCTGGCCCTGATTTGCCACCATAGGATGGAAGGGAGGGGGAAGGGGAGGTTATGGCAGAATCGGTCCTGCATGTGGAATCACTTCTCCTTCAGGGTCCAAGGTTGAGATGGATGCTGTGCTTTTAAAATTGTTTTAACTCACCAAATTTTAAAAATTAAAAGTAAATATAAAAAAGCAAAAAAGGAGGAGGAGGCCACTTATTTATTTGTTTGTTTGTTTTTTGGCTGTGTTGGGTCTTCATTGCCGCGTGCAGACTTTCTCTAGTTGCGGAGAGCGGGGGCCACTCTTCATTGCGGTGCATGGGCTTCTCAGTGCGGTGGCTTCTCTTGTTGCAGAGCACAGGCTCTAGTCGCGTGGGCTTCAGTAGTTGTGGCATGTGGGCTCAGTAGTTGTGGCTCACGGGCTTAGATGCTCGGTTGCATGTGGGATCTTCCTCGACCAGGGCTCGAACCTGTGTCCCCTGCATTGGCAGGCGGATTCTTAACCACTGTGCCACGAGGGAAGTCCCCGAGGAGGCCATTTATAATAATGTCAATAAATAAAGCTAGGAAGTGGCACATACGAAAATTTTTTAAATCTAGATTTTAAGAAGAAGTAGCAGCAGCAGCACCGGGCATTTGTCTCCCCAGTGCCCTTGGTTGGAGTAAGCGAGCCTCCTTAAAATGCCTCTGAAGGATCCCAAAGCCATTTCAGTTATGGAATAAGTAGCACGAGCTGTGGTGGGAAGCAAGGTGGGTCTAGCATAGACGCTGCCCCTGCAACCCCAGGCAACCCCTCCCTCTGCCACATAGTTACAGGAGGTCTTTCAGACTTGCTTCTCACTTGATTTCTTTTTTCTAAAAGTTATTTTTAAATTTATTTATTTATTTATGGCTGTGTTGGGTCTTCGTTTCTGTGCGAGGGCTTTCTCTAGTTGTGGCAAGCGGGGGCCACTCTTCACCGTGGTGCGCGGGCCTCTCACTATCGCTGCCTCTCTTGTTCTCTGCGGAGTACAGGCTCCAGACGCGCAGGCTCAGTAATTGTGGCTCACGGACCCAGCTGCTCCGCGGCATGTGGGATCTTCCCAGACCAGGCCTACGAACCCGTGTCCCCTGTATTGGCAGGCAGATGCTCAACCACTGCGCCACCAGGGAAGTCCTTCTCACTTGATTTCTATGCTTGAGCTCTTCATTTTACCCAGAGGAAACCTATACAGATAATGAGAAGGCTTGCTTCTCCCCCTTCTCAGAAGCAAGTCATGTTTACTTCTCCCTTTGAAAATATTAGTTAGGAAATTTAACAGATGAGGGATTGGGTATGAGGCAGTATGAGAAGAAAATATTAATAAGTGTAAAGTGACTTTCTCCTATTGGTGAGAAGATTATTTCATTATTTTCTTGAAGAATTAGTAATAACTAAACTCCTCTCTACCTGTTGATTGTATCACTCAATTGCCGTAGAGTGTGGATTTCTACATTATCACCCATGGCGTCTCCATAAACTCCTTTAGCAATGCACCCACGTGGAGGCACTGTGTTTGCATAGACTGTCCACAGCCCAGGTAAAGATATGCACGAAGAGAAAAGACTCTCCTGGGGTGACAGGCTCTACAGAACCCCAGCTTGCTGTCCATGTTTTATCCGGGACTCTCGAGGTGGGAGGGAAGGAAGCAGCCTTTGCGGTGGCCGCGTTTTCCCATCCTTTGTGCCTCACTTGGGATCCATGAGTAATTGGTGCATTGTACAGGGAGCGACCTCTGCTTCTTTGGGCAAATTGAACCAAGTTGGAGCTGTAAAAGCAGGACCATAAATCAGCTCTGTTACAATGGCAAAGTTCTTGAAAGCACCTCAAAGCCCTGTATGCATTCCTCCTAGTTAATGAGCAGCAAGGTAGATCCTGAGTCGCTGGCTTGATGGAGGCCGAGTTAGAACCAGAAGATGGATATGCAAAAATCGGTCACCCAGAAAAGTCTAAGCCGTCCAAAGAAACACAACGAACTTCAAAGGCCTCCTATGCTTTCTCCTATACAATGCTTTCCTGGCTGAATAATTTGTAAAGAAAACAGCTGAGTCTTCTGTGGAACCAGCTGTTAGGTCGCATTTTGCGCGTACTCTGCTCTATCAAGGGGACTTTCTCTTAAAAGTTGTCTTTAAGTCTCCTTGAAGTGTTGTGCAGGTCCCCTGTGATGTGATGCAAAGGTGGTGATGGCCTCCTCTCGTCAAGGTTTGGAGGCCCTGAGCTTCTCTTGTTACTCCTTTTCTATGACTCCCAGGTGTGTTCGTAACAACTTGTTTCTTCCTTAACCGTTCAGGTGGGGTGAGAGCCCGCAGGTCTTCATGGTAGTTGAAACTGAACTAGATTCTTGCTGATGGACTGAAACTCTGTAGGAGTTTTTCTTTCTTTATGAGATGATGTGCCCCAAGCCTCTGAAACAGAAGAAAAAGGGAAAATGAAATTAAAAAGTCAGTGCCCAGGGACTTCCCTGGCGATCCAGTGGTTAAGACTTTGCCTTCCAGTGCAGGGGTTGCGGGTTCGATCCCTGGTCAGGGAGCGAAGATCTCACATGCCTCGCGGCCGAAAAACTAAAGCATAAAACAGAAGTAATGTTGTAACAAATTCAATAAAGACTTTTAAAATGGTCCACATCAAAAAAATCGTAAAAAGAAAAAAGTCAGTGCCCAATCCATTTGATCTTGGGGTGTGTGTGTGTGTGTGTGTGTGTGTGTGTGTGTATGTGTGTGTGTGTGTGTGTGTGTGTGTAATTCTGGTTTATTGGTCTTCTTCTATCACATTTTTGTGGGCTTACATATAAACCATGTAACTTTAAATTCTTTCCCTCTTCTTTTTAGAATGAATTCTTATTCACTAATTAATGTCTGGGCATAACACATACCACACATGTCCCCCAGTGCCATCAATAACATGGGGACACATTAAACAATGACCAAAGGTCCATATAGGTTTTTTGGCTCTTCAGAAAAACAAATCACGCCCCCCCCCCCCCCCCGTCCCAAATGTATGGATCACATTTGAGAGAAAGCATTTACCTAGAGTGGTATTGATTTAATGACATAAAGAAAATGAGTTCAATAGTTTTACCTTTTGAATTGCAAAACTCTCATCATGTCTTCCTGTTTACTAAAAGGACATGCTCTTAGCGCCCCCCAGAAAGTGCCCACGCAGTTCCATGCTGCAGGTGACACGCACAGCCGGTCCCTCAGTGTGGTTAGTTGCAAGCCATGATGTTTCAGTTTGTGCCACACCCTGGCTAGCGGGTACTGATGGTTCGGGCCAGGGCCGCTGCGGCTGTGGGCTGTTCTCTGAGCTGCCCTTGCTTAATCCTCAGAGCTCAAGCTTTGCTCCTCCTCTCTTAACCCTCACGTCAAATCATTCTCAAAACCCCCTAAGAAGAATCCAGCTTGGCTCACACAGGCATTCAGGAAAGGCTAGTTCCCCTAACAGAAGGATACTTAACCTGGAGTCCCTGGACCCTAGAAAGTCCATGAATGGGGTTTAGAGTTGCAAATCACCCCATGAGATTATATGCACAGTTTCGTATGTGCAGAGATTCTTTTGAGGTGAGGGGGTGGGCTTATAGGTCTCCATGGATTCTCAGAGGGGTCTGAGTCCTGCCGAAACTTCATTGCCATCACTAACGGGTTTCCTACCTCCAATTTCGTTCTCTTTCCCATCCATCCTGTATATTACATGAGCGCAATATCTAAAACCTGTTTTTCACGTCTGTACCACAATCCAAAGCTTCCAAGGCTCCCCTCACCTGTAGGGTGACGTACACTGTTGCCCTGGCTGCCCTCCTGATCCCACCTCCCACTGTTCTCCGCACCTTTTCCTCTGGGCTGTTCTACTCCTTATTTCCCCAACGTGCACACGTGTGTGCCTCCTCACTTGCCTTCTCTCATCCCTTCCCCACATCTGATCCTGCAACTCTCTTTAAAGTCAAACTCTTCCGTTAAGATTTTCTTCCATCAACCAACCACCTCACTCCTGTCTATAAGCTTGTATTATCAACACACCTTTTAATCCTAAACTCCCTTTTGCAATTTTACTTATTTCACACCATTAACCTTTCATGTGTATGTTTTGCCATCCAAACTGGATTCTGAATTTCTTGAAGACAAAGGTTCATTCATTCTTTCATTCATTCATTTGCTCAGCAGACATTTATTGGGTGTCTTCTATTGATGGGGCACTGAGCCTGACGTTGGGTTTGGACTCCCACTACACCTGGACCACTTCTACACGCAGAGAACATACTCAGCGAACAATGAATGAATGAATAAATGAATTGGGGTTAAACCAAGCCATTTCAGGAGTGCTTGAGAACCTCTGAAAAGAATACACAGCCAGAGTTTCTCCTGGTTTCTGAAGCCAAAGCAGAACGCTCAGGCGTGGTGGTTGTTAAAATGTAACCCTCTGGAAGGGCTAAGTCCCGAGCAACAATTTCTTTCCGCATCCCCCTGACTCTGCACCATTCATGGCAGGTTCCGGCGTCGCTGGCTCTCCTTGACTTTTCCTTTCCTGGAGACAGCAGGGAGAGAGAGTAGGATCAAATCCACCCTTTCGTAAGAGTTTGCAGCTTACCGTGGGGAAAGAAAAAGAAAACATGAGTCCGTTCTACCCACCAGAACTTTCTAGCATTCTTGCCCCTTAGGGCCTGCAGCTAAACTAATATTTCTGACAGTGTTCCTTCCTGAAGAAGCCCACCTCTGGGAACAGGGGAGGGGAGTCGGGAAAGCATCATCTGTGCAGGTGGTGGGTCGAGTCTACACACCTTCAGGTGGGCACGGGAACCGGGTGCTGGGTGCACGTGGCTTTTAGAGCTGCTTGGAAAGCCCTGAGTGTTTGTCTTGGCCGGTTCCTGAGGCAGCTGGCATCTGCCACGAGAGCTGGCCAGGATTTTAGTTTGGTTTCTTTGGCCTTCCATCTTGGTTTGGGATGGGTTCTGCTGCCCTGCTCCCATCGAAGAGGGACATACCCCTGAGACTCACAGGTAGTGGCGAGCCTGAGTTCTGCAAGCCACGTCCGGAGGTTTGGGGGCTGGCCTCTGTCGCCTGGGGTTCTGTTCTCTTTGGTGCAAACCAGAAGCAGAGTGCTGGCTCTGCTCAGGAGGCCCCGAAGTCCGCTGTTATTCCTTTCCACCTCCTGCTCTCTGCTGCCAGTAAAAATAAGGGAGTGAAAGGACTTTGGTGCTGGACCTCCCTCAAGGCAAGCGTGTGCCGGGAGAGAGGGAGGTTGTGCGTATGCATTTCACCATATCTTTTACTCCTTAGGCCTTAGTTCTCTAGAATTTTTTGCACAAGTCCCCTGCGGAGGTCCTGAGCAGCTACCTTCAGAATAATATATTACAAATACACGGCATCACTGTGGGGCTGGGACCACTGACTGCAAGTTCCATGCTGGAACGGGAAAAAGTCACCTTTTACGCATTAGAAAATGGATCGATGTGAATATACGCTCGGCTACCTTTTTACTTTATTGTGGTAAAATACATATACTCTAAGATTTACCATCTTAACCATTTTAGACTGAACAATTCAGCAGTATTTAGCGCCACCGTCATCACTATCTATTTCCAGACATTTTCACCCCTAAGGGAAGGCTGGTGCCCATTAAGCAGTCACCACCACCACCTCCCCGCCCCACTCCCTGGCAGCCACCAGTCAGCCTTCTGTCTCTATGGGTTCCCCTCTTCTGGATACTTCATATAAATAGGATCAGACAATATGTGACCGTCTGTGTGTGGCTTCTTTCACTGAGCATAATAATCTCTCAAGCTTTATCCACGTTGTGGCATGTGTGAGAATCTCATTCCCTTCTGTGGCTGAATATTTATCCTAAGTTTGGGGGTTGAAGTTATTTTCTCTCCCTTGAACTTCCATTCCCACTCCCACCTTCACTCTGTCTCTAGAACTTCTGAAGTCATGACATATCTGAACTTGATTCCTCCCAACTCACTTCCCTCCAGACTGGCTGGTAACCCCCAACCATACCCGACAACAACCTGCACCAGGGCCCCCTGAAGGGCGGGTCAAAATCGCAGCTTCCAGCCCCACTCCACACCTACTAAGCACACTCTCTGGGCGTGGAGCCAGGGAACCTGCATTTCTTTTATTTATTTATTTATTTGGCTGTGCCGGGTCTTTGTTGTGGCACGTGGGCTCTTTTAGGTGGGGCACGCAGGATCTAGTTCCCTGACCAGGGATCGAACCCGGCCCCCTGCTTGGGAGCGCGGAGTCTTAACCACTGGACCACGAGGGAAGTCCCTAGGGAACCTGCATTTCTAGCAAGCTCCCTGGTCACTCTGATGTACACACGTGGGCACCAGGGCTGTGACACAGGGCTGGCCAACTCCCCTCAAACCCCAGCCCAGGACTCCTGAGTCAACTGCTGTGTCTGGGCTTCATCTCCATCTACACCATGGAAACCCAGCTCAAATGCCACATCTCCTGTGATTCAGGAAAGCTTCCTCAACTCTTGGCCTGAAACCATTTCTCCTAGACTGTGAACTCCCTGAAAGCAGAGTCCAAGCTTCTCTTTGTATCCCTTGAATAATCTTCAATCCCAGAATAAGAACATTTATTGAGTCCTTACATGCAGGTACTGTCCTAGGTGCTTCTAATCAATCAACTAATTTTATCTTCACAAGGTACAAGCAAAGGCAGTGTCATTATCCCCAAACACCTGGAAGAGCTACCGTTTCCAGGAAATGCCAGAGTGTTTCTGCTCGGCGGCAGACAGAGATGGACCCCTCAGTCTAAATCATGGAGTGGCACACCAGTGAGTAAAGTTGGTGGAGAAGGCTTTCAAACTCACTGGGAGTGAAAAACTGTCAGGTGGTGCTGGTAGGATTATAACCATTTTAAAACAAGTATTAGTAACATCCACGGAATAGCTGTGTCCACGCTTTTCATCCCTGGCAGAGAACCCCCTCTGTCCCCCACCGTGTGCTTCCCCCAAGCCTGGGTGAGTTCCTCTGTGTCTGAGGTTTCCTGCATGGAAGATGTACATCTTCCCTCCTGCCTCACCTTATTCACTTTCCTCAGTCATCCTGCACTCAAAGCACGAGGTATGTGCCATTCACCGTGATAAAAGCACAAGTTAATTCACGTGACTGAGCGCCAGCAGCATAGCCCACGTGACACGTGGCTCATGTGGCTCCTGCCCAGTGGACTGGGACGGGTCTTAATCTGTACCAAGAAAGTAAAGCTTTGAAGAAAAATTGCAGGGACTTCCCTAGTGATCCAGTGGTTAAGACTCCTCGCTTCTACTGCAGGGGGAGCGGGTTCAGTCTCTGGTTGGGGAACTGAGATCCCGCATGCTGTGCGGTACGGCCAAAAACTTAAAAAAAAAAAGGAAAAGAACAGAAACATTGCCGCTTTTCTTAACCACATGAGCCAGCAATTCCACTCCCAGGTATGTCCCCCAAAGAATTGGAAACAGGGACACAAACAGATACTTGTATATCTGTGTTCATAGCAGCAGCTGCGTTGACAATAGTCAAAAGGTGGAGACACCCACGTGTCCATCGAAGGATGAATGGGTAAACAAAAGCTATCCATAGAATGGAATATTATTCAGCCTTAAAAGGAGATATCGACAACTGCTACAACATGGGTGAATCTTGAAAACATTATGCTATGTGAAATAAGCCAGACACGAAAGGACAAATATTGTATGATTTCACTTGTATGAAAAATCTAGAGTTGGGCAAATTCATAGCAAGAAAGTAGATAAAATTTTTACCAGGGCCTGGTGGGAGGGAGGAACGCAGGGTTATTGCTTAACGGCTACAGAGTTTCTGTTTGAGGCGATGAAAAAATGTTGGAAATGGTGATATTTGCACGACAGCGTGAATGTAATTAATGACACTGGATTGCACATTTACAAATGATTAAAATGGTAAACTTTATGTTACTTATATTTTACCAAAAAAAAAAAAATCTCAGCTTTCCTTTCCAGCCACTATAATAAAATAAAGAACCGTGGATTTGCCAGATTCTATTATGGGATCGTTGGGTCTTAGGTACCCTTTGAATAGGGTCCATTAGAGCTCCCTGCTGTTGAAAACATAATCTGTTTAACCTCCTATTTCCCTGCCCCAGCTGCTGTGGTCTGGGGAAGAAAAGATTTCTGGCTTTCTCTGAACGGCCCCAGGGAGCACGTAGCCCAGCCTAGAGGGTAGCCCCTGCCCCAGCAGACCTTCCCCAGTGAGTCTCAGTCTGCAGATGTGCCCCAGGGCACCTCCGTCCTGGGATCAGGGTTCTGACTAATTGTCCTGTGATGGCCACCAAAAGAGAGTGTCATTTCATCGTTAGAAATTCCCCCAGTAACATTCAGGCCGTGTCCTTTTCAGGCCCTGTGGAATTTCTAACGACGATATGAGGAAGTATTGAAGAAATATTCAGGTTCACCCCAGCCTTGGGGATACACCTATGGTGACTCTGCAGACCTGGCGTGGTTAGGTCTTACTAATCCCACAAGCCGGGAAGGCAGGGACCAGGACTGGGAGAAAATCATTCCTGAGCAACAAGGCTGGTGGTAGGGTTAATGGCTGTTCTCAAATACGACCACTATTCAGAGCATGTGCTTAATAATCTTCAATCAACTCCAGTTTATTTGCACGTCAAATCGATTTTACATGCAAAAAGCATCCCGCACATAAATTAAATGCTCTGTCAGAGACCTCCATGCTTCCCAAAAGCCTCAGGCACTCACTCCAGGCTCTTGGGAAAAAACTTAGCTCTAGCTTAGGTTTCCTGTAAAGTTATTTACAGATATTTCATTTTAATTTTTATTACTAATTTATCAAGGACATATGTAGGTTTATTACATGCCAGGAATGTTCCAAAATTTGTACTAGTATCACTTCACTGATTCCGCTTAACAATACTATGAAGAAGGTTCTGTCATTTCTCCCATTGTACAGATGAGAAAACTGAGGCCCAGGCCACTCTAACGGTGATGGCACAGACTGCAAGGACATTTCCTAAGAGGGCAGGTAAGACACCAACCAACCTGCTTTTTGTGAGGTTCAGCACCCCGTTTTTTGTGAGGTTCAGCACCCCATTTCCTCCCCATTGGTTATGTTCATATAAGGTCCAGGGCAGTCCACTGAAGGACGGGGCAGGAACAGGCCCGCTGCCTGGCTCTGTCTTTGATTTCCCCTCATCTCCCTGGCTTCTAGGGATATTGAGGGAGAGAGAGAGGGACCAGTGTCTCCACCTACCCTAGGAGGCTTTTGTCGGGAAAAGATGGCAGAGGGCCGATGAGAGTTTTCGGAACAACCATGGCGCTGGTACCGTCAACTTGAGTGTCCAATCATTTCTCAGAGCAGCCCTGAAATTCCGGGTAATACAGTATTTGAGAGCCACTTCAAGAGGTGACTACAGTGCCATTGTTTTAGATTTGAATCGGGGCTGTGGATTGTCCCCGTGCTGGCTTCCTGGTTTGGATGTTGTACTTTAGTGATGCAAGATGTTATCGTGGGGGAAGTGAGGTGAAGGATAGTTGGGCCCTCTCTGCGCTGTTTTTGCAACTTCCTGTGTGTCTATAATTATTCCAAAATACAAAGGTTTTTTAAATGCCATTGTTTAAGAAGCCAGGGAACTGTAGCTACTTCTCCAGCCGCGCTGTGTGTTTCTCTGTGCTATGAGCTCATAACCAGCAGACCTCTATGATGGACTTGTTGTCAGTCTCAGGGCAGAGCTGACCTCTTTCAGAGGCTGGCATCAGTCCCCCTTTTCCCTAGACGGGGGGTTCTCCTCTCTGCACTGGAGCCGGGACGTTGTAAAACGGCTTCCTCGGGCGCGGCCAGGAGGCTGCAGCACCTTCGCCTAGATCTCAGGGACGTTCAGCCCTGAGACTCCCCTCCCCTGCCCCACGCAGAGCCTGCTGCCCCTCCCACCCCCAGGTTCTTGAGAATCTGCCCTACAGTCCCCTGTGGGGCACCTGACATATGCTGTTTCATTCATTTCTCTCAACCCCAAGGAAGGAGTTTGTGAAGTGTGGGTGTCTGTGGGAGTCCCAGGAGGTGGGACCATGGGGACTGGTGTGAAATAGATCTTCTACAGACCAGCCCAGAACATTCTCTTCCCGGGGCCACTGCAGTCGGACCATAATGCACAGGGTGGTGTTACAGTAAGTGTTCTGGGGCCGGAGTCGAGAGCCTCATGGTAAATATGGAAACAAAATTCTCAGGCAGCAGTAAAACCGCCTGCCGTCCTTCTCCGTGCTTCAAGCACAAGGGGCTGTCATCTTCTGTGGGTTCTGCGAATCCTGTGAAATATTCCTAGCTCTGGGGCCAGGCTGCAGGAGGTGTACTTACAGACCTCGCCTTACAGACTTAACTACCCAAGACTCTGGATCCTAATTTATTTCTCTCCCCAAAGCCTGGCATTTGGAGGTGGACCTCTTCAGGGGCAGCAAAACACAAGGGCACATTATGATACCAATAATGAAATCCCTAAACCTGCAGCACAGAGATTCCACGTGGATTAGATCTGGCTAGAACGCCTTTGAATTAGAGGTGATTTGTCACAGGCCTTTCTGGATTAGGCCCCCAGGGGTCGAGAAGATGAGCCTAGGAATTCCGAAGCGGGACTGTGGGTGTTGGGGGGTGTGGGGGGTTGGGCGGGCAGGGTTCGGGAGGCGCTGTGTCACCTTCCGGTGTCCCTTCTCTCCCTCGCACTTCAGAGTCTGCTATTGCTTCAGAAAACCTGACACGCCAAATTCCCGAGGCTTCGTCCCCTGTTGTCCTGAGGGGCCAGGATGACTTTCTCCCCAAAGGAACATTGGGGTCCCTCCCAGCAGCCCCACCTTCTCCCCTGGAGCCTGTTTCCCTGTCTTTGTCTTCTCTCTGTCCTTTGATCAGCTGATAACGAGGATCCTCCCTCCAGCCCAGCCTGTAGTCTGTGTGATTCCTTCCCCACAGATGGCCAGGCAGCTTTCACAGGCTGTGGTTCTGAATTTTGGCCTCCAGTCTGAGCTTTGTTCTCACGTAGTGTGGCTGCTTTAGGGACTAAGATGGGTGCTGTAATTTTCCCCCTGAGAGGCTCCTGTCTTAGACCCTAAGCTCCCTGAGCACAGGGAGGGCAGAACCTCCCGATAGGAGCTAAGACACACCCTCTCTGGGTCTTGACGGAGGGAGGTGACCCCAGCGCTTCATCAGGGAGCAGCACGACCCTGGTCTGGAGCTTGTCCTGGGTGCTCCCGAGGCCTTGCCTTTTTCTGAGGATCTATCACGTGCCAGGCAGAATGCTAGACCTGTTAAGTGCCTTCTTTCCTTTGACCCACTTGATGTACTACCAGGCCAGAACTACTGCTCCTGTTTTACACGTAAGGAAATCAAGGCACAGAGAGGTGAAGTAAGTAGTCTGGGGTCACACAGCAACTGTCAGCATTTACCCAGGCTGTAACTTTCATGCTGAACAGCCTCCCACATGGGTAGGCACATGCATCTCAGGCTGGTGAGCATGTGAGTAGCCTTGATGCTGGAATATGGTCAATTGAAGAGCCCAGCCGGCAAGAACATCCTGACTTCTCCATGGTTAAGGTCATCCTCGCCAGTGATGTTCTTCAAGGGACAGTTTCATCCTGCTCAGTGACTGCAAAGCCTATCACATGAATGATGGTGAGAAGCCCCTTTGCTAGGGGCTCAGATCTGCCTCCACTCGCTTAGACCTGTTTTTGCAGCAGCAGACTGTTCTATTAAAGTCAAAGCAATACCCATAAAGGGAGGGTTGTTTTCCCCTTCTGCCCCTCCGGCGCCCTGGTGTCCTTCCAAAGCGGCGCCTGAGTTCCTAGTTGCTTGAAACAGCCAACTTGGGAAGGGAAGCTCCCCGGCCCCTCCCTGGAGGAGCCTGATTCACAGCAGCTGGGGGGTGGGGGTGCGGATGGGGGGAGGAGGGAGCCCTCTGCACCTGCCTCTGCCTTTGGCCGCATCCTGGGAAGATTTCCGGCCCCACCCAAGTTGCTCGATGACTCAAGGCTACACTCAGCCCAGTTAGGGGCACGGACCGGGGGCTGTTTCCGCTGTGGGCTCCCGGCACCATGGGACAGCCTAGGAGCCTGAGGACAGGTGGCCTCAAGTGTGTGCCTCTAGCTCAAATCTGTATGTTTCCGGCATCAATCCTCTCCTTTTCCAATGTGTGTCCTACCTCACCAGCTCACCTCAGGCTGGGGTCCGCCTCAGGGAGATTGCCAGGAGCTTTCTCTCGCTCCCTCCTGATGCACCCACCTGGCTCTGGCCCACCCCTGAGCTGGGATGGGGAAACGGCGTCAGGAGTCTTTCCCCCACTGATGCAGGCAGTGCCCCATCCCTGCCCTCCCCCGCCGCTGTGTTATATGTCTATCTTAACTTCCAGTAATTCCTGCCAGAAATTACTGCTGAGGGCTCAGCTCCAAGTAAGCTGGCAGGAGTGGGCCGTCGGTCTGCACGGAGGCCAGTAAAGTCATCTTCTGCGCTCAAAGTCATCAAAAGTGCATGTGTGTGTGTGTGTGTGTGTGTGTGTGTGTGTGTGTGTGTGTGGAGAGAGACGGGGGAAGGGTGGAGTGTAATAAACTCAGTAGAGACCATTCCCATGGAATATCCCCTCTCTTTCTCCCAAATGTGCACCTTCAGGACTTTTACAGAGAACAAGACCAGATTGTCCCCCACCCAGGATGCACAGGGAAGAGCTAAGAGACTGAACAAGTTGTCAGGCTCAGTCCTGTGGCAGAGGGTAGGTCTTTGGCGAACAGTGGAATCAGAATTCAGGTCGTGCTGGCCCTGGAAATGCCCAGGTGGGCATCTCTCTACTGGTGAGTTAGGCTACAGAAGGGCCAGGGCCTTCCTGGTTTGTCCTGACCCTCTATCTCACTGCCCTGTGCTGGAACCATATCGAAGCCTCCACCAGGTCCGCTCCCTGACCCTTTCCTTCCCACCGCCGTGCCTTTGCTCATGCTGTCCCCTCCCTCAGATGTCCTTCCTCTCCGATGTTTCCTCCTTATCCGTGCCTCAGGTCCCAGCCACAGGCCACCTCCTCCTCCAGGCAGGCTCCCACATTGCTCAGGGAATGAGCAGATCTAAATGGGAAACGGACAGGGGACCAATCAGACACCACAGACCTGGAGAGCCGTGGTGCACACGGACAACTAACTGTCTATTGTTTTGTCTAAGGAAGTAATGAGCCCAGCAGAAAAAAACTACAGTCCCAGGCTCCCCTGCAGCTGGGGAAGCCGCGTGTCCCACTTCTCACCAGTAAGATGGAGACAAAAGCTTGGGTGGGGCTTTGGGGGAGACTGTTTAAATGGGAACAGAATCACAGTGTGCAACCCTAATGATCATAGTCATATACTAGGGATGGATGTGGGGAAGGGCTGGACGGAGCCTGGGCCCCTGAGGGCTCTGGGAAGCAGCCCTGCCCATCCTGGACTCGTTTTGTGGGGCAGATCCACATTTTATGAGGCCTGAGGGTTTTGCAGTGTAGGAGACCTTCTCTGAGAAAAAGAATACAAAATAAAGTGGCTGGAACTTGGGAGAGGTCTGGAGGTTTAACTGTTCCTCTGCAGGATTCCCGTTTCTGCACTTCTCTAACATGGAAAAGCCCATGTTAAGCCCAGTGCCCAGAGTCCTGTTATTCAGAGCCAAACGTGATTCCGAGCCAACGCCCCACTGCCTTGTCAGGAGTGTCCACCAAGTGCCCACTGTCCTGTCAGCTTAGATCCAAGTCCTAAACCTGCTGTAGGTGACCAGTACCTGAGAAGCATTTACAGCCCTGTTGTGGGTTGAATCGTGTCCCCCCGCTACAATTCACGTATTGAAGTTCTAACCCCAGTACCTCGGAATATGACCTGTTTGGAGTCAAAGTCTTTAGAAAGGTAATCAGTCTAAAGTGAGGTCCTGAGGCTGTCCAAACTCAGTATAACCGGTGTCCTTATAAAAGGGGGAAATGTGGACAGAGAGACTGGCATAGAGGGAGGATAATGTGAAGAGCCACAGAGAGAAGGTGGTCAACTGTAGAGGCTTCAGGGAAAACCAGCCCTGCCAGCACCTTGATCTTGGACTTCCAGTCTCCAGAATTGTGAGAAGATAAATTTCTGTTGTTTAAGCCACCCAGTTTGTGGCGTTGTGTTACCACAGCCCTGACAGACTAATACAGGCCTGAGACCCAGGTCCCACCCAGAGTCTGACTGAGCGGTCCTGGGGGAGCTCAGATCTGAGAATGTTTTAAAAGCCCCTGAGGTGATCTAATTTGCGACTTAGAGGATTTAAGAAAGATTCAGAGGGTAGGTTAAGTTCAAATGGGCCTTGACGAATGAATAGGAGTCCAGTGGACAAAGAAGCAGGGAAGGTGTTCAGGCGGGGTAACCAGCCCAAGTGTGATGGAGTTAAAGTGCAAGACCGGGTCGCGGGCACTAGGCAGGAGACCGGAGGAGAAGGCAAAAGGGTAGTCTGCACGGGGTTAGTAGGGTCTCACGGAGCACGTGGGGAGATTTACAGGGCAGCAGGTCGTAGTGAAGTCTGCAGACCGAGGCCTGCTGCCATCAGAGCTGCTCTTAGAAAGGCAATGCTCACTGCTTTCTCTCTGGAGTCTGAGTTATCAGGTGTGTACTGCATCCGCTCCAGTGTAGCACTGCCCTTCAACAGGTCTGGTCCTGAGCTTGGTGACAGTGCCATCCACAAGCTGAGCACCTTGGAAGGTGACGCCAGTGAATAATCACGAGCTGGAATCAGCTGCCTTTCCTTGAATGAACCCAGTGGACTTTCTCTTGCTTTCCTATTGCTGAATGCCCTTTCCCCCTTGCCCTGAGGGCAAACTCCTACAGCACCCTCACCACCCAGCTCTCATCACCTCCTCTGGACAGCTACCCGTCTTCCCCTGGAGGCTGCCGCTATCACATCACCCGCTCTGGCACTTTCCATGCTGCGTTACTATGGTTTGTTTATACGCCCCTCCTCACTGGTCTGTGGATCCCTGCAGAATAACGTCTCTTCTCTCGCATTCATTCAAAAATGTTAATTGAGCAACTACTGTCTGCCAGACACCGCATCCTGTAGCGGTGAGCATAACTGATGCTCTCAGACACTGACTGAATTGATGGAGCAGGAAAAAAGACATGTGAGGGAATTGAAACTAAATGAACAATTTTGCATCATGGCACCTTGCAAATATGTGTGGATTTGGGTGGCCAGGGGTCTGTTTGTATTGCGGGAATTCAGTTAACCACTTAAAACTCTCCAAGCTAGTTCCCCATTTATAAAGTGAGAACAGGAACCAGCTATGGATGCAGATCTCTTCAAGGAAAATCCACTAAATTAACTATATTCTATCAGCATTTAAGTTCCTTCCCTGGGGCAAGTGGGACAGGAACCTGGCACTTGGTTGGTCATTTATCTTGTTGTATCTCGGGCCCTGGGACAGCCTGGCTGGCTCCTTCTACCTCTAGGTTTCTGGCGCTGGTAGAATGTGGACATGTGGAATCTCAGGTCACACCTGCCCTTGTTGTAACTGGGCATCCCAACCTTCCCCACTGATGCCTTTACTCTTTCCCACAACTTAGTGGGTTAAAGTTCAACTTCTCCCCTGCAGCCCTGATACGTTGGCTACAGCAGCCAGTGCGTTAAAAGGATAGAGAAGGAGAAAGAAAAGCCAGAGGCCTGGCTGGCAGAGACCAGGAGAGGCAGGCAGTCTTGGCACCCTCAGCAAGGAATCCACTCTTTAGGGCGTGTCTCATTAACGTCCCCCAGGACTTGAGTCCTGAGCTGGTCTCTGCTCAGGTCCTGGAGACCCAGGGATGCAGACGACAGCTTTGCAGAGGGACCAGCGCAGGAGGGAAAGGCTCAGCCTTCTTCTGAAAGAAAACCAAGTGTTCTCAGAGGAATTCTGCCATTCAAGAAATGATAAATGCCTCCTTGGCATAAAGCCTGTTGCAAAGGGGAGTGGTTGCTTGAGCAAAAAATTCACAATTAATAGATATTTCTTTGAACCCAGCCCTTAAGTTACAGCAACAAGCTTTCATTAAAGATCATGTTGACCCTAACATTTGGCATTTGCTTACTCGGGCCAGCCCAGAGCCACCAGGCTGCTGGACACTGAGGCAGCCCAAGCAGCCCACTCTGTATCTGTAATGGTCCTCTCCCCAGGGTGCAGAGACAGCAGCGCTTAGAGACCCATTAGCTGCAATTCTAAATATTTCCGCAACTTGAAGCAGAGAGGTGCCTCCAGCTGCTTCATGCCTCGACTACCAAAATGTCATGCACGAAAGACTCTAATGCGCTACTTTTGTGGCGGGATGAGCTACTGTTACATGTCAGTAAGCAAGGACTCACAAAGTTGGGAGAGAGAGTTAGAGGAGAGGGTGGGGTGACGGGGCCCAGGCCTGCCGCCTGTGGGGACCAGCAGGGAATCCTTGGAAAGTGGTAATTTAGGTGCTCCAGCCCGGCTGAATGCAGCAAGTGGGGACCACCGTGTGGAGGACAAGGGGGCCATTGTAAGGCCTGCTCTGCAGACCCACCTGGACCCTTCACTGACCCCTGCAGATCACTGCGTGGAAGCCCCAGTGTCTTCAAGGGCTGCTTCCTGGAGGGAGAAGGTGGAGAACTGGGACACACTGAAGGGCAAACCTTACCTTCCTCACTCCTCCTGGCGGCCAGGTTGGGGCAGACTATTAGCAGGCTCGGAAACTCTGAGCAAACGCTTGCTGTGGACCTGTTTAGACCTGGGCCCCGGGCAGGGCCGCCCACAAGGGGTGGCCATCTAGTCGGAGAGCCGGGCCGGCCGAGCCTCGGCAGGTGCAGCGGGGGAGCAGAGGCCGCTTGTGGCCCTTCCATCCTCTCCTCCTCCCGCCAAACCTGTCACTTAAATCACGGTTCAAGCCTGCGCCTCGCCTGGAGCCTCTCCTGGGCTCCCCGCTCCTGAATCCTGGGCCTCTCCAACTTTCATCCTCACCTCCTCCCAGAGCTCCTGACGGCCCGGCAATTCTCCGCCCTTCCCGCGCTTCTCCCGTCCTTGGGTCCTCGACCGCCCTGGCATTTGGCCGCGGCATCTTCTCTGCCTGAAAACCCGCCCACGCCCTCGGTCCACCTCAACCTCCGAGCCCCCAAGTCAAGGTCATCTCTCCATGTCCCACTCTGCCCCGACCTCTGCAGCTGTGCTCTCCACCCCTCCCCTCTCCTCCACGGCCCTGGCGAGTCCTGCACTGACTAATTATCCCAGGCAGCTTTCCACACTAGCGCTTCAGATCCCTCTGTCCCACTTAATATTGACCCCCAAAGGGCAGTGGCCATATAAAATAAGCCCCTGTTCTCAATCTGCCTGCACATTGGAACCCCCAGGGCGCTTTAAAAGAACACTGATGCCTGGGGTCCCATGCCCAGAGATTCTGACATAATTGGTTTCCCTGCAGCCAAGGGGGGGGCAGTTGTTTTAAACTTCATTTTTTTAAATTGAAGTACAGCTGAGGTACAATATTATATAAGTTACAGGTGTACAACATAGTGATTCAAAATTTTTAAAGGTTGTACTCCATTTATAGTTATTATAAAATACTGGCTGTATTCCCCGTGTTGGACAACATATCCTTGTAGCTTATTTATTTTATACGTAGTAGTCTGTACCTTTCACTCCCCGACCCTTGTGCTGCCCCTCCCCCGCTTCCCTCTCCCCACCGGTAACCACTAGTTTGTTCCCTGTATCTGTGAGTCTGCTGCTTTTTTGTTTTATTCACTCATTGGTTGTATATTTAGATTCCGCATACAATGATATCCTCCAGGGTTTGTCTTTCTCTGTCTGAATAACTTCACTCAGCATGAGGCCAAGAGGGGGGTTTTTAAGAGCTTGGCAGGTGATTCTAAATGCAGGCACGTTCTGAGAGCATCTTTTTATTCTCAGTGGTATCCTGCACCTCAGGTATTCGTTGAGTTGAACAGAATCATTGAAACTTGGGGATAGAGGTGGTGAACAGGCTATAGACCAGTACAGGCCAGTGGAACTATAGGAGCCACATATGTAATTTCCAATTTTTAGTAACCATGTATAAGAAAGTAAAAAGAAACAGTGAAATTAATGTTTATATCTTTTATTTAATGCATGCATGTAAATTGTATCATTTTTGGGGGGTGGGGTGGTACGCGGGCCTCTCACTGCTGTGGCCTCTCCCGTTGCGGAGCACAGGCTCCGGACGCGCAGGCTCAGCGGCCACGGCTCACGGGCCCAGCCGCTCCGCGGCATGTGGGATCTTCCCGGACCGGGGCACGAACCCGTGTCCCCTGCATCGGCAGGCGGACTCTCAACCACTGCGCCACCAGGGAAGCCTCAACAAATTGTATCATTTTAATATATAATCAATACAAAATTATTAATGAGGTATTGTACTTTTTTTATATTAGCTCTTCAGAATCTGGTGTGTATTTCACACTTACGGTTCATCTCCGTTTGGATGAGCCACATTTCAGGGGCTCAATAGCCACGTGCAGCTAGCGGCTGCTGTATTGGACGGGGCAGTTATAGGCCAGAGACCAATAGACTCACGATGTCCCTGTGCGGAGCTGGCCTGGAGAGCACATGCACACCGCCGTCCTGGAAGAAGGAGAGGTGGCTTCTGTAGCTGGAGGGGAGAGATCTAACACTCTTAGCCCCAAACACCCGCTCCCTCCCTTTCCAGTTACATCACAGCACCTTCTTATCTTGCCTCACTCCCTGCTCCTCCCACCACCCCGCCCCATCTGGGTCCCATATCCAAAACAAATTTCCTCCCGCCCTCAGCCTCCTGTGGGCCAGCTTTCCAACACCCAGCTGTGGACCTGCTGTGTTTCCTGTCCTGGTTGCTCTTTGGAGAGCTGGCTGCCTGTCCCTGCGGGAGGGGAAGTGTGGGAGTGCACCTGGCTCAGAGGTCGGGGAGAGGTCCGGGAGAGTGTGGAGTGCGTTCACTTTCTCCCTCACTCTCCTTTGCTTTCTCTTGTTCTCTCTGCAGGTCAAATGCTAAGCCACTGGCCACCCCTCCCCGCCCAGGCCCTACGGCCCTCCCCAACCCTTAAGAAACTCTGAACTGAGCGGCTCTCCAGGTGAGAGTCGCTTGGCTATTTGCCAACCTCCCCAGGGGCAACCGTGGTGGGCACATTTTGATGTTAAAATGTGCAGAGCTGGCAAGAACAAGACTATTATGAGGCCTTCCCCCAGCATCCCAGTCACCAGCCACATGACTTGGCCCTTTGATGTCACACTGGGGGCTTCAGCCCAGCTCTCTGCGACGACTAGTATAGTATTTCTGCAAATGCTTTCCCACTGGCACGTACTATCATTGTGCTCTCAGTGATTATCTTTTATTTCCAAAGGCAATTAATCTTCTTTGCCATCTTTTTTTTTTTTTTCCCTTGCGTGTGGCCAGTTCCCAGCCTTTGTTGCTCTCTCGAATCTGTGAATTGTTTGGGAGCATGTAGTGCATTGGCTTTTATGCTCTAAGTTTCTGCTGAAAGCTGAGATGGCGCGGATGTGTAATGAGGAATACATTTTTTTTTAAAGTGCTGTAATTCTTAGGCATGTAGCAAGCGGTCTCACATGAAAACTTGGAGAGACTGACTGTAGATGACCCAATTTCATGGCATTATAAAGTGCTTCAACATGACTGGTTCTGCAGCTCAATCACCAAAGATTTACTGAGGGGCAGCTCTGCCCAGGGCACGAGGTTGGTTCCTGGGAGGTGCTACAGGGACCGACAACACAGGTCCTCCCTGTTTAATCTAGGATATAAGACATAGGGTGCAGGTAGGTAGAGGGAATAAAGGTGACAAGGTCGTGTCTGTTAAGTGGAAGTTCAGAAAGGCAATGTGACACACCTAAATGCTGCTGTGGGTGTCCAGGAAGGGGTGGGGTGATCAGAAATGATCCCAGAGGAAGTGGGTGCTTCGGCTGAACAAAAGGGATAGGCTTGTCATAGTACGGCAGCCAGGGGGGACATCCAGTAACTCTGGCAAGAGGCTCTGTACAAGTCCAGAGGGGAGCGGCAGGCTTTCTCCACCTCATGGCAAAGGTGGTGATTCTAGGAGTCAAGACCATTAGGTTCTCTCTCCAGCTCTGCTGCTGACATCCTCCGATGACTCTGGCCGGTCCCATAACCACCTCAGGACTCCTCCTAGGACCAACAGTACTTGTCACCTTGATGTGCTGTTCAAGAAAGATCAGAGGTTGACCGTTTGTCCGTCATCCATCCATCCACACATCCATCCATCCACGCATCCATTCATCCATCCATCTACACATCCGTCTATCCATAAAAACGTACAGCCATTCATTCAGACACCTATCCATCCACCTACCTATCTACCCACCCATCCACCTGTGAAGTCATCCACTTATCTGTAAACCAACCGATCCATCCATCTACCCATCCATCCACCCCTTACCCATCCACCCATCCATTTATCCATCCCTCCAGCAAAGCAGCTGTGCACTTGTTCATACATCCAGTCCTCGTTTTCTAAGGACCTACTCTGTGACCGTCACATACTAAGTGCTGAGAAATGCAGAGGAAAAAAAGCATGGTTCTTGCCATCCGGACAAGTCCAGGTTGGCAATGATACATACACAAGTATTTATACTCAAATGACAAAGTTGCTGCCATAAGACAGCAGTAAGTAAAGGCTGCCAGGTTAGAGGGAAAAGAGAGCCCTGAGCAAGTGCTAACAGTGTGGGACTCACCTCCACCTGAGCACTGACCTTACGGGATCAAGATGATCCGTGCATCTTCTCCGTTAGACTCAAAGCTCTTGAACAGGGACCATATTTTCAGTACCGCCCTTAAACCCAGGCAAGAGGGATCCCTGTTCCAGTGCCCCCGTTTCAGGGCCCTGCTCTGACCCTCCCTCCTTCAACCATACCCCCCTCCACAGGGGGGAGGAGTCTCTGGGACCAGGGGGACAAGCCCACCTGGAGCCCGTGCCTCCTCCCCCTCTTTTCGGTCATGCCACAGGTAGCCAGTCCCAAACGGACACGAGGAGGCCTCTTCCCTGTGTGGACCCTCCCGAGAGGGGATCGTGTCACTGATGTGTGCATCCCTGAGCCCGTGGTCCAATGGCAGCATTTGTGGGATCTGAATAGAACTTGGACGTGCAGGCTGGGTTGACCTCCCGTGTGCCCGCAAGGCTCTTAACAGTGTGGGATAGAGTCAGGATGGCACAGGCTACAGACCAGGAGTCTTCTCTTCCCAAGTCATCAATTCCAGCACAGAGCCCCAAGGTGTCCGAGAATTCTACACGGGAACACAGACCTCCCAGTTGCTCTGAAATTCTATTTGTCAAGGAAGGAAGAGAGACATATTTTAATTACCGATTTTTACAAGAATGACATTTAGGGACTTCCCTGGAGGTCCAGTGGTTAAGACTCAGTGCTTCCACTGCAGGGGGCGTGGTTTTGATCCCTGGTCAGGGAACTAAGATCCCCGGTCAGGGAACTAAGATCCCCACATGCCGAGCCAGCGCGGCCAAAAAGAAAAAGAAAAAAAAGAATAACCTTTAAATATTTAGACCTATGCGATGTGGGTCTCCTTCAGTGTCTTGCCCAGGTCCTGTAAATGTTAGGGATAGGACCCCACGCCCTGTCTGTGGCTGCATTGAAAGTTCCTGAGCACACATGACAAAATGTAGTGCATGATTCTGGACTTGATTCTGAGCTAGAGGAAAAAGTGCTGTAAGAGACATAATTGGACCATGGACTGTAGATTAAAATATGCTATCAATGCTACATTCCTGAATTTGAGAACAGTGCTGTGGTCGCCTAAGAGAATATCCTTGTTCTTAGAAAGTACAAGTGGCAGTACGAGGGGTAGAGGGACTGATGCCTGCGACCTTGCTCAAGTTGTTCAGAGGAAACAAAAAGACACTGATAACAAAATGCGAACAGAATGTTAAAAACCTATGAAGGTGGGGAAAGGGTATATGGAGGCTCTCTGCATTCTTGGAACTTTCTATCAATTGTAAGCTTGAAATCATTTCAAAATTAAAAGTTTAAAAACAAAACGGCACAATGGCTTGGGCAGAGTAGGGATTTAGTAAGTGTTGGCTGGAGTGACATTTTGAGGCCAAAGAGAAGAGTTCTGTGACTTTCTAGAGGGTGTGGATTATAAAGCCCCTCCCCCATTCCCCTGCTGAGCTTGTCTCTGTGGGGCTTCCCAGAACCAAGACGCTGCACACGTGGGTGGCCGTGTGTCCCATGAGTTTGGATTGCCTCTGCCTTACACAGAAAGACCTCAACTAGCACGGCCTTCAGAGGAGGAGGAGAGTTTTAATGTTACCTGTTACTGAAAAAAGTCACTTCTCATTTGAATTGGACCAGCATGTGTAGCATTTTGTACGATAAAACCACTTTTCCCTTGAAAGTAAGTTTTCCCCTGGAGAGCTAGTGATTCGTACCTGTGCTCCCTGATGCACAGCAGGCCTGGAAGGGCTACAGAGATGGTGCCGTTCTCAGGAAGGGGAGCTGGAGCCCCCCCGTCTCCGCCCGCACAAGCCGCACAGCGCGTGGGCCCAGCGGATGTGGGTTTTCCCTCTCCCCCCTGGAACCCAGGGCTCTCTTCCTGCTATCACTTCCACCAGTGTTGTTGCTGACCTGAGGCCAGGCCCCCCCGGCCCAGTGTTGATTCCATATTCCTCTGGGTCACGCTGTCCGTGTTGCCCCTGGCACCACGATCCCTGGCTACCCAAACAGTTGGAGGAGACACTTGGAGGGCTGCTTCCACACTTGGCTCTCCCCACGGAAAATGCCGGCTGCTTCGTACCACCAAGCGGGCTGGCTGCCTGCCGGGTCTCCCCGCAGCACCTCCTTGCCCAGGGCGCCCCCCATTTTGGGAACTGATCCTTCACCTTTGCTTTCTCCGAGGCTGCGGTGCCAGTGGGCGTCTGACCTCTCCTCCTCCAGGCCTGTAAGTCGAGTCTAAGGGCAGGAACCATGCAGAGAGTCGATGTGACCAGCTCCTGGAGACCCACCTGGCCACCCTCAGCTTGTGAAAAGCCAGGGCCAGGATAACCAAACAGACCTTTTAGAGCCTTGGACAGGATTCTGTTTATAAAGACGGGGGACTTTTTCCAGCCTCCACCAAGACCTTCTGGACACTGACCTCCACAGTGCCCGTATCTCTCACCACTCTGCCCAAGAGCCTCCCCTCTGCATGCACAACACCCACACGCAGTAGGCACCCCACAAACAGCTGTTGAGAACATGCCTCCCCTCCAGCTGGGATGGATGCTTTCTACTCCTCCAAACCCCAAGGCTCCTTCAAAGTCCAGGTCCGGCCCTCCTCCCCTGTGAAAATTTCTTGAAGTTCTTCCCCCAGGAACTGCTCCCTGTTTTGACACCTAGAAGCAGATGTCTGAACCCCTGGTCTGCAGCACATACTTTTCCTCGTTCATTATTTTCAGCAAACGTGTGGTTGGCTCGTAATTACCAGAGCAACAAAGTGCAAGTTTTCCTGGTTCCCGCTCTCAGAGAAGAGTCCCCACAACGTGGTTAGAGTGATGCTTAATGTAATGTGTTAGTTCGGTTGGGCCACAGCGTCCAGGTATGTGGTCAAACATTATTCTAGATGTTTCTATGAGAGTGATTTTTTTTTAAATGAGATTCACATTTAGATTGATGGACTTTGTGTAAAGCGGATTGCCCTCCACAACATAAGTTGGTCTCATCCAATCAGTTGAAGGCCTGAATAGAGCAATGATTGAGCTCCCCAGTGCAAGAGGGATTCTGCCAGCAGACGGCCTTCAGATTTGAATTGCAATGTTGGCTCATCCCGGGTCTCCAGGCTGAGGGCCCACTGTGCAGATTTTAGACTTGCCAGTTTCTATAGCTGTGTGAACCAATTCCTTAAAATAAAACTCTCTCTCTCTCTCTCTCTCTACACACACACACACACACACACACACACACACACACACACACACACAGACACACACATCTTATTGTTTCTCTGGAGAACCCCAATATGGTGAGGGAGCCAGGTCAACCAACAGAAGTGCTACAATGTGAAAAGTAGGGGAAGTACAAAGTGCCTTCAGAGCAGAGGACCCTCTAACCAAGCTGGGGGTCAGGGACAGCTTCACAGAGGAGGGACCCCAAGCCAAGTCCAGAAGGACACCTTGCCATCTTGCCTAGGTACGAGCTGCTTCCAGGAAGAGAGTTTCTTTGCTCCCCTGAGGGCCCTGCATGGAGCCCCATAATGCCCATGGTCATATTTATTGACAGTTGATCACTTCTCTAGCCAAGTTATTTAGCCCATGTTATTTCCTACTCTGCTCTAGACAGACATGGAAGGCAGCCAGCCTGCCTGTGGTCATCATTTGAATCTACTTAGTGAGGCTTCTCCTCACTGTGCAAAGGGAATCAGGAATGGCTTTGCAAGCCTCCGTGGGCTTCCTCACCAGCACCCTCAGGGAGAAGTCAAGGAACGTCAAGAAGACCATTCATCCACATGTGTCATCCTTCTCTCCTTCCCAATCGCAGCTCTGAGTCTAGGTCTCTCCTCAAGGCTGCTTTGCTTCTCTCTGACCTGAATCAGGCCTGAACAGATGGGCTCAAGTGACGTCATGAAGTCAAGATCCACTCGTTCTCCGAACTTAAATCCCCAAAGCTGACCTGGTTCTGGTCTTTTCCAAGATATGAATCTTCAGTCTTTCCTTCAGTTCTGTTAGCAACTCCATCCTTCCAGATAATCCCGTAAATCAACTGGAGCTGGTTTCTGTTGCTTGCAACCGAGGAATTTTATCAACTTTTCTTTGTGGACAGGGACACAAAGGTGGTGAGGGTGGGATGACACAGGGACAGGGGAGCCTCTTGTGTATTGAATATTCCTCCAGGCCAGGAAATGTGGCGAAGCCTTGTATTCCATGGATTTGAATGTGCACATTCCCCCAACACATGCACATTTTAACATGAAAATAATCGGCATGATTCGATCCCAGCTGTCAGTCACAGAGCCAGCTGGAGGTGCGTGAATATCACTCCTTGCAGGGTCAGCAGCTTAGACAGAAATCCCAGAGATAACGACGAGCAGTCTTTCAGGAAAAGCTGCCTTCTACCGGAATGAGGACTCTAAGAGATGCTGTGTCCCCAGCAGGCACAGATGGTAATGCTGTGTGCAGAAACATGGATGGACAACTCTTGATTTAAAAGATCATTGAGAAGCATAGGACTCTGAATGAGGAGGGTCAGGGCTTTTTTGGCCAATTCAACTCTCTTAAATTTCTCATTTCATCAAGAACGCAGTAGAGTGGTACGCGATTTAAAAAATTCTCTGTCCATATAAGTCCAAGAGAGTTCTCTTAATAAGTATAAAATAAATATTCTAAACCAGGGATGGGCAACATTTTTCAGGAAAGGGCCAGACAGTAAATATTTTAGGCTTTGTGGCCAGACAGTCTCTGTCACAACTATTCTGCCGTTGTAACGCAAAAGCTGCCACAGACATGTAAACGAATGCGCAAACTATGTCCCTACATAGGTAGCAATATCCTGTAATATTTATTTATGGATACTGAAATCTGAATTTCAAAGAACTGTTGTGTTTTTTTTTTTTTTTTTTTTTTTTTTTTTTTTTTTTTTTTTTTTTTTTTTCGGTACGCGGGCCTCTCACTGCTGCGGCCCCTCCCGTTGCGGAGCACAGGCTCCGGACGCGCAGGCCCAGCGGCCATGGCTCACGGACCCAGCCGCTCCGCGGCATGTGGGATCCTCCCGGACCGGGGCACGAACCCGTGTCCCCTGCATCGTCAGGCGGACTCTCAACCACTGCGCCACCAGGGAAGCCCCTGTTGTGTTTTTTTAGAACCATTTACAAATATAAAAGCCATTCTTAGCTCATGGGCCATACAAACATAGATGGCAGGTTGAGAGGTTGCCAGCCCCTGTCCTAAGTGATGGGAAAGCGTTGTGTCCTGGTCCAAATGACAGTGTTCTTCCTTAGCTCACTGATGGTTCAGTAATGATGTACCTTAGAATCAACGATATAAACTTTACAGCAATCCTATGAAGTAGGTGACATTCTCGGATGGTGACAACAAGCCATAGAGAGGTTTCATTGCTCAAGATCAAGCAGAGGGTAAGTGGCTGAGTTGAGGTTCAACCCTCGGTCTGGTTAACAAAAAAAAAAGAAAAGAAAAGAAAAAAAAAAAAGATGCCTCTTTAAGGATGGCAAGTCAGATGTTATCACTGACACGATGTCTACAGGTAAAATCTGGAATGGATCTAGTGACTCTAGCTGCCTTTCGTTCGAATCTGCCTCACCCATACAGCAGATTATAGGAATTTGGGTCTAGATTTTGGGTCACCATAGCATGAATGGCCAGGTGAGTCATTTTTCTAACTGAAAGCTGCTGGTGTGGGTACCATGACTGACACCTGTTTTGGAGCGCGAAAATGTTCCTAAGATTTATCAGACTCACTGTGCTCTCTACCTCTTGATATTAAGAAATGCATTTTTCTGCCGAGAAAAAAGTGCAGGTAAAAAGAATAGAATTAAGACTAGCTTATAATATGTGTAATTGGCCTCAGCCGCCTCCCTGGTCTGATCACACACTCCTCTTTCCGTAACACTGGCAGGGAATCCGCTGCCCCGGTTAGGTCCCCCGGAGGCCTGGAGGAGCGGAGGTGTGGACCGAGCCAGCCCCGTGGTGGATGGAGCAGGGGCTGGCACGGCCCGATGGCCCCAGAGCCACAGAAGACATTAGCAAGCATTCTGCTTCATTCTTCCAGGCGCCGTGCTCCTGGACCAGCCGTCAAATGAATTCTGCAAATGGGCTTCCAAAATCAATAGTCTGCAAAAATCTATCCGGCCTGCAAACTCTTCCTTGGTCGCCTTCACATTCATCAATGCCTCTCTCTCTCTCCGCATGCGCACCTCCCTCCGCTTCACCCCAGCCCCCAGCGCTGCTCGGCGGGCAGGACAGGCCCGGGGGGGCGGGGTCTGGCAGGTCACTTCACAGCTGCGAACATGGGGACCTGCGAAATGATTCCAGAAGCGAGTGGCAAAAAAGATTGACCCGGTGCCTCTCGTTGGGAGTAGCTCCAGGTATGCTTATTTCCTTGGCTGCCCTGATGGAGACCCTGCCTTCCCCTCTTCGGATGGGGCCCTGGAGTGTTGAACGTCTACCAATGACTGTCTGGGTCTTGCTTCATATTATTAATAGCTACCATTTACTGAGCAACTTCATGGTTCTCGGAATGCCAGAATCGTTTCTTTCTCTCCCTTTTCCTCATACCGGCCCTCAAAGTATTATCTCTTCACAAATGAGGAAATGGAGGGTCAGGGAGGTAATGAACGTTCCCAAGTCAAAAAGTGGCTTCCTGCCTTAGCTGGGATTCGAATTGGATTCCATCTTCCCTGGAAGCCTGTGCTGATTTCACTTTACAGAAGCAGAGAGTTTGAAAGCCAATCAGAACTGCCGTGTTAAGTCAGAAACTTGGCCTCTGTCGTGTTCCTGGGATCATTTCTCATTAGAATAGCCCTCCCCCTCTGTCAAAGACAAATTCAAATCACCAGGTGGGAGCATCCCTCAGCTTACCACGATTTCGGAGCTGCTGTGACATTATCCCATCCTTCATCCTTGATTTCCATGCTGAATTTGTGTGTGCAAACTCCAAGCTTGGTGGACACTTGGGATGGAAGAGAGTTTTTATTATATAGACGGAATGTATTTGTGAACTTACAGGTTCCCTTGAAGGTATTCTAATTCTTAAGCTTGTGTGTTACCCTGAAAATAGTAGTGGGTTGTTGAGGACAAGCTGCACATTTCTAGTCCGCCTGGCGATTGGAACTACCCATGCAGAGAATGCAAAGCATGTTGCATTGCTTATGGGAACCTGAGACACACTTGTGACTACACACTGCTACACGGACCTAACTGCTGGCTAGTATGCTGTGGTTGAGGAGAAGAAATGAAACCAACAGCTCTAGAGACGCGGAGACCCATCCCTCCCGCTCCTTACCTCGAGGGAGCCGTAGATGTGCAAGCGCGGCTTTAGAAGGAAACTCCCCTATTCTGTCTCGCCAGTGTGGCCTGAAAACAAGTTAAGGAATTCCAACCAACTTTATGTTGGTTTCGCATCCATCTGTGCTACAAGGGGACCTCAGTGGTAAGTTTTCTGATGAAAATGGCTCTGGAACATCCTTAAAAGAATTCCAGAAATTCACAGATACTTTAAAATGTCACATTTCGTAATAATTCAATTAGTCGTTTTAAACTAACTCTTCAAGTTATTAAATCTCAAGCAAAGATTTCAAAACCAATGGCTCCAGCTGTTGGCAGACCCAAGGACACTCGGAGATTAAATGTGGACACGTCGAGACTAGCCCTGGAATGCTTTCTGACAGTGCCTCGTGGGGGAACCAGGACAGGGAGAGTCTGCCCCCCTGCCCCCCACCCAAGGACTGACACCACTTGAAGAGAGGATGGAAGAAACACGACCAGCGAAGCAGGCAGGACCCGCCCAGGGTCAAACAAGGGGACCTAGAGTGCAGGGTTTCAGAGGAGTGAGGGATTGCTGGGATCTGGGTCTTCACGTGGGAGCTGGAGGACGGGGGAGTCAGGACGAGAGTGGAGGGGGACACAGGGAGCGCTTGCGAGGGGTACAGCAAGCAGACAGATTCGGCTGTGGCAGAATATTTGCCTTAAGAGCAGATCAGGATGAGGATGGGCGGGTGGGTTGGGCTCAGGTTGTGGGGAATTTAAAGCGAAGTGACAGGGTTTGGATTTTTATTCCGGGTGCACTCAGGAGCACGGCTCCAGGCGCCCACCCTGCCCCCACTTGCTCCTCACCCCGGCTTCTCCGTCTTGGTACTGTCATCCACCCAGTTGCTGAGGCCCCAAACCTGGAAGTAGCCTAAATTCCTCTCTTTCAGCCCTCCCCACCCTGCTCACCCTCCTACCGTCCATCAAAAGTCCTGTCATCTCTGTTTTCAAAAGATATTCCAAATCCAACCACTTTTCATCCCCTCTCTGGCTCTCATGCTGGTCCAAGGCTTCATTGTTTCTTGGCTGCATAAATACAGTGGCTCCTTCGCTGGCCCTGACTTCCATCTCTCCAGCTCCTTACCCAGCTTGCAGAGTCCTGTGGGACTGGCCCAGCGAACCCCCTTTCTCCACGTCTATCCCCCCACCCCCGGCCTCCTCCAGCCGGACAGCAACATGCCCCTCTCAAGCCTACCTCAGGGCCTTTGCATTTGCTCTTACCTCTGTGCCTGGATCATTCTTCCCCCAGCTCTTTGTACTGTTCACATTTTCAGTCAGGTCTCTGTTCAAATATCCTGACCCGCAAGAGCCCTTCCTGATTGCACCACCGAGAGTCCCTCCTCCACCAAGAAGTTATTTTCTTCACAGTAGTTGTCACGAGGTGAAATTATATTATTTATTCATTTGTGATCATTCTGTCTCGCTCCCTGGAGTGTAGTTCTGTGGGGGGTTCATTTGCTCTTGTTCATTGTCAGAGACCCACATCCTAGAGGTGGGCCGAACCCCAGGCAGTTCAGGGCTCCTCGGGCCATCTGGTGAACTTCTCAGAACAATGTTTTTAAAAGCATAAAATAAAGCATGTAAGAGACTTCCCTGGTGGTGCAGTGGATAAGAATCCGCCTGCCAATGCAGGGGACACGGGTTCAATCCCTGGTCCGGGAAGATCCCACATGCTGCGGAGGAACTAGGCCCGTGGGCCACAACTACTGAGCCCGTGCTCTAGAGCCCACGAGCCCCAACTACCGAAGCCCGAGTGCCTAGAGCCCGGGCTCCGCAACAAGAGAAGCCACTGCAATGAGAAACCCACGCATCGCAAGGAAGAGTAGCCCCCGCTCGCCGCAACTAGAGAAAGCCCGTGTGCAGCAACGAAGACCCAACACAGCCAAAAGTAAATAAAATTAAATCTTTAAAAACAAAATAAATAAAACACGTAAGATTGCAAAGAATATTGGAAGTTCCCTGGCGGTTCAGTGGTTAGGACTCCCACTTTCACTGCGGTGGCCCTGGTTCAATCCCTGGTCGGGGAACTAAGATCCCGCAAGCTGCGTGGCCAAACAACCAAGAATAAGAATATTAAAATATAATTGAAATAGTTATTACAATATTAAAAATGTATAGTATAATAACATATATGCTTCTTTATTAATATACTAAATAGTGAAATTCTGTATGGGTGTAATAGCTACTGTAAATAACTGCATTTCAAGGTGATGATGAAGGTAACTGCTACTTTACAACGTCTGCAGCAATTATAATCTGACATGAAACGATCTGAGCTTTCTATTGGTGACAAATGTCTAATACTACTGTGTTTTACCATTCATCATTGATGAAAATACTGAATATTACCCATAGGTTAGTAAAATTAAAGATTTCAGTTTTTTTCTAGTCTCCGTTCAGACTCCCTGAATTCAGGGACCCCAGGAGTAGACACTCTGTAGTAGGTGCTAAATAATAATTTGTTGGGAAACAAATAGATGAGAGGATAAAGGTTTTGGAGCAGATGAGGCATGATGTCTACATGTAATACACATCAGAAAAGATTTATATTGCTTTGGAGAGCCAGACTCTGTGCTAGGTACTGGGTATAATGAGATGGAAAAGACACAGCCCATGACGAGTTTCCAGTCCAGTTGGACAGAACAATTGTACACAAGCAGAGAATTTCAGTACAGCATGGCACATCCTATGTCCTGTACCAAGGTACTGAGTCCACACAGGGACTGCAGAGACAGCAATCCATGGAGCTGAATGCTGGAGAATAAATTACACTTGTCCAGACAAAGGAGGGGTTGGAAGTGTGTTGTAGACCCAGGGAACAGCATGGGTGGAGCTCAGAGTTTTAAGGGGGTGAGGAGAGCAAAATGCAAGGGGAAGGTTCCTTCCTTCCTTCCACAAATATTTACTGAGCACCTGGTAAGTGCCAGGCCCTGTTCCAGGGACTGGGAATTCTGTGCTGAAGGAGATAAATTCTCCATTTCCAATGAGGTTGCATCTCAGTAGAGTCAGAAAACAAACAAGTATATACTGTAGTGTCCAACAGTGATAAGTTCTGAGAAAAACAACAGGAGGTAAAGCTGAGGTACCCATAAGCGCTGTGGTGTGGGGAAAACTCTGTAGGCCACGCTCAGAAACCTTGGGAGGTGATGGGGGACAGTGGTGATGCAGAGAGATGTTGTTATGACTGAACTGTCTCCCCCAAATCCCTGTGTTGAAGCCCTTACCTTCAGTTGACTGTATTTAAAGATGGGCCCTTTAGAAAGGTAATTACGATTAAATGAGGCCATAAGGGTGGGACCCTAGTCCAACAGGACTGGTGTCCCCATAAGAAGAGGAAGGGGGGCTTCCCTGGTGGCCCAGTGGTTGAGAGTCCGCCTGCCGAGGCAGGTGACATGGGTTTGTGCCCCGGTCCGGGAAGATCCCACATGCCCGCGGCTGGGCCCGTGAGCCATGGCCGCTGAGCCTGCGCGTCCGGAGCCTGTGCTCCGCAATGGGAGAGGCCACAACAGTGAGAGGCCCGCGTACCGCAAAAAAATAAAAATAAAAAAAAAAGAAGAGGAAGGGACACCAAGGATAAGCTCAGAGGACACCGAGAGAAGGTGCCGTCTGCAGCGCAGGAGAGACCAAACCTGCCGATGCCGTGACCTTGGACTTCAGCCTCCAGACAGTGAGTGAATTCACGTCTGTCGTTTAAGCCCAGGTCTGTGGGGCTTGTCCGGGCAGCCCCGCCTGACTGGTGCTCACGTGCATTGTTAGAAAGACACCCCCCCGCCCACCTCCTTCCCCGTTGGCCGCAGGTAGAGGAAGATGAAGGAGCTAGAGGGACCACAATGCACAGTTGGGGAGTCAAGGAAGAGTCCAGACGGGGGAAGAAGCAGGTTCAGCCAGGACCGCAGATGGGGACGTGGAGATGAGGGGACTGTGGAGGAAGTCCGTTGGCGGGGCTGGGAAATGGGGCAGATGCAGGGGAAGGAGTTGGGAGGGCAGCAAGGTTTCAGAGGAGGTGAGCATGTGTGTGCAGTAAGAACCTGGCCCCCCTGGGTCACTGAGCCACTGAGACCTCACAGCGCTAGATCACTTCCACCTCCACATTTCCACGCAGACTAGGAAATGGGGGAAGGGAGGTCATTGTCCGGAGACTTCCTCTCTGGTCTCCGGGGCTCTTGGGGACTCTATTGTTCCCACACAAAGGGGCAGTGATAAGTCAGTTGTTTGCCGTTTCTGGTGCCAGTGGGAGAGGCTCCCTCTTCTCCCTGCGTCCTGCTGCCTAGGGTACCAGATGATGCGAGGTCTCTGAGCTCCCCAGTGGTAGCAGAGGAGGGGCTTGTACCTGAATCACAGACGAGGCATTGATGGGCTGTGGGGCGGGCGGGGGGAGGCCGAGGACAGAGCCGGACAGCACTGGGCTGGCACAGGCTGCTCCTGGGTCTGTGGGCAGCATATCTGCTTCTCTGTGCTTCTGTCCCATCGTCCTTCAGTCCTTTCTCCCTCCCTCCCTCCTCCCTCTCTCCTCCTCTCCTGCCGTCTTCTCCCACTTCCCTTCCACTCCTGTTACTTGCACCCTTCCAGCCTGTGCAGAGGTGTCTACTGCTCCCCTCCCCCAGGCCTTACCCCCAAGAGCCCCGAGCCCTCACACTAGCTCCTCTCTGGCTGGTGCCCCCAGCCTAGCACCCTGCACCCCTTGTCTTCAGATTAGTCCCCATCTTGTCTTCTTTTCCTCTCTCCCCTCATCAAAATGTACCTGTCCTGTGTCCCAAGGCCCTCAGAACGCTGCTGAGTGGATGGATGGCTTGGTGCTTGGCCCAAGGACTTGTTTACCGAACCAGTTATCTGGTTGATCTGAGCTCACGTGGGCTGATGCGGCCACTGGGGACAGTGACTTAATGTCTTCTCCCTCTCATGTCACGTTGGCATCGTCAAGGCTCTTCCTTGCCATGATCCTGCAGCTGCAGGAAGATGCCCCGTGGCTTTGTGTGCCCCACTTCTCTCCTGGCTGAGCGGCCTGGCTTTCCTAGGGACCCAGCAGGTGTTCTGCCTCTTTGAGCCCAGGACAGGGATGGACATTATACTCTGGCCCAGACCCCACGTCCTGGGCTGCTGCTCTTCTGCGTACTTCGTACGTGCCTGCTTCTTACCTACCAGCACCTTTCTGCTTTCCTGGGTTAATCAATAGTCTGATAAACTAGTTCACACCAAGGCCACGGCTCCTAGTTTCATGAGCCTCTGCATTTTAAGTGATATAACCTGAGGGACACTGCTGGTCTCAAAAGAGTGGCATTTCAGCGAGGTGGGCAGGTGGATTGGGTGACTCCACATAAACACCCCGTGCTCCTCCCAGCAGAGCCCTGCCTTCTTTAATTAGCATGGAGTGGTTCCTCCTGCGTGTTTGCCAGTGAAGGTGTGGGTGGGAGAGTGCAGAGGGATGAAGCCACGTGTTCATACCTATCAACTGCTCAGCCCTGGGATCAGAAGGTATGTTCCACGGGGGAAGATCTTTCTGTCCATCTTGTTCTGTTTCTGCAGCACCTACAAGAGTGCGTGGCCCGGAACTGGCACCCCAGATGCTTTCTGAACGAATGTACTTTTCAATGGCATTCAATACGTTCGCAATGTCGTGCTATATAAGTTCCAAAATATTTTTGTCATCCCAAAAGAAGACTCCACGCCCATGAGCAGCCTGTCGCTACTCCCCCTCCCTTGGCCCCAGACGACTGGTAATCTGCTTTCCACCTCTGTGGATTTACCTGTTCTGGGTGTGTTGTATTAATAGGGTCATTTAATTTGTGGTCTTTGCCGTCTGGCTTCTTTCACTTCGTATAACGTTTCCAAGGCTCACTGGTGTAGCAGGTGTCAGTACTTCATTCCTTTCTATGACTGAATAACGTTCCTTTGTAGGGGTCACCACATTCTGATTATCCTATCTAGCGGCATTTTAAAGAGGTTGCGTGAAGAAGTTTCACTTTCCTGGGACCTCACATTCCATGCAGATGCCTTCGGACCAGGTGCCCTGAGAGATGGCTCTTCGCCTTGGCCTGGTTAAAGCTCACTTCCGTCTGAAGGAGCCCGCCGAATGGTCGCTTCCCTCAGGGACACTGAGAAGTCCCCGAGGAGGCAAAGTGAGGGTCAGGAGTGGGGGGAGATCCCACTTTACCACGTGCCACCCAGTGAACCCAAAGGAAACTGGACCTGAGAGGCCCTCGTGGGGACGACACCAGCGATGGAGCCAGGAGGCAGCTCTCCTCCCAGCCCGGCTACACATTTCACCGGCAACTTGGGGGAGACCTTTCCTCTCTGGGCTTTGCTCCCCTCCCTGTGCAGAGGAAGAGAGGCCTGGGCCCCGAGCCCCTCCTACCTTTCAGGTTTGAGGTTCTAATCTGTTCGTTCCCCTGTTCCACGGTTAGTGTCCAGCTTTGGGCCCGGGTTGTTTTTCCCTCCTCCTGCCATGTGGAACTCTTCAATGTTCACTAGAACCTTCCTCAGGTTCTATTCACTGGACCACCTTGGGGTCATGGGTTCATGAACAAGAGTTCCTGGGGCAATTCCACGAGTTCATTGCATGAAGTTTCTGGCTCATGGTAAGTGTTCACTGACTGTAGCTGTGAATACTGTAATAATAATAGCGATAATTATTAATATTATAATTTAGTGCATTGGAAAAGGCAGTACAAAAATGTGACCGGCTTGTCTCGTCTGCTGGGTAAATTTCCCAGTTTCCCTGCATTGGTTTGAAATGGGAACCGAGCCCCTGTCTCGTACGGAGTTAAGCATCACCACCTGTGGCTGCTCGGACGTGAACCACGGCGTTCGTAACCTCCTGGTCGGCCCCGGAAACGAAGAGGAGCTGGCTCTGCGTGCCAGTTTGGGGTCCATAGTTAACAAGATTCAAACCAGAGACAGCTTCCTCTGCAGAGTACCCACCCCACATCCTACTCCCAAGTGGCTTTGAGGATGACGCCAACTGCTCACACGATAGCATACCAGGAGCTGATTGCAATCTTGGATGGTTCAGCTGAAACCCAACAAGCACCGTAACCTGGTGTTATTTTGAACTTTAAGGCATTTACAAACCAACCTTGTCAAGATGTAGAGGTCGATTCGGCAAATCTGGGGTGGAGCCTGGGACCCTGCATTTCTAGCAAGCTCCCAGGTAAAGGGGGGCTGCTGGTCCTCTGACCACTCCTGGGGTGCAAGGCCCTACATGTTTAATCCCTTGCTTAGTCTGTGTGTGTGCTGGCTAGGCCTTCATGGGAGCTTCTAGAAAATTCCTAACAGGGTTTCTCCACCGTTCTTTTGGTACGAAAGCCTCATTCCTTGATGACATTTGGAGAGGGAGTCCTGGCAGTAGAGACCAGCCTGGCTGACAAGAGAAGGGGCTGCGGCCTTGCTGTGCTAATGGCCGGTGACCCGGCGCAGAAGGTGCCCTTGTGGTCTGTTCAATCTGCTGCTCTGAGCCTGAGGCCAACTCTCTTGCCCATGGGCACAGCCAGGCTGCTGGGGGCACTCAGCCCATCGGTGAGGGGTCAAGCGCTGAGCTCCAGGGGATGTACTGGGACCGTGGGAGTCTGGGCCTCTCTTACCCGCCTTGGTCTCTGCTCTCACTCATATGGCAACTGTTTGTGTGACTTTGGGTGTCGTATTACTGCCACATGGGCTGCACCGTGCTGCAGGGGGCAGGCACAGGGTCCAGCTCCCCTCCTCGGGCCACCCAGACCAGAGCCCACGCCACCTGGTCCCCCAGCTGGCGCTCTAGTGTCTACTGGAGGGTGGACACGTTGCAGAGACTATGGGTGCACTGAGGCATCTGGAATATTCTAAAAACAGAAGAGAATACGCACCCCAATCCTGAGAGAAGGTGAGACAAGAGCGCCGCACATCCCCTGGCCCAGCAGTGCTGGCACCCGTTCCCTGTCACCCCACCCTTGGTACCATTGGCAGCCACCAGGCCTTTGACCTCAGTGTCTACTCGTAATTTCTGGGACAACAGTTTCCTCTAGGATATGGGCTGGAGAACCAGAAATCATATATTTTGTTCTTTCCCTTTCTTTCAAAGGGAGTAAGAATGTTCTTGGCAAAGGAGTCAAACGTGTGTCCCCATTTGGGTTTCATAAATTTCAGACACATCTCGTAGGGCGAGGTGTGACTGGGCTGCACTGGAAATTTTAAAGTGTGAGTCGGGGGCGAGTGGTCTGTGGTGAAAAGAACCGCTTGGAAGCATCTTTCAAAGGTCCTATTCTTCAGACTCAGGACAGACGCGCCAGGGCCAGGGGCTGCCGGGCAGTCGGGAGTGTGTTTGGATGCAGGGAGATGGCCGAGCAGAGGCGCTGCGGGGAGATGCTGACCCTGAAGGTGCCTCCTTGGTCGGTGGGAAATAGAAAAGGAGGCACCAGAGTGAAGGCCGATGGGGGGCGAAATGAGGGGTTTCTTCTCAGAGCAAGAGAGGAAGGTTGGGAAAGGCTGAGGATCGGGAGAAATCACCCCTGAGAAGGAACTAGCTGTCACCAAGAATCTTCCCGGGAGTGAGTGCTTTATAGGCATGTCGACTCACTTAATCCTCAGAGGATCTCGTCAGGTAGATGTTTTTATGCCCGTTTGACAGTTGCAAAAATGGAGGCTCCTTTAACGGATGCAGCCATTTAAAGCCTCGGTGTAGCCACCGGAAGACAGAGCCTCAAGACTGTGTCTGTAAGCAGTCTGCGGTGTACCAAGGCCTCCAGCTGACTCTGGGGCACGTTTAGTTAGAGCCACGTGTCAGGGGTTGTGTGGCGGTGACCGTTCTCTAGAAAGGACCATTTTGACTTTAAAAACTGAGACGTCGCAGCTATGAAAGCTCAATAGAGAAAAATAGCATGAGATGACCTTCTAGAAGCATTCTGTGGATTCTGCAGTCACCTAATTTCTGAGCGTGGAGTAAGGACCAGAAGAGTTTTACAATTACTTGGAATTGGCATGTGGAGACGGTGCTTATTATCTTCTTGTGGACAGTGGATGGTGAGTTAAAGTCCCTCTGCTTTCAAGCAGAATCAGGACAAGCTGATAGTTGCTGTGTATTTGCTAATGTTCCCATAAAGACCTTTGTCTTTAAAAGATTTTATTGACTCAGGGCTTTTATTTTATTGCCTTATCTTAGTCTGTTGCTGTGCAGGACCTGAGCTAATACATAAATATTGAATCAATGGTGGATGTTTATTGAGTGCTGACTATGTGCCAGATATTTTTGAATGTACTTTACGTGTATTGCCTCCTGAATCCTCACAGCAAGCCTGTGAGGCAGGCGCTGTCATTATTGTTATTTTATAAATGGGGACATTGAGGCCCAGAGAGGTTCAGTAACTTTCCCTTGCTCACACAGCCAGGGAGTGTTGGAGCCAAGATATGAGCCCAGACAGGTACGTTTGTTTATTTGTTTTTTTAAAGTTTTTATTTCAGAAAATTTCAAACACATACAAAAGTAGAGAGGATTACACAACGAATATCTCTGTGTTCCTCATCCACTTCAACAGTGGTCAACATTCTGCCACCTGGTTTTATCTTTCTTCCCCACATTTGTTGTTGTTTTCTGGAATATTTCATTCCTGGGTATTATACCATTCCACTTGTAAATACTTTAGTGACTTTATGTAATTGATAAGGACTTCTTTTCCTTTTTATATGACTGTAGTACTATAACCCCCCCCAAAATATTCCTTTATATCATCCAATACTTGATCCAAGTTCAGTTTTCCCTGATTGCCTCCAGAATGCCCTTTGGCAGTTAGTATGTTTGAATCAGGGTGCGACCACCAAACATTGCATCTGGTTGATGTTTTTTGTCTTGTAACCTATAACTGTGGCCCACTTTTCCCCCCATGTCATTTACTGGTAAAATATTCTGGATTTTGCTGTTTATATCTTGGTGGTATCATTTAACATGTTCCTCTGTCCCTTATATTTCCTTTAAACTGGGAGTGAGAAGTGGGATTCCATTCAGGTTTAATTTTCTGGAAAGAATCCTTCATGGGTACCACTCCTCCTCTCTGTTACACGGGCTGTCTGGTGATTCAGTTTTTAATGATGTGGAGATTGTTCTGTGGGTTCAGGTGGTGTCAGCCTGGTCACTTCATGACACAGCTCCCGTCCCTCTTTCATCTGTCTTAGCGGCCTTCGGCGAATGCCGTTAAGGTCCCTCTTTCATCTGTCTTAGCGGCCTTCGGCGAATGCCGTTAAGGTCTGTTGTATCATAGGGGATAGCAACACATTGACTTCTAGTCCTGTCTTTCTGATCTGTATTCCTTAGCTGAGCTGCTTCTCTGAAGAGTTTTCCCGCGTGAACTACCCGCTAACCCAGGCAGTTTGACTTAAGAGTTTGTACTCCGTCTGTGCTTCTCAAACTTCCATGTTTGCACAGGTCGCCTGAGGGTCTTGTTAACATGCAGATTCTGACTCAGTAGGTCTGGGGTGGGGCCTGGGATTCTGCATTTGTAATAAGCTCCCAGGTGATACAGATGCTCCTGGGTCTGCAGACCACACTTTGAGTAGCAAGGCTGATGGATCACCCGTTTTGCCTCTGACTGGTTCTTTCCTCTACAGAATTATTGGCTTATCTTCACATGGGCAAGCTACTCCGATGCTAAAGGGTGGTTTTGCGTCTTCCCTTATAAAGGCAAGGTGAGTGGGTTGTAAACTTCTCTCCCCCTTCAGAGTCGCTTCCTGCTTTAACCTAAGCTGCGGAGGGTGTTATTCAGATGATCAAATTTTATTAAAGCTTAGAATTTTCTGAGAAAAGTTGACCCATCACATAATATACTAAGAGTGCAGTTTTATTGGTGTGCGTGTGTGTACGTGTGTGTGTGTGTGTGTGTGTGTGTGATTTCATTAAAAGTCACCTGTGTTTTAAGGGAAAATGGCCTGGTGGTGTTGCACCAGGAGAATCATCATTTTCTGATACTAAGTTTATAAACAGCCGAGGATTCTGCCTGCCCTGCCATCCAGGTGCCCTTCTTTTTTTTTTTTTTTTGTGGTACGCGGGCCTCTCACTGTCGTGGCCTCTCCCGTTGCGGAGCACAGGCTCCGGCCGTGCAGGCTCAGCGGCCATGGCTCACGGGCCCAGCCGCTCCGCGGCATGTGGGATCTTCCCGGACTGGGGCACGAACCCGTGTCCCCTGCATCGGCAGGCGGACTCTCAACCACTGCGCCACCAGGGGAGCCCAAGGTGCCCTTCTTTTGTGAGCAGAAACCTGGTGTTGCTTTGGAGAACTATCTTCCCAGGTAGTCTTCCCTTGCTTAGTCAAGTGGTGGACCAAGCAGACTGTCTCTCCGTGACCTTAAGTCTCGAGTAGAGTGACACTGGGACTGGCTAGTGCTGATTTATTTGAACAGCAACGCCGAGAAGGGCCCATCTTCTGTGTCCTCCCTCTCAGGTGCCTGGAGCTGCCTTGGTCCTCTTTTCTGGGTCTGGGTACTCAGTCTTTCTTTGAATGTGTGGGCTACCCCATAATTCTCTGTGAATTCTTTTTCTGCTTAAGTTACCAGAGTGGTTCTCTGTTGCTCACAACCAAGAAACCTGAACTGGTAGAGCCTCCGTCCTAGAATCTCAGAACGCTGACACTTACCCGCTTGTGCTTCGGCGGGAAAGCTGACTGGGTGGTGCTTTGGTCATTTGTCTTAGTAAGATCAGAGCACTGATCGTTCCTCAATAGCAGTGACTCATCAAAGGACCTGAAAGCAAGAGTGAAGATGATGGGAAAACCCCTTGGAATGAGGTTTCTTCCTCTTTCAATGAATTTGGTTTTACGGGAAGTACACTTTTTCCCACTGGTCAGAGGGGCATTGGCTTTATAGGCTAATCTCACCTTTCTGAGACAGAGGAAAAGGAACGAGAAACTACCAGTATCAAGGATTGGGTCCTGTCATAGGATCCTCACTCCTCTACCACCCTCCCATTAACCCCTGGAGTTGCAGATACATCTAAGGAACATTCCCCAGATTTTGATCTCAGTGACGTCCCTAATCATCGAAAAGGTTGTGTTCAATATACAATATTTTGCTTAGGAAGGCAGGGAGGGACTTCTAGCTGAAGAAGGTAGAAGGATATACATCTTTCCTAATTCCTAATGAAATAAATTAGTAAACACAGAAAAATTTAAAAAGCGAAATAACAGCAAATAAAGATAAGTAGTAAGCAAACAAGGAATTACCTTTGTGTCTAGAAAAGTCATGACTGTGTAAAGAACTGGAACATTCTAATGTAGTGCAGCTCCTGAGTCCCAAACTCTCTCTCCAAGAAAAGAAAGAGGTTGGATAAAATTCAGCATTTTTACTAATACTCTTCGATTTAGAGAGAAACAGCATCTCTAGCAGAGAAGACAAGAGTAGGTAATGCTGTGAAAGGATCCCTTGAGTTTGGAAGGCCCTAAATGTCACCTTCAAACCTTGGGGGAGATTAGGAGTTGCCGAGGATTGCAACTGTGCAGGAAGCCAAGAACCACAGAAGTGTCATACAGCCTTGGCTGGATGGAGTGGACCTTGATTTATGATGTGTAGTGGCATCCCAGAAGAGGGAGCAGAGCCCTGACTTCCAAGAGAAAGCTACTGGCCATGCTCCCTACCCATGACTGGCCCCTTCTCCATCTCTGTATCCCCAGACTATAGGAGAGTGGAGAGTTTAGTAAAATCTGTCACTACACTGTAGCCTACAGGACAGTGAGACCCAGGTAATGTGAAAAGGGTGTAAAGGAAAATTCCCCTGGTATTCAGAGTAAACAGATTCACACAGAGCCGCACTCATTAAAGTTGAATGGTGCAACCATCATGCAAACTCATGATAGCAAACAACAACAACAAATGAAAGAAAGGGAACATAGCAGGAAAAAAGAAATAGATGAAGGGCCTGTCCTGGATGAAAACATATTCCAGGAACTACCTATGAACATTTTGGATAATAGAACTTAATAAGACTATTAATTCAGTAAGACAAAACCTCAAAAGTGCGATGATGTGAAAGAATGAGGTTTTAAAAGATTTCAGAGCAAAGGAAACACACTACGTTTAAAAAACAATTTTGATAACTTAATACATTAGAAGTAAGGAATAATAAAGTCACCACTGAAAAATCAAATAACTGACAAGGAAGAATTACTGAAATTATTCATGATAAATAAACAGGAAAAAGGCAAAGAGTAAAATAGGTTAGAGGAGATATAGCAATAAAGGACAAAGATGATCCAATAAAATAATTGATGTCTCTGAATTAGAGACTCAACAGATGAAATAGGGAACACACCACTCAGAGAGAGAAATCATCAGAAATAAAATACAAACCTGTAGATCAAAAGGGCACAGAAGAAAAATATGTTAAGTACTGACATTAGGCTGTATCCTGGTTAATATATTGAACTTGGAGGATAAACAAAGACTTCTCAGACATTCAGGCAGAAGAAGCCTACAAGGGGAAAAAAGTCAGGTGTCCCAGACTCATTAAGAGAAGACAGTGGGGCTTCCCTGGTGGCGCAGTGGTTGGGAGTCCGCCTGCCGATTCAGGGGACGCGGGTTCGTGCACCGGTCCGGGAAGATCCCACGTGCTGCAGAGCGGCTGGGCCCATGAGCCATGGCCGCTGAGCCTGCGCGTCCGGAGCCTGTGCTCCGCAACGGGAGAGGCCACAACAGTGAGAGGCCCGCGTACTGAAAAAAAAAAAAGAGAAGACAACGGAGCAATGTCTAGCGTGTTCTGAAGGAAAGAAAGCAAAATCCAAAAATATTAAACCAACACAAGCCAAAGAGCAGCAGCCAGGCACTGGAGTCTTTGCTGCAAATATTTTTTTCCCAGTCTTGTTTATATATGTCTTTGTATGTGTGTATATGTTTTTATATGTGTGTATATGTTTTTATATGTGTGCATATGTTTTTATATGTGTGTATATGTCTTTATCATCAAAATAATCTCTTTTCTTTATAAAAATACATGATTATTGCAGAAAAGTCAGATAATATAAACGGAGAAAAAGAAAAAAATCAGACAATTCCACCTATTCAAAAACAACCTCCATTAACACCTTGGAGTGCACTTTTCCAGATGATTTTCTATATAGATACAAGTTGGGATTTTTTTTTTCTACACAAATGTCACAAAACCACACTGTTTTGCAATCTACTTTTCTTTACTGGATTTACTGTGAACGTTTTTTCATGTCACTAAATGTTTTCCTAGTTTAATGATTATGTGCTATTGTATGGTTTGGCTCTTTATTTTTAGTTAATTCACTCTTGGCCCTTTAGATGGTTTCCTGTCTTTCACTATTATAAGCCATGATGCAGTGCATGTGCTTTATAAATAACTTTTTGTGCACACCCAAACGTCTTTCCATGTAAAGTTGCTGGGACAAAAGCAAAAGATATTTTTAAAAGATGTTTGACATACATCAGAGGCTGCCATCTAGGACGCTTGACCAAATTTCAGTCCCACCAGAAGTATATGGCTGCTTTTTTCCCTACAACTTGCTAAAAAGGCATCCCATTGTTTCCTTAAACCTTCTGATAGGTGAAAAATTGTGTCTGAAAGTTGCTTTAATATTTTCACATTCTTTGATTACTAGGGAAGTTGATTTTCTTTTCTTTTTTTTTTTAAAACGATGTATGAGTCATTTCTATTTCTTCTATAAGAATTTCACCTTCATGTTTTTTGCCATTAAAAAAAATTGGGCATCTGTTTCTTCTTGTGTCTTAAAGATTGTACCCTCTATTATATATTTTATAAAACGATTTCCTGATTTGACATTTAATTCTGATTATGATCTCTATACAGAAGTTTTATTTTTTTCTGCCACCAAATTTGTCAAAATTCTCCTTAAAAACATCAGGGAGGGCTTCCCTGGTGGCGCAGCGGTTGAGAGTCCGCCTGCCGATGCAGGGGACACGGATTCGTGCCCTGGTCTGGGAAGATCCCACATTCCGCGGAGTGGCTGGGCCCGTGAGCCATGGCCGCTGAGCCTGCGCGTCTGGAGCCTGTGCTCCGCAACGGGAGAGGCCACAACAGTGAGAGGCCCGCGTACCGCAAAACAAAAAAACATCGGGGAAGTATACAGTATAATATACAAACGTTTCTGTTTAATCACAATGGAAATGGAGAAGCTCAAGCACTTGACCTTGCAGATTTGACCCTCCAGCCCTGCTCCTTCTGCTGAGGTTTCAGATCTTCTGGTTCCACTGCAGTTTGCTTTCATCTCTCCCAGTGCCAGGTTGTTGATGACCTGCTATGATCCATTTCTCTTTTCTGGGGCACCTGCGGCTCACCAGGCCCTGTGGATGGAGAGATCAGAGATGAGGCCTGTGCTTTGGGTACCAGGGCTGTACGCCAGGCTGGTGGAGCTTCCAGCAGCGCCAACACGAGTCCTGCAGAGGCAGCCGTTTCATATGGGGCGCCTGTTGACATCCCCGCACATGGGAGGTGTAGGCCTGGGTCCCTGGGGGTTGTGGTTCTGGATCTGGACTCCATCCCTGGGACACCCGACGGGCGGGCAAGGTGACACTCAGAGAACTTGGGGGATCAGCTGAGAGCCCTGGGCCAAGAGAATGAGCTGGGGCCCTGCGCGGACAGCAAGGTGTGAAGAAGCCTGGTCATGAGGAACAAAGCGACATCCTCGGTCCAGAAGCCAGGGGTGGTCAGAGTACAGTGACCGCCAGAAAAGGGCTCTGAAGACAGCTGCAGGCTTCAAACTGTCTTGACTTCCTCCTCCTCGGGCTTGAGGCCATGTCGCCTTCTCTGAGCCCCCGAAGCACTTGACCTGCCGCTCTCCAGTACACTTGGCATTGTGTTAGGGTTATCGATGTGCAGGCATTATCTCCCCTTGTGGATTGCAGCCCCTCTGCAGGGTAATCTCATCTTTGGATCCCATTGAGGGGCCATCGCATTGGTTGGATTGCATAAGCGTTCCTGCAGAGTGAATGCCTTCCAGGATTGTGCGACGACGTTCATTTTATAGCTACCAAATTAGCAGCCACTGCTGCTGCTTCTTCTCTTCATTATGGTAACGACGGCTTCATTGATCATGTAGTTCACCCAGTTTGGGAGTTGCAATGAACAAGAATTACTGAAGAAATAGTTTTCCCAGCCAGTCATTTTTGTCCCAAAGATGAAGTTTGTTGTAAATAAGGATTCTTGGTTGGTTACAAATTACAAAAAACTGATCCAAGATTATATTTATCTGTAGGCTTTCCCGAGGCTCAAGCTCCAGGCAGGAGCTTACAATAGTACTTCCTTATCAGTTTCCATAGAACCAGCCGGGCCATCGATCAAAAGTGATGCAATAGTTAAATGAAAATGGAAAGCTCGTGTTCTGCTTGAGCGGAGGCCTGGGGGACACTTTGCTCCAGGGATCCACTTTATGATGTCACAGAGGGAAGGCTACTCCGAACCCACGGAGGCCAAGCCAAGACCCCGGGGACAAGCACCCTCCCGTTAGAGATTTGCTGTCTCGACACCTGGGGCGGGCAGTTGTGAAAAGGAATGAGTGAGACCACTTGGAAGACACAGCAAAAGACGGTCACGCTTCTGCCCCTGCCCTGGGGTCTCTGTTTCCAGCTTTCGAAAGGCAGCTGTTGAAAATAACCCTGAACTACTTATTTTCCTGCACGTAAGCTCTGCCTGCCCTTCTCGCTGGCACTGACCTAGAAGTACAGGCCGTCGACTACATTCGCAGCCCAACTCAAGCAAACAGCGTGCTCTGGTCACTGCGCAGGCGTGGGCGAGGCCGACCTCCACCCTCCAACAGGGTCCCGCCAACGGGCTGCCTGAAGGAAAGCCCACGTGTGCGAGTTCTGGCTGACTGGGGGGAAGACAGCCAGGAGAAGGCTGGCTTTGCTGAGAACCTGGTGTTGTAAACGCCAGATCTCCTGGGCCACTAGAAAGGAACAGAGGAACGTTTGTTCTTCTCTAAAATGTGTCTCTTAAGCATGTGGCAAGTCACCGTATATAAAAGTAATGCATGTTCCAGTGAAAGGAGGGTTTGAGTGAATAAAGCTGACTATTCACTGTCTGGCCCAGTGTGTTTGACTTGAATGACAGTCAGAAGGATGAGTGCGTACTTGACATTTCTTCTCAAACAGAGTGTCTAATGCGTTGCCAATCCGCCTCCAGGATGGGCGGCTGGGAGAGACCTCCTCTGTGTGTTCCCCAGCAACGATGTAACTGCTACTGAATCACTCAGCATGGAACCACTTTGGGGGAAAAAACTCAGGGATCCGAACTTTACTTCTTTGTTCCAGTTACCAAACTGGGGGTGTGGGTTCCCAGCTTCCGATTTGAATCTGGTCACTTTGTAGCTGTGTGACCACAGGCAGGTCGCTCGGACTCTCTGTGCCTTAGTTTAGGGATTGGTAAAGAGCAGACGGTCAGACTTGTATTTGTGAAAACCTTCTTTAGATCAGGGGTTGGCAGACTATGGCCCATGGGTCACATCTAGCTTTTGTATAGCTGGTGAGGTAGGAAAGGGTTTACATTTTTCAATCATTGAAAAAGTCCAAAGAAGAATATTATGTGACATGCGAAAGTTGTATGAAATTCACATTACGCTCAGTGAAATAAGCCAGACGCAAAGGGATACGTGTTGTATGATTCCACTTACGTGGGTACCTGGAGTAGTCAAACTCATGGGCACAGACAGTGGCAGCGTCGTTGTCAGGGGCTGGGGGAGGGGGAGGGGCAAGTTATTGTTTAGTTTTCATGGTGTCTCAGTTTGGGACGATGAACAAGTTCTGGAGCTGGATGGTGGTGATGGTTGTACACAATGGGAATGTACTTAATGCCCCTGAACTGTGCACTTAAAAATGGAGAAAATGGTCAATTTATGTCATGTCTATTCTACCACAATCAAAGTTATGTGAAATTCAAATTTCAGTGTCCAGAAATCCAAGTTTTATCGGAACACAGCCGCGCCCATTCACTTCAGGATCATTTATGGCTCCTTTTGCGACAACTGCAGGGTTGAAAAGTGGCAGCAGAGATCATATGGCCCACGAAGCCTAAAGTATTTCTATCTGGTCTTTTGCAGAAAACGTTTGCTGAGCCCTGGTTTAGAGACATAAAACCTGCTGCTTTTTTCGAGGGGAGCACAACTCTATATCAGAACATTAATTCACAGCCTGTATCCCCCCATATTCAGGCATCTCCGAATTCAAAGTGTCGTTTTTGGAGCAGAATGCTGAGACAGAAAGAGATGGTGACAGTGGGGGTCTAGCTCCGCCACAGATGGTCTGAGTGACTTTGGACAAGTCCTTTCCTTCTCAGGGCCACAGTCTACTTAGAGTTGTGAGGGTGTGTGTGGCCCTGTGTTTGTCCCTAGTCAGAGCCACTTAGGAGCCGTGGGACGTTGGACTAGTTACTGCACCAGTCTCTGCCACAGTTTCCCCATCTGTAATTGGGGGTAAGGATCTAAAGAGCAGTTGCGTGTTGTTAGGGGTAATGAATGAGTTCTGAAGTTAGGTGATGCTTGTCACCGTTGTGAATAAACAACACCAATGAGCTGTCCGCTTCAAAAGGTCTAATATGATGAATTTCACGTCGTGTCCATTTTACAATTAAAAAAACAGCGGACGTGCCTACGGCGCTTAGACCTGTACCTGGTATGCAGCAAGCACTCAATAAATGCAAGCCGTCTATGTAGCAAGTGTTGAAACAGGATGATGGCGAAAAATTACGGTAACACTTGTGATATGAATGAGCGTGTTCACTTTGGGTCCCAAATTTATCACACACGATGAATCCCTGGAAGCAGAATCTCTCTGCCCGTGAATCCTCACAGACAGCAGGGGAAATCGGGTAGGTGTCGGGGCTTTCCTCCCCGCTGAAGGAAGCCAACCATCGAAGGCATGTGCTTGAATTCTTTCTATCGTATGACACCCAGGTGGCCCAAATACGGCTTCCACCTCCCATAGCCCCACTCAGCGCATCCTCAGTAAGACTCAGAAAACAGCCGGGCCGAAATGACCCTGCATAACGAGCTTAGACTGCGGAGCTAAGGCGAAGTGCTTGCTTGGTTTCTTCCAGTTCTGTGAGCAAATAGTTTCCTTTAGAGATGGTTAAGAACATTCCTGCTGCTGTGTAATTAATTGTCTTAAAACCAGCTCTTGAAACGCAGGGACTTACTATTTTTAGTAAGCTTTTCCAGTCTCTTCATTTTGTTTCCAAAATAATTGAGTTGCAGAGAAGTTAATAAGGCGTGATTGGTTCATTGCTTGAAGAGGCTTTTGCATCGTCTTATGGAAACAGGCAGGGCCCCAAACCGGCATTTCTAACAGAGTCAGAACAGCAGGGAGGACGGTGGAGTTACATAAAGACTTCTCTTCAAGGTCAACTTTATCTCTGGTTTTTAAAACCACCATAAAGAAATGTTTGTGGAGAAAGGCAGTTGAAGCCCAGCCCTTGATGTTTCGTTACGCGGAGAGCCCTGGTGCTTGGAAACTGACCGAAATGCAAGGTCGTGCTGAGATGCGGGCTGGGCGATTGCAGCAGGCTTGCTAGAAGTCATGACGCGCGCTGCAGACCGGCAGCTCAAATTTCAGCCTCAGAGGTTTGCCACAGTCTGTGACCATGCGTTGAAACAGTCAGGTCGTAACTTAATTCTGTAAATCAGCGTTCCGCAGAAGGAGAGGTTTTCAGCTGCGGGGCTCTGCCCGTCCTTTTCTCGGCAGCCTCGCTTGGAAGTGGTGTGTGCCTCTCACCCTCATCAGATGCTTAAAGACGGAATTGAGAGCTGGGAAACTTTAGCCTGTTTAAAAGAAACTCACTCCATATGTGGACCCCTGACAAGACCCAGGGCGCGCTGGAGAGTACAAAATGTGATGATCACATTTGGTGTGGGACGTGGGAGCGGGGAGTGGAGGGGAACTGGATAATTTTTTTAGCAAGTAAAGGCCTGTGTTGGGCCTGGATCTGAAAGAGATTCTATAAACACAGTTTTACAAGCAGCGTGCTAAACGGACTCATCTGATTCTGTTCTAGATGATACTTGTGTCTTCTGTAACCGTGGTGTGTTGACTGCCCATAGTTACCAGGGAAGGGCAGAGGAACTGAGAGAGCTGGTAGAAATTTGGGAGGACTGAGTTGATAAAAAGCATGTGACGTGAGCAATCAGGCAGGGTTTGGTGCCACATACGCAGTGGTGAGCTGTAAACGTTAAACCACTGGTTCTCCGAGAAAAGAAAAAGAAAAAAGAAGAAGCAGCCCTGATTTATAGCATCTGCTGATTTCTGTGGTGCAAATACTCCCACCATGGCCAAGTTCAAGCCATCCACGTGAACTCCCTGTACACGGCCTTGGCAACAGTAGCACTAAGTTGGTTCCCGTGAGCCAGGCCGAGCCGGCCCCCTCACATGTATGAGATAAATGGTGATTCTCCCAGATTTAAAAGAGAAATGCAAATGCCCACAAGGAAAAAAGACCTGGATGAGGAAACCAATTAGGTGTAAACTAGGCTCAGTTATTCAGGAGGAACTCTCACCGTCACTTTGCACTGGAGGTAGGTCCTCGCAGCGGGGATGCCTGGGGCCCTTTCTGAGAATTTTCATGTCTTGAAAATTGGGAAAGTTGGATCACTGGTAGTTCCTGTTGGATTGTCAGCAATGTGACGGATGCTGAGAACAATGGCATTCAGCACACTTCTGTGTGAGAGGTAGCCGAATACCACTGTGGGCAGCATCCCTCTCTGTAGAGTGCAGTCTTTAGAAACAGACACGGGGAACGGGTACGATGATAGAGACGTGTGTGGGAGCGAGGTGAAGGAGCAGTGAATTGTGACTGGGATGTCTGTGTCACGCACCAATAATCAGGATGAACTGGTGAGCTCTGAAACACACCGAAAGAAGATGGGTGAACTCAAAGTATGTCACTGGTATCACAGCCGACATCAGCGTGCTAGCCACCGCTCGCGCTGGTACAGACCATGCAGCGATGGGTTACACTTCAGTGGACGAGAGTCTGGGAGGTGTCTGCAGCCCCAGCCCCTGCACATACTTCTGTGTAGCCTTGGGCAAGTTTCTTAACTTCTCGGAGGTTCACCGTCGTCCTCTGCAAGATGGGGTCTCGCAAAAATGCAGTGACAGTTAGAGACCGGCGCCTTACAGCGTCTCTCAGCACTGCTCATGTTCTTGAGGGCAAGGAGCTTAGCATCTGCAGTGTGACCCTGAACCTGGGGTTTGCTAGGAGGCAGTGTCACTTCAGGTCACTCTTAACCTCCCCAGGGCTCACCAGCTCACTAGCTTCACGTGTCAAAGAAGTAGGTTGGATTTGATGATCTCTAAGGATCTCCTGTATCAGACAGGAACAGCCAGGGTGACCAGATGCCCTCACTTGCCTGGACAGTCCTGGTTGATGCCTGCTGTTCTGGTGTAGTTATGATAGCTTCCTGTTCGCTGCTAAAAGTGTCCCTGTTTGGGCAATAGCGTATTCGGTCCCCTTTAAAAGCTAACATTTTTCAAGGACTTACTATTTGCCAGATAATGTGCTTTATAAATGTGGCTTCATTTAATATTGTACTTTCATCAAATCACCTAAGTTTATGAAGACACAGGTGTAGAGAACTTAAGGTCACACCAGTAATGAACGACAAACAGAACTGAGACCCAGACCCAGATCCTAGGTCTGTCTGAAGGCAGAGTCTCAGTCCCTCTTAGCCACCATGCTTGACGGCCTCCACGTTGTCAGTCACTCAACGAATCTTTAGAGTGCCTGTCATTCTATTCTAGTCCTGTGGTTCCGAAGACAGTTCCAGAAACCAGTTCAGAAAGCCCTGCATGTGAAGTTGGTTATTGCTAATAAGTAAAAGCATCATTAATTAGGCCGTGCCTGTGGCACACGCTGGAGGCTTTTGTGCATGTGTGGTGCATACAAGGCCCATCCATGCCTCAAGGAATCTTGCAGTAAGCGAGCTTTGCCTTTTCTACTTGATGCTTTGGGGAGGCCAAAATAATGTGAAATGTTAGCTTAAGTAAAGCACCAGTTAAGTAGGTGTGTTTGGTGCAGGGCATGTTCCAGGTTGATAATTGTTCTTTATCACACCCAGATGTGGGTCAGATTCCCAGAGATGCCCAAGCCTGATGCCAAAGAAAATCAGGGAGACCTACCAGGGGCTTAAAGAGACAGCACAGCTTTTCAGATACAACTGGATGGCTCAACCGGGAACGTGGGGACTTTGAGACAAAGGAAGAAAGTAAGGGGTCCGTAGGAGGATGAAGGTGAGAGGTGGGGAGATGTTGGTTCTATGCTCATACACGGTCATTGAAGTAGAGCCCCCTGTGTGTGTGTCAGGCACTGTTCTAGACGCCGATTCTGCGTGATGTTTATACAAAGCTTCTCTATGACTCCCGATCGCTGTCTTTCCAACTGCTGCAGATTTGTTCACGCTGCACCAAGTCCCCTAGAACAACAAGCCACAGGCCGACTCTCAACCACCTTCATTCAAATCCCCAACTAAGGATTCTGGTCTATTTCAAGTCTGGGTAAACCCTTCCAGGCTTCTAGACCTGACTGCTCCTTATGTTAACGATGTCTGTTTCCTCTGATGGGAAAGCAGGGCAGGTGATGCTGGCCCCTGTACAGATGGGCCACCGGGGCCAGGAGGTCGGATGCTTGTCGGTGATGTAGCCGAGGCTTGAGTGCCATCGAGTCCAAACTAGTGCTCTTTGCACAGCACCCTGGGGGACCCGGGAACTGAGTACAGCTCTCCAAGTCTCAGGAATGAAAAGAGGCAGATCGAAGGAGAGTAAAATGGCCGAGGCAGAGATGTGTCTCATGGCTTCAGTCCACACAAGGCAGTCCATCACAAATCCACCTTCCACGGTTCAGCTGTCCATCCACGCCACACACCCAGCTGGAACAGAATATTATTTCAGGCAAAGGTAAATTTAATTAAGTTTACTGATGGTCCTGGCACCTGGTGGAGACCCCTCTGAGCTCTCCCACAGCCCCTGTGTGATGGGGGGCTGCTAAGGACAAGCCGCTTGGTCAGGGTTGCAGGGAGTACTCAGTGTTCTGTGGTCCCTGGAAGCCAGGCAGACATGCAGCATCTCAGGCCCCAGCCCAGAACAACCGAATCGGATTCCGCATTTTTACAAGCAGCCTCCACGTGCACACCGAAGTTTCAGAGGCTCTGCTGGGCGAGTGCAGACCCACTCCAGCGCTGACTGCCCGCCCAGAAGGCTGACGCTTGGAGACCGACAAGGCCGACAAAGTGACTTTCATCACTTTGTTTTATTTCCCCACCTTGTTCCAATCTGTAATTGCTGTTTATTTATTTACTTACTTATTGCTTTGTCTCCTCCAGAACGTAAATTTTAGGGGGCAGCAAAGATACTGTCTTATTCGATACTGGATCCTTCGTGCCCTTGGGCAGAGCCCCGCACAAGGCAGGTGCGCAAAAATTATTAGTGGGTTGGCTAGTTGGTTGGATGAGTGAATGAATGAATGAATATGGAGAGAGGGCACTAAAGAAGGAAAGAGGAGGGGGTTGGCTGACGTTTCCTAAAGCAGGTCTTGTCAGCCGCTCTCACCTGTAAACTGTTTGTCACTATTTGTCACAAAGGTCCATTGGTAGAAATGTGTGGCATTCACAGGTTAGCTGTAAGGGGTGTAGACCCATCAGAAGGGTCCTTCAGTCGCCCAGCGCCACGCTGGTCACATTTGTTTTAGCAGGGAAACTCTTTGTAAATGAAGTCTGACGTGGAAACCCAACCTAGATGACACACGTAATCCGGTGTTCATTGCCCTGGGGTTCCAGATCAGGGGACGCTGGCGCACCCAGTCCAGGGCCCCCCACCAGGTGTCCTGCATGGGGGCAGGGTGCTCCTCTTCAGCCTCTGCTGGGGGCTGGCCTGGGTACACGCTCACCTCGAGCCTTCTCGTTCTGACCCTCGCCTTCTTTGGAGCGCAGCCCAAGGCTCTCCCTCTCCTCGCCTTCCAGGGTGGGGCTCCATGGTCAGGACGCAGAGGGATGCAGGCAGAGCAACCTGCCCCAGCCACACAGGGTGAGCTCTTTGTCCTACTAAACAGGTAACAACAGCAGAATGGTCCCCGGGACAACAGTGTGGCTGGGGGATCAGGACCTGCTCCCCAGGGGAAACCTCCCCTGCCTGCAGCTGCCTCCTTGTTGCTTTGAAGAACTGTTCAGTGAGAGAACGTGGTCCGCCAGTCCTTCCCCCACCCAATTTGCAGATAAGAAAACTGCAGCCAGAGAAGGGCAGTGACCTGCCTTTGGCCCCCAGTGGCTGAGCTGGGACAGCCCTGCCTCTACCTCCCCAGGCTGGCCCTGTCTGTTAGCCAAAGAAAAATGCGAAGCATTGGTGAGAGCTATAGACTGAAGGTTTGTGTCCCCCCACCCCAAATTCATATGTTGAAACTTAATCCCTAAGTGATATTAGGAGGTGGAGCCTTTGGGAGGGGATTAGGTCATGGGGTGGAGCCCTGGTGAATGAGATTAGTGCCCTTATAAAAGAGAACCCAGGGAGCTCCCTCTCTTCTTTCCCCGTGTGAGGACACAGAGGGAAGACAGCTGTCTATGAAACAGGAAGAGAGTCCTCACCAGACACCGAATCTGCTGGTGACTTGATCTTGAACTTCCAGCCTCCAGAAATAAGTGTTGTTTAAGTCACCCAGTTGGTGGTATTTTTGTTACAGCAGCCTGAGTGGACTAAGATGGGGTCATTGGAATGATGGGCTCTAGGGGTGGGTCATGGAGAGGTGGCTTGTTTTTCTCTGTGGTCAAGTGTCCACTTACTGGTATGAAATTCCAAATCTTTGTATGATATTTGGTAGCTGGGGGTCATTTCATCACGTGTGGAAGTGTGTCAATCAAAACGCAGCAGCAGACAGCATCAGTTCTGGAATTATTTGTTCATAATGTATTACTTGTTCAGATAGGACTTTGGTTTATAGCTGCAGAATCAAAGTTGCTATGATTTTCAGTGATACACAGGATGGATAACGATTCAATTTTGCAGCAAGGAGCTGTTCTCACGTGGCCCTGGGCCTTTCTTTTCTGTGGCCCTCTTCCCACTCGTAATGACTTAGTGATCACCTGCATTCCCACCTGACCACAAGCTCTGAGATGACAGGGATGTCCTGCTCGTGTTTACCGCTGTCCCTAGCTCTGGCATCCCAGGTGCTGGATAAACGTTGATTGAATGACTGAATACACACAGCTACAAGTCAGTGGAACTTGTCTGCAGTTCCTTGGTCGTTTACTGCATGCTGGTCCCCATGATGCCTTTTTATCAAATGCTCCAATTATCTCCCATCAGATATACCTTGTTGTGGAGACTGACCACCTTGTTTGTTTCATTTGGTTTGATTTGAAATTTGCTTTGGGATAACCTTGTGAAAGGAAGCAGAAGAATACGTTGAAACAGCGGATTGGCTTACCACTTGGCACTGTGGAGGGTGGAGACGTAGAGCAGGGTGGCTGTCCAGCCCCTCTGGGCCGTAGTCTACAGCTCTGCCGTCACATGCTCTGGAATTGCCTTGGGGATGAGAACGCCCTTTCTGGAAATCTGGTGTGGTTTTCACACTACTAGTTTGGGGAGCGTTTCAAGCTATTTCTGACCCATCCCCATCCCCTGTGCTTTTCTAAGGAGTTGATTGGACTGGCCTTCTGGGTATGCAGGGGTCTCCATAGGGGCTCAGCTCAGAGATCCCTGCTGGGCTGACGGTGCCTTACCTGTAGTCTGTGCATGTGAAATCAGGCGGAAATGGGCAAAATGAATTAAAAAACAAAAGCAAGTGTGTAGCTCTCTCTTTCCTGCGGTGTTCTCTATCTCCGTTGATTTAAGTTTACTGCAGGTGAATTAAACCCTAGGCTTAAGCTCCACTTTCTTTAGATCCAGTGCTGTCACAGAGAAAACAGGTGTTGGAAATGTGTTTGGAGCTTGGAATTGAAAAGTGCAGAGAGGAAGGGTATTTCCTAGTCTCATCTCACCAGTAGACCTAAAGTAGGCATCCGTGTTCAATGAGGGCTTCCTGTTTGAATCAGGAACGTTCAGACTCAAAAGGAGAAAAGAAAAAGATGGCCAGGCCAATGGGTTTCAAAGCCAAGCCACGCTCCCCCTGCCATTTCTCACCCATTGAGGGAAAGATGGAGATGTTCTGCCATTTACATGACTTTGTGCCTCCAGCCTTTGGTCTCCCTGCCAGTTCCATGTCAATCCAGGACAGGCACGTAACTGATCCTTCTTCCCAGGCTGTTGTGAGTCCAAAGCCCACACACTGGTGTCTTTTGCACCATAACGACAGGGCCAAAGTGGAGTGTCGTTCTCCATCCCCATGGATTAAAGATGGGCTGAGAATTCTTTGCCACTCCTCCCATCAAGAGGTGAAGACACTCTACTCTCCCCTTGAATCTGGACTGGTCTGACTTGCTTTGACTGATAGGATGTGATGGAAGCGATGCTATGGAACCTCCAGGCTGGGTCTTCACAGATTTGCAGCTTCTGCTTTCACTTACGGAGCTCCTGCTTGGAGCAGCGTGCTGTGCTGTGAGATGCTCGAGGCCTGTGGAGCAGCCACATGCATTGGGGGTGGGGGGGCGGGGAGCCCAGGTGCTTCTGTGGACAGCTCACCTGAGTACCCAGTCAATGGCCAGTACAGATGGCCGGCCACACGAGTGAATGACAGAGTGGTCATTCCATCCCAGTTAAGCTTCCAGATTGAGTGCAGCCCCTGGTGACACCAGCGCAGAGCAGACGAACCCCCCAGCTGAGCCCAGCCGGCCCACACAATGGCCAGTACATTTTGGGATGGGCTGTTATGTGACAGTGGATAACTGAGCGACCCGAAGATGGGCTTGCTGACTAGACTTCTGAAGGCTGGGAATGTGTTTTCCCCATTTCTTATAAAGTGCAGTGTTTAGCCAAGATGTGAATTTCTAATGAAAACTCCTCTGGTTGGCGAATTCTTCAGTGTCAGAGACCAGGAGAACAATGTAGACCCTGTCATCCACCTTTTACTACACAGGCAGTGATGCACCTGGTCCAGTGTCACCTGGCAATCCCTGTCCTCACTTTGGCATCCAGAGGCCTTTCTTTCCCTCGGCCAATTTCTCAAGCTATATTTGTAATATGGATTACCTGGTATTTACATACCTTCCCCGCCTCGACCTCCAACCAGCCAGATGCTTCTTTAAGTCAAAACTTGGTACCTGTGGCCACAAAGTGCCAAAGGTGTTCTTTATTTGTGTTTGGCGTGAGGGAAGATCAGGCGGGGTTGGGATACCCAGAACCTCCATGCTGTTCCCCACTGTCTCATGTCTGCAGGCCCATTTTAGCAACTCTCCAGATGTCTTTGCCAATCCTAGGGATGCCAGCTCATAGCTAAATGGAGTAAGAGATTATCTGCTTTTATGTCAAGTAAGCCTGCATTATTGGGGCAGGAAAGGAGGCACAGAGGGAAGAATAGAAGCCTCTCGAAGGGGAACAGTAGGCTAGGAACCTCGCCTTCCTTCTTGTCCCTGGGAGAGCCTGGCTGTGACATCTGTGACTGCTGTCAACTAAAAAAAAAAAAAAACGCACAACGTGAGAGTTGTGGGTGAAGTTTTATCTGGGGCAAAATGAGGACTACAGCCCGGGAGACAGCCTCCCAGAGAGCTCTGGGGAACTGCTCCGAAGGGGTGGGGGGAAGGTCAGTGTTACATATGATTTTGGTGAAGGGGGTGCATGCAGTCAAGCGCACGTCTCAGCAGAAGGCCGCTGCTGGTCACGAGGAGCAGATGTCTCCGTTCACGATCTTAGTGCTTTTCTAGATCTGAGGAGGTGCAAGACATGGGCTCATAAAACCTCCTCCTGAAAATCTCTCTCTGAAGCCCTGTTCTGCCAGTTTTCCCAGAGCACAGAGGACCTCATTCCTGATCTCCGCCCTGAACTCCTCTCAGGGAGTGTTGGAGGTCAGCGACTGCGGTGGCTAGTGACCTTGTAGAGGCAGACGGCGAGTGACAATTTTCAGCTGGCACTGCCAAGCCAAAATTCAACTTTCGCTATTATCTCAGGTCGGATCCCCATGAGACAGACTCTGAGGAAGCTTACTGGACGTGTCCTTGGCACCTGCATCCGTGGGGGAGCGACAGAGGTAGGACGGGGCCAAAGTGAGCTCTGACGCAGCCACGGCAAAGGCCTCAGCCAGCCCTTCAGGAGCCTCTGGGGCCAGAGTGGCCCTTCAGAGCCGTCTCTTGCTGGTTGAGGGGCCAGGCCTTTGGTGCCCACCCCGTGCGACAACTATGGTGACCAACTCTCGCGGGACTGAGGGGCTCCTGGCACGTGGCCTTTCAGCCCCAAAATTAATGGGCCACCCTTCTTGTTTGTTTTTTTTTTTTTTTTTTTTTGCGGTACGCGGGCCTCTCACTGCTGTGGCCTCGCCCGTTGCAGAGCACAGGCTCCGGACGCGCAGGCTCAGCGGCCATGGCTCACGGGCCTAGCCGCCCCGCGGCATGTGGGATCTTCCCGGACCGGCGCACGAACCCGTGTCCCCTGCATCGGCAGGCGGACTCTCAACCACTGCGCCACCAGGGAAGCCCTGGGCCACCCTTCTAACGCCCAGTCACTGGACGTGGGCTGCCTCTGGAGGTGACATGACCTTGGGAAGGGGAGGGCGTGTGCGGTGGAGGCCAGCTCCCCACGGGGCCCCGGCTGAGAGCCATGACTGCCGACGCTCACAGCGGCCGAGGCAGTGAGGCCCACGGTCCCGAGGGGGCATGGGTGCTCCCCCGGGCCCACTGCAGCCGTGTGTTTCCTCGAGGTGCTCCTGGCTGTGTGACGGGAGCCACGGGGAATGACAGGAGAGGCAGCAGGCCCAGGCGTCCTTCCAGGAACCGGAGCCTGGCGGCCTCTGCCTGGGCGTGTGGGTCGGGAGGCGTTAGGGTGCAAAGTTAGTGGTGAAGGTGACAATGCAGATGAAAGGACCCTCGGAGGTCCCTGGAGAAGGGTTGGAGACTGCGCCGTTTCTGTCAGTCCTCCAGCACCAGTCTGTCCCCAGGGCTGGAGCTGGCTCTACTGCCTTGGGCACCAGAGAGAGTGGTGGGTTTTCTTTTTGGAGCCATGTTGTCGAGAAGGAGAAGAAAGGGGGTTCACCTCAGGAGTGAGAGGCGCTGGCACTGTGACAGGTGCCCAGGATCATGACGGAAGGAACAGTGTTACCCGTCTGTCACCTCAGGCCTCAAATGGTGGGGCGTGTGGCCTGAGCCGTTTAAACTGTCTTCCCCTCCTCTCTTCCCCCTCTTCTCTCTTTTTCTCTCTCTTTTCTGACCCTGTTCCCCCTCTCGACCGACTCCCCTTTCCTAACACAAAACCCTGTGGGTAGGATGCAACTTCACTGAGTGGTAGGAAGACCCTCCATCGGGGAATCGGGCCAGACTCTGGGTCCCTTTCTGTCACCTACTAGGTGAGACCTTGGCCCAATTCCCTGACACCTCTGGGTTTCCAGTTCCTGAAACCTGGCCTCTGGCTCCTCTGGGCTGTATGCGCCCCTTGAAGGCTGCTGTCTTGCTCAGCATTGCGTGATGGGCGCCGGGACCAGGACCAGTCCTGAGCGGGTTGTCAGTCACCTGATGTACCAGTGAGCGAATGAATGAATGAAAGAACGGCCACCCTGTGGGCCTCCCAGGGGCTGCTGTGCGAACAGGCTTTGTGGACCGGCCCCATAAGAATAAACATGCTGTCTTTGTGACGGCTCAGAGCAAGGGAGGTGGCGAGGACATCTCCAGGTACCTTCTAGCCTGAGATGGAGAAGGAGTGAAGCCCAGAACCGAATCTTCTCCCTCCTTCTCCTGTCTGCATGTCCCATGAAGGGATGGAGGCAGGCAGGCGCCTGTCTAAGGTGCCTTGGAGTCACAATAAAACGGGGGGGGGGGGTTCCCAGCTTAAAAGACTTGGGTGGCTTCTCACCTGGCTTCCCTGACCCCCTGTGTTAGGCTGAGCTGAGGCTGGCAGCAGATGCTGGGGGCCGCCTTCTGGGCTATGCGAAGGGTCGCCTGGCTTGTGCCGTGGGCCTGCCTGGAGATGTACTAGGTGGACCTGCTGCTCACGCCGTCCCTCCCCCACGTCCTAACAGGGAGCATTTCCTCCGAGCAGAACTTTTACACACAGGCCCATAGGAGGGATCCATGAACTAGGTTTATTCACCAGCTGAAAGGCGAGTAGCTTGGGACCCAGGGCCCTGATGCTAGGAAGATTCAAACATCACCACGTCTGTTTATTTTTTTTTAAGTTTCTGAGCGAATGTATATTTCTGCATGTTTAGAGATTGGCAGCCCTGGAAAATGAAGTTTATTTATCTACCAGATACACATCATATAAACAGCTGCAAACGGTACCCCACCCCCCACCCCCCGCCAGCTGCCCCACGGGGCTGTGGCAGTCGGCTCTGACCTGCAGGTCTACAGCTGAAAGGTGGCTGCATTTCTTGCCTGCTGTGCTCTGGGCCAGGCCAGGTGATGCCCATGGGAGGTGGAGGCCTGCATCCTGGGACTCAGGTGGGGCTGAGACCCATTCTCGACTGCAAGCAGGGGCAGATTCCAGAATCTTCTCTGGCTGCCTCGAATCCCAGGTCTTCAGTTTATTTGTTTCTTCAGCCAACCCACAGTGATCTTGCTCAGGCCCCGTGCTAGATCCTCGCGATGCAGAGGTGATCCGCCTGGCCCTTGGGAGCCCCTCACCCCGCAGGTGAGAGCCTTGAGGGGCTGTGTCTTGAGGGGGATGGTCACTTCCCTCTGGAGCGTCTTTCAGCCCCAAACAACACTGCCTGTCTCTTCTGTTCCTCCGGCAGCGACAGCTGTCCCTCGTCCGCCCAGCTCTGTTCCCATCTGTGCTGGGGGAAGTGAGCTTAAGGATGTTTCCGGAAACGAGGCGAGGTCAGGACGCTCAAGTGTTTGGAAGTCGTTCTAGAGAGTGAGCGCCGAGGCCTGCACTCTCCACAGACTCTGCCGTGGCCGGGGACTGCTTTGCGTTTGCACATGTTCTAATTGATTAAACATGGAGGTACAGAAAAAATGGAGTGAGATTCCTGCACTGCTGATGGAATCTATCAAACCTTTCCTCCTTTGCATTTTAAGTCAGGCCAACGTAATATTAACAAATGTGCAAGGGTGGTAATCAGCCAGTACCCAGTGTCTTGTATGTAGTGCAGACCCCCAAAGAATTATGGCCCTGGAACACTAACTTGGCCAGGGTGTTTGGATGTTAATTGCTCTTCTTTCTAGGAAGAGCAGTTCGCGCTTACAAGATGGATTATTATCAGCCCAGGATAGGCAGAGGGTGCAATTTCTTGCCTGAAAATTACTCTTCTTCTGAACCTTTCTGCCACTGAGTCAGCATCTTGCTTTATCTTTGTTTCTCCCTTGAGTTTTTGACCTGCATTGCCTGATAGGGAGGCTCTGTTTCCAGCCAGCTGAGCAGCAGGATTTTCGGGGTGGAATAGCCTTTCCAGGCTCCATCTTTAATTGGCCCAACCTGCCAATGGGTACAGCCACCTGGGGGGTGGCCTTCCAGAACAGGTGGGGCTTGAAGAGTGGCCAAGATGTGGATTTGGACAGCCTGGGAGAAGGGTGGGGGCATCACCGGCAAGGGGGCAGCCTGAGTAAAGGGCTGCGGGGAGGGGGTGAAGCTGAACACAAGATTGGAAAGGAATGGTCAGGACGCAGGACAGAAGGAAGTGTGATCTCTAGGCACCAGCCGGCCCCGCCCATGGCCATGGTCACCCAGTGTGTCTGAGACTTCACTTGTGCATGCCAACCGCTACTATTGATTAAGCACCGGCCAGTGGTCAGGCCCCATGCCTGGTGCCTTTCTGGCATTACTTCGTGTTGGGGTTGAATTGCGTCCCCCCCAAATAGTTGTTGAAGTCCTAGCACCGGTATCTGTGAATGGGACCTAATTTCAAAATAAGATCTTAGCAGATGGAATCAGGTTAAGACGAGGTCGTTAGGGTAGACCCTCATTCAGGATGACTAGTGTCTTTTTAAGAAGAGTGAAATTTGGACACAGACACACAGGGAGAAGGCCACGTGACGAGATTGGAGCGACGAGCTGCAACGCAAGGAACGCCAAGGATTGCCAGCCACCACTAGAAGCTAGGACAAAAGAGAAGGGATTCTCCTCTGTGGTTTCAGAGGGAGCATGGCTCGCTGACACCTTGATTTGGGACTTCTAGACACCAGAACTGTGAGACAATAAATTCCTGTTGTTTTAAGCCATCTAGTTTGTGGCACGTTGTCACAGCAGCCCTAGGAAACGAATGCACCTTGTTTTACCCTACAACATCACTGCCCCATCTGCGGTAGGCAGAATAATGCCTCCCCCCTCCCCTGCCCCAAAGACATCCATCGTCTAATCCCCAGAATATGGTAAAAGGACTTTTCAGATGGAATTAAAGTTATGGACATTAAAATAAGGAGATTAACTGGGGGAACCCAATCTAATCACGTAAACCCTTAAAAACAGAGAACTTTCTCTGGCTTGAGCAGAAGGGATGCCAGAGGGGAAGAAATCAGAGGGATTCCCAGTGTGGGAGGGACTTGGTGTGTTGTTGCTGACTTTACCGATGGAAGAGGGGAGTGGAGAGGGGCTCCTGGCAGCCAGGAAACAGGACCTGCAGCCATCAGGAGCTGAATTCTGCCAATAACCCGGATGAACCTGGAAGCAGGTTCTTCCCTCCGAGTCTCCAGAAAGACACACAGCTCTGCCAACACCTTGAGTTCAACTGAGCCCACCCAGACTTCTGAACCACAGATCTGTGGCTTAGCTAAATTTGTGTCGTTTCAAGCCACTACGTTTGTGGTAATTTGTTACGGCAGCAGTAGGAAACCAATACGCCATCTAGAAAACAGATGTAGCAACGGACACACAGAGAACTTGTCCACGTTCAGAGAGTGGTTCAGTGGAGGAGCTGGCCTGGGAACCCAGGTCTGCCTGAAACCAACATCCATGGCTTACCTGTCGGAAGCTGAAGGCATTGGTGACAGAGGCAGATGACGGGTAAAGTGAGCCCTGATGCATGACGTGACATGACAGGGGCTGGCAGAGGGGATGGGAGGGATGGCCAGTGGAATCCATGATCTCTGGGGCTGGTGTTGGGGTGATACCCACAGCAGACGGCTGACACTGGTGGGGTCATGAGAAAGTACTGGGAATTCAGCAGGCTTGAGCAGAAAAATTGGCTCTGAGAAATGGAGTCAGGTAGAGTAGCAAGGGCTGGCACTGGACAGCAGCCAGAAAAATGGCCCAGGTGGGTGGGGACATATTTGTAGCAGAGGGCCTGTCTGCTGCCATCTTGGACCAAAGTTGTGTTTTGCCCATCAACTAACTCCCCGTAGGATGGCAGAGATCAGGTGAGGAAGCACGGTAGCTGAGAGGCCCGTCATCACAGGCTTTGTGACCTGTGGCAAGCTGCAGTGCCCGGGGACCGTCACACACACTTGATGGCAAAGCATCATGTCTTCTCCAATAGTGCAGTCAATACCGTAGTTACTACTTCATTCAAGAGGAAGCATGGTTTTATAATAGATTATTATCTTTATCTCCAAATAGCACTCTCAATGCATAAATTAATCAGGTCCAGGATGGGAGGGGGAGGCAGTTCCCAATGACCTCTGGAAAGAATGCCCAACTCTCTTGGACTTGCCCCAGTCAGTCAACTGTGGGAGTGCCTTCTACCCAGTGTAGGTTTGCCACATAATATATAGAACATTCACCACAATCGGAATTTCAGATAAACAACGAATACTTTTTTAATAGAAGTATGTTCCATGCAATATTTGTTCATGCAATATTAGGGCATACTTATACAAAAAAAGTATTTGCTGTTTATCTGAAATCCCAGTTTAACTGAGTGTCCTGTATTTTTATTAAATAGCTAAATTTGGCACCGCTAACCCAGTGGTGTTCTGAAGTGGTGTCTTGTCTTATTTGGAGGAGGCTAACAAATGTCTTGATTCCTGTTTTGAAGCACACAGAGGATTTTTACAAAGAAGTGAATGGGTTCTTTCCTTGTTCCCAGAGGCTGGGACTAAATGATGCCTCAGTTGGATAAAACCAAGAATCGGCTGTTGGTCATGATGAGCCAACACTGGCATGAATTTCTATGTGATACTGAGAAGCCCCTTACAAGAAAGTGAGCAATAATTTGCCCTAGACAGCTTGAGCTGCTTCTGGAATCAAGGCTATTCGGGGTGAAACTTGAACATGGTGACATCCAATGCTCACCACCTATAAATAAGGACACAGGAGGCTCAGAAAGCCCAAGTAACTTGCCCATGGTAACACAGCAAAGAGAAGTAGCAAGAAACAAAGCCAGGGTTAGGACAGAGCTACAGAGAAGGAGGTCTGAATGCCTCTTCATTCAGACTGGAAATAATAACACCAGCTAACATGTATTGATCATGGTATTAGTGTTACTTCATTTTACAGAGGAGGATGTGGAAAGAAGGTGCAGATGTGAGGCCCACGGCAGGCAGAGCTAGACTGCAGGGCCCACGATCCCAGCCACTCCAGGACAGCAGAGGGTGGGTGCAACCTGCAGGCCCACAGGCCAACTGAAAGAGGGGTCAGTCCAAAAATTGACACAACTGTCATAATCTGAATGGGATGGCCAAGCTCTCTGGAAGGATCAGAAGAATCGGCCCCATTGGCCTCCATTTCCATCCACCAGCTGAGGCTGCTGCCGCACCCCGGACCCGATGCGGCCCCCACCGGCCTGCTCAGGGAATCCTGGCTCCCCACCTCATGACTGTGTGACTTCGGCGAACTCTCCATGTTTCCACTGCTTGGTTTGTAAAACGGGGGTCAGAGTGGTACCTACCTCACAGGATCCTTGTAATCAATAGGGGGTAACCCATAAGGCCATGATCACATTTGCTTGGACCAGAGCAAGTGCTTATTAAATGTCAGCCACCAAGCACCCGCTCTGTGATGACAGAGCAGGGTCATGGTTCTAGCAAATGCATGAGCCGCCAGGGCTGTGAGTGATGAAAGAGCAGGGCGGTGGTCGCCACCTCCGGGTAGAGTGGGTGGCGGAGAGCAGAGGCTAGAGGGAGACGCTGGCCCAGAATCCTAAGGGACTGGGGATCCAGGGCAGCTGCAGTGATGCTAGGAAAAAACAAACCCGAAAGGGGGTCGGGCTGTCCATGGTTTTCAGAAGACAGCCCAGATCTGGGCACGGACGGGCTTTGGTGGGAGGGGAGCTGGAAATCCGCACCCTGGAAGGTGGCAGTCCGGGTGGGCCCTGGGGCCGGAAGCCCAAACAGCGGGCGGGAGGTCGGAGCTGGTGTAAGGATGAGCGTGCAGACCTGGTTCTCAGGCTTGATCCACGTGGAGAGATGTGGCCACAAACTGGAAGTGTGGGGGAGAGGCCACGCTGTGGACAGAGGAAGCCGGAGGTAAGAACACGCCAGGCCAGGCCAGGCCAGGCCCGGTTGAGGCCGGGCCGCCCGCTCCCCTTGCCGCATCCCGAACCCCAGACTTCGGGGCAAGACATCCATCCGTCCCAGCAGGATTCCTGCTGCAGACACGCCTGGACGTTAATCGCTCATCACCTGCCCGAACGACTTCCGGGAGAGGCCGGGCGCAGGCGGGATCGTCCCTGCCCCGGGCCGGGCTGCACCCCTCGTTCACCCGGCCCCGCGGTGCCGGGGCGCCACCGGCCCACCCAGCCACCCTCTGCGCGCACGGGACGCGCGCGGCCACACGGGGGCGCTGGCGCCCGCCGCCTGCCTCAGCGCAGAGTCCGGAGAACAAAGGGAGCCCTGGGGACCTCGGCCTCAGTCACCTGGAGCCACCTGCTCCCGGGGCCGCGGGCCGTGCGCCACGCCGGCATCCGGCTCCCGCGAAGGAGTTAATTTTGGTTCAGCGCCGCTCTTAGAAATCTGTGAAAGAAATCGCTCCCCCCTTGATGGTCTTTCTCCCCAGCCTGGGGACAAAATACAAGAGCTCTGGGACTCTTAAAAGTGTTACTGGGCTTGTGGTTTTACGATTTCTGCTCTGTATTCTCCGTCTCCTTCCCCAACTTTACCAGGATCCTGGCCGCATCATTTTTCTCCCCTTCGGTTTATTAAAGTGAACTTCTTTTCTCGTTCGGACGAAGTAGACACACACCCTCAGGGAAATAGCGAAACAAACCAAACGCAGACTTCAAGAGGAAAGGGGGAGGAAGGCGCTGTGGAAATCGCGTCTTGCGAAGAAGGGAACTTCCACTGCACAGCTAGGTGGGCCTTGCCCTAAAACGGCTTTTATTCTCTAACTTCTAAATATACTTCATGGACTAGCTGCAAAACCTATGTAAACGTTCCCAGACGTCTTGATTAGGAAGCCCCAAAAGAGGCTAAGTTCAATCACCATCAGTCACCAAGTACCTGTTGAGGGCCCGTAGGCACAAAGGCAGCTCATGAACTGCCCACAACCAGCCAGGCAGTGTGCCAGGCCCTGGACCGCGAGATGGGAGAGGCAGGCTGGGCTTTTCTGGGTGTTATGATCTAGTGGTCCCCAATTAACCCTTTTCTCCCCAAATTGTTGTCCAAGGTCAAATTCGGCCGGGCTTTCTCCCAGGGCATTGCCATCTTGGTTCAGCCAGCCTTTCTCCCTCTGATTCACGGCCCTGGAATCAGAAGGTGATGCTACAGGCACCTCATCACTTTCATTCAGCCAACGGTAATATTGTATTTGTCCATCAAAGAGTATCCTGGGTCTCTCTGGCACTCTTCCCATTCCAAAGGGTAGAATTCCTATCCCTAAACCCTGCTGGTAGGGACTTCCCTGGTGGTCCAGTGGTTAAGAATCCACCTTCCAGTGCAGGGGACACGGGTTCGATTCCTGGTCCGGGAACTAAGATCCCACATGCCGCGGGGCAACTAAGCCCACGCGCGGCAACTACTGAGCCCGCCACCACAACTAGAGGGAAGCCCGTGCGCCACAATGAAAGATCCCACTTCCTGCAACTAAGACCTGATGCAGCCAAAAATGAAATAAATAGAAATTATAAATAAATAAAAATAAACCCTGCCGGTAGCACAAGACGATGGAGAGCGAGTGGGAGTTGGGGGGAGAAAGGCAGGAGCAGATCCTGGGGACTCCCCTGGCTAAGGAGATCCTCTTGGAAGGCAGGGAGCCTCTCCAGGGAAGTCCATCTGATACAGCATTCTGCCACGATGACAATTTCCTCTAACATCTTCACTGTCCAATGTGGTGGCCCTAGCCACATGTGGCTTTCGAGTGCTTGAAATGGGGTTAGTGTTAACAAAGACCTGAACTTGAAGTCCTATTTCACTTTAATTAATTTAACTTAATCACATTGACTGGTGGCTGCCGTATTGGACAGCACAGCTCCAAGCAGCGACAGTGGGCGCGGATGGGAGGGGGCAGAAGGTGGCAATAGGACACTATGGTTGATCTCGTTCTAATTTGTCCTGCACCAGCTAAAACCACCTGCATGTTTTCTCTCCAGTCCGCTTGGAGGCGTTGTGGTAGAGGTGGTGCTTGAGGGCGGGGTGGGAGTGGAAGGAGAGCACGGAATCTTGCAGCCAAGCAATGACATGCCGTAAATTGCTCTTAAGCAGCAATGGGCCGGGGATTAGAGGACTTTTCCGGCAGATACCGTTACTAGCAGACAGGGGTCAACAGCAGGGTTCCTGGACTATGGTTACAAAATACTTTAAAGTGGACGTTGACTTCCTGTAACCAGTTCGCTCTTCAGTGATGGGTAAATGACAACCTCTCTGTTTCTCTAGAGGCAAGGAATGCTCTGAGCTGGGAGGGGCTGGAGATCATAGACAAATTTGTCTTTGCAGCTAGAAGGGGGAGACCTCAATTATGCAAACGTGGGTGATGCCAAGGGTGGTGGGTGATGCCAAGGGTGGTGGGGCGGGCGCGTTCAATGACTTTGCTGTTAGTCCCTGACAACGTTGGGATGAAAACCCAGGTCTTGGGTGCCCTGGCCTCGTGCTGTTATCTGCTGCACAAGGTTGCCTGTCAAGTGCCCTGTGACTTTGGGCTTCATAGATATCGCATCTGGCTGGTTTGGCCAACCGTTGAATCGATCAATCAGATTTCCTTCACGTGTTCAGACTGGCAGACGCCAGGGAGGAACTTGCAGCTTATGGGGGTGGCACTAGGGGACAGTTATGCCCTCTCCCACTATCTTTTCCAGCGATTTTTGCTTTTCTTGAACCAGAACACAGTCAAGGTTCCTGAATTGCCCCTCAATTGCATTTTGAGTAACAGACCCAGTTACCCAGATGCAAATAGCAAATGTGGGGTGGATTTGTAAGCCTTCGTTTTTCAAACGCAAGCCTCAGCGATTCTTCAGAATCTTCCATTTCCATTTGTTTTTATAATATCACTGATAAGAATCATTTTACGAACGAAAAATGTTGGCCTTTAATTCTTCCCCTGTTTTGAAGACTGTGCAAATCCAGCTAATGAAATTGTAAGTGTGCAAAGGAGATGTCAGACGATCTCATGCACCTGAACTTGAAGGTTCTTTGAAACATAACGGAACAGCAATGATAACCCTTACACAGATTCTTCTTGGAACACTTGAAGAAGGAGAAATGGGCTGGACCCATGGGGAGTGGGTAATTTCTCTGGAAATATTAACATTTTGGGAGGCAGTGAATTCTACTCAAAATATCTCAGTTCTATACTGAGCGGAATCGCCTGGCGTAAACAGGTGAAAGTAGCTGACTTGTTCTCGTGGCCACTGAAAAGAATCCCAGCCTGATCGGGAGAACAGATTTCTGGGTTTCCCTGCCAACAGCCAGCGTGGTGGCCTAGAGCCCGTCACTTCCCCTTTCTGCACCCTGATTTCCTCACCTTGGGCCCAGTCTCCCTAGGAAGACCTACCCGTGTCATTCAAGCCATTTGGAAATCTAGCAAACCATCAGAGCAGGGCAGAGTGGCAATTTTTATTCAGATGCTCCTCACGTTTTCAAAGAAGCTCTTTCTTAAGCTGTTCACTGGTGTTAAAGTGTCTTCTGCCCAGCACCACCCCCTCTATCTTCCTTGCCATTCCCTGGGACCGCTTCTGGGCAGTGGGTACCAATGAGTGTTGTAATGCTTTCCAGTTGGATGGCCATTTGTATGACTTGACTGCCTTCCAGCCATTTCACCTTAGGGGGGGTCTTGGGTAGGCACCTCCAGGCCTTTCAGCTGGGGCAGAGGAGGACTGGGGAATCCAGCAGTGTTGGCTCCAGACTCGCTTTAATTTTTCCAGTAGTCCCAGGAGGTGGGAAAAATACTAACAGCTAATAATAATCATAGCAAACACATTGCATTTCCCACGTGCCCGAGAGTTGCTCTAGAACCATGGGGTATCTCGATAAAAAGGTCTAAATGCTTGTCACACCTTAATTCATTTAATTCTTTGAGTGACTCTATTAAATTACAGCAAATCTCCTACATACGAACGAGTTCCATTCCGAGAGTGCGTTCGTTAAGCCCTATTTGTTCGTAAGTCCAACAAAGTTAGCCTAGGTACCCAACTAACACAATCAGCTATATAGTACTGTACTGTAATAGGTTCATAAGACGTTTGTGTCGTTGAAACTTCGCAACTTGAAGGTTCGGTTGTAGGGGACTTACTGTAACAGGATAGGTACCGTTGTTTTCCTAATTTTATAGCTGAGAACATGGAAGACTCAGATAACTTAAGTTTTTCTCCAGGGAAGTCTTGGCTCAGAGATTCAGGCCCTGTTCTAAGTGTAGAATCATTGGTGATGATCAGTGCTGGGATTCATGATTTTGCTTCAGCTAAAATGTCATAAGCTCCCCGAAGATGGGTCCACGCTCTCCGACCCCCGCCTCCACCAGCCCATCCTAGGATTAACGACTCTCACCATAGTCCTTGGACTATTGTAGATTTCTCCTTTCGAAAGCTTCTTTTATGCTACAGACATTCTTGAGATGTAGCTTAAAGAATAAAATTCATAGTTTTGCAGGGCGCTCAGAACCACGTTAAAAGGGCTCGTTAGCACTTAAATGTCAGTAGCCTTTTTATTCCTCTAACTTTTCTATCGGGTGAAGGAACAGCCACCCATTAAAAAACAAATTATTAAAAGAGAAATTCTAAATCTTTAAAGGAGAGAGGCCCATGGCAGCTAGGGTTCCCACCCCCTCCCCCTTTCTCTTCGCAGAACCAATGGGCGAGCAGCAGTTTGTCCCTTGAAGCTTATGGGGCATTGGAGTTCTGGTGTCCTCATTTTCCTTCCTTCCATTGATGTATCATTACTGGAGTGAAAAAAAGAAGGGCGTCTCGAGGGCTTTTGAAAAAAAATGGGTGACTACTCAAGACATTTTGTAAAGGGGGGGGAAATTGCGAGGAAAAGGGGCCTCAGTGGGGGGCGGAGGGGCTGTGAATGGGGCCTTGTCTGGCGGTTCTTCCAGCTGAAACCTGGTGCTGGCGTTCGTGGTTCAGTTCAAACTGTCACCTTTAGTTCTTTCTGGCTTCTCTGCCCTCGGCCCTGAACCTCAACAGATTGGGGCTTATTTACCTATTCACGCTCGGCTGTGGACGCTCATTAATAGGCTTATTAGCTACACCATTCACAGGAGGCCATTGACAAAAGGGGTTCCAGCCACTTGAAGAGGGAAGAGAAAAAAACTGTAAAGAGATTATTTTCTCATTCAGAAGCCTCGCTGGTGTGAAAGCTTTCCTAGACCCTCTGAGGTCACTCGAAGCCTAAATATGATGACAGGATTGGTTTTTTTTTTTTTTTAAATTCCAAACATGCTTTTGCTTTTCTCAAAACCAGTTTGCTGTTGTGGGCTTGTGGGCTTCACTCACTTAAAAACGGACACTCTTAAGGGAATAAGGGGCTTTTGATGGATTGGTGTCTTTTCATCCCTATAAAGAATAAATTCTGCAATCTGCATCTGGACGTTGAAGTAGGTGTTCTTATTTGTCATTTTCAGCGGAAGGCTTCCTTTTTATTTGACGTACATAGAGCCATTGATGAATGGGGGATAGGGACGGCAGCTTCCTGCACCACTAATTTATGTGAGAATGTGTTAACAGCATTTTCAATGGCTGATGGATTCCTTGCAGGATGGGAAAGGAATCTGTACTGAGACACTTGAGTTCCCCATTGGCAGGGAATATAAAGATGTAAGTGCCAACCTCTGAGCAGGCAGACGCTCAGCCACGTCTCTTTCCGTGACCCCTGATCTGAGATGTAGAAAAGGTACTGATGTGGTCATAACAACTCAGGTGTGGTGGATAGCTGAGGGTCACCCGGCTGAGGTGTCCATGAATTAAAAGGTTCTGGGACTGATCTGGGTTTGAAGATTTGACCAAAACACATAGCCCTCCCCCAATCATATACATGAACTAATTGTTTTACTTGAGAGTCAGACTATTACTTTCGCTGTCACATTTCCAAAATAGAATTTCATAGCCATTTGCCTGAAGCATTTCAATGGATCTGTTACTCCTGGCTTTTAGGGAATTTTACATAAAAGTTCTCTGAGATGTATTGTGAAGAAAAATGATTTTCTAATGATGTGGCACCTTGAAAAAATATTTCCGTAAATGTTATGAAGTGTGCAGTGTCAATGACCCATGAGCAACTGCATTTCTAAATTCAGGAAAAGTCGATTTCCCAGGTCACTTTGGTACTGCTGCTTCATCCATCTTCAGGACTCGAAAGCACTTCTGGGTTTAATGACCTTTTTCTAAGGAAAAATAATTAAGGTTTTTATCTATATTGTCTTGGACTTAAGGCACCACTGCTTAGGAGCTGGATGAGTGAAGAAGAGAAAGTATATTAAAGAATAAATTATCCGGTAGATACAGCCTAGTGGAAAAGGAAAATGGAAAATATGCACTTTAACCAGTTACAGCTTGGCATTTGGTTGAAGAATCTTAAGATTCAGAGAGAGGAATTGATTTGCTCAAGGTCGTACAGCTATTTACAGCGGAGTTGAGTCTTTAGAATCTTCCGAATTTATTGATCCAAATATATATTACCAAACAACACTTTTTTCCCTCCAGTTTTGAACTTTTTCTAAGAGATCCAGATTCAGAGCCAGGCTCAGCTGCTGCCAGTAACCAGTTGTTTAACCTTGGACAAATAACCTCTCTCATCCTCAGTTTCCTTACCAGGAACTGGGACTATTACTCTGCAGGGTGGCTGTGTCAATTAAAAAGAAGACTCTATTCCGTGTGTCCCACCCATAGCAGGGCCTCCATAAATATTCTTTTCTCATTGCTCTCGTTTTGAAGGACAGAGCAGTGTAGCGTCCAGCAACCATTCCCAAGTTGCTTCCTCTCCTCTCAAAGTTTCAGTTGCATTACATTTCTCCCCCCAATACCACGCAGACGCATTTTAAAGTCTCTTTCGGGGGTAGAGCAGGCATTCTGTCATTTGTTTTGACTTAAAATAAGACAACGTAACGCAACCGCCCGGCAAACCGTCGGTCAGGCCAACTCCCGAAGAAAGGGGGCGGGGGCGGGGGCGCGGGACCCGGCCTGATTCACCGAGGATGCTGATGCCTCTCTCCGTCCCGGTGCTGGCCGGGCCCCTCGCCTTCCCGGCCGGGGTCTTGGGGCCGCACGCAGGCGTCGGGAGCCGCGCGGAGCAGGGGCGGTCGGGGCGCGCGGCGCTGATTGGCAGAGCGGGCGCCGCCGTCCAGGAAACGGCTCGGGTTTCAGCGGGGGCGTGACCCGCCGGGAGGGGGCGGCGGCGGCGGCGGCGGCGGCGGCGGCGGCGCGGGCGGCGGCGGCGGCAGTGGAGAGCGCCGCGGAGAGCTGAGCGGGCGGGCGGCGGGTGCGGAGCGGGCGGGCGGGCGAGCGAGCGAGCGCGGCCGCCACAAAGCTCGGGCGCCGCGGGGTCTGCGCGCGGCGTAGCTGGCCCCGCGCGGCGACTCCTTTCCATGCTGGCTGGGCCCGGCCGCGAGCCCCGGGCGCCCCGAGGCCGCGGCTTTCCTGCGCGCTCCGAGCGTTCGCTAGTTGCGAGCAAAGTTTGCTGGAGGAAACGCCAAGCCTGAGTCCTTTCTTCCTCTCGCTCCCCAAATCCAAGCGCAGCCTGCGGGCGTCATGCCCGCGCGCCTCCGCAACCTGGGGTGCGCGTGAAGCCTCGGAGCCTTGGCGCCGGCGAGGGCCCAAGGACCACTTTTTGGGGGGAGCTCGTCGTTTGCTCCGTCCCGACCCACGCCGGGCGCGGGGACAGAGCCGGTCGCCGGGGATCGTTGCCATTCAAGGTAACCTCCGTGGTGGGCCCCTCGGGGAGCCTCGCGGGACTGGAGAGTGGGCCCACGGGAGAGTGGGCGCCGTGAAAGCCCGGGACGCCGGGTGCACGGTCCCGCGAGCGGAGGGCTGGCACTGTGGAGGCTGCTCCCTGTTCTTCCTCTTTGGCTGCATAGGTGATGGGGGAGCTGGGTGCATGCTGACGGCTGGCGTTAGGGAAGTTCTGCCTCAACCACCCCCATCCAGATGCTGACATCTGCCTCTGGCGCTCACACCCGCCCCCCTGTCAAACTCCGGCCGGCGAGATCCTCCGACCCCAGAGCTGGCGGGCGAGCGGCGGGGCTGCCTCGATGGTGGCACAGCCGCGCAGGTCCGGAGCTCGGAGGGGCATCTTCGGGGTGCCTCGTTACGGGGCCCGGGGAGCACCCGTCCCGTCCCATCCAGGCCCCGACGGGGGTGCCCTTCCCCGGGAGGGAGCCGCTGGGGTGGGGCCGGCGACACCTCTGTAGGGTAGGAGATGCTCGGGGGTGGCACATTTGGGGAGGGGGCTGCTCCGGTTCCCCGATTGCAGTGCCGGGCGTCCCTGGCCGGCAGCCGCCGTCGGCGCTGGAGGGAGCCCGGCGCGCCTGGGGCTAGGGGGCGAACTGGACCGACTTTTTCTAGTTCGCTGCCTGCTCCGCCGGCAGCAGCTCGGAGATGTCGAAAGCGCAGGCGAGTTCTAACTTGCGCGCTCATTCTTTAGGCTGCCGGACCGCGCCGGGGAATCAGCTGGGGGCCGGGCCAGGAGCTGGCTCCGACCCTCGCGGCCGGAGGGCCAGGCGCAGCGGTCCGGCCCGGGGGCGATGAGTCTCCGCCGCTCCCCTCGCCGTCCGCTCCCTTGCAGACTCTTCTCGCGACCTTCCTTCCTCTCGCCCAATTCAATAAAACCTACCCTTAAAGGCAAACCTGCTTTCACCCATTATGTGTTTGGTGTGAAACGCCATCAACATTTAAAACCCCATTGTCCCCTTGGTCCCAAATCCCTGTAAATCTTCCACTGGCCTCGACTCATTTTCATCTGAAAAGACTGTTTAGTTTGAATAGAAAAGAAATCGGGAGCCTCTCTCTCTCCCTCTCTCTGTCTCTCTCTGTCTCTCTCTGTCTCTCTCTCTCTCTCTCCCCGTGGAATGTCAATTAAAATGCAGATTTCTCTGAGCTCTTTAGCGCCCAGAGAAGGGGGAGAAAATCAGATATTCCAAGCAAACAAATGAAAGAAGTGCTACAATGAAGCCGGGTTGGTGGTGTTCAGTTCTCCCGGAGCGGCGGCAAGTCCTCATTGGCTTGCCAGCGTTAACGGGGAAGAGAAGGTGGTCCCAGGTCAGCCTGTATTTTGCATTTTTTGAGGATTTCAGTATGTTGAGGAATCCCCACACCCACCGCATTTGACTCCTTGAGAGGCCCCTGCCCTGTTAGCTGTGGGGAGAAGGGGAGCTAGGGAGGCTCTGAGCCAGGAGGTGGGTCTGCCCCCTGGGGGACCTGGGCACCCCCGCACCTTGCCTGGCTCTCTTGACTGATGTGAAATATACTGGGAACAAAACACCCAAGTGCTCGTCATGGGCGGGCAGGCAGGCAGACAACCTCTTAGGGGTAGAAACTCAGGTAAGGCGGGCGCTGCATGGGCTGTCTTCTTGGAGCGTGGTGGTGGGGGGGTTGGGAATGTTCTGGTAAACCGAGGAGCCCAGCATCGACCTGCATAGGGACCACTCCCCAGCCAAGCCCATTCGCTTGTCACTTTGCCTGTCTTTGGGGGCGGGCTTGTGCAGAGGTGAAAATGGACCAGGGGGACGGGTGGCCATGAAGAGCCATCCATCACTGGGAGGGTGACACCTCTTCCCGCGCCCAGGCGGAGAAGAGAGTTCCCTTTCAAGGGGAAAAATAAACACGCTGGGGCTTTCACTGAGGCTCAGACTCCAGGAGGGATTATGGTATTGAAGGCAGGAAGCTGGGATTGTGGCCGCCAGCGGCATGCTGGGCCTGTGTTCCCAACACCGAGCCTGGGGACCTCATTATCCTGCCTAGGAGGTCCCTCCATACTTTTGTCCACTCCGGTGAGGAGTTGTGCAGACCTGCCGCCCTAGGCCTCCACCTTCCAGAGATTTGGGAAGGGGGTGGCCGCGGGGCCTGGACCTGGAAATGGCTAAAAGTCAGTTTCTGGTGCAAGCTGATGGGATGAATGAATGGTTTGGGATTTAGCTGAGGTCACTTACTGTCCACCTTTCCCTGCCTAGAGCAAAGGAAGCTCCTCTAGGCTGGGACAGGTGGGCGAGGCGGCTGGGGAAGCAGCCTGGGGCCCACCCTCCTGCCAGGATTCAAGATTGTTCCTGTGAGGCAGAAAATTCCCATGCATTCTGGAAATGCTTAGTAAGTCAATGAGAATGTTTGTGTGTTTCCCTCCCACGTGTATGTAGAAATAGATATGGAATTATCTTTTGAGGCTCTTAACTTGAAGAGGAAAGAAAAGTTGGCCAAAAAATCCTTCAAGCAGACTGAAAACAGGGTGGGCACACATGCTTTTCTTGCTTGTGCTATGAATCACACCATTTCACATGTGCTTTCTTTGAAGCAGAGATTTTCTTTATTCCTCCTCTGGAAGTGGGGCAGCATCCTCTTTTCCCTTACCCACTTAAATCCTTAGTTAAAGCTAGACGTTTTTTCTGCTGTAGCTTTGGGGAGGCTCCAGCAGTATTGAAATCGTAGTCATAATTTGAAATATCAAGTCATGCAGAGAGCGTGGGGTTTAGAAAGTTCTCACCCCTACCCTCAATCCTATAAAATGTGGTTCATTCATATATAGTTCACAGAATCTGACTGTGTCGATCAAATTCTCTAAAGTCTGTGCATTTCGGTTCTATACTTACTAATTGATACCGAACAAATTTAAAGTTATTTGGAATATCTTAAGTGTGGAAAATTTTCTTTGCCTTTGGATCAAATGAGTGAACAGAATAGCAGGTTGGGCACCCCCTTGTAATTTCTGCTCTGAAATTTTAGCCAGTAGGTTAGCATACTGAAAGTTATTGGCCCAATCACATACCTTGATAATAATTTACATATCATCAGAAGCAGCATCATTAATAAATGCCTGTGATATTCATCAGAATTTGCATTTGCTCCACTTCTTAACCCTCTCTGTCTGAAGACATTCACTAGGCCTGGGTTGCCGTTAGTCATAGTGGAACGGGATTCAGCCTTCGAATCTCTTTTTGGATCAGCTGCTTTGAATGTATTGCAGTTCTGTTCATTCTTTGTAAGTGGTTGCTTGGCAAAAGATTGAAATACATTTCTGCATTTGAAAATGAATCTCGACAAGTGTAAACTGGTGGGAATTTTCGGTCACCTTCCTGGGGTTCTTTTTACTTTGCTTGTCTCCCTTCTCCCTGAGGGCTCCAGCCCCCAGAAGCAGATGCCTCTGAAGTGCAGCTGGCCCGAGAGAAGTTAACGAGAGGCTGGGTATGCCAGCCCGAGCATCATTAACTTGCTTTTGTAGTTGCCCTTGAAACTAAGGTCACGTTGCTTCTGCTTCTTGAGGGCGGTAGAGGTGACAGTGGGTAGGAGAAGAGAGTACACTTTGCCTAACAGAAGTGGCCGCACGTATCTGTGTCCTGTAGCTCCTCTTTTTTTTATCTCTGTTTCTTAAAAGTAGGCTTTCTGAACGATCAGCCTAACACCTTTTGTGGACGGGTCTGGTGGAAACCCCTGGGACTCACGTGCGGATGGAAGGCATTTGCAGATAATGAAAAAGAACTGGGTTGAAATGACTTGGAGTTGGGGAAGATTTCACTGACTCGCCGACTCTCTCCTCTAGAGGCTACAGCAGCAGCAGAAGTGGCTGCAGGGCCAGCAGAGGCTGTCACAGCACCTCGGTTCCCGAGCCCACCGCCGGCTGAAGGCATTGCTGCAGGCAGTCCATGCTCATAGAGGAAGTGTGCAGATGGGATTAACGTCCACATGGAGATATGGAAGAGGACGGGGGATTGGCACCGTAACCATGGTCAGCTGGGGGCGCTTCGTCGGCCTGGTTGTGGTCACCATGGCAACCTTGTCCCTGGCCCGGCCCTCCTTCAACTTAGTTGAGGATACCACGGTGGAGCCGGAAGGTAAGTTGTTTAATTTCACTTTCAGGGTACCGAGTTTGTTTTGGGATTTGTCCGGGGAAGTGGCACTTAGGTGGAGGCCTGTTTGAGAATCAGGTGCCCCTCGCGTTGTAAATGGGTCTTCCAAGAGCAAGGGAGAGTGGGCTGTCTGCTCCCCGCAAGCCAGAGATTACGAGAGCAGGTTCCCAGCTGGGACACTGCAGGCAGCGCGGTGTCGTTTGGTGGTTTTTTGGCATGTGCGTGTCTCTGACCTGGGTGAGGGAGGCAGCGGGCAGTTTATCCAGTGTCCAGGAGAGCCGTGGAGGGGGAGCTTGTAGCTGAAGGCCATCTAGGGCTTTCTGCAGGAGCACGCTTACCGGAGAAAGTTTTCCTCACAGCGTAAAGAATTGCTGCTTTCTGACAAAAGGAGTCACTAAGGGAAATTGCCAACATCTGAAATGCTGACATTTTATTTTCATTGTCTAAGGGGAAGCAGCAGCCTCTGAAGTTCAGCACAGAGATGCTTGACACATTACATGCTTTTGAGCCATTGTAATTCATAATACTTAAGCAGTACGTCACAAAGCGGCAGATTCTATTTTAAGTCAATTTGAAGTGTACCTGGGCCTTTCCTGAATCTCTGAGAACTTCCAGATCTAACAGGGTGTGCGTTGGTGTCTCAGCTTTGGACATTGCATGAAGGCAACACATTATGCATTTTGGGAGGTACAGAAAGGCGTGAGGCCAGTTGTGAGCACCGAACAGGGCTGAATTATCCCGCCGGGCAGATTTGGAAACTCTTCCGCAGGTCCTTCTGAGACGTCGGTAGCCAAGCCTTGACTCGGTGCAGCACTGAAATCTGTCATCAGTAGGGAATATCGGTAGCTGAGCTATTTTTCAAGTGGTAATCTGAGAATAAAACGGCAGATCCTAGCACTCATCGCCACTTAATGAACCTGTTTGCTGAGAGCCCACCTGGTGCCTGCTGAGCTCGGGGGCCTGAGTGGGCTGGGGTCAGCTCAGCTGTTCTGGAAAGGCACCCAGCACAGAAGAGGACCGCAAGCCCGTCTAGGACCATGCGGGAGGGAGGGCTGTGTCCCCATCCGAGGGGGGCTCCCGCTGAGACCCTGAGTCAGGAAGCATAAAGGCGTATCTTTTTCTAAGACGGAGGGACTTCTTACCGGAAGCAGTCCAGCAGTCGTGAGATGAGGCTCGTGCCCTTTTTCTTACACAGAGGTACGGAGGCTTTATAATGAACAGGTGCGGTGACATCGCCGAGGTTTCCAGATCTCCGGGAAGGAAATCTGGTAGGAGCTTGTGTCTGTGACTGCCTCCTTGTGACATAAGCATGGCTGTAATGTGCAGTGGTGATTTTTTTTTTTTTTTTTTTTTTTTTTGCTGTACGCGGGCCTCTCACTGCTGTGGCCTCTCCCGTTGCGGAGCACAGGCTCCGGACGCGCAGGCTCAGCGGCCATGGCTCACGGGCCCAGCCGCTCCGCGGCATGTGGGATCTTCCCGGACCGGGGCACGAACCCGCGTCCCCTGCATCGGCAGGCGGACGGACTCTCAACCACTGCGCCACCAGGGAAGCCCAGGTGATGCATTTTTAAAGGGTTTAACTTGAGGGAAAAGGGTCCTGGTTTCTGAAAGTCACGCCTGTACTTCTTTAATTTTGCTAATAATTAAAATGGATGTTTCTCTAATTGCCAGTTTTCCCCCGAGTGCGTGGCTCAGCCCACACTGAGGCAGCTGAGCTGGGATTTCCCAGGAATGGCCCAGGTTAGGAGGAAAATGTCATTTTTCATTTAGACTTCCAGGGCAGCATTATTGGGAGTTTATTTCAACATAAAGTGTAAAGTGGTCCTGGAGGACTTCTTTTTATCATATTTAATTATTGAAGAGAGTTTAAAATATGTGTGCACATACTGGAAGAAAGAGGTGAGGCAGAGAGGGGGAAAAGCAGTGGACAGGGATGGAGTCCGCACGGTGGTTCTTTGTTAAAAATGTGCATCCAACAATGTGAGTATTGTTGGAAGCAGGTCTTCCCAACGTGGCATCTCTGGATGCGCTTGCGGGTTGAGGGGAGGTGCCTGAATCCCCTGAAATGGTAGGTCATATTTTGCAGGTGTCCTTCTGTGCATATTTCGGGGTTCATAGCTTCTATGAGGTTTGTGTCCAGAGTTGTGAGAGGTTAAAAAAAAAAAGAGATTTAGTGGACCCCGCAAAACCCTGCAAAGAGGTGACTTTGGAAAAGCACACAAACCCCTGGACCTCAGTTTCCTTCCCTTTCTGTCGTCTGAGGGTTGGATAAGACAGTCTTCCGGGTCTCTTCATTCGTGCTAAATGAATATTTATATCCTCAGAAGCCTTCTGATGACCTGCCTCAAAAGCTTGCTGGGAGATTTAGGTGGGCCTGGACGTGAAGTGCGGTTAGCACAGGGCCTGGCACCTGGGATGTGTTGTCATCATTGTTCCCAGTGAGCTGGGCACGTGCATCTTCCTGGTCCCATGGGCTGGCTGGGTCAGTTGCCACAGTGTCAGGAAACATCTAGGCTTTTGGAGGCAGTTGAGTAGAAAGTTGCTCTCTAATGGAGGAGGCCCTTCATGTTTCCAGGCAGCTGTGTTTGCTTTCTGTAGGGTCTGTACTTCCCCTTTTAACTGATTTGAGTCCTAAGATGAGTTCTTCCAATGCCGGAGTTTTGCTTTGGTGTCAGAGGTTGTTAGGAAGGTAATCTAATTATAGATGAGGAAGAGCAGATTTTTAGCAACTGGAAGTAGACTAAGTGGGGCAGCTCCAGTTTAGGCTGTGGTACCAGCGAATTGGAGAGAGACAGACAGAGTGTCCCCCATCCATGTGTGTCCATCAGTCCCTGTCTGTCCTCCATGGTGAGTTTAACTGTAGCTTTGGTTAAAATAAGTTCAACCATGACCTTCTAGTGCACAGGGCCTTATCTTATTTTTGTTTTGCTAATTGGGAAGCTCAGTTTAGATAATGTGTATCGGGCTGGACCAGAGGAAAATTTGTGTGGAGAAAGAGGTAACTAAGTTCCAGGAAGGAGCCCTAATGCTAGAGGGTCCTTTTCCAATTGTCCCAGCTTTGTACAGTATCATGTCGTCTATCATCACCCTATCCCATCCATCATATCATGTATCACATCATCTCATCTGCCATGTACCATCATATCATATATCCCATCATCTGTCATATATCATTTGTCTCTGGACACATTCTGAAGTGGTAGCAGTAGGTTTGGGTCTACTCAACTGACTTAAGAAGAAAATAATCTCTAAAAGATTTTAGTTGTTAGTATTCCAGACTAAAAATGAATATTTTCAACTGGTCATTCATTTTTGTAGGTGACCAGCTGCGAAGGGTTTAAACTCAGTTGACTCAAAGGGGCCAGTCCTCAATGCCAAGTACTGTTCTGTTGATTAAGATTGTAATTATTTAAAGTATAGTCAAGCTTGATTACCTTGGGGTGGAGGCGACTCTTACTTTCAAGTTCTTCCTGACATTGTCACCTACTCTGGTTAATTAAGTCATTGTTGACATTAACCACATCTTTGTTTACATCAGCCCAGTAGGAGCTAAAATAAAAGGGCTTTTCCAACCCAAAACCCTTTATTACTTTTCCACCCTCCACAAAGTGTCATTCTGAAAAGCAACAACCTGGGAAGAAAGTAGTATGCCTTTTTTTTTTTTTTTTTGTAATCAATTTTTGGGCAAGGTGATCCTGACTGATGTGAGCTGGTCCAAAGTTCAGTAGCAGAGAGATTGAGCATGGGGTCCACACGGAGACCTCCTTACCTCAGATTTTTCCAGTATGGTTTAAGTCCTTTGTTAGAAGTATTGTAAATGCCATGATATCAGCCATACGCATTTAATTGCAAGTTAAAAGAAAAGAAAAAAAGAATATATCCGCATACCAAGAATGAATGATTTAAAATAATCTTCTGTTTTTTATTATCTGCATCTTTGTTCCTCAGTATGAGTGTTAATATTTAAGAGTTGACTGTAACGTGATAGCTTAGGAACAAGGACTTATTCTTGGTAAATTAAACCAAACGTAGGCTTATGCAGTTCAATACACAATGAAGTACACATTCTTTTTTAGTATATAAAGTATTTCACAATTCATAGACAAAGAGCTGTGTTTAATATTACTTCTAGAGCAAAAATTTGGCAAGCCCAGAGAATTGGTATTTGTATACTTTCTATACTGGCTCGCTCTCATCCAAATTCCAAGTGTGTGTGTGTGTGTGTGTGTGTGTGTGTGTGTGTGTGTGTGTGTTTGTGTGTTTGTATTTTGCCTTTTTATTTTAACCAGTTAAAACACTGAGTACCTACTAGGTGACTAGTCCTTGCTAGGCCATAACTGAAGACTTGTTGCTCTCAAGTGTTTCCCACTCAGCTGAGGGTGAGAATTCAAATAACTAGAGCAACCCAATATGAGATGTTTCCAATATCAGACTTAATGAATAATTACATGGTTATGAAATCACTGGGGTAGTGTTTACACAGGAAGAGTTTTGTTTAATGTTTGTATTCCCAATAAAATGTGTCCAGGAGCCCTCCCATTTGTAGTCTCTTGTTTGGGTATTTACTTATCCAGGGTAGTTGTTAAAAGGCTGCCCCCCTCTTTCATCAGAGTCTGGCTTAATTTTACGTTTCCATTAAAAATGCTGTCTAATTTTAGTCTTTAAAGGAAAATGTGGGAAATTGATTTTTGGGTGCCGGCATCTTAGGCTCGGTAGGAAATACAGCTAGTGTGCTACTTTCCGCTGTGTCGGTTTGACTCTTAGCAGGGTGCTTGCCTTGGTAGGCAATTCAGAAGTGATTGTTCGGAAGTTTTTCAGGCTGTCCCACAAATGATTCTGATCCAGTGGGTTTTATGAGGCTGTGCAAAAAGGCCCATGGTCTTTATTATTATTTTGTTTTCCTGGAGGGATGACTTTAGCCTTAGGTTCTGCATCCTTCTTATGCTTTTGCTGCATCCAAGTGGGATTTAGAGGTGGCTCTGCTTTTCCGGCTTCCCTGGCATTGCAATGCCTGATGCCACACCCTCACCCCACGTCCTTCTCTCTGCCTTGCCATCTTAGCAGTAATTTCTTTTAACTGATGGTGACAGTGCTGAAGGCCATATGTGGCTGAATCGTGAACCTAATGTAAGGGCTGAACGTTTGGCCTCAAGCCAAAGAGGTGGGTTTCTGATCATTATATCCAAGGTGAACAAACCCCGAAGAATTCAGCTTTGACTCCTTAGAGGCTCTTGAACTTGAGTTTTTAAAGCTATGCACAACTCGTGTTCCATTTTGCGGACAGTGTTTATCTTCATGGGAAGCCTTAAGGCTTTCTGGCAGCCCGAGAGTCTGCACAAACTGGCCACTTCCTCCTGCTTACCCAGATAGACCTGGAGTGACCCAGCCAGGTTCAGCTCTGGCTTTCCTGGATCAGGGAATGGGAGGAGGTGGGGAAGGGAGCTGAGGCCGAGTTCTGTAAAGAAGTCTGGTTGAACAAGCTGCTGCTGGCCTTTTCACTATGTTGGGCCCCCATGTCTTGGAGATGTTTCCTTTTGAAATTAACAAAGGTCACACTTTTCCCAAGTTGTTTTTCCCCCGTGCTCTGATCGTTACTACCCCGGTTTTGGGCATGACAGGAAACCCAAAATGGTAGCCACATCAGTGGTAGATGGTGGTTGCAGGCTTTCACTGGCCTCTGTTTGTGTAACGTCAAGCTTTTACCGTTTATATAATCATGCAAAAGGATATTTTAAATTATCAGGCTAGACCACTGTTGTCCATGAAGAGTGCAAATCAAGTAGAATAGGCATGCTTTAGAGTTTCAGTAATTTTGGTTTTAGGAAACTTGTACCATGATGGAGTTTTAAGATGTTGGCTGTGAGCTGTTGTCATTTATTCCACTTTGGAATCCCATAAGTAGTTACGTCCCATTCTGGACTTTTGCCATTTCATGTGAATATTAAAAATTTCAACTTCTTTTTGACTGTACTGAGTCAGGGAGCTAAGGTGTGGCCTACTCTTTGCTCTAACCCCTGTCCAGCTAAAGCATGGTAAATTCCGAGTTGTGTCTGAATGGAATGCACATATATAGAATGTCGGGTCATGGTGAACGTGTTTTATGGGGAGGTCAAAACAATAGCTTATAAGGAAAAGACTGACAGATTCAGAATTGAGGTCAAGGGACATATATATTTTATGATTTATATACAGCACTTTACTTGAAAGAAAGAACCCAGTTCTGAGCTCTGACATTAATACGGTAAACTCTGTATATATTGTCATGATTATTTTCTAACGCTAGAACTTCTTCTGAGTTACTATGTGTGACCTCTTTTTAAAGGCCAGTTTACTGTTAAGTTTTGCCATACATAACCAGCTGTAATGTTTTAAGGATATCAGGACATCGAAAAGTCCAACTTTGTGTGTTGCAGGGGGCAGGGGAGGTAGGAGGTGGGGAGGTGCTATAAAATGTATAGAAAGATCTTTGCAGTGGTGAGTTTAGGGTTTAAACTCTTTGAAAACCCTTACACTTCAGATTGTGAGTAGACAGTGAGTTTGCCCCAAAGGAGTGTGGCTGCCTTCAAGGCACCTCCTTCCTTTGGGAATTCCATGGCGGTCCAGTGGTTAGGACTCTGCGCTTTCACTGCCGAGGGCCCGTGTTCAGTCCCTCGTCGGGGAACTAAGATCCCGAAAGCTGGCTGCGCAGGTGGTGGCCGCCCCTAACCCCCGCCCCAAAAAAGCACCTCCTTCCCATCCCACTAAGCCTCCTGGATCTTGACCAAAACTTGTTGCCTTTTTAGCTGACCCAGGCAGGCGCACAATTAACTATACATCCTAGGGTTCAAACAGAAAATCACTCAGATCTTTAAAAGACCAGGAATACTCTATGTTATTATCCTAAATTCTGCATCTGACTTTTTTTTTTTCGTAGAAATGAATAAAATCATTTAAAATGGTATGTAACGTGCTTTCTGGGGACCGAAACTCACAGAAGGAACTTGGCCTTGGGAGCTAAACAAAGGAGATTTGAATCTTTCCATTATCTACTGGTGCTGTGACCTTGGATAAGTTAGATAACCTCTCTGAGCCTCTCTTTCTTTATCTAAAAGTGGGTCTGATAACATCTGTCTTGAAAGGGGGACCATGAGGATCAAACGCAAGTGTATGTAAAGCCCGTACAGTAGTTCCTGGCAGATAGTAGGTGCTCAGTAAGTGCTAGTTTCCTCCCTGCCCCACCCCACTTCCTTGTAGAGGTAAAAACCTGAGATAGGATGTCAAACCAATATCTCTGGGATGTTTACCCTATGATATACAATGACAAATCTTCTGATGAGAGGCATTTACTTTAATTAAAGTAGAAAGGGAGCCTGTCCAACCCTTTGTATTATCCTGGGCATTTACAAGTCTGGACCTTAGAAATGGGGTCCTCTTGCTGCTTGCAGTCCAAATGGTTCAGGGTTGACATTTTTTTTCCCTGTCGAAAAAGTCAGTTGCGGCTATGTAATAACGGCAGGATACGTGCTTCATAAGGAGCAATGTATTTTGGCAAGGAGTTCTGCGCTTGGGGCTTCCAAACAAAGGATTGTCAAGAGGCCCTGTGAAGAAGGATGGAGAGGGACTTCCCTGGAGTCCAATGGTTAGGACACTGCACTTCCACTGCAGGGGGCACGGGTTCGATCCCTGGTCAGGGAACTAAGATCCTGCATGCCACGCGGCACAGCCAAAAAAAAAAGAGAAGGATGGAGAGAGGTTTATGGGATTGGTTGGCGGGGAAGGGGGGTGTCACATGCTCTGCTTTTGTCCTGGCCCGTGAGGGGAGCTCCATAGTATGTTATGATAGGCTCTGCCAGGTTGGCCTGTGGTGACTTCCCCCGGGCAGCCTGCTGGGCCTTCCTTAGGTGCACAGGTGGCTGGGCTTCCAGTCTTCGTGGAAGGGAGCTCAAGGAGATTGTTATGGTACCCGTGGTGCTGGGGGTGTGAGTGGGCGTGGGCAGTGTGGATGGGGTCGTATCCCTGAGAGGCTGAGGTTGCAGCTGGTGGTAACAGTAATTCTTCTTACCATCTATTAAGTGCCTGCTGTGTGTTGGACATTGTGCTATAGGTGCCTTGACATGTTATCTCTAATCTCTTTCCCCAGTTTTATTGAGATATAATAGGCAGCACTGTTTAAGATGTATGGCATAACCATTTGAGTTACATATATTGTGAAATGATTACCACGATAAGTTTAGCTAGCATCCATCATCTCATACAGACACAAAAAAGAGAAAGAAAAAAATATTTTGGGATAAACTCTCTTAATGACATTCACATATACCAACCACAGAGCAGTGTTAACTCTAGTCATCACGCTGTACATTATACCCCTGGTACTTATTTCCCTTCTAACTGGAATTTTGTACCTTCTGAACCACCTTCCTCCAATACCTCCTCCCGCCACCATCTCTCATCTTAGTAATGCAGCTGACCCCAGCTATCCACATTCGCATTTTATGGCCGAGACTCCTGGAGATGAAATGATTCCTCCAAGGCCCCATAGGTAGTGAGTGTGTGTCCAGGCTTTGGGGTACATTGATTGGTGCAACAAAGATTTCCCAGTGGCCTCCTCTTTCCTGAGCAGGTGACTCTTCTGTGGAGTACTGTGGGGAGCTGCTCATTCTTAGATCTGTCATTTGACTCTTAAACATGTAAGGACAGTGCTGCTTGATGCAGTTTCTTCTCATCTGTCCACATCTATTCCCCTAAAGCTATTTGAAGAAAAGTCGTAGACAGTACAAGCATTCCAATAATGACCACTTCGTGATTCTTCTGGAATGGCCTCTGGTGGTACGTCGCTCGTTGGTAAGAAGCTAACCCTCTCTGCTGTGCAGGAGACCAGAGGGAGACTGCGCGGAGTCCCAGATAGCGTCATGCGGCAGGAGTCACAGCAGGAAGGGCCGGCCAGCACGAGGCCATCCCGTTTTCCTCGTCCCGGGTGCTTCAGACGGTCTGCCCTGGGACCTCCTCAGCGTTCAGTTTTGGTTGTCAGTTTGACATTGCGTCAAGCTTTTCTTCAGCATTTCTGGTTTGAGGTTGGGTCAGGGCCTATCTCTGCACACTGGTATACCTGGGGCTCCTGCAACCTGTCGTCATGGACAGATACTGAGCCCTCTAATGTCAGAAGCTAGGAAAGCAAAAATAAATAAATAAAAGGCGGCTGGGGGGAAGGGGAAAAAATTCCCAGAACGAAAGGGCAGAAGCAGCAACACCTATATACTTCCTGTAGCCTTGGCCAGGAAGGGTGTCCCGAGGGAAAAAAAGAGGCCGGGGAGCAGAGCCTGTTTTTAAAGCAAACGAAGTTCAGTTTGGTGGTTTAAAAAAAAAAAAAGAAAGTGAACTCTGAGCGGTTCCAGCCCGACGTGGAGGTGAATCAAGCCTGGTTCAGCCAGTTGCACTCCGCGCCGGCCACCTGCTCGGTGACGCAGAAGACGCAGGCATCCAGAAGGGGGGCTCCGTGTGGGTGAGAGGTTGTAGGATGCTTGGCTGGAAGGTGACACTGCGCGGTTCCCTCTGAGCCTCTCAGCCCTGGTGCGGCCGCAGCTTCCAGAGCCAAGGTCATTACCATGGCACACCTTTCAGATTGCAGCGTTGCTGTGGCTCCTTTGAGTTTGTCCCCCAATTATGTTGAGGCCCTGCTGTGTCCTACTGTGTGCCGGGCTCTGTGGGGATAGAATGACAAGCAGAGAAGTCTCAAGTCCTGTTGAGTTGGGGGGGATGGGGGCGTGGGGAATGGGACTGGCATTTGTCAAATACTTGCAAAAAACGAAAGGGCAACTTCCAGTCTGAGGTGAAGGTAATCCGAAGTAAAAGCATGGTGTGTCTCAGAGGGATTCGGGGAGCCCCGAGGAGGCCAGTGTGCTAGAGATGGGGCTGCGGAAGTAGGCCAGGCCAGGCGGGGCTGGAGGCAGCCTACGTGCCATGTTAAGGGTTTTTCTGGGTCTTTCAACCGTGCGCCTTCCTGAGGCTGGTCTTGAAGGCAGTGGGTGCCGCCTTGATTTGTTGGTAAGTTCACCGCGTTGGCCCTAGTCAGCCCCGGCCAGGTGTGCCAGCTAGGTTGCTCTGTGCCCACTTTGGGAATCCTCCTGACCTCCCTGCTGTCCGGTGAGAGGTACCTACCCTTAAAGGTATGGCGAGTCAGGAGGTCACGGGCAGCCCTCAGCCGCCACTTGAGTGGGGCATCTCCTCGCTCCTTGACAGTCTGGAGCTGCAGTTCCTTACCAGACCAACGTGGATGCGGGGAGACGGCCCCGGGCAGCCAGGGAGACCTAGTGAACACGATTCTGGTCCCCTCTCGGGGGCCTCACCTGGGCACTCAGCGATTCAAACAAGGCTTCCTCCTCTTTCCATGGAGAGGGGTGCACAATCTCAGCTTAAGAAAGACCCTGGTACGCCCTGTCCACGTCTTGGGAAGCCAAGATGCTGGGGAGCCGTGCACAGCCTTTCCAAGAGCAAATGCTCCCGAGGGTTTTGAAAGGGGCTCTATTAGGATGTAGGGGCTCTTCAGAGTTTGTTTCCTTGAAGTTTTTACCTCTCTGCACATAGGCGGCTTAGGGTTGGGGAGAAAGGTTAACCACGGTGGCGCCTGTCTTAATTTGGAATTTCCTGAATGAATGTGGTTTCAGTCCTCAGGCACAGGATTCCCCTAGGGAGGCTTTTTCTTTTCTCCGCATATCACGGGAGAAAAGTGATCCCTGTGGCTTGTCCTGCCTTTCTGGGTCCTGCCGGCCCCGGGCCCCGGCTGGGAATGGGCCCTGCCCGCCACAGAGGCTCTCCGCCCCCTCTGACTTCAGGGAGACCTCTGCCAGGGGCCGTTCTGATCGAGCTGCTCGCTGAAGACCCCTCGGGCTAGGAATCTGTGCCTTCGCCTGCCTGAGCCGGATTTCAGCGCTGGCCGGGCCTGAACTTGCTGAGGCCCGGGCTGCCAGATCAAACCCATTCAAATGAGGAGGCCCATCTGTTTCCCAGTATCCAGCTGCTGTCCCTTCATTTGCAAATGGCTGGGATGCTGCTGGAGGGGGGACCAGTCTGGGGACACATCTGCAGGCTCCGAACGGGTGTTGGAACTGGGGTCCTGCTGAGAGAAGAAAGGCCGAGCCCTTTAAGTAAACTTGCTGAACAATACCCCCAAAAAGTCCTGAGTTGCGGAACCCGAGGCAGCCTTGCCCTCAAGGAGTAACTCTTCACCTCCCTCTCTCCTCGTCAAGCTTCCCGTTTGTTTCCCCTCTCATTTGCCGATTGGGCCGCTTTAAAAGTATTCATGTATTCAGAACGTACTCGCTGAGGGAGGGGCTCGGGAAAATGTCCAATAGGATTTGGACATTGATCTGACCTTTACGGGACTTAGAGGGCAAATGTATCCCCTGGAGTTGGCACCATTTATGTCGGGAACGGGGCCATGTGAGCCACAGGTAACACTAAGGTGGAAAGGCGGCCGCCCCTGAAAACTTGCTTCTGAATGCAGTCAGGCTGCGGGCTTTGGAGCATGCTCTCTGGAACGCAGGCCAACTACCCCGCTCACTGGAGCCCAGGTCCTCAAGCTAGTGGCCTCTGGGTCTGGCGTTCAGGGGTTTTCATGGCCTGCTGTCGGGTTGCAGTGAGTCGTCCCTGAGCCCAGCTGGGATCCTCTTTTCTAGGGAGTTCTTTGGGGGGTTACCGTGCCCCCCATACAAATATCAGTTATCTCAAATTTGTTGGATGGATGAATAGTAAATGGTATTTTAATAAGCCACAGGCTTCTTCCCTTACAAAAGTAATCAAACAGGTGTTGTACATAGCCGTTGATGACGACGACTCTCACAAGGTCCTTGGATGTTTAGTTCCATTTGGGAACATTCCAGAAATCCCCACTTTGGTAACTTACATATATATGATGTGGCAGATTTGTTCATTTGAAAGAAAACCCCTTTTTAAAATCAGACAAATTCAAATTGAGGTTCCCATGTGATTGGAAAAGTGTAATCTGCTGATCAGTTAATGTATTACTCAGCCATAAAAAGGAACAAAATTGGGTCATTTGTAGAGACGTGGACAGATCTAGAGACTGTCATACAGAGTGAAGTAAGTCAGAAAGAGAAAAACAAATACCGTATATTAACGCATGTATGTGGAACCTAGAAAAATGGTACAGGTGAACCGGTTTGCAGGGCAGAAATAGAGACACAGGTGTAGAGCACAAATGTATGGATGCCAAGGGGGGAGAGTGGCGGGGGCTGGGGTGGTGGTGGGATGAACTGGGAGAGTGGTATTGACATGTATACACTGATGTGTATAAAATGGATGACTAATAAGGACCTGCTGTATAAAAAAATAAAATAAAATTCAAAAGTTAAAAAAAAAAAAGTATCAAGCTACAGCCCACAAGCAGGAGCCTGGCCTGCTCTGGCCAGTGCTGAGGGGTAGGCAGGCAGGGCACCCCTGCCGGGGTGGAGGCTTTTCTTAGGTGTGCCCCCCACTTTACAAAAGCCTTCCCAGGCAGTCTCTGGTTTTGTCCCTGTGGTGACCTTGACCTAGCCTGGAGGTAGCCTCTTCTACAGACCAGGACTCTGAGGCTCAGGGAGGAGAAGGGGCCGCCCAAGTTGACAGGGTTCATCACTGCCGCAGCAGGTCTAAAGCTTGTCCTTAGACACTGGAGCTGAACTTCTCACAAGGCGGCCCTTGGACCAGCAGTATCAGCATTCCCCGGGAACTTATGGGAAATCCAGAATCTCAGACCCCACCTCAGGCCTCCTGACCTAGAAACTTTAGAAGGGGGCCCCTGGAAGCTGTGTCTGGGTGATCTTTATGCAAAGTAAAGGCTGAGAAGCAGAGCCCCCCTCCTCCGCTCCCCCCTCCCCCGCCCCCAGCTCTCAATTGGAGTGGGTGGGTGGAGGCAGACTGTATTCTGCTGGGAATATACTAGATGGATAAACAAAGACCTGATGAATTGGAGATGGGAGCCATGCAATCTGTCTTAATGGGAATCAGAGGAGATGATATTTGAGCTGGGCTTTGAAGGCTGAATAGGAGTTTGCCATGCAGAGTATCGGGAAAGGGGATGCGGGTAGAGGGAACAGTGCCCATGTGAACAGCCAAGCCTTGGGTGTGAGAGAGAGGGTAGAGCGGGATCTGGGGCCAGGAGCAGCCAGGGCCTTAGTGTGGGTGATGTTCTTTGGGTTTCACCCTATCGAAGTGTGGAGTGGTCTGTGCCTTTTTTTTTTTTTTTAAGTAGTGGTAAGATTTGCTTTTCAGAAGATTGCTCTAGTGGCTCATGAAGGACACAGGGGGTGGCCCACGGGTGATGGGTTGGGGGGTGTTGCAGAGCTCTTTCGGAGAGATGGTAGAGGCCTGGAGTAGTGGGCCCGTGGGACCGAAAGCCGCCCTTGCTTTATCTCCAGAGCTGTTGCAGAGACAGACTGAATAGGGGAGGAGATGTGGGGACTGACGAGGTGGGAGGCGAGAGGGAGCAGAGGTGCTTTAGGGTGGATTTGGAGCTTGAGTTGATGTCACGTGGTGACTCCATTCAGCCAGAGGCTAGAGGAAGAGGTTGAAGGTCATCTGCCTGTTTTAGATAGGACCTCTGTAGACACCCAGGTAATGTGTTCCCTCGGGCAGGTGGAAATGTGAACCTGCAAGCAGGGACTTGAGTGGCATTGCCATGTAGGGGTGGGAAAAGCTGCAGAGATGGAGGAGATCAGAATACAGGGAGAAGGACCAGAGGAGCTGGGGGTGAAATTCAGAGCGTATCCACAGGTATGCGGGGCGGGGAGGGGATTCCCAGAAGGGCAGGAAGGTCTCCATGCACGTTCCTGTTCTTGAGAACACATGTTCACACGCGTGTGCGTACACACACACACACGCCAGCAGAAAACAGCATGCCGCTGTAGGTAAATAGGCGCTAAACTGTGTGTTAGGGGCTTTCCCTTTCCTATTATCGCCAGCCTTCCACGCTGAGAAGACCTGGTCAGGGGCGTTTCCTCCGTTCACGGTTAGCCAACTGCAGCCCTGGAATAAGGCTTTCAGCCACAAGTTCTTCCCCACGGCTGGTACTTTTGAGTGCTCGCTAAGCGCTGGGCATTGTGCTTGGTGCTTTCCGTGCACTGTCAGTTACGGTTGTTCCTGGTTTGCAGGGGAAGAACGACGAAGTGATTAGAAAGCTGAGGGCCCTGTCCTGGGTCACACAATTTCTAAGTGGCAGAGTTGAGACTCAGGCCTGTTCTAAGTCTGGTCTTTTAACATCCCCAGCTGTCCTTGCCTTTTCTGAAGAGTCACCAGGGAGGGGACAGAAGTGAGACTAAACGCTAAGGTACCACAGGGAAGAGCTCCAGGAATTGAAGGAGCATCGGATGAGGAAGGTGGCCTCCCACTCTGTACAGTGAGGAGGGCTGCCTGGGGTCAAGGGCTGCCACGAGGACTTGGGGACAGAACTGTTCTGGGGGGCAGAGGATGCGTTTTTCAGGACCGGAGATGATGATGTTTGTTCATTGTACAGGCGATGCCTCTGCAAGCCCACTTTCGACCTTAAAGAGGGTGCTCATAGAGCTCAGGCAGATCCCGTTCATCCCTTCATTCCTTTACCTCCTCGCGACGCCCCCATCCCCCTTCCCCCCTTTTCCCTTCCTGGTTGTGGTGATACAGGGAGTACAAAACCTTCTGCTGAGAAAAAGAGACAGATTTTCCAGTGGTCTCAGTCAGTCGGCAGGGCCAGCTTTTTGATGATGTGGTTTTTCCTAGAACAGCATGCCCTAGGAAGCCTAGATTTCGAGAAGGGCCAGCCTCCTCCGCCGTGTCTAGCAAGCGTGTTCCCAGAAGGCAGGCTCAGGGCCTGGATGACCAGGTGGCTGAACACATAGGCTCACTGTATATCCGACCTGGGGCAGGGGAGCTACTTTGACACAACTCTTAGTGCCAGTTTCTGCTTCCTGGGCACTAGATACCCTGATGGCTTGTCTCTCTGGGAATTGGGTTTTGAACAAAGGGCTCAATTTTGAAGTTCTTGCTCAAGCAAAGCTACCAATATCTAGGGATTTTATGCAGGTGCTTCTGTTCCGTACCCTCCTCCTGGTGGTCCCGTGGGAATTTTGCTCTCCGAACGTGAGTTCGATGCACGCGTTGTGACCAGGAGAAAACCTCTTTTGTGTCCCTCTTGCTTCCTTTTGGAGGACACTATCATTAATAGCCTAAAACCTTGGATCAAAAGAAGATGGGATGCTGACAAAATACGGGGTGAATATTTCCGCGTTTTGGGTCCGAATATTGGGCGATGATGGTGACTCACTCTTAAATGGGTACTTTCTTAGGCACTTTACTATTTCCACATTTTTATTTTCTCTTAGGTAACAACATCATTTCTTTTCAAACTTGGAGAGCTGTTCACCGTGTTTGTCAAAGACAGACAGACCTAAATTATATGAGGGGTATGCCTAAATACATAATTTTTAATGGTTACCATATTGGAAGCATTAGCCATTATCCCATCTGATCACCAGGAATGCGAGCCAGGCTAGAGTTTCTGGAACAGTCAGGCTACTGTGGCAGAGACAGCTATTAGTGGTTGTCCTGGCCCCCGTGATACCGCCAAGGAGAGTTTTAAGTCCTGACGTGAGTCTGCAAGACACCCCGACAAAGGGTTGGAAGAGAAAACTGCAGCCTGTTTGCTTATCTGTGTTCCAGTGCTTTGAATTCTTTGAGGCCCCCATTTTTATGTTGGCAGTATTTCTTGAGGTAGAGAACTTTTATCTTTATATTGTGCAGAGTTTTTGTCTCTCCCTTCCCCCCTTAAGGAACAAGTAGTACCCAGGCCTTATAAGGCCTCTGTTTGAGGCCCGGATTTTGTCTCCTGCAAGCCCGGTCTCGTAAAGGAGAAGCTTCGAGCCTGTCTGAGCTGAAAACAGCCAGCTCTGCTGCTGCCATCTGGGTGTCTGCGGAACCCCCGTGCTAGGGCACGCGAGGGTGGTCATTTCTGACTTGATTGCAGGACACCAGGACCTTTAAATCTTTCTACGGCTAAGTTTTGATGCCACCTAGATGGAAACTGTGCCCTAGAAAAGTGTGAGCTTCGCTCTTCCAAAGCCCCTGTGCTCTAAGACATCATGGATTATGGAAAAGTAATGCGATATAGATGTCTGTCTGTCCAGACTCCCTCCGTTCCGGCTGGTAGAAAGTACTTTGGCAGTGCTGTGTATGTGAGGGATTCTGTATTCTGTTCCTATGGACAGGAACTGGGGGGGTTGGCCAGTTGAAACTTCTTACCGGGACTGGAGTGTGGCCTCTACGGGCCATCGTAAAGACCAGGAGGACGAGTCTGAAACAGACACTTACCTGCTCTGTGCCCCGTGACATTGCGGTGACGTGTGCAGCTACGTCCTGTGTATTTCTTCTGTCAAGACAGTGGCAGCCCCACAGCAGTGATATTTATTCCTCTCGTGCAAGGTGGCAGAAGGTCGGGAGGGCACCAGGAAACCAGGGCTGTTTTACTACTCTTGCCTCACATGCTGCTGTCATAGTTCCCGGGGAGGCCTGCCACCCATACCCCCTAGCAGGACACCCCTTTCCCTGTCTCTTCCTCCCCTCCTCTCTTGCTGAGGAATCTGTTTAGGGATTTCTTTCTCCATTTCTTCCCCTTCCTGGAGGAATGTCTTTAGGGCTTGGATGCCCCTGACTTTCTCAGACGGAGAGACCTCAGGGGGGATGCATTCCAGGGGTGACCCCCCTGCATCCTTGAAGCCGGGGCTCCCATTTCTTAGCTGTGATCATCTTGACCTTTGAAAAGACACTGGTCCCTAGGAAACCCCAGAAAAGGCTGAATTTGTGTAGTTAGTTGTCCCCTTGGCATATGCGGCTCTTTTCTTCCTTAACAGTTTAAATCTGTCATCCATCCTCCACGAAATGATTGGACAGGGCAAGACGCGGGTTTCCCATCTGTTCTCTGTTTGCGTTTGGGCGCCATTTCAAAAACCACACGGGAAAAGTTTATAGGCAAACATTATAAAAAGTGACAGTCTGAAGTGCTGCTATGGCTGGTACAGCAGCATCAAGTGTTACCTGAAATAGCTCCCTGTTCCAAATTCTCTCCTGTTCCAATTCTCTCCAATTGTCTCAAGACGGCCTCCCGATGACACCAGGGAAGAATTCAGCTGGTCATGTCCAGCGAAGTCCCAGAAAACACAGCCTTTTCTGACTTTTTACAAGACTTGCCCCTCCCTGGGCTCTGCTCACCCCCAGCAAGGATTGATTTCGCTGTGTTGATTTCCTGTGAAGTAAAGCTGGTGACATCAGCGTGATGTCACACCTCTGCCCTGATCCACTGTGGGACTTGGGGTGTCAGGCAGCCCTCGCCTCCTCAATCTCCTCTCCGCAGTTGGAGGCCCCTCAGTTCTACATTCCAGTAGCTCCCAAGGCATCCCGGCTTCAGAGTTTCTTAGGGGTGGGAAGGAGATGCAGCTCCGGACAGGAATCACACACCAGCCGTGTGCAGTGGTGGCTGTTAGTCACACCATTCACTTTTTGATGAGCTGCAGAGATGCCCATCTCTCATTTTTTAATATCAGATTAGTCCATTTATTGGAAAGCAGCTGTGTGATAAGATGCCACTTGTGCTTCTCAAGTGTTTGAAACTTGTGGGGAGAAAGTTCAGATTGATGCAACCAAAGATCTGCACAGCCGAGCTGCCCCCGCCAGGCGTGTGGCCTCAGCAAGTAGAAACACGTGCCTTTTCGTCCTCCCAGAAAGTAAACTCAGCGCCTTGTTTGTTTAACACTTTTAGGTACAGAGACAAAGAATGTCCAGCACTGGTGTGTGCGCTCCAGCCTTCTTGCTTCTTTGTGGATTGTAATTTATATTATGAAAGATATGAGGAAACATTTTCTGTCCGTGGAAGCCTCTGAAAGAGCAGTTGGTGCATAGCAAAGTGGCTTCTGGAGCCTTCTCCTCGTTGTGTTTTGGTGAGAACAGATGACGGAAGTGTTGGGCTGTGTGTGTGCTCTGCATGGATTTCTCCACTCCTGTCTGTAAGAAAGAGTAAAAAGTATGCTACAGTACCAGAAAAAAATAAATGCAGGAAATATTAATATTGCTATAAAAGGTATCGTTTAAATCTCTCAGGGAATACTTTGCCCCGTGTCAACCATCATATTTTATAGAGCAGGCCGTGCAGCTTGGTGGACTCAAGGGGAGGCACCGACCTGTGACACTGGGAGGTGATCACATCACAGTTAGAGGGGTGGGTAGGGTACCGCAGATGCAGCATGACCGATGTCAGAGGGAGCCGGCCCGTCGTCTCCACGGAGCAAAGTGGGGTCGGTACCACTGTGGAGGTGTCCACAGAGCACTCGGGAAGAGAAACCAAGCCCCAGTGGCCGCGTGGGAGGGGCAGGGACAGAGCTGCCTCCACTGAGCCAGTGGTTTGGGTCTCGGGCTAAGTGTCCGTGCCCTGGGATGTCTTCGACGCAGGAACCTACGAGCTGGGCCACGGGAGCTGCTGGGTGGCCTGGGATGGGTGTGTCGTTCTGCCCCTCACCCCCACCACGTGCCCCACTGGTCTTCCCCGACTTTTAATCCCCAACCTCTTCTCCCTTCTTCCCCCCTTTCTATTCACTCTCCCGTCCTCCCTAAGTTGCGCTGGAAGTCCTAGATCATGCAGGAGTATTGCTGGGTTCTGCCAGGGTTCCGCAAAGCCGCCACAGACCCCCAGATGAGCCTGTTGTGAAATAATCAGCTGGGAAGGGGGGAGCACACACTTTCAGCAACTGCCACTGGTAGTAGTTACTGGTTTCAGACCTTGAAGGTGGATGGCTTAATGTTATGAATGAACATTGTTATCTTATTGATGTATTTGGGGGAATTATTTTACTACCCTTGAAGCTTATCATCTAATTGGAAAACTGGGTGACAGTTTTGTTTTTTTTTTTTTTTTGCGATACACGGGCCTGTCACTGCTGTGGCCTCTCCCGTTGCGGAGCACAGGCTCCGGACGCGCAGGCCCAGCGGCCATGGCTCACGGGCCCAGCCGCTCCGTGGCATGTGGGATCTTCCCAGACCGGGGCACGAACCCGCGTCCCCTGCATCGGTAGGCAGACTCTCAACCACTGCGCCACCAGGGAGGCCTTGGGTGACAGTTTTTGTTTGTTTTTTTTTATTAAAGAAATGAAATCCTTTAGTTTATTTATTTATTTTTGCTGTGTTGGGTCTTCGTTTCTGTGCGAGGGCTTTCCCTAGTTGCGGCAAGCGGGGGCCGCTCTTCATCGCAGTGCACGGGCCTCTCACTATCGCGGCCTCTTTTGCTGCGGAGCACAGGCTCCAGACGCGCAGGCTCAGTAGTTGTGGCTCACAGGCCCAGTCGCTCCGCGGCATGTGGGATCTTCCCGGACCGGGGCACGAACCCGTGTCCCCTGCATCAGCAGGTGGACTCTCAACCACTGCACCACCAGGGAAGCCTTGGGTGACAGTTTTGACCCGGTTTTCCTGGAAATTAAAAGCACTCTTAGTATCTCCAGTCACCTTACCAGTCCTGTTGACCTGGGAGCCAATCATTAGTAGCATTACTCTGTATCTATGGCGATACAAATCCAAGGAGTCTCTCTGATGATCCTCCGAAAAGAGTGGCGCTCGAGATCGTGGTAGTGTCTTCAGCCTTGAAGAATGATGGAGATAGTGACCGTCATGGGCCCAACAAGGTATAGTTGGAAGGTCAGGTTCATATTGAATGGCTTGTTGGATTCTCAAGATAATATCCTGTTTTGGGGGCATTCTTGCTTCTCAGGAGATGAGGAAGCTGAGGCCGAGAGCCTAGATAGGAGCAGAGTGGGCTTGGACCTCAGGGCTTCATCCTTTTCCCAGGCAGGCCGCACGCACTTAACCAGCATCTCCTGTGTGTCCAGCCTGAACAGGACGTGGTCCCTACTGCCCCGTGTTACCTCCTTCTGCAGCAGCAGGTGGTAGTGTCCTTTTGGTGATGTTGGTCCAGCATCTCAGATACTCCTGGTTTCAGCAAGACCTTGTGGTTTACCCATTTCAGATGAAGGAAAGACTTCTCAGTCAAAATGCTTTCCTTTAAAAATGGAGAAATCATAATTCCACCTTTGTCCGGAGAGAAGTTTTTCTGCATCATAATTGCAAGTGTCTTGCTTTTTTTTTCTTTTTAAACAAACAAAACAAAACAGAAACAAAACAGTATTAGAGCTTTCCAGTGCCTCCATGAAATAGGGACATGGCTTCCCCTTATCTGAGGGCCAGGACAGAACAGGTTGGCCCTACGGGTCCTGGGCTGTCCTTTAAGGGGGGAAAGTGTCGCAGCTTCTGGCCAGCTGGCTTCTTGCTCCGTCATCTCTTGATGACCAGTGCTGGCTCAGAGGAAAGCAGATTCCACAGCATTCTTGGTAACTTGCTGATCATACAATGTGGTTGTAATAAATATCGATTATTTTATGACCCAGGCTAAGCCACTGGCAGCTCATCCTAACATTGTGGGTGCTGTTTCTGTAATCAGTTGTTGGAGACCCAGGACCCAAATGACATCTGATCCTCGCCTTGACCAGCTGTGAAAGGGGTGGGCCGGGTGGCCTTTGGGGGCCCGTCATTTCGGATACTGACTGGCCCTGACTCTAGGAGGTGGGAAAAGGGAGATGCTCTGAGATGACGGGCCAAGCTGATTTCTTTGTTCTTCTCCATTTCCCCTCTTACCCGCATTTCTGCTCAGGATCCAGAGTTCAAAACATTTTTATTAGTCCCTGAATTCAGCAGCCTTATGACTTAGCCTTGGGAGGCCTCATCCGAGGACCTTCCAGCTAAGTTCCCAGCAACATCTATTAAGCATTGCTTTGCCCTTCACTTCTCTCTAGAGAAGACTTCTCTGACCATCCTATACAACAGGAGTTGGTGAACTTGCCCTAAAGGGCGAGACTGTAAATATTTTAGGTTCTGCAGGCCGTTAGGTCTCTGTTTCAACTACTCAGCCCTGCCACTGTCACATCACAGCAGCCCCAGACAATATGTAAGCATGGCTGTGCGCCTATAAAACTTTGTTTACAAAGACAGACGATGGCTGGGTTCGGCCCGGGAGCTGTGGTTTGCCAACTCCTGCTTTGGAGCCCGGAGCCTCCATCTCTGGGCTCTAACCTGCCGCTAACCTGCTGAATTCTTCTCCCTGACACTTAGGACCACCCTACATACTTTCTCGTTTTGTGGATGTTGTATTTATTGTCTATCACCCACTGTAATTAATATCCCGTAAGTGCAAGGACTGTTTTTGTTTCCTGTTGCTTCTTGAGCATCCGGAATGAAAAGCAGCGTGGCCCGTAGTAGGTGTTCAATAAATAATTGTTGAATGAGAAAAACAAACTTTTGAAATGTAACCTGCTTGTCAGTTGGGGCTTTCTGCCCTTGTTTTGGGGTCTGTTTTTCCATGTTAACCATGACTTCTATTTTCTCCTCTTTGTTGTGGTAACCTCCTTATGTTCCCATCCTGTTCAACGTCTGGGCCCTTCTTGGCGTGGATGCCTCGGTGAGGCTAGGGGTGCCCCTTTGGGGGTGCCCGGCCCTCCATGTTGGCTGGCGGTGGTGGTGGGGAGTTGGATTTTTCTAGAACCAGATGCGTGCGGCTCTTGCTGGTCCTTGGATACAGGGACTGAAACGTGAAGTAACTTTCTTTCAATCTTATGTGGGAGATTGGTCCAGGCCACATTCAAAAGGACAAAACAATTGCCTTGTGATGTTGCCCTGCTTTGGAACCGTCCCAGAGCTGGGCAGCTTTGTGTTTTTCTGGGCCTGGGACTCTGGGTACCATTCATAGTTCTCACTGTGGAGGATGAAAGCCGATTCATAGACCCTCGTGGGTCCCGGCTGGCAGCTCCGGCTGTTCTTAAAGACGCACGGCTCCTTGTCAGTCCTTTCGCGGAGGCTGGATCCTGCCAGGTCCCATCTTGCCCTGTTCGAAATGATCACCTTCCATGTGTCTGCCTGGGGCAGGGGAGGGGCTCACAAAGAGCCACAAGACCTCAGCCCTTGCTTCAGGATCTTGGCATCTCCTCTGGGGACAGGACAAGTCCATCAGAAATGTCATCCGTCCCCAGGAGCTGGGGAAGAGGGGAGACCCGCTTCACTCTGGGCCAAGGTGGCTGGTGGCACACCCTCATCCGGGAGGGCACGAGTGATTTGGGCCTTGAAGGACGGGTTGGTGTTAGTGTGGAGGCAAGGGAGGAAGGAACAGCCCTAAAGGAGACAAAGGCCGAGGGCTGAGGAGGCTGAAACCCGGGGTGTATGGCGGGGGCTTATGGGCAGGGAGCGGTCCAGCTTTCCGAATGGAGCAACAGTCCTGCAGCCTTCAGCAGCTTCATTTCAGGATCCATTTAAGTGTAATGGGGACTGGGGACCGCCTCTTGGCTCCCTGGGGGCATTTTTCTCTTTTCTGTTTTGACGTTAACGCCTCCAGGCTATTATCATTTTAAGAGAAAGCAGTGTATCCCAGCTCACCCAGCACCGAATTAAGTCTCCAGACCAGCAATGTTCTGATCTGAGCCTGAGAGTTTGAGGCATTTCTTTTTAAGAAGCTCAGATTTATGACAACAGGCAGGGTCAGCACAAATAAATAGGGGTGTGTGTGTGTGTGTGTGTGTGTGTGTGTGTGTGTGCGCGCGTGCGTGCGTGCGTGTGTACACAGCCATGCAGTCATGTGGAATTAAACCATTTGTAAAACACACGTTCTCACAGATTAAAAATGCCACGATGATAGACTTTCCTGGGGGTTACAGTGTACGCAGACTTTGGATTGATAATCGACTTTAGAGTTTTCTTGTATAGTGTCTTTCCAAGTTGGGTTTGGGGTTTGTGTTTAACTCTCTACAGTTTGTGGAAACTCAGTGGGGCAGCTTTTGCCGGGTGCTTCCTCTGGTTGGTTTTGGATTCTCCTCTTCTCCTTGGTGAGGGCGGCTTCTGGGGGTGCGAGGAGAAGCAGACACCCTGGGGCTATTTGCAAAGCATGAACTGCCTCTCTTGGGAGTCAAGGGGCCTCCACTGACCTTTGTTGGACGTTCTCTCCTTTCCCTCTTTCCCATCTGTCTCCGTCTTCTCTCTCCCACCTTTCTGCAGAGCCATCAACCAAATACCAAATTTCCCAACCAGAAGTTTACGTGGCTGCGCCCCGGGAATCGCTAGAGTTGCGCTGCCTGTTGCGAGATGCCGCCATGATCAGTTGGACTAAGGATGGGGTACACTTGGGGCCCAACAATAGGACAGTGCTAATTGGGGAGTACTTGCAAATAAAAGGTGCCACGCCTAGAGACTCCGGCCTCTATGCTTGTACTGCTGCTAGGAATGTAGACAGTGAGACTGTCTACTTCATGGTCAATGTCACAGGTGAGTTGGCCTGCCAGCTGTCTGCTCTCTCTCTTCTCTGTAGCCATTTTTCTGGGTAAAGTGTTATTGGACAAGTGAAATCATAGTGGGATCTGCTAATTGGATGCCAGGCACAGAACTTCACAGTTTGTGATCTGTTTTTGAAGTTCTTCTACGGGACCTGGTATATCAGAGAGGCTGGTCGTTAAAAATGACAGGGTTCTCATTGTACAGTAACATTTTTCATTTAAGACAGCACACTTTCCTATAAGTAAAAACACATCTTTTTTTTTTTTTTTTTTACCCCCATACCACCGGCATCCTTGGCATTTAGAACATAGAATTGAAACTTGGATGCTGAAGATTTCTGCTTCCTTTTGTTAAAATTTGAGTTTCTCTCCTTGACTTTTCTTCCATGTGGTGAGGAGGGACTGCACAGGACCCCTTTTGCAGCCAAGTTTAAAGTTCCGCTTTCAGAATATTAGTAAATGGTCATAAGGCCACACGGGGGCTAAGTTTTTCTAGCGACTAATTGCTTTCTTGAAGTAGACCCCGAGTGCTGAAAGCTCGTGTTGGAAAGAATCTTTGGATATTACACAATCAGTAAGTTCGTTGGGGACTTGAGTACCATTTGAAGCTTAAAATCCAGTTTCAGTATATCCAATTTTATAGCATGTTTAAACAAGGTGAAAGCAAAAAACGTTGAGAATCATAATATAGACGAACTATCATCATGGAGTGAAAATTTAAGCCATTAAAACCATCTTAACTAAACATGGTCTCAGACTTCTTGCCTGGGTTCCTGGGTTGTTGAATCCCCTTTCCAGAAAGACTAAGTTGTAGATGATTGCAACCTTTGGCTCTGCAAAAACACAACCATGGATATGTTCTTTTGAATACAGATGCCATCTCATCCGGAGATGATGAGGACGACACAGATGGCTCGGAGGATTTTGTCAGTGAGAACAGTAACAGCAAGAGTAAGTAATTGCTGTCTCCGAAGGTCCCCGAGAGAGGAGAGCTCAGTGGGAAGGCCTGACTCTAAGCTGTCTCCCTGTCGACTCTTCGGGATGCTGTCGCCCGCGGTCCCCACCTCTCTCCACTGTGTCTCCTCTCTTGACTTTCAAATCTGAGAATAAACCAGTGTTACTGTACACCCTTCTCTACTGTTTGTTCTTTCTTATTGTGTCAGTAGCCGCTTTTCTTTTGAAAGCAGTTATGACTTTTCTTTCCTTGGTTTTCCTTTTTCCTCTGGCTTCTCACTGTTTGGAGACGTAAAGCCAGTAGAGCCATGTAACATCCTGGTCTCTTTCGTAAACTTCGACGGTGCTTGGCTTGTCCCAGTGGTTCTCCACGGGGGGTGATTCTCCTCCTTCCCCCTCCCCACGGGGACACTGGGCAGTGTTTAGTTGTCTCAGCACAGGAAGTTGGGGGGATGCTAGTGGCTTTGAAGAGGCCAGGGATGCTGCTAATAAACATCTTTACAATGTACAGGGCAGCCCCATAACAAAGAATTATCTGGTCCAAAATGTGGATAGTGCCAAGGTTGAGAAACCATGGCCTTGTGAAACATTATTGCTTGCTGAGCAGAAATAAGGGAAGTGTATCTTACGTTGCAGATAGAAAAGGGGGGCAACAAATGCTGTTTGCGTATTTAAAGGCAGGTAAAGCACTGCCGTAACTGACACTAGGAGGCCTTTACATGGTGAGTGAGATCATGTGGCCTCTCAGAGCTGGGCAGCCTCGGTTCAAATGCTGCTCCACCACTGCCGAGTTGGGTAACCTTGGGCAAGTAATTTAACTTTTGTGCCTCAGTTTCTTTATCTGTAAAATGGGAATAATCGCAATATCTTTTGGGGTTATGAGGGTTAGTGAGTCCATATTTGTACATTGCTCAGAAAAATATTTGTGAGTGTTTATTCAATAAAGAAGATCACATATTTCCAATAACATGGTTGGAATATTTCCAAAGTGATTTTGCATTGGTCAGTGGCATTCTTTGCTTAGATGTTATATTCTACGTTTCCTCAAAAGGATATTACTTTAATAACTTTAAACAAGGCCTAAATAATAAGATAATTCATTATTAAAATAGACCCAGGGCTTTTTCAAGGAAGAAGAGAAAAATCCATGTTGTCCGGCACCTGGGATAATGTTTTGCTTAAGTGGGGAACTGGATTTGTCTCTTGAGTCTCCTAGCAGCTTAGGCAAAAAGGGAGGTATTTCGGCTCATGTAGTTTTCACTCTTTGGCAAGAGAAAGCTTGCGACCACTAGCGTCAGCGTCACTTAAGAACTTACTGGGAATGAAAATTCTCAGGACCCACGCCGGACCCGCTGAATTAGAAACTTTGGGAGTGATTCTGATGCACAGGAAGCGTAAGAACCGCTGGCTTAGGGATTCTCACATGCAGATCTGCTTCCAGAAGGAGTTTATTGTTAGAGATCTCGTTGGTAAAACAGTGGGTAATAAGGCGAGTAAAAGCGTCTTCTGCTGTGCTCTGTACCAGCCTTCTAATGAGGTTGTTGTCATCATTGCGATTTAGTCATAAAACACTGGTACGTTACAACAGGCCGCTCGCTTCTTATTAGTTCTCTGGCTCCGGCAGGAGAGGCAGTGACCCTGACAGTGATGAAAAGGGTCTGCTCTGGGCCGACTCTGGGCTGGCTGCTGGTTCAGTCCGTGCCCCCAACGACCAGATAAGGTGGGGAGAGGAGTTGTTTGTGTTTTATTCATTGACAATTTGTGATTCAGTGAGCCCAAAGCAGAGCTGCAGTTCAGTCAGAGAGGCCTGTTGCATGTCTAATCACAGCGCCCCTCTGCCAATACTCAGGGTGATGACGGGGGTGAAGGGAGGATGCTCGCGCAGTTGTTTACAGCTCTAAAGTGGTACCCACGTGTGGGAGCCATTGCTGGTGACTGGGACATCAGATTCAGCGCGGTTCTGTCGGCATGCCTGGGAACCGTGTCGTTCTGGTGATCAGTCCCCTGCCTAATAGCATGTTACCCGGAATATGCAGGAAGTTATAAGATGTAACAGCAGGGTAGGCTGAATGAACTGAATCTCTCTCTGGTGACTCTCTTTTCATCCTGAATACTAGTCCTGACTGCTCAGTGCCCAGAGTGTTGCCTTTAAGGCCCGCCAGCCCACGTTGAGTGAATTGCCGTGCCTTCCTGCACCTTGCAACCAGGGTTCTTTGTAATTAGCTCTCGAATGACACCAACTCTGCCCCGAAGTGGGTGCTCTGCAGTGATTAAGGGCTGGTGTTAGCTGTACCAGGCAGATACTGCTGTCGGGAACTGCCTCTGTTCGGTGCCTGTGAAACATTAGATGCGATTTAAAGTGATAGCAGTTCTTAGCTGGCTGCTTGGCCTCTGCCATCTGCTAGTGTGATTAGGCCGGTCAGATTCACAGGTGCAGCCTGGGGCGGCTGAGATGAAGCAGCTGTGGCCTGTGTGGACAGAGGAATGCCATGGCCAGGGTAACTGGCAAGGCGGGGAAGGGGATGTTGCCATTAAGACAATTTTTTGCCACCTCGAGTGTCAAATGCCTGACCTGATTAATAGGGAAAATTGTAGAAGCACTGAATTCTTTGCATTTTCAGCCACCTGGAAACCACTCATGTGTCCAAATTGATTCCTTCGGTGCCTTCTGATTGCCTGGAGATGCCACTGGGGTGTGTTTGAAAGTTCCCCTTCAGTGAAGTTAACAAATGATGCTCCAGTGACCCTGTGCTGACAGTGATAGCTCTGAGCTTCTCTGAGAAGGGTTTTTCTCTTTTAGGATTGGTCTACGTTACTTCTCCATCAAGTGACTCCAAAAATAGGTTGTAGGTTACTCTCGTTGCTGGTATTCTTGTTTGTCTAATTTTGTCAGTTAACTCTCAGAAGCCAAGCTTATCTGCCTGGTAGAGTTCTTCTTAGATTCTGTACGGAGTACAAAAAGTATGGTAGTCAAATATAATGGTGAAAAGAACAGTCAAAAATTAAGGCAGGATTGTTGCATTTTGGCCGTGAAACTGGTATCCGTTAACCTCCAGGTCCGATTTGAGTTTTATAGGAATGTACTGCAATGGTCAGGTTGATCTGAACTCTTACCTCATCCTGCGAGACCCAGCTCAAAAGTGGGCTCCTCTGTAGAGGATTTCCTTGTTTACACTGGGCGATTGAGTGGCTTTGAATGTTGTTCACGGGTTCTGTTGTATCACAGGTAGTGTACATTGTATCACGTGTAGTATCACGTAGTATCTCAGACCTGCCTTTTCTGGTAGATTGCTTCTGGAGGGCAAGGACTAGCCTGGATGTTGAATGAATATTTTGTGGAACTACCGTCCTCACGTATATCTTTTACAGATCCCATTAAAAACAGAGCAGCGTTCAGGTTTGGTTTGTACATTAAGAGAATAGACTGGTGTTTCTCAAAGAGTATCCCTTGGAACCCTAGTTCAGCATAATTCTCTGCCAAAAATGAGTTGTATTTTGAAATGAATTTGGAAAATACCTCCTACTCTGACCTTTCTTGAAGACTTACAGTGCCTATCAGCCTGTTACAAGCTCTGAGAAGTTCTGTAGTAAGACATCTGTTTCTTTTTGTCCTTTCCCAGGGTTTTCCAAACTTACTGACCGTTAAGACCCTTTTTAAAATATAGCATCTATTCACATCCAGCTGCACGTGCTTTGAAAATCCCTGCAATGGGCTGATTTGATTGATCTGACTCTGCCTCCCCTTTAAGTCAAGTTCTTCCATCACAGATGTGAAGGGCATTCTCCGGTCATATTTTAGCAGCTGACTAGCTGATGACCTCACACTTGACCAGTGCTAGACGTTTTCCTGAGTGGAAGAATCTTGTGACGTCACTGCAAGCCCGGCTGCCAGGAAATAATGCTGCTACATACGCCCTTTGGTGAAAGAGACTTTCTCCGGACAGAAAGTTGTGATTTCAAATGCTAATTTTTGAAATGCGTCCAGGTTCAAGCTTTGTGCTTTAGCTTAAAAAAGCATAACTTAACTAGTCCTTGCCTTCCCTAGGTTCTAGGTATCTTAATGGGTTATCTGGCAGCAAATAGACAGACGTGTCTGTCCGTTTTTTTCGAGGTACTTTTTATCACCTCAGACTTGTGTTTAAGTGATTCCTGTCTCTGGAGAACTTGAGGCTGACTTCTTGGGAAGGGCATGAGTGACAGAAGGTTCAGGTTGGCTGCTTAACTAGAGGGAATTGATAGTAAGACAGCCGTATCAGGTGGAGTGGTTCTTTCTATTGAGTGAAGAGGGAGAAGGTAATTTTTCTATTTTGGCTTTATTTTCGTTCAGACCTGCATCTGCCCATCCTCCATATTAGGGAGAAAGGCAATTTTTTTTTTTTTTTTGTAAGCAACTGGGGAAAATGAAGGTTCTTGGCCTGAGATTCTAAACGTTCATCGATAGACCTGCTGATCGTAACAGTTCACCGTCTCCTTGGCTCTAATTGGGATTTTCCTTGGAAGAGATCGTACCTAAGTTGGTAAATGCTGGTTTCTTAGTTGTGTTGAAGTTTCCAGGAACTGAAGAAAACAAATTTTTAGAAAATGTACCAGCTGCCTAAAGTTTTCAAAACACCTTTGCGGTGAAAACCTCATTACAAGTTGGTTTGGGTGTTTTATCACAAAGGCCGGGGATGGTGTTGCATCCATTCGGCCAGATTGAGTGTCTTTTCTTTCTCGGCCTCCCCTCTGGTCCAGCAGCATCACCGGCCACTAGCGGGTTCTCTTTGGAAGGCAGAGCCTGGGAACTCCCCCAAGCAACTGGTCTCCCAGTGGACTTAGGCGTTTCACACGTGGGTCGCTTGCCTGGTTTGTTTTAATGTATTTCTCATTGAATGCCTTGTTGGTCAGCAAGCTGTTGTTTTAATGAGATTTCTCAAATAAAGCCCCCCTGAGCCCCACAGTCACACCTTCACTGACATCTCCATATTTTGTTAGATTTGTTTTCTGTTTCTCTGTGCAAAACTGAAGACAGATGAACTGCAGTCTACTGCAAGGATGGGGTAGAGCTCTCAGAGACGTGCCTCCTTCCCTCATCAGGGGTCAAAGCATTGAAATGTCCTGATTAGTGATATTTTTAAAGGCACTAATTATAGACTTAAGACAGAGGCCTTAGTGAGGCTTTAGAGAGTTTGTGAGACTTAATCTAAGAGCTGAAACAGGCTGTTGTTTTTCTTTTTTTACATCAATAAAAATACAGTTGGCAGTCATCAGCGGCCACAGCTCACATAAATCTTGAACTTTTGACTTAATTACCATGGGAGAGTTCAAAGGGCAGCATGGAGTGGTTGAAAGAGCACTGCTCAGGGAGCTGGAGACTTGGGTCTAGCCTCAGCCCAGCCTCTGGCCATGTGACCTTGATCAAATCACTTAACCTTTCTGGATGACATTGATCACACCAGCCGTTGGGCCAGATGGTCACTGAGGTCCCTTTTGGTACAGTGGTAATTTGAGTCCATGTTTTTCCTTTAAACCACCAGGCTGTATTCTCTCTATTTGGTGAGAGAGAGAGAGAGAGAGAGAGAGAGAGAGAGAGAGAGAGAAGACCATAAACCTTCGATGTCAGGGTGGGGATACGTAAGAGTTTTTGTGGGAGCTGGCTCAGCAGCCCATGTTTTCTCCTTAGGTTTAGGTTGCAGGGTCAAAATAAATCCTCTGGTCCTATCATTTGTTGACAGAATCAATATCTGTGTAGACTATAGATAGATACCTGGAAAGAATGTTAGAACCGCGAGGGGTTCTGAATCAGAACATTCAGTTCAGCTCCCTCATTTTATAGCTCAGGCTTTTAACAGTCGTCCATCTGGTCTGTCCATCCATCCATCCATCCATCTGCTCAATAAACACTTGAGTGCCTGCTTCATAGTCCGAAGGTGGCTCGAACTGCGCACTCCAGGTGATCTGCCCTTATGGGTCAGCCGACATCGAGAGGAATATATTTCAGTCTGGAAACACCCTGGGCATGGAAGCAGACATAAATAACCAAGAAGATGGTGGACCAGAGAAGGAATGATGAATCTTTATTGTGGGTTGAAGGGGGGTTAAGAAAGGCTGTGTTGAGGGAACCTTGAGGGAAGTTTCTGTGGGGTTATAAATCTGCTTAACCAGCCACAAGTTAAGAGACTTCTGTTGTATTAAATTAAAATTCTACTTACTTGGTATTATTACTAACATACATACGTATCTGTTTCGGTGTAGAAAATGATAATGAGTCAATACGCTAAACCTTGATGATGGGCTTGTATTTATTTATTTATTTTGGCTAGGTCTTACTGTTCCCTTAACTTGGTCGTTATTAGTATTTAATGACTAAGAGAATGTCTTTCTTTTGCTACATACTACAGCAGAAGAAAGTGTCAGAGCAGAAGGGGCCATACCTATCATCTAGGTCAACTTATTTCCTCCTGACTTAAGTATAATTCATGTTTTATGCCATCAGGGGTTTATACCACAATTCCGTCTCTACTAAACATATCCCTAAGATTATGTCAGGGAAGGTGTACAAAGTGGATGCCGTACACCTCTTTCAAGCAACATGATGTGGCCTTGGCCATCCGTATTGAGCATCTACTGTGTGCTAGAGTCTTCTCTGCTTTTGTAGATCATTAATTTGTTAAGTGAGTTCCTCCTCCAAATGAAAGTTGTTAGTGCTGTTCACAGCCTTGGGATAGAGAGGCCTCATTAGGTAGAGGAGCTTTTTAGGAGCCTGGTCCCTGTTTCTCTCCAGCTGCATCGTAGTTCTTGGGGTGGGGACCCTGGCATTTCCATGTGTCCAGACTGCAAACATAGCCGGAAATACTGAAGACAGGAAGAGTTCGCAGAGGACATAGGACATTGATGATGGAAACACAGCAGGGCCGTTCCTACATTGTAATTATTTTTCTGGACCTTCCAGATTCTTCAAGTTTTCCATAAAACTAGTTTATTTCAGAAAGAGCCGTTGTAAAATAATAAAATAACTCCTCCCCTCCAGCATATGTTCTTAAAAAAATTCGTGTGCTTGACTTCTTAAAGGAAGGCCCATCGTGAAAGCACATGGTGCCTGTGTGACGTCAGCACCCGGAGTGGTGCTGGACACGGAGTTGGTGGTGACTCATCACTGCCACTCAGGGAACCTCGAGAACTTGACCTGATGGCCCTTTTTGTTGAGTCAAGCTTTACCGTTATCCAGAGAAAGCGAATGTTGTGAATTCGGGTTTCCAGTGACAGTCATGTAGGTGATTGGCTTCCACTTCGTTGATGAGATTTCATGGCGCCTCACCCACCTGCGATCTCTGAGCCTTTAGATGAGACACATGGTGCCCACAGACTTTATTTAAAAAAATGTTTTTTCTGGTTTCTTCTTTTTTTTTTAACATCTTTATTGGAGTATAATTGCTTTACAATGGTGTGTTAGTTTCTGCTTTATAACAAAGTGAATCAGCTATACGTATACATATATCCCCATATCCCCTCCCTCCTGCGTCTCCCTCCCACCCCTCTAGGTGGTCACAGAGCACCGAGCTGATCTTGCCGTGCAGTGCAGCTGCTTCCCACTAGCTATCTGTTTTACATTTGGTAGTGTATATATGTCAATGTTACTCTCTCACTTCATCCCAGCCTAACGTTCCCCCTTCATTGGGTCCTCAAGTCTGTTCTCTATGTCTGCGTCTTTATTCCTGTCCTGACCCAGGTTCATTAGAACCTTTTTTAGATTCTGTATATATGTGTTAGCATACGGTATTTGTTTTTCTCTTTCTGACTTACTTCACTCTGTATGACAGACTCTAGATCCATCCACCTCACCACAAATAACTCAGTTTCATTTCTTTTTATGGCTGAGTAATATTCCATTGTATATATGTGCCACATCTTCTTTATCCATTCATCTGTCGATGGACACTTAGGTTGCTTCCATGTCCTGGCTATTGTAAATAGAGCTGCAGTGAACATTGTGGTACGTGACTCTTTTTGAATTAGCCCATAGACTTTAGATGAGAAGCATGGCTGTGTATCTGTTTTGCACAAGCAGATTTTATAGGTGCAGTTTTGATGATTGAAATTTCACCCCAGGGAAGTGGCTATCTGCCAGAAATTCCAACAAAATTCTTTCACCCTTGTCCCTAAATAATTCCTCAGGCTCCAAGAAAAAGGTGCTGGTTGCCAGTGTGCTCTTGCCACAGGCCAAGGCTGTACAGGCCCACGTGGCCTGGGGATCCCCGTGTGGGTTGCAGGCTCACCAGCAGCTTGGCCCAGTGACGGAGAAGCAGCGCGTTCCCAGTTGCTAAAGCTGAGACCTATTTTTCAACATAGGGAACGTGGAAATCATGCCTCTTGGTACGTAAGCACACGTCTGTTGATTTCTTTTTATATAAAAATGTAAAGACATTCCACGGGATCAGGGCAGCTGTAATTGATGGTAGCTGAAAGAGCTACTACATTAATATTTAGCTAATTCGTATGAATAGGCTATTGTGTTTACTTTTAAACAGATAACATGAATGCAGACACCTGACAGCATGAGGTATGCTTTTCATTTAGGTCAGATTTGTAAAAGTCTTTGTGTAGCGACAAAGCTTATTATTTATTTTGTGCTCTCAATGCTTTCTTTTTTAGTGGCAGTGGATGGAATTTTCTAAGCAGGAGCTTTTAAAATGAAAGATGATTGAAATTGTTTCAGTATATGCCAGGCCCTGGGAGACTTATGATAAATAGGAACCGAGCACTCCCTGGGGAACCCTCAAAAGAATAGGTGTGTTTATGGGCATTTGACACCCCAAGTCAAGTGGCTACCAAGTTGCCTACTCATTACAGATGCAACTGGATTCAGGGGAAAGAAGGGCAGCTCTATTTTCTCCCCCAGCTCCCCTCCCGCCCTCCCACTGGCCTTTCTCTCTCTGGTGCACATGACTGGCAAGTTTTGCCTCCCTCTGCTCTGCCTTGGCATCATGTCGATACCCCACCACCTTGACACTTAGATAAGCAGAAGGATAAAGAAGATACAACATGTCCCCGTTAAGAAACCCCTGTTTCACCTTTTATAGCAGGCTTCAAGAGCAAGGGCGAGTCAAAGAAGGGTAGGTGTTTTGGATGCAGTTTTTCCACTTCCTGATTCCACCATGACAGCCTGGCTGTTAAGTGAAGGGCATTGTTACCTCGCCAGGAACGAGCTGTGTCATCCACAGAACAGAGGAGGAAGCTTCTAAATCTGCATCATAGACAAAGCCCCTTCTTACGCCCGCTTTTGCTTCTGGTTTGTGGAGGGTGTGTGCTGTTGCCCAGTCTAACCCTTGTTAGAAATAAGCACTTATGGATCAGTCTTCAAGAGTTTTAGTGTTCTAGAATGTTCTAGGATGTTAAAGGCCCTGCTGATGGATGCTTTGGGGAGGATACAGGGATTTGGGTTACCTGTTTGCTAAGACAGAATCACGCATGTGAAAAGTTAAATTGCTCTATAAGATTTCATTGGAAATCCTGGGCAGTAATAACGGAGGCAGTGTGCCTTCGGCTGAGGCTGTCTGTCCCGGACGCCAGTCCTGCACATTCAGAGAGGTTAAAGGTATGGATTCCAATGCTTTGGAGAGTAGGTAGGGAGACAAACAGTGGGCTCTGCAATCAAACTGCCTCGGCTCACATCCTGGTCGCGCTTCTTCCTAGTTTTGTGGCTGTGGGCAGATTACTTCTCTGTGACTCAGTTTCCCCATCCCTAAACAGGGATTATCATTGAATTGTGTCAGGATTAATACAGTAAACACGTGAGAGCTTTGAGGGCTTTGTCTGCAAATAAGAAGCACCCAGTCAGTAGTGGTCATGAGCCATTATTAGCAGGCTTGAAGAATTTGTGGCAGTATTCCCGATTGATGCTGTGACTTTAATTTAGAAAAAAATGTCCTTCCTGTGGTAATTGAAAAAGGTGTCTCCTTCTTTGAGTTTAAAAAATCACTAGTGTCCCTGTCTCTGAGGGCTACTTAGAGGGCACCACTTTAATGTTTAATTGGCATCTTCCTATTAAGTTACCTGCTTCGACATGCTGGTAGAATTATGGCATTCACAACCACCATTCGAGAGGAAAGAAACCTTTTTTTTTTTTTAATTTTAAAAATTAAAACATATTTAGTAACATGGCTTGTTGACTTGTCATATAAAGTGCTGGGAAATTAATGAATCCTCCCTGAACTATTCTACCCTACTGAGATAAGTTATACTATTGATTACCCTTTGAAGCGCCAATGGATAAAATGGATGTGGCTTTTGGGCACAACTTGTTTATGTGTATATGTGATCCTTTCATAGGTGTGGTGATCTAAAATGATATATTTGAGGGGTACTCAGCTGTTGTTATGGTATGTGTTGTCACTGTGTGTCTAAAGTAGCATTTTAAAACATGATTCATGAATTTATATTCTGGCACTAAGAACAGGGAGAGAAGGCTCCCTGTTAATAGACATAAACTATAAACTATCAAGCAGCCCACCTCCAGGGACCTTCTGGGAGGCCAGCTGGATCAGACTTCAGAAAATGTTTCCCTAATGTAAATATTACCCAAAGATTTTGAAAGCATCGGATCATTCACCTACAGAAGAAAATGATCTTACCTGTTAGGATTTAATGATGGAGGTGAAGCTAGCCATCTACGTACATTATAATGTCATTTTCCAAAACAGGGGCACCGTATTGGACCAACACAGAAAAGATGGAAAAACGGCTGCACGCCGTCCCAGCAGCCAACACTGTCAAGTTCCGCTGTCCAGCTGGGGGGAATCCAACACCAACGATGAGGTGGCTGAAAAACGGGAAGGAATTTAAGCAGGAACATCGCATTGGAGGCTATAAGGTAGAATGAAGCTTTCAAAATATTCTATTTCTTAAATTTTTATTTCTTTATTTTTTTAAGTAGTCAAAAGTTAGCAGGAACTAGAAGGAATATTCTTTTAAAAAAAATCAATAATTATCATAATTAATCGTTTCCATGTTTGATATTTTTAAAAAATTACCCTGGACTTGAATGTAATTTTAAAGTACAATCCCCATTTGTGTTGTTCTTTATATGAAGAGAGTTTAGTAATAGAAGGGTCGAAAGTTGAGAGTCTGTTTTCTATATGTTTTATGGTCTGTAAAACTAAAACTGAAGCAGAATTTGAGAAGTGTTGTAAGTACAGTTGCCCTATCTGAGCAGGATTGTATGAACAGTGGATGGACTTGGATGAGAGACTGGGGTATGAAATACTACTTATTAAGAGAGAACGCTTCCCGGGACTTCCCTGGTGGCGCAGTGGTTAAGAATCCGCCTGCCAATGCAGGGGACGCTGGTTCGAACCCTGGTCCGGGAAGATCCCACATGCCGTGGAGCACCTAAGCCCGTGCGCCACAGCTACTGAGCCTGTGCTCTAGAGCCCACGAGCCACAACTACCGAGCCTGCGTGCCACAACTACTGAAGCCTGTGTGCCTAGAGCCCGTGCTCCGCAATGAGAGAAGCCACTGTGATGAGAAGCATGTGCACCACAACGAAGAGTAGCCCCTGCTCGCCGCAACTAGAGAAAGTCCGTGCGCAGCAGTGAAGACCCAACGCAGCCAAATAAATAAATAAATAAGACTAAAAAAAAAAAAAGAACACTTCCAAGATGACAGAGGCAATCTCCCTGACGTCCATCCTCAAGGATTCTGAAGAGCCCATTACAGAATGTGGTGAAATATAGTCTCATCACTCACTGGGGAGGTTGAAATTGACAACCATTTCCCTGAAGATGCCTCTTCAGGCGTTTGTTCATCCATTGAGCAAATGTTGATCGAGTGCCCTCGTAGCAGGCACCGTCCTAGGCTCTGGGCAAAGCACGGCCCAAGCTTATCGGGGCTCCTCGTCGAGCAGGAAGGCAGACAGAAGAGCTGGCCATCAAGACACTGATACGGGTGAAGTTAGAAGAGTAAGTTGTGCTGTGGATGTGCAGAGAGGTGATGTTGGCTCCTTGGGAGACTAAGGTAAAGGAGATCAGGAAAGGATTCTAGGCTGAGTTTGAAGGAAGGTTGTCTCAGAAGAGTGATATGGAATCTCCAGATCATTTAGTGTGGAAGGGGAGAACTTTACGAATTTAGTATATAAGGATGACTTAAGGAACCTTACTGTGAAATTCTTTGGTGCATTTGGAACATGAATGGGTGTATCAGTTACCCATTGCCTTGTAACAAATTACCCCAAGACCTGGTAGCTTTAATGACAGCATTTATTCTCTCACAGTTTCCATGGGTCAGGAATCCAGGTGTGGCTTAGGTGGCCTTCTGTCTCAGGGCCTCTCACAGGACGGTAATCACGGTTTCAGTTAAGGCTGGGGTCTCATCTGAAGGGTCAGTGGGGAAGAATCTGCTTCCAGACTCACTCATGTGGTTGTTGTCAGGATTCACTTCCTTGCAGGCTGTTGGACTGGGGGCCTCAGTTCCTCACTGGCCGTTGGCTGGAGGCCACCCTTTGGCCACATGGGCCTCTCCATAGGGCAGCTGACAGCATGGCAGCTGGCTTCCTGAGGGGGAACAGACAAGACAGAGGAGAGTATGAGGAAGATAGATGTCACAGCCTTTGTAACCTAATCACAGAAGTGCCATCCCACCACTTTTGCTGTTTTCTACCATTAAGTAAGTCACCAAGGGAGGTGATTATTGAGGGCACGAGTGTCAGGAAACACGGGGATCGCTGGAGCATCGGAGGAACCTGCACAGTGGATGAAGCAGAAAATGCATCAGCTCAGGCCCCAGGTCCTTAAGAACCATGTGGGAGAGGAGTTCTTGGTGGCAGCAGTGTGATACCCAGGAGGACTTTCCTTGATGTACCCCCCCTTACCTGTGTTAACACAGCAACATCACTTTAGATGGCACGTGAGTCCCTGTCCCATCCCTGCTGCGCTCAAATGGGACTTCCCTCCACACAAAGTGCCCCGGAGCCCTTTCCTGAAACACTATACACAGTTACTCATCTTGAAAGGGTTAGTATTTTCGTCTGTAGGAACTTTTGACTTTTGTTTTAACATTGAAAAATTACTTTCTAGAAGCCAAAACCCAGAGGATAATTGGGAAAGCCTAAGAGTAAATTTCTAAGCGCACGTGTGGGCAGTTTATGTGTGAAACAGATGTGAAACACATCTGCTGGAAGGTGGATGCCTTTGAAGCCGTGGAGTAGAAATACTTGGGTTGTCTTCTACGACTCCTGCTCATTGGGGGAAGCAGTAGCAGGAGGACGATTTGTCTCTTTGTTCAGTCCTTAGACTGGTACAATGAGATGGGAGGTTGGCTTTTTTATTTTATTTTATTTTTTTAAAGAATGAATAGACAGAGATTTCATTAGGTGATGCTGGTTGTAAAGGAAGAGTTAAACCACTAAAATCAAGGCCCCTGGGATTGTTCTAACCACCAAACGTTCTCTGAAATCATAACTGATGCAGTTCCAATGATTTATTTAAATACAACTTGAGTATAAGAAGGGTGGTCAAAATCTTGGTGGTTAACTCATTTCCTTCCTCAAGAAAGTCTGGGAAATGAGTGCAAAGGGTCAGTGAGCGCCCAGAAACTCCTGGTCTCAAAATAAATAGGACCAACATCATTATTATGGGTAAGGAGCTTTTTGCAAATCTGAATTAGTGATTACAAATACGCTGGAAGACTAAGGGTGCCGAATGAGGAAGCGCTGCTTGCTTTTTAACAGGTGCAGTTCGGTTTTGATTATTGATGACAACACTCCACTAAATGAAGAGCAGCTAATGTTCTAAAAGCGAAACTAGGAACCTTTAGCCTCATCCCGAGGAGGCACAGACGACCAAAGTATTTTTGTTGTTTGATGTTGGAGTCATTTCTGGAGTGAAAGAGGAATGGAATTTGAGTGTGTGGGGAGAAAAATCTAAACTCTGTTTTGCTTTTCAATGAAAAGGGCAAACAAAAAGGAGAGTATTACACCTTTGGAGCGGGGGTGGGGAGCGCCGGCCGGCAGTGATGAGGGTGCATCTCTTGCCCAGCTGGCCTTTCTCTCTGGAGAAGGAGGCTGGGACGGTGGGCCTGACTGGCCTGGGGGCTTGCCGCATCATTGCAAGGGTAGTCGACCTGGATTCACAACAGTTGTGGCATTGGTCATTCGTTTTGGGAATACGGGACACCCTTAGAAATTCCATTGAGTCCAGTGGGCTTCTGGGACTTGAAAGGAAAAGACAGAGATCTCTTACCTCCTGGGAGAATATAGTTACCTAAAGCCTAAGTCTTGCTAATGACGTGTTAGACCCACCCCAGGTCCCCGGGTTCCTAGGCCATGACGTCACTAAAGGTCACAGAGGTGGACTCCCACCTGAGGGCCACCCCTGCTGGGCCGAGCTCCAGGGCAGAGTGGGGAGCATGGTCGTGATGGGGGGGTTTCCCCTCTGATGTTTTCTTTGTTACCTACATGACACTTGTAAAGAACTGTGTCTCTGAACATTTGACTTGAGGGATCCGTATTGTACAGTTTGTAGTTTCCATTCCTCGGCACTTCCCCCCAAAGCCGAGACCTAATTGTTCACGTGGAGGGCCCGACTGATGTCCAAATGACCCCTCCTCTCACTCCCGTCCTTTTGCTCTTTTATTTAATGAGGAAGCAAAGTGTCAAGTTTTCCAAGATGTATTTTTCCAGAAAGCAAGACCTGAAATTTCCCACAAACAAAATTGTGATTTTTTTGTGTGCATGTCTGTGATTTTTTTTTTTTTTCTCCTTCATAAATCTCATTCCATAAACCATGGCTGTGCTCTGATGGCCCAGCTGTCTGTCTAGCTCTTTCTACCTGTTTATGGGCTGGGCACTTTGGCCCTGGTCTACTGTATTATGCATATGTGGCCATTGAAGGGAGAAGGAACACAAAAAACGAAAACAAAATCAAAGAGAATTATGAAACAGGACAGAAAGCTCATTTTAATTAAAATGGCCCATAGAGCTCTTTGGTATTCTGTGTTTCAGTCTTACTTATCAAAGAACTCATGCTGAGCCATTCTTAGGTTATTAAGAGTCAAATTACTGTTTTTCTTAGTATGTGGGCAGAAGCTGGTTAGATGTTATATAATGACAGAGCATGACTTGAAGCAAAACCATATCTCCCTAATTGTGCTGATGCCTGGGCTTTTTAACATCAGTTAAAAAGTTGGCGGAGCTCTCTGGGCTTCACATCACCTATCCTTAGGATGAGAAGATGGGATAGGAAATCTCTAACGTCTGATCCTTTCCAGCACTAAAACCCGTGATTTAGTAGCCTGACCGTAATGCAGCATCAGCCATTTTTCATCTTAAACAACAGCACAGAGTTTGTTTTTTATAAGGAGGTTGCCTTTAAGGCTAGATATTTAGTAGGGCTCTGAGCAGTGATTACAATTAAATGTAGAAAAGCAAGAAGATGACTGAGATAATTAATAGACCAGCTCAATTGCTAGCTCATTCCTAGGTAATGATTTAGGCATAGAGGAGAAGAACATTCTTAAAAACCGTCTTTCTTTTTTTTTTTTTTTTTTTTTTGCGGTACGCGGGCCTCTCACTGCTGTGGCCTCTCCCGTTGCGGAGCACAGGCTCCGGACGCGCAGGCCCAGCAGCCATGGCTCACGGGCCCAGCCGCTCCACGGCATGTGGGATCCTCCCACACCGGGGCGCGAACCCTCATCCCCTGCATCGGCAGGCGGACTCTCAACCACCGCGCCACCAGGGAAGCCCAAAAACCGTCTTTCAAGCCACGTACTAACTGCATAAGACCCAAGAGAGATCATGGGATAAAGCTCTCCCTCAACATGGCCATAGAATTGGCACAAGAGCCCACGGCATCCAAGAGGTTAGAATTCCCACGGAGCGGCCTGGCAGAGGAGAGGAAGCATTGTAGAGTATGGACTGTTAGTTTCCAAGTACATTTCAGGTCCAAGAAAAGACAACTACAAAAATTATTTTCTTATCACAACTGAACTGGTTGTTTTGATGGTTAGGTTAGATTTACATTTTCTAGGTTATTAAGTGTAACGCTTAACCCCAAAGTATGTTTATTTGGAAAAATCACTACTAATGTGCGTTTTAATATATTTATATTTGTTGAGCTTTTTTTCAACCAAGACACTTCTGCTTTAATGTCAGATCAGGCAGACTGTGACGAGGGGCAGGTGTATGTTGGTATCTGCTGCCATGTGTTGTCTGCTCACCTGTGTCCTGACTGTTCCAGGTGCCTCCTGTGTACATGGCACCCTGTCCCCTGCACAGCCCAAAGAGGTGGGCACTGTTCTTTTGTCCCTTTTGCACATGGGGCTCCTAGGTGGTGGAGCTGTTATTTGGACCCAGGCAATTTTTGCTCCAAAGTTCATGCCCATATTAAAATATGGTTCCATGTTTTGTTAAAAAAAACCCCAAAACACTGTTATGATAAATGAAAGACACGTAGGTAGTAATGGCTTCCCAGGAGCATATAACTGTCAGTTGATGCAGGGTATACTGTTGAGAGTAAAGTTGGGGGGAGGGGTATGACGCTGTTCTTCTAGCTTCCGTGACCTGTATGAGATGGTTTGTTTTGGTGTGTGGTAAAAGTATAACATAAAATTTGTCATTTATTTCTAAAACTTTTTCATCATCCAAAATAGAAACTCTGTATCCATTAAACATTAATTCCCTATTCCTCCTTTCGCCCGGCCCTGGTAACTTCGAATCTACTTTCTGTCTGTGAATTTGCCTGTCCGGGTATCTCCTGTAAGTGGAATCACAGGAAATGTGTCCTTTTGTATCTGGCTATTTCACGTAATATGTTCAAGGTTCATCCATGTTGTAGCATGTATCAGAACTTCCGTCTTTTAAAAGAGTGGCTGAATGATATTCCATTATATGGATATATCACACTTCGTTTATCCATTCATCTGTTGATGGGCGCTTGGGTTGTTTCCACCTTGTGGCTACTGTGGATGACGCAGCTGTGAACATTGGTGTACCAGTATCTGTTTGAGTCCTTACTTGGAGTTCCTTCGGGTGTATACCTAGGAATGGAATTGCTCGATCATATGGTGATTCTGTGTTTAGCTTTTTAAAGAAGGCCATGACGTTTTTAAAGAGTTAAGTTCAAAAGGCAGTGGATGCCCTTTTGGCAGTCTGTCCCCAGAGCACCTTTCTGGGCACCGTCAGGGAACAGGCATCGAAGAGATCAGCCTTGCATTTTATAATTCACTTCCCACCTTCTCTGGAGAGATCCGTTGTTTACTGAGTAGAGGGAAGAGTTTCTGCCATTGGTCCTCAAAGATCAGAGCTCACCCAGCCCTGTTCTCTGGACCCCTCCCGAAAAGCAAACCTCTTGGCGTTTAAGCATTAAACAGGTGTTTGTCTCCAGGTCTGCATGGTGATAGGAAGCAGCATGTACCACAGCCCTTGGCACATGTAAGCTCAGTTTGTATATACACATCCCAGAGGGATGGCTTGGAGTCCGCCAGGAACCAGCTGAAAATGGGGATTTGGCATGGGCTAGTAAGATTTTATGCATCCTCGTGACACCTGGTCTATGTTGAATTGTAGTTCGTGGGACACCTTATGAAGGCCAGGGTTAAAAGGGAGTGCTGTCCTTCTCCATAATTTGAGCACTGATACTGGTGGAGGGAAGTCTTGGGGGTATTTACCGTCATGTGGACACATCATTCCTCGATTTGGCACAGAGCAAAACTTTCCATCCAGCTTCTGGGTGTTTATTCTGCTTGTTATCGAACACCTGGGTGTTTGGAAATGTTAAGAGTTTTTTGCAATGTGGAAAGCAAACATCCAGGTGACAGCTGGGTCTTTGACCTTTCACCTAGGTGTTTTGGTGTCCTACCAACTCAATCGACATTCCCAGTTGTCAGCCGAAGGCTAGGGGTTTTAGGTGCAACGTGGAGGCTTTAGGTAACTGAGGAATTCCGAGAAAACCTGTCTGGGCCACCTTTTGTCTTTGCAATGACAGGGTGTAGAATGTCTGTGGATCCAGTTTTTGGATTACGAGTAAGAAGAGAGTTGAGGCCATTAGCTTCAGTCTGCTTGGTCTCAGTATTGAAATGTTATTTTTAGAAGATTGTAGTGAACATAGTTTTGAAACCCCATGCTTTCTCATTTTGTTCCTTGGCAGATGAAAAATACTGATGAATTCCACAAAGATGTAGCCACAGGGAGGAATGAAAAGAAGGGATTGTGCATGGTCGGTTACTGCAGGATTTCTCTTCTCCCTGGCTTTTGTGGTCTGTCCGCCGGAGAGTTACACATGCGGTGGTTCTGCCACAAAACAACTACTACCCTAGGGTTTATTTCACTTTTTGAGTGTGTGTGTGTGAGATTTATGTTTAAATTTGGAAAGTGAAAATGAGAAAAGAGTAAACATTTTTAATCCTACTACTTAATTATATAAAGTATATCACTAACAATTGAGTACATTTTCTTTCTGATTTTACCTTGTATACAAGTCATGCTTACAGATTCAGGCCTATATGCGCCTAGAAGGTTGTGTGTGTGTGTCATGTGTGTGTTGTGTGTGTATATTTTTTACAAAATGGAATCACGAATATACATATTTGCACTCAGGCTACTTGTTTTCATTCATCAGTAACTATCAGTGATATTTTACCGGGACTGAACATAAGAATACCTCGTTCTTTTTAATGACTGTATGCTATTCTTTTGGAATAAACTGTTCATTATGAATGAGTCTCCTGTTCATGGATTCCAGTTTTCTTCTGTTACAAACTGTGCTTGAAGCAACAATTTTATTACGTGCCTTGAAGTAATCCTGCTCTTCTCTGTGTAGGCAAGATTTCTAGAAGTGGAATTAGCTGGGTCCAAAAAAAATATGTGTGTTGCTAATTTTAATGGGTACTAGCAAATTATTTTACAGAAAGGTTTTCCTCAACTTATGTTATCAATTTGAGTTTCTATTTCCCTCCACCCTCACCGAGTACTCAATGACATTGATCTTTCTAATTTTTGTTAATCAACTGGTGAATAACAGTGTCTCATCATTGTTTTTTTTTTTTTTTTTGCGGTACGCGGGCCTCTCAGTGTTGTGGCCTCTCCCGTTGCGGAGCACAGGCTCTGGACGCGCAGGCTTAGCGGCCATGGCTCACGGGCCCAGCCGCTTCGTGGCATGTGGGATCTTCCCGGACCGGGCCATGAACCCGCCTCCCCTGCATCGGCAGGCGGACTCTCAGCCACTGCGCCACCAGGGAAGCCCTCACCATTGTTTTAATTTGCATTTCCCTGCTCCTTAATGAGGTTAAAGCATCTTTTCATATGTTTATTGAATATTTACATTCCCTCTTCTGTGCAACCAAAGATGGTTTATGTTCATTTGACCTAAGTGGCAGAAACAATGGAGCATTAAAAAGCTGAGGAATTGAGAAAAACGTGTTGAAGATGACATCTTACATTTTTGTAGTTTCTTTAGGTGTACCCGGAATCTTGGTATGGAAATGGTGTGTTTAAAAAAGCACAGAAATCTTTGTGCCTCTGTTCCCCATCTTTGTAGAGTTACTGTTTGTAGTCTCTTAGCTTGTCATTAAGCAACCAATAATTAACGGTAGGATGTCCCCTACAAAAGTGTCAAATAGTCTCCCTGTTGGAGGCTTCCAAGGGCATCCATTGGAAAATGCCACAGCTCATAAAATTGGGGATTGGTGGTATGTCAAGGAATCAAATACTGGAGCCACGGTGTAAGAAAATAAATATTAACCGCACTGTACGGGGCAATATTGATTGAGTACCAAGGTCTCTGGAAGGGCAGGAGCGCCCTGTTGGGTAAATGTGTTTCTCATTGTGAAAGCATTTTATAAATGTTAACTTATTAACGTTATTGTCATGCATCTCTAGGAAGTAAATATCCAGGGAGCACATGCCCTTGTAGATCTCACGTGGAATGCCATAGCCCCGACGAAAGACTGGAGCTGACCATATGCCCTAGGGTTAAAAAAAGGCAGTGGCATGCGGGGCTGTGTATGCCAAGATTTAATGTCTCGGGGCAGAGGCAGACCGTGCCCTGCCTGCACAGTTCAGGTTCAGCTCCATTTGGAATCCACCCTGTGCCAAATCTGGATCCAGGCACAAGAAAGACATTGACAGTTTGGATGGGGTCCAGAGACAGGCACTAGCCATGATTAAGGGCTTATGGGCATGACATTTGAGCAGGGGCTCAAAGAACTGAATATTTACAGCAGGGCTAAATGCTGGATTACGTGGCTTGGTGACATCGGCCCGAGTTACCCTCCACGTGACTGGTTCCTCAGAGGCCGAGAGAGCCCCGTTCCTGATACTGCCGAGCGCTTCTGGAGAGGGAGGGTCTCATTGTGGGCTTATCTGCCTCGAGTTAAATCAAGGAGCTAGCACCTGCCTTTTCCAAGCTCTGAGCCTACAGCTCCAGGGTAGCCCCCAGGGGGGCCAGGATTTCCATAGGGAATTCTTAAACTGGAGATTTTAGCATCCACATCTTCTCTTCTTCCTGAGCATCCCTTTTATACATTCTGCAAAGAAGGTGCTTATCCCAAGAGGAGACACAGCCCCTTGTTTTGGTTCTCCTAAAAGTCTGTGGCCCAGCCAAGAGCAGAAGTGAGTCTTCTCCAATGTAGAGAATAGACTCTCTCCATCGTAGGTCTGATGACTTCAGGTTCATTGACTGCCAGACATTTCACCTGGGACAGTGAGACGAACACCCCATCACCAGCTCTAGGACCTTAGACTGAAACAACCTCCATGGTTTACAGGGGGAGTTGTTTTCAGGCAGCAGCTGAAGCAAAGTGACTGCTCGGAACGCAGTCTTAATTCAGGGCTTGTAGTCTGTTAAGAAGAATCCAGCCTTCACCCCCATGATGCTTCCCGAGACTGTTAGTGACGACCAGCAATCTTGTTTTTGGACTCAGCGTCAGTAACCGCACTCTGCTGTGATGGCTTGTGCTGAACTGAACGGCTGACATGAAAAGAGTTGTACTATCGCGTGTTCTTCTAACCTCTTACCTCTGTTGGCTCTGCTTTTCAAAGTGGACAGCTGCTCTGCCCTCCCCTTTTTATAATGGAGCGTTCACGAGACGACTTTCTTTATTCTCTAATTTAGTTCCTTGAATCTCTCGTGTGCTTGCGCAGGCTCTGCTGGCATTATCGGTTTTTTATGTGATTAAGGCAGACAACACTTGCAGTGCTCAGGGGATCATTCAGAAGGTCAGTTGGAATTCCTGAAATAAGATGAGGAGGCCCTGGCTTTTTATTTTTTCTTTCCATTTCTCCAGAATGCCTTGTCCAAAATGCCTTTAAAGAATGATACGGATTTGGAGAGAAATATTAAAGCCATGAACCTGAAAGATGAAATCTGCATTTTGACCTTGATAAGGAAAAATCATGTTTGCTTGAAAGCCTGAGTCTATTGAAATACTTTGAAAGCAAGGTGGACACCTTAGAATCTAGTCCGTTTGCATGTTGACAGAACTAGGGTAAGAATCACGATAACTTATTATCTCATGTGCTGCTTGTCTTTGAAAAGTCTCAAGGAGTTTGTAAACAGATGGATACACAGCTTAAGTTTCCTGAGGATTCATTGCTCCCATATTTGAAATTCCGAGTGTATCTCAGGAACATGTAGCATCTATTCAGCCAGAGATGGGAGGGGCAGACCTGTGTTTCCAGCTGAAACTTCTTGAGATGTCCTGGCAGCATCTAAGCGCTGTGGGGAAGGATCTAAGAGGACTTCAAACCAGAAGCTTCCAGGAACAATAACAGCACCTACGTTGTGGGCTCCTTGGGAGAGTTAAGGTTAAATTAGCTGCGGTGGAAAGGAGCGCTCAGGAAAGTGCCTGGTTGACAGTACGTGTTCACTGGCGTTTGCTCTGCGTGGTTCCTTGGTGCCGTAGGGTTTGCGGGCTCCCAGTGGATGAGCAGTCTGAGGATCACCTGCCCTGGGGCACTGATGCTGTGGGTTAGTGTTAGGTTCCCCGGCCACTTGGCAGCTCCTGGAGGACCCCTCAAACCCATGACAGTGACAGACCTACTGCAAACACTCTTTTGTATCTTAACATGAAGATGTCAGCTTGCCAGATGTTCACCATGATGATAATTGTTGTTTTCCTTTGTCACCAGTCTGAGTATTTATTATGAGGAAAATTTAGAATTCAGGTGATTCTCCTCTACCTTCCTTGTCTCCCTCAACTTCTTTTTAAATCAAGAAAGCAAAGCGCCTGGTGTTCTGTACTAAGATTGTTCAATAACCACCTTTCCTCTCATCTTTGCAGGTACGAACCCAGCATTGGAGCCTTATCATGGAAAGCGTGGTCCCATCCGACAAAGGAAATTATACCTGTGTGGTGGAGAACGATTACGGGTCCATCAATCACACGTACCACCTCGATGTTGTTGGTGAGTTTGCTTCTCCCCGAGTGGCAGCCACGTGCCAGCCTGCTGCAGCTTTACCCATTTGAAATTGTGAAAGTGAGTCTTGTTTCTCCCCATGCTTTCAGGAGACTTGGTTTGTTTTCATTCTTTCTAAATACACGCTATCATTTGGGAAGGATTCTTCTGTCATTTGACAGTGTTCTGTTTCCTGATTAGCTGAGTTTTGTGTGTTTTGCGTGATCCCCTTGGCTCCCAAGCGTCATCTTGTGTAATGTGGATGTGGTGTGAGATGTGCTGATGTTCTGGAAGCTGAGATTTCTCTGCAAAATGTTAGTGTCTGCAGGGAAAGGTACAGTTAGGCTGTGGGAGAACGTTGTTGCTGAAAGAAGGGCAACTATATAATGCTGGCTGAAGAGTAAAGGAAAAGGTATTATAATGACTGAGCTTATAGCTGGTTGGACGAAGGTTAACGTCAAGGGACCCTTCAGTCCCATCAGAAGAAAGTCATTAGACACTACAAGTTCAACGTCTATTCCTAGAAGCTATTTCTTCTGTGAAAAGGGAACTGTTTTAATGGGCTTATGAATACTTTTTTTAATCAAAGTGCTTAAATAAGCTATTTTAAGGAAATATCTTAAGACAACATAGCTTGTTGTCCTGGAAACTCAAATTTCTTCCTAGGTCTGGTCTATTATGATGGGTTTTGTTGTAACTGATGAAGAAAGGCTGTTTCTCTGTCTTGTTGGAGGATTGATAAACTGACACCTAGGAGGTGTCTCGTTTCGGGATGGTGGGCTGAGATCTTTTCTTTGTAGAAGCCACCTTTTGTCTTTGCCATCTACCCTGACTCTCAGTGTGGCCACCTGTCCTTGAGTCCTTGCTGTGGGTTACCTAATCGGTTTGCACATCCCCACATGCAGGTTTCTGACTCCTGCTAAAGTCTCAGTCTCACCTTGACTCATTTTGCATTAGTGTGACCCTCTGTAACCCCACAAACTCATGCCCACCCCCTGTGCATCCATAAACAAAGGCCTTCCACCATCATTTCCTGTGCATGTGCCCTTAGTATTATTTCACATGTGGGCATTTCTTCTCCTTCAATAGAATATAAACTCTTTGAGGAGAGAGACCCCATAGATATTTGGATTGCCCAAAGAGCCATTAAAGAAACTTTGCAACAGCTTGATTAACCAAATTACATAGATGTGGTTAATTGAAGTTTTAGGTTAACTGAAAATTAAATAGAAAACCATTTTAATTTTCTATCAGGTTAAATTAAATCCATAAGAAACTCTGCCTTAGAAAGCATGATTCAGTCTTTATCTCCATTTGTAAAGTGTTCAGTGAAAACAACAACATTTTGTTATTCAGAAGCCTTAATGTGAAATTTGAAAGGATTTTGTGTAATGTAGATTCTACAGATATTCATAAAAGCCTGAGTTTTAAGAGCCTTCTTTTCTCACAGAGATATTTGTGGAATGTTTCTTAGTGGGAATCACTATGTACTGACATTTTACCAAACAAACACAAAGAGAAGTAACACTCACACATGAGAAGAAAATGGTTAACATTTATTTTGGCATTGATGTGTCATAAGTCTATCGATCAAAGAGCACACGACTTGGGCTTTCCTGGCGGTCCAGCAGTTAAGACTCCACGCTTCCAATGCAGGGGGCGCAGGTTCAATCCCTGATCGGGGAACCACGACCCCACGTGCCGCGTGGCGCGGCCCCAAAAAATAAATTAATTAAAAAAAAAAAAAAAAAAAGAGGAGCACACCACTTGGATTTCACTTTGGGCCTCGCATATCCTGAGTTTGACATGAAAGTGTTCCTATTAAAGGAAAGAAAGTTTGGGGGCTAAAAGTTCTAAATAGTTAATTTTGGACAAAAGTCATTTATTGTGGGAATAAAATAATTGTGTTAACAGCAGTCTTTGGGGCTCCTGGCTTTGCAGAGATCTACAAATCATTCATTAAGATTGGTTGGGGCCATTCCAGGAGTCAGGAGTCATATCTCGGCCACTTCAGCCGTGGGCTCTTGCTTCTAGCAGGTTTTAGGTTGAGTTGTTATGTAAAACGTTCAAAAGCCCCTCACCCCACCTCCCCTTTCAGCTTTCTGGCAGCTCATCTCTGTGAAGCCCTGAAATCTCTCTTAGAGTTTAGGGTTGGATTTGAATTGGGCTGCTGAATAATGGAATCGCGCCGTCTAATGTTAATCCCCTGGCGATCAGTCTTGTTGAAAAGAGCGTATGACTCAGTGGTGTAATGTGGAGGGAGCGTAGTGTATGGAGTAATGCAGAGAAAGGCCTGATTATGTCACAAATTTGGGAGATCGCCCAGCTAAACGTGGGCCAATAATGACACAATGCTGGTTGGGAATATCCATTAAAGCTCAACCCCAATAATTTTCCAAGCCTTGAACCTTCTTTATAAATAGAAGCCAAAAGTCAGTGGAGTATAAGACATTTTCAGGAAAGATGGAGGTGTGAAATACTCTCATCTTTGCTCAAAACCCTAGTAATTGCTTTGAGAAGTGGTAATAAAATAAGAATTGAGTCAGCTGAAGAGTCTCGGGCAGACTTACAGGGCTGGCAGACCGTCATCCTGAACATCTCGGCAAGTGGAAACAAAAGGGGTTCAGGCTTGAACTGTGAGTTTCTGGTGGCCTGTAGGTCCAAGTTTAATACATGGCTGCGTGGTAGCAGCCTCTCAGCTCCATCTCTGTTTGACAGAATATCAGAGACTCTTTCCCAGAGAAAGTGAAGTCCTGACCTAGTTCCCATTCTCCGAGGTTTTATTTTTGTTGCTATGATACATAGGCTTGTAGTTTGGATATGACGATGCATCGAACTGGGTGAGACCTTTTTATTGAAATTCTTCCTTGGAAAGGCATTCCCATAAGCACTTTAATGTAAAAGCTGTGTGATTTAAGTGACATTCTTGTGTTCTGGAATTAAATAGCGAGCCATTGTTGTGTGTGAGGGAAACGCTTTGGTTTATGGGAGCCTTTTAGGAGCCTTGTTTGATCCTCATTAAAATTGACACCATTACTTTTCAGCCATTTACTTGCAAGGGAAAATTAGTGTGAAGCTCCACATCTCAGTAATTGTGGTGATAATAAAACGGGCTCTCCTTAAAATAGCGAGCTCTGGGAGGTGGCAAGTGTTCACCCGTAGCTCATCAGTGAGTGAGGCTGAAGCGCAGAATTCTGCCTGGGGCCCTGCCACCAAGAAGCAGCAGCCTGGCAGAAGTCCTTTAACTTTTTTTTTTTTTTTTAACATCTTTATTGGGGTATAATTGCTTTACAGTGGTGTGTTAGTTTCTGCTTTATAACAAAGTGAATCAGTTATACATACACATATGTTCCCATATCTCTTCCCTCTTGCGTCTCCCTCCCTCCCACCCTCCCTATCCCACCCCTCTAGGTGGTCACAAAGCACCGAGCTGATCTCCCTGTGCTACGCGGCTGCTTCCCACTAGCTATATCTATTTTACGTTTGGTAGTGTTTATATACGTCCATGCCACTCTCTCGCTTTGTCCCAGCTTACCCTTCCCCCTCCCCACATCCTCAAGTCCATTCTCTGGTAGGTCTGTGTCCTAATTCCTGTCTTACCCCTAGGTTCTTCATGACATCTTTTTTTTCACTCTCCTCATGTCTGAAAAGGAAGGTGGTGAGACTCACTAATGTTAGATAAAGGCAGCCTGGTGTTGTGAGCATAGCGGCTCTGTCGGCCCACACACTGGGGACCAAGAGAACTGGGACAAGTGACTAGCTCCTCTGAGCCTCTCTCAGCGGTGATGCTTACCTCGTTTCTGTGATGGCTGTATCAGTTTCCTAGGGGCTGCTGTAACACATCATCACAGGCTGGATGGCTTAAAACAATAGGAAATTATTCTCTTGTCAGTTCTGGAAGCCAGAAGTCTGAAGTCAGGCTCTCTGTAGGGTTGGATCCTTTTGGAGATTCCGAGGGCGAATCCGTTCATGCCTCTGTCCCAGCTTCTGGTGGCTGTCAGCAGTTCTTGGCTTGTGGACATATCACTCCACCTCCAGCTCTGTCTTCCCGTGTTCTTCCTCTCCGTGTTGTCTCAAATCTCCCTCTGCCTTTCTCTTGTAAGGACACCTGTCCTTGGATTTGGAGGCCATCTTCAATCCAGGATGACCTCATCTCGAGATCCTTAAACTCAATCACAAAGACCTTATTTCCAAATAGGGTCACGTTCACAGGTGCCAGGGGGTTAGGACATGGACTTTTCTTTTCTGGGGCCACAGTTCAACCCACTATGGTGGTTATGAGAAATCGGTTGGGTAAACAGGTGAAAACACCCAACTGGTACCTAGGTGGCTAGCAACAAATGCTACTTTCCTCCTTTCTAAACTTGGAAACTCCTTTGAGGGTTAGAAGACGTCTTAAATGGCCTTTATTGACTCAACCAGAAGTTTACTGAACAACCTGGATGCCGTGTTGGGACCGCCAGAACCGGCCAGTGGCTGACAGTCACTTGTCCTGCTGAGGTTTCCATCTTTGGTTATTGCTGTTGTCAGGGCTTTCCCAGGACTGAGATAGTTGCTTGAGCTCGCAGAAGAGGGCTGTAGAGTTTGAGAGCTTCAGGTTCATCGAGTTGGTCTCGTTACCTCCACCTCTCACCCCATTTTACAACTGGGGACCTCCAGGTTCCGGGCGGGTAAGTGACTTTTGCCAAGGGCTCGAAGGAACTCCAGAGCTGGCTCCTCTCGAATCCTAGGTTCGCGCTGCACGTACCACACTGCTGTCTCTGTTTCAGGATTGCTGTGGAGTCAGCAGCTGCCTCAGCCAGACTCAAAGGTGAACCCCACGTGCAGCTCTCTGTTTCCAAAAAAACCCCAAAATGTGAGAGAGAGAGAGATGGAAGTATTCAGAAGACCAGTTGCTCCTTCTGACTCATATAGACCCTTTCCTTGGCTTGGAATTGTGAACTCTGCCTCCTTTCGATGTCCAGGTCTGCATTCCCAGAGAGCATCAGATAACATGTGAGCTTTTCACCTGGCATCGGGTATCCTGGGGGGCAGCAGAGCCGCAGAGGTGGATACGGGGCCTCTGGATTTGCAGAGGCCAGCCTTGCCTACTCCTCTACAGTCTACTTTCCAGAAATTTGTCCTCCCAGGGCAAGAGCTATAAGCAACACACAGTGTCTCGGTGGCTGGTTGGGAGCCGGTCGGGGCCAAGAGTCCCTTCTGGCTGTGAGGGGATCACCCAGGCCCCTCCGCCAGCCCTGTCTTGTTCGGTGGCAGACAGGGACAGCGCTGTCCACTGGCCCTTGACGCCAATCTGCTGTAACCCGGCTTCAGACGTCATGGAACTCAGCCCGAAAGCAAGGAGGAGTCCGTGCCAGCGCTGACTGCCACCCCCCAGGTGTGTGTCGAGGAGGAGCGAAGGCTGTTATTGCGGGCGCTGACCCATAGGCCTGACTAAGGGGCTGACGTTGAGCGCTCGGCAGCCCGTCCAGTGGGAGAGGTGGTGTCAATCGTTTATTGCTTGGGGCAGTCCCGTCCTGGGAAGACAGAGGACCCAGTGTGACCCCTGAGCCCTAGGGAGGGGACTGAGGCAAGTCAGAGCCCCTGAAACCACACTTCTGCAGTGCAGCGGACCTTTCTTTTTGGTGGGAGGTGTCAGGTTGGAACAAAGTAGTGTTTCAGTAAATGAAGAAATGGTGGTCTAGTTCATTAATTAACTGGTTGGTTTATTAGTGAGGCTCTCAAAATTAGGACCATTCCCAGCCACTTGCCTCCTTACGGAAGACCCTTCTCTGTCCTAGTTTCTGTCACATCATGGCTCCCGGACACTGCTTCTGTTTCTCTGAGTGAAGAGGGTGGCTGCAGTGCGGGTGGCATGAAACTACACAATACCGTGTATCTGGAGATATGAACGCATCGGACACCTGACTCTCACCTTCCAACTTGGAGCTCTTGTGCATTTCCCTGGCACTCGCTAGGCCTCAGCTCCACAGAGCCCCTTGGGATTCTCAACTTGAAGCATCTTGACCTAGAAGCTTCCTGGCCAGACCTCATTTGATTTTCCATATTCATGATTTTGATGCCAATGAATTCTTTTCCATTTCTTGCTCTGAGTTCAAGACTTGGTGTTTATCCTGATACTGGTTCTGCGTGCCAGCTTGACGTTGTGAAATCTAGCTGGAGGAAGGCAGAAAGCCCCTCAGCTGAGAACGGATGGATGGAGGTGCCATGCCAGGCACAGGTCACAGCGGTGCCTTCCTAAGTGGGCTTGTTAAAGTGGACGTGGAATGGTGGGGCTGTAGCGGGGGTTGTGTAGGAGGCCAAGTCCTGCTGCTTTTGTGGCTCCAGCAGCCAATACTGCCTCCTCGTCCTAACCGTTGCTATAGCATCAACCCTCGGGGGGACACCTGAGCACCTCTGCAGGTACTGGTGGGAATTACGTGGGTGAGTGGTTCAAATCCTGTTTCCATCCTTTGCTAGCTTTGTGGCCTGGGAAGTCATGGAACTTCTGAACCTCAGTTTTCTCATCTGTAAAATGGGGGATGGCATGCTTTGGTAGGAGGGCGGTGCTTTTAAATAATGGGACCCACTAGCGATGTCTAGTCCTGTCATTAGGGCGTCCCACACCTCCTTTCATAGCTCTAAGCCGAGACATGTACACTCAGCTCATCCCTGGCTAAAGGAGTGGTTGGTCCTCTCCTTTCCTTCAGGACGCAGATTTCAAAACTTCCTTTGGTAGCTACTGTTTAACGAGCTTTTTGGTTGCTACAGAGTGGCTTTTCATACCTATTTCACAACAGGTACTCCAGGGGCAAAAGCTGGCCAGTGGGTGGCTACATCAGTGCCGAATGTACTGAGCAGAAAGCGCTTTCCTGCAGGACTGATACCAGCTCAAAGTTACTCCTTCTGGGCATTGAGGGCAGGTGATGCCTGTGGGTGCCAGCTCCTGGGGTTGGAGCAGGCACACGCTGGCCTGGATGGGACCACGTGAGAACTGCCGTATCAGCATATTTGCCGTGTTCTCTGCAAGCCATTAGTTGCCCTCTGCTCCATAGTTGAGGAAGGAAGCCTGATTGATTGTTTTAGATTCTGGCAGTGGGCCTGACTGCGGTGACTGGGGTGAGGGCTGATATTTGAGCTCTTGTCTGATCTTTGGCGTTGAGTCTATGGTACGGGCAAAGAGGATGTAGAAGTGTTACAGACAAGTGAATGACTTACAGCATTTTGTAAGAGGGTCTCTTCGTCGTAGCTGGAAATAATTCAGGTGGGCGCAGAGGGCGGAGAGAAAGCTTGTTGCTACTAGTCTCTGGGCAAGTAAGCTTGGCGTGAAGATGTAGATTCATCCATGGCAGTTACAGTGCCCAGTAATTTGAGCTAGAACTTAGCAAGATTTTGATCAGTATGTGCTGAATTGAAATAATAGAATAAGCCTGAGTTACTTATATTTGGGGGTATGTGGTTTTTAACATATTGCAAATCCTAATGCAAGGGATCTTCCGAGCTCCTCTCTAAACGTATATATACAGCTTCAATTACCGGTCACCTTTTTTCACAAAAGACCCCAGTTGAGACGTATTATGCCGACTCTCATTAAGATGAGTGTAGAAATGCCAACAGATTCTTCCCCGTTTAAATAATACTTCCACCGGAGTGCTTTTGTGGATTCCCCCTCCCTTAGAACACCCTGCTGTTACATTCAGGTCTTGTGTTTGGTTTATTTTCACAGTCAGGAGAAGGTAGGGCAGAAACGACCTATCGTAACAGGGGTGTGTGTGTTCCCAAGTTCAAGAGCAGGTCTGAGTTGGAGAGGCAGCATTTAGAGTTTCGCCATAGTGAGGTCAGAGTCAGGTTGGAAGTGGGGAAGAGATGGCTGAGGGGAGGATGTTAGTGTTTCTCTGGGAAGGTTTTTCTGTTTCTCCTTCTGAGAAGAGAGAGATGAGGAGATGAGGACATCAGTGCCTTGGTTTAGAGGGAAAAGATAGAGCAGAGCGTTCGACAGGGATTGTCTTTATTGATTGTACTGTAATGATTAATCCTCTATATATGGGGCATCCTGTGCTTGGCCTAGAGGGTGTTTGGGACAATTGGTTGAACGAAACACGTGCTTTGGCCTCTTGGGGTTCTCAGGTTACAGTGCAAAAGACCCCAAACTGCCGCAGTGAGAAGGTGATAAATAGGGATGGAGATTCCTGGATCTTGATAGAACTTCTCCTTTTACTTTCTTTCTCCTGGAGCCTCCCCCTTAGAGAATTCTCTCAAACAAGGCCTGTAGGAATTCTGTCCATCCCAAATAAATGCGCACATCACAGGTCAGGTGGTGCCCCAGGCATGTTCTTTACCATCTCAGCGTGAAAGTGCTCCTTTTTTAAGATACGCATTGCATATTATTTGGGAGGAATCTTTTGGAAGTTGTGCTTTTTTTGAAAAAGGAATTAATTCCTCGTTTTATTTGGTTCCGTATACACTCTGGACTGAGACTGAGAAATGAAGGATTTAGTCCTTTAAATTTTACATTTTGGCCAAAAGAAACAAAACCATCTTGTGTGTGAACCATCACTGAGTGATCGGTGGGCAGTGGGCAGGGTTGCAGGCTGGCCTGAGGCCTCCCATTTGCCTTGGATGGTGAGAAGAGACGTAGAATTCATACTGGAGCCTTTTGTGATCTGGGTGACTACTTTGAAACTTCTCTTTAGATGATGCTTATAGCAAGGAATTATCTAGAATCACTTTTATTTTCAGGGTCTGAGTTTGCCTCTAAGAAGACAAATGAGGTTTGATTGTTCCACTTCTCCTATGGTTCGTTACCAAAGGGAGGCATTTCTTGTTTGCTCAGATGGGCTAAAAGCTTTTGCTTCTGCTTGACACGCCCCAGGAGCAAAGTAAGGCATCTGAGAGATTAGCATGATGGATTTTTCTGGACTTCCTCTAGAAGTAAGGTTTTTTAATGGTGAAAGTTGATGAAACTGTCCACATTATTACCGTGGACATCTCTCCATGTCTGTACGTATCTCTTTGCTTCATTCTTCCTAGTGGCCTGTGTGCTGTCTCTTGTGAACAGAGTATAATTTATTTAATCGTCACCCTTTTGCTGGGTATTTAACCTGTGTTCATCTTCTAGTTTCCAGTTACCAGAGAGGCTCCGTTGACAAGCTTTGCATACACCTATTTGTTGGGCACCTGGGTGAATATTTTTCTGGGACCTATTTCTGGATCTTTTTTGATATCAACATTTTCATCCTAAACACCTTCATTCGGATCGCTGCTGTCTTTGCGACTCCTCCGTGGTTTGGTTTTTAGCTTCTTTGCAGATCATTTGAGAAAAGATACTCTAAATCAGAGTTCTGCCTGTGTAACAAGAGGGTCTGTTTAATTCCTGGACTTTTTTTTTTTTTCTCTTCTTTTTTTATTGTTTCTAGCATACTCTTCCCATGAAGGGAACCCAGCTCTGCAGACACCAGCTGATAATCTTGCATTCCTGAAAGATGTTGCACCCGCTATGGCGAGTGGCGGGGTGCTGAGGCTCCGTGATGGAGCTCCCCAGCGTGACTGCTCTCAGCTGTGTTTACCCCAGCTCCTCAGGAGGGAGCCTGGGGAGACTGATGTCTGAGTTTCGCATCAGCGTGAAAACCAAGCACAATACGGGGTGGTGGGGGGGACCTTGTGCAGAGTCTTTGTGTCAGAAGAGAGAAAAACCTTCATTTAGGCAATGGGACAAGATAAACGTGCTAAACTAATTGAGAAGGCAGCTTTTCCATGATCCTAGGACTATATCTTACTCTGTGATATTGTCACCTTTGCCATGTCTCTCTCTCTCTCTCTCTCTTTTTTTTGCCAGTTGTGGTAAAATACACATAACATAAAATGTACCATTTTAACCATGTGTAAGTGCACAGTTCAGGGGCATTAAGTACAATTGTTGTGTAACCGTCACCGCTTTCGCTCCCAGAACTTCTTCATCATCCCAAAGCTATGTCTCCTTTTAACAAAAAGAAGGGCATTTTTGAACCTAAAATTGGCATACCTTTGTGGCTGCCAAAGAGTCTTCAGTTCCAGTTTAACTTTTCGAAGGCACAGAGATCAGGGTATCGTAAACATTTGGGGTGTAAATAACACACGGCCCTGCTCCTGTAATTTGCCCAAGAAGACCTAAATTGACATCCAGCTGGTAGAAGCCACTCAACTCCCAGCCAAATAATACCGTCTATGACATTAATTAAGGAAGGCACTGTGCCTCCGCCTGCTTTGGGCTTCCCAGGCCCTCCAGCCTCAGCCAGCACTTCACCCTGCGTCTCCACCTCATCGAGCAAACACAAAGGAATTAGTGGTGTTTTGCTTCTAGCATTTCACATGGTGCAGCCTCCATAAGTCACTGAGGAACCTCAGTGCTGGAGGGAGAACACTTTGGCTTTTCCCAAACCAGCTTTTGCTCCCCAGACTTTGCTCTCTCTGCCGAGAAACATGTATGTTTCAGAGGAAGATGGATCCCCAGCCCAGTTCCTCAAGACCTTCCAGAGTCAGATGTCCAAGCAGGAGGAAAACGAGGCTACGTGCAGGTTGGAGAAAGAGCAGCAAACCAGTCACTTTCTACCAAAATGCATTTCCCGCCCCCCCCTTTGTCTTTTTAAAGTAATTCCAAGTACCCAGCATCCCTAGCCCGTTGTAGAAGGTGACAAGCAAAATACTGGTTACGCATACTTTGATTCTTTCTGAGAAAGAAAGAAATGTGGTACTCCTCCTCTGGCACACCTTCTCATCCTATATCCTAACTGTCCCTTTTCCTCCAGATCACTTTTGGTTCTGACCTTCTTTTGTGCCAGTCTCTAGAGGCTGGAGGAAGCTTAGGGAAAACAAAACTCAGAACCCAGCTAGATGTGGCCTGTCTGGTTTGAGGGCATTTGGCACAGTCTTGACAAGACAATGAACTCATTCTACTAATTGTAATTAGCATGAGGGCTTTAGCAGGTTTTTGGGCTCCTCAAACTTCAGAGGCCTTTGATCGGCTCCCCTAATAACCATGCCTCATGCTAACTGGTTTAGTGCGGGTTTTTTATGCAACAAAAGCCACCACCGCCTCCTCTTGAGAAAAAAGGGAGGCTGGGCTTTAGAAACAAGAATTCTCAGTTGTTTTCACTTGTTCTCTAAATCGCAGAATGTTCTTTCCTTATTCAGCCCCTCGGAGTTGCTAAGAAACTGCCATTTTAGAGGAAAGGTAATTAAATTTTGATTTTAATTTAAAGACAGGGAAGGCAGGGTTCTTCACGTTCCTTAAATGAATGGGCGCCCCGAGAGCAGGCTTTCTGTTTCCAGATCAGTCCTGGGCAAGCGGTGTGATTGGAGTCTTTTGGTGTTTTGCTGCCAGAGAGCGGGGTTTTGAAATGGTTCTTTGCTGCAAGCGCTGCTGAACTTTGGGGAGAGATACTTAGAAGACCAGTGTGTGCTGGGAAACCAGTGACTCTGGGCTTGATTAATTTATAGGGTGTGATTTAAGAAGCTGGTTCTCCTTCTGATCCCCGGGATGCGTATTTACTGAGTCCGTACAGGAGGCCCCTCTGCCCGGTGGACATTTTTTATGGCCTTTGCTATGTCAGAGCAAAAGTTGTAGATCTCTTATGAGTAAACGTATTACTATGTCCAGGAGAGGATGGGCATGTTATAAAGTTTCAAATGGTCAATTAACAAAGATTTATTCTCTGTCACTCAGGTATTTTCTCTCTCTCTCTCTCTTTCTCAATAATTAGCCCTTGGAATGAAGCAGGCTGTGTTCTTCCTGCTTTCCTGGTCCTAGCTTCAGAGCAGGATTTTGAGACAGGCCGTCTGACGTTTAGACTCTTAGCAGCTGGGTCTTCTGGTTCGGTAAAGTGGACTCATTTGGAGCACTTGACAAAAGGCAGCGAGGGAGAATGCGGGGGAGAGAATGTGTTTTTTAAAGCACTCCGGGCTGTGTTTACTACACATTTATTTGGTAGAACCTCATTCCAGCAGGGCAGCCAACTGTCCATTGGCTGCAGCCACGCCCTTTGGACTGCCTTCCATTCTGTCTTAATTTGGAGCTCACACAGGGACCTTAGAATCTCTATTGTTAAGAGTTCTCATCCTCTTTTGGGCCCGTGAACTGGCCCCTGCAACCTGCTGAACCCAGAATATGTATTTTTAAACATTTCAGTAAAAACACAGGTGAGGTGCTCGTCAGCTTTTCTGTATATGTATTTCACTCCCCTGGTAAAGAGAAAAATCTATTTGCTATAATATCTGAGAGTTGAACATGCTGTAAGAGACCCTTGCCTAAAACGAAATCCTTCCTGGCAGAGAAGATGTGACTTTTGTTATCGCAGAAGAACAAGAGATGGGCCAGCTCTGGGTTTTATTCTCTCATCCAGAGATAATTCACTGACTAATTCTTCTTTTTGTATCAGCTTGCTGCCCAAAAGAGTTGCAGACCCAAGGGCTTTGGTGTGGCCCAGGGCCGAGGAGCACACATTCGCTGTTGGAGGGTCTTCGTGCCCACCGGCACTGCCCTGTCCCCGCGGTACTTCCCAAGTGCCTGCTGGGTCGGGCCTCGGAGGGGCTGCCCGCTTCCTGGGGGCTGCCACCCAGCCTGTTCTCCTAGCTGCCATCTGCACCCTGCTTTCACCCCAGCTTTTCAGAAGTTAGAACGGGAGTCCAGTCGCTGTCATCCCCTCACTAACGATTCCTGTTCTTAAGGGTCTGATGGACACAAGGAAGAGTGATCACTGAAGGATCTGAGAAAGGGGAGCGCCGTGCTCGGCAGATGCTGGCATCCAGGGACCTTTTCCAAGATGTTTCAGGCCTCATTCTCCGACTTGTTTAAGGGCAGAGAATAAGATTGCAAAGGAAATCAAAGCCTGATGTGGAGAAACGAAACATGAGGCCTACTGACTTTTTAAAAACATTTTAAATAACATTCTCTAAGGTTTCATTTTATACTGAAGGCAGCTGTAATAAGTTTTGGAAGGCGGTGTAAGGTTTCGGTTACAGAGCGATCCAGCTTGCAGTTTTTGTACCCAAAGTGAGAAAGGGCTGAGGGGGAGTTGGGGTGGCTAAGAGGTTATTTTGAATAAGGTGAGAAAACTTGAAAGAATGAATTCAAGACCGTAAGCGGTAACATTTGGTACGCTGTAATTTGCAAATGCAATAATAACATGAAACCATTGCAAAGGTGGTGGTTTTTTTTTTTTTTTTTTTTGGTGAACATAGTCCAGATAGCAATGGAATAACTTAATAACCAGAGCGCAGCAGCACGCTGACCACAAGTAAAACAAGACTGCAGCTCCGTCGTGGGCCCTGCCAGTGTTGCCCCAGTGACGACGTTCTCCGCTGAAGGCTGGCGCAGGCTGGAGCTGTCGTGCCGTATGAAAGACCTCATTGTTCATGGGCATCGTTATTTGGTATTACATGCACAGTGTTTGCTTGTGAAACGATTTATGAGAAACAAGCATGTTTAAGAAAGAGGACTTGGTTTGAAATTCAGTTGATCTGGCTTATGACATTTAAGATTTTATAGTACCTTTGTTTCTGAGAATAAATATTTAGGTCCACTGTAAATATTTATCTCTGAACATGCAAACACATGCACGCAAAACTGGAAAACTGAGCCAGAGAATGAACCGATACCTGACATTCACTTCTCTGTGGAAAGGCGTAAACTACCTCAGTATTTGATAGGTGCAGAGGTGCCTATTTTGTGAACTTGGCTGGCCGTGTCCAGCCCGGAGGGCAGTGCACCTTGGGCTTAAATCTCTTGGGAGGAGGCCTGGTGGGGAGAGTGTGTGTGGACTTAATTCTGTTCTTCTCACGTGGATGGGGCGAGCCGGGGTTGAACCAGAGCTCTGTCCCTGCCAGCTGCTGGCAGGTCCCTGTAGCATCCAGCTGGCCGCCCGGCTGGACCAGGAGACTCGCAGTGGCCCATCGCTAGGATGGTGTCTCAGCCAAGCAGTGAGTGTTTCTAGTGATGCTTGAAAGGATCCCGGCTTTGACATTTTCTGCCCACAAAAACTAGGAGACTCGACTTCTGGGCTCTTTGCTTAGCCTGTGCGGGTGATACTGTGAAAAATGAATGACTTCTTTGGGGATCTGAAATCTTTATCTTTTTAATGGAAAAATATAGGTGTCTGTGAAGTGATGGGAGATTCTGGAATGAAATGTGCTCAGAGTAATTACCAGCACTTTTTCTTTTTTCGATTTTCCCTCCCTCCCTCCCTTCCTTCCTTTTTTTTTTAAAGTTTTTACAACCAGCAACAGGCTTATTGCAGTAAAATCAATTTGCACATGGTCTGGCTCTTGTCCAACACATTCCACTGAATGACATTTTAATCTGAAAGCCCAGATATAGAAAGGCTTAGGTAGCCATCGTGCTGATGGGCTGTTTCCCGCCCAGTGCGCGGGGATACTTAGGCGCGGCATAGAGACATCCTTGCTGTGTTGGGCCTGTTGGCCTGTCCTCATTTTCCTTGGTGGTGTTTTAGGCTGGAGGGTGAAGGCAGTGGTACCCACAGCGCGGAGAGGGAAATGGGCGGTGGCCCGTGCGTACAGGTAGGTGGGCATGGGGTGATAGTTGTGAATGGACGGATGATTGGGTGTGTGACTCTTGACCGAGCTGCTGTGTAGGAAGGTTCCAGTCCAGTTGTGATTATGGTGCCTCTGTGGACAGGATCACACAACAGGCTGGTCTGTTACTTGATTCTTGAGGAGCCTGGTGTGTGTTTGCTCCTGCACCTTGGTGTGGGTGCCTCTACAGGGTTTCTGCAGAGACCGCCTCTGAACCAGAGAGTTTCCCTAGAGACTGAGGCAGATGAGGGTGGGTGGGAAGTAATTGCTGGCTTCTTCTCTATGGGGCCCCCTTTAAGACAGCCTGAGACATGGCCAGGGTTTGGGAACCGGTGTCGCTTTTTGTTCTTTCGGTGCCACATCTGAATAAGCTGAGGAATGTCTGTCTGTGCATCCGGCATGGGATGCACAGTGACACTTAACTACTTATGGAGGAGGTGAATGGGGGCATGGGACAAAGAATGACCGAATGGAGTGAATGCCACAGCAAAGACATGAAACCGTTTGTTCGTAACTTTGGGCCTTAGCTTTTAGTTTATTTTCTGTTTGAGACAATGGATGGGAGTCTTCTCAGAGCATCTTAGAAATGCACGGGGAGACACTGCCTATAGGCACCATTTTGGAATTCAGGGCGACCTTAGTCTTGTCGCTTCCCTGGGATTTGTTAAGCTGACGACCAAGGTGAGCTTCTGATGGTGTCCCCAGCGGGATGAGAGAAGAGGCACTCTTTCCCCGCCATTTGTCTTTTAGATTGTCAGAATAAAATCTCATCCCTTGTTCGTCAGGTGGCCACGGACGTCCAGTGACTCATGATGTAGTAAGTTCTTCTCTCAGTTTTCTAAATAAGTACTCCTTTCACAAGGGTCGCGCTCCAGCCGTCTCCTTTGAAGTCGTTTTTGTTCTGTGTCGGGCTATGGTGTTATTTCAAAGGAGTCAGCCAGCAGGCTCGAGGCCTTTTTGGCTTGAGTTCACGGTCAGCCTTCTGGACAACACAACTTATTTGTTCGTCTCTCCCCCCGCCCCCCTCCCCCGTCCTGGCCCTGCTCCCCCTTCCATCCCTCTCTCCCCCAGAGCGATCGCCACACCGGCCCATCCTCCAGGCCGGACTACCGGCAAACGCCTCCGCTGTGGTCGGAGGCGACGTGGAGTTTGTCTGCAAAGTGTACAGCGACGCCCAGCCCCACATCCAGTGGATCAAACACGTGGAGAAGAATGGCAGTAAATACGGGCCCGACGGGCTGCCCTACCTCAAGGTTCTGAAGGTGAGCACGTTCTGAATCCAAAGACGCCCACGGCCGGGGTCTCCCTGATGGGTTTGGCCACAGGTTCTTTGGCTTCCCGTTGGATTTGAGAGAAGACGACTCTCACGTGTTCAGCACAGGGTGTGTTTAAGAATTAGCAGATCCTTAGGCTGGCTGATAAAGCCTCAGAAGGGAGCCAGGGGGTAGCGGGAGGACTGCCAAAGCTGGAGTCAGAATAGTTGAGCTCTTTATCGGCCCTGAGGTCTTAGATGGGACATTTAGGCTTAGCTGTACATCTATAGAAGTGGTAATATCTCCCCTACAGGGCGTTATGCGGAGTTAATGGGATGAAGTAGCTGGAAAGAGCTTTGTAAACTTGAGGCGTTGTACCAACGTTTATTGTTACACTGATGTTGTCTTCTCTTAATATCCCTTAATACGATGTTAGGATCACATTTTAGTAGCCACCTTTTAGAAACAATTTAGATTTTCCTTTTAAGAGAGACCCCTTAACCTTTGAAATTCATTCACATGTGGTTTAGTGATAAGCTTGAGAAGGTATTCCTGCAGTCAGGTAATGTTGAACAAGGAAACTTTCTTTCCCCTTGTAGTCCTTATTTGGTTCCTTGCAAGACCTTGTTTTAATAGCACCAGCCTCTTTATTTTGTAGATCTGTCTTGCTCTTCAAGATGGTGATAGCAAGCAGCAGTTAAGTCTGTACAAATGCTCTGAGTGCACTGCCTGCCACGTCTCCCACGTTGAGCTGCTCATAGAGAATGTCCTTTAAAAGAACAGTCTCCCAGGGCTTCCCTGGTGGCGCAGTGGTTGAGAGTCGGCCTGCCGATGCAGGGGACACGGGTTCGTGCCCCCGTCCGGGAAGATCCCACATGCCGCGGAGTGGCTGGGCCCGTGAGCCATGGCCGCTGAGGCTGTGCGTCCGGAGCCTGTGCTCCGCAATGGGAGAGGCCACGGCAGTGAGAGCCCCGTGTACCCCCTCAAAAAAAAAAAAAAAAAAACAGTCTTCCAGCAGGACCATAGGAAGCTCAACTCAGAACATTAAACCAATGAAACCAATGAAGTGTTCTCTCCAGCTGAGAACACCAAGGATCCAAACAGCTGGAAAGAGATGACCAGCCTGGGGAACTGTGGACCCGTTCTGCAAGGGGATTGATCACACCCTTCCTCCCCTCTCCACTGGGTCACTTCTGCTGTCCACTAGTTGACTTGTTTTCTTCCTTCTAAACCCACAGCCCTTTGATGTTGCTGTTTAGATGAGATGGAGGTTGTTTTTCTGTGGTGTGTTGGTGGTGGGACCCTAGGTAGTGTGAAGTCCTTCCTGGTTGGCCATTATATTGTTCTCCTATGTCTGTTCCAGCACTCGGGGATAAATAGTTCCAATGCAGAAGTGCTGGCTCTGTTCAATGTGACTGAGGCGGACGCTGGGGAGTATGTTTGTAAGGTCTCCAATTATATAGGGCAGGCCAACCAGTCTGCCTGGCTCACTGTCCTGCCAAAACAGCAAGGTAACAACGTTTTTTTTTTTGTTTTTGTTTTTGTTTTTGTTTTAAAGAAGGCTGGATATAGAAGCTGAAAAGACTTGGTGCTTTGGGAGACTGCAGGCAGCTTATAGGATAACTCTGTGGTCTTGGTATATTCATCATAATCTTTCTTTGGTGATGCAGCTGGTATGATACCAGCAGCCATGGAAAAATGCCCACAATATTCAAAGTGCTTGCTCTAACTTCTTCTAAAGATTACCTTCCACCCCCACCCAGTTTTTAAGTTGTTCCTTCTGGTTTATCTCGTTCGGGCTGCACGTCTCCCATCATTACTGCACGCCAGCACCATTGTAAGCGCACGCCGGCATGCCTGTTGAATTTGTGGCATTTGCATAGGAGCAGAATTCATACCTCCTCTGCCCCACAGTTTGAAAGAAATATTGGCATGATGTAACCGGTTCAACAGAGCATCATTTTCTTGATTGTGTAACTGATGCTTAAGGAACGCTGTCCTTGACTTTGTTTTCCCAGTTCAAGGATATTCCATCTGAATGAGTAGATGTACTGCTGGCCACTGTTGAAGACAGCAGGTTGCCTTTCCCGATTTGTCGTGACCCACGTTCAAATGTTTGTATTAAGAAAAGAAAAAACAGAGTCCGGTTCCTTCGCTACCAAGATCATGCCTTCTTCCGTTTTCTTTCAATGCAATGTATGTCAAGGTGGTTACGCGGGAGTAAACATAAGCAGAGCCTGCTGACCAGCACAAGCTCCCTTCACCCTGGTGGTTCCCACAGGCCTGGAAGGAGGTGCCAGGTGTCCACCTGGGCATATCTGTGGTGTGCTGTCTTACGACACGACAGTTTAGACAGAACCATCCTTTTTTCGAGGTGGGAGTCTGCAGCCAACAGGACCAGAACCCAACTTGGACTTTTGGGTGCCGTACTTTTGGAAAATCACCCCTATATCCAAAGCAAAGCAAAGCAAAGGCCAAGAGAATGGATCTCTGTGGGTTGATTTTTCCATGCCTTTGATCGCATGCATGTATGTCTAGGTGGTGAAGCCAGTGTGGTGACGGGCCTGTGGAGGTGAGCTGCTCTGTGTCGCTCAGTCTCTCTTGGTTGTGGGCTTTGTGGATGGGCTGCAAATCGGAATCTTCCGGTGGCCGGTACCCTCCGGAGCCCCCGGTGCGACGCCTCATGGTTCCATGGCCCCCTCCACAATCATTCCTGTGTCGTCTAGCCTTTTCTCTTGCTTTCCTTGTTTTCTAGGCCGCCGGTGTTAATACCACGGACAAAGAAATTGAGGTTCTCTATATTCGGAATGTAACTTTTGAGGATGCTGGGGAATATACGTGCTTGGCGGGTAATTCTATTGGGATATCCTTTCACTCTGCATGGTTGACAGTTCTGCCAGGTATATACTGCTCTTTCTCTCCATGGTTTTTTCCCTCTTCTGGGTTGATTGCTATAAAATTAACACAGCTTCTGTTCTCAGAAATGGCCCCTTTTCCCCTTGCATAAAGAGTTTTTTAAATGTTTAAAAATTATCCCCCAGGGATAAGAAAGTTGCCTTGGAAATTCACTGGCAATGAGATCCCACCCTCACATTTATGATCAAGTGAAATTTCACCCTTCAAACCCGAAGGGATCTTATATTTTTAGTGAGTCATTGGGTCAATGTATAGATTTGCCCATCCCCCTTTCTTTTAAGGAAGAAGTTGAAATTACTTTGTAAAATCCAAAGTAATTTTTTCTCGTGTCAAATTCCATTTTGCTAAAATCCCATAAGTACTTTTATTACTTCTGTTCTGCTTTCTATTTTTAACAAGATGTAAATAGATGGGTGTATGTTGAGGTGCCCGGGGAGAAGCACCCCCGTGCGTAGGGTGTACAGAAGCAGTGTGTTACCTACCTTGGGGATCGGTGGCTTGCTGCATGGTGGAATGCAACGGACTCTCAGTTTGCTTTTACTGCAAAGCATGCTCTGGCCATCTTGGGTTTGATGTTATTTCTACCCTACAGAGAAATCAACATCACCGAAGCCCTGTTGCCTAAACATGGCTGCTGTCTGAATCTTTAACCGATATCTCTATCCTAGTCAAGCTTTCTTGATAATTACTGTCTCCTTTAATGCATCTGTCTCTTCGTCATTTCCTCTGTGAAACTGCATAGACTATGGTTTGCCAGCTCATAATGTGCTACTCCAGCTATTAATTCCTTATTTTTAAAGTGTGGTGCCTACCTGCATGCTTATTTTATATCCAGTAAAAATAAATTGAGCGTTTCGTTTTGTGCTGTGCTGCTAAGAGTTTTGACTATCTTGCAAATAGTTTTCTGTTTCAAATGTATAAGCTTTAAATAATGCCATTGCATTCGTGTTTCCTTTTGTTGTGAATCTGCTCTGTGAATATTTGCTCTGAGACAATGAGATGCCTCTTGTATTGAGCTTGCTTTTTACTTGCGGTACTGCGTTCTGCAGGTGCCTGATTGGCACTTCTTAACCAATTTGCCTGACAGTACAAGCACGTTAACTAAGAATGCAGTTTGAGAAAAATACTACTTGGAAATACACTGCTTGTCGATTGACCGTTAAGCACTAAGGAGGAAGCAGACATTATTGGAAGTTGGCATAAGAATGTGCTAACTTAAGTCATTATGTGTATCCTCACATGCGACACTATCTCTATTTTCCCTTGAAGAGAAAAGTTGCAGTGACATCAGTATAACAAGATACACAAAAATTTAAATGGTTATTGATGAAGGAACGTTACAAGCTTTTTATTGTATGGACGCAACGATTCTATATTATAAGCAGTTCAGTCTTTATATTAAATGCATTTGTTGGTTTAGTTGAATAACCTACTGGACTATATTAAGAAATCGGTACCTTTTCCAGTCCGGCCTACTAGATGAATATTTATCTCATGTCCTATGGAACTGTGTTCATCTGGGTCAGTGACTTTGTCGCATCTTCCTTTGGAAGAGCTTTACCCAAATAAGACCGAGGCCATTCCTTTAGAAATAAAAGTGGGCATCGTTCATATTTAAGAATTTTTAAATGGTTTGCCTCAGAGACCATCAAGGAAGACGACTGTCCTTTTGTTGAGGTTGTGGTTGGCTGCTTTACTCTGCCCAAATGTCTAACAGAACGTGACCTCGTAACCTGCCCCTTGTAGCTGGGTGGCAGCCAATCCACCACGATCGCAAGACTGCAGAGGCCCGTTGAGGATAGAGATAGTGACCACCGGGGCCCCGGTGGTAAAGTGAGGAGCCCCTGGCTATTCACCTTCGTTTGGAAGAGGTGCACGGCTGGCCCGGAGCCCATGCCCTCCTGCAGCGCTGAGTTCTCGGGAAGCCCGTCTTGCCTTGGGAACGGTCTTCGCCTTTTGATTCCTGTGGTTCTGCCAGGATGCATCAGTCCAGTGTCCTAACTCTGTGGCCTGCTTATCTGTTCCTCTCGTGTGATCTGCAATCTAGCTCCAGTAAGAGAAAAGGAGATCACAGCTTCCCCGGAGTATCTGGAGATAGCCATTTACTGCATAGGGGTCTTCTTGATCGCCTGTATGGTGGTGGGGGTCATCGTGTGCCGGATGAAGAACACGACCAAGAAGCCGGACTTCAGCAGCCAGCCGGCTGTGCACAAGCTGACCAAGCGCATCCCTCTGAGGAGACAGGTAACAGAAAGTAGATAAAGAGTTTGAAGAACCTTACCCCTCCCCCACGCCCAGCCAGCTCTTGGGTCTCCTCCTCTGCCTCCGTGCCATCTTCTACTTCTGGGAGTGTCCCTGTGCCAGTGGTTCCCATGGGCCTCTTCGTGGCCATCTGATGAGTGTCTGGAGCTTGGAGGGTCAAGTCTTGGTGCATCAGTGGGGTCCACCGAGTCTAGTTCCAAGGGCAGCAAAGCCCAGTGGTGCAAGACTCTGAGCTCCTCCGCATGACTGGAAATAACCCAGCAGGCAGTGCCCTGGTGCGTTTGGTGGGACTCGAGTGCAGTGGTCTCTTCAGAGCATAAGCCCCTTTTGTTCCTGTCATCTAATGCTTTTTTTGGAGACAGGCTCATGCCACTAGTTGGAAAGCAAGGGACTCTAGTTCTCTTAGACTTACTTTTTCTTAAGTCAAGTTCAGAAATCTGTTCCTGGAGGTGACTGAACTACTGCCCCACGAGCTCTGTCTTAACTGAACTTTGGCGCCACCTCTTTGATCCTTAAAGTAGAATCGTATGCCTGTAGTGTATTGTTTGCACTAACGTTGTGACTGTGGATTCAGTGGCAGAGTGATTTTTTTTTTTTTTTTTTTTTGCGGTACGCGGGCCTCTCACCGCTGTGGCCTCTCCCGTTGCGGAGCACAGGCTCCGGACGCGCAGGCTCAGCGGCCATGGCTCACGGGCCCAGCCGCTCCGCGGCACGTGGGATCTTCCCGGACCGGGGCGCGGACCCGCGTCCCCTGCATCGGCAGGCGGACTCCCAACCACTGCGCCGCCAGGGAGGCCCCCAGAATGATTTTTATAATGAATAGGGAACAGATTGTTGTTAGCCCCGCACTTGGTCTTTGGTGGTTACTTTTTCCTTGTGTGTTCCTCCTGATTGCTTTACTCTTGCTTTGGGCAGACAGGGCAAGGTACAGCCTACACCTCTGCTTTCAGCCAAAGCCCTGCAGAGCTGACAGAGCAGGCAGTGCTCTGATTCTCTCTCACGCTCACGAAGATGGAAAGGGGAAACGGGCGTGAAGGCAGTGTTTCCAGAAGTACTTGGAACTTGGTTCCGACAAAGTCATGTTTTTTGAAACAGCAAGGAGGATGGCTACCTCATGGGCCCTAACTCAGTGTGTACTTCAGTTGAATTTACAGGGTGCTTGTTAAAACTGTGGACTCCTTCGTCTCAGCCCCCGAGAGTCTGGTTGAGTGGGTCTTGGATAGGCCCAGGAGCCTGCATCTCAGGCGAGTCCTCCGGTGATTCTGAAATGCGCTCTGAGCAGCTCTGGGTTAATCCCAGCCCTGTCCCTCCCGGGACTTCAGGTGGCGATGACATTTTCTGGACAAGGCCCTGGCAAGGATCAGGGACCATTCGGTCAGCAGCTGTTTTAGCACAGATCCGGGTGTTCTCAGCCCACCTCCAAACTCCGGGCTGAACGGGTCCTTGCTGACTTCTTTGAAGCCACGTTTCAAGCAGGTCTTTCTAAACGGAGGCTGAGGGTAGCATCTGGAGTATGTGCCACGTGCAGGCAAGTGCTCAAATGGTGTTAAGAGTTGCGGGGGAGAAGGGTGCCCATCGGTCCCCCTGCCTCCAAGAATGCTGTTGTTATTAAAATGGTACCACTGTCATTCTTGGGGCCAGGACAGCGATGATGAGGCCACTTGCCTGATTCTGGGAGAGTCCAGTCCTAAGGTGACTCTTACAAGCTGGTACCCTTGGTGACCTTCAGGTGATGTGGCCACCCCTCCCCCCAACCCTTGCTCCTTACCAGTTACCTCTGGGCCATCCTTACAGCCACCATCTTGAGAGCCTGGCTCCAGGGAGCTGAAAGAGTGAGTGGTGTTCCCATCTCTATTATTTTTTTTTCTCTAATAGGGAAAAATGCTGCCTTCTAGAGGAAACCTGTAATTTGGTGTAGCTAGACCGTTGTCCTGTAATCATTTCATCATCTTTTTTTTCTGCAGCTGTTTACAATGCGCTTCTCTTTATTTAACAGAAAAGAGGCAGACGCCTTTAGAATCCCCTCGGCTCCACTCTGTTCGTTGTGTTTTTATTTCTCTCTGGCTGACTGGCCTTTCTTCATTGTCATCTCCACCTAAGTTGGCCGTTTCTCCTCTGCCCCCGTGTGTAACTAAAGGGAACATCCGAGCTCTTCCTCCTTTTTTATCCCTCCCTCCTTCCTTCCTTCCTTCATAAGTTTCTGAGTGCTTAGTCTAACCCAGGTTCCATATAAGACGTGGCCCGTCGCCTTCGCCAGTGGCTCCAGGGTCATTTGGGGGCCTTCGTTTGAGATGCAATTGCCTTGTGTTTCAGTAAGGTCGAGTACTGTAAGGGAAGCAGAGCAAAGTGGGCAAATACAGTTCCCTGGAAAAATAAATCTCTGGGAGTTTATTTGTGGAAATGTTAACACATCTCAGCTGCTCATGTGGGATGCACTGATTCTTCACAAAGAGCGATTCGTCCATAATAAGCACAGCCCCTTTGGTGGAGGAGACGCTTAGCAGGCAGCTGGATAAAAGGGGGTTATTGGACTGTAGCTGGAATGAAAAGCCCCAGAAAGGCCGGCAGATATGTTGATGACGGAGAGCATACCACAGGGATGCCACGCATGCCTTTACCTGGCGACAGGTGAGCCTGTAATCAGATGTCTTAGGGGGTGGGTTTTTCCTAGGCATTTGCTAGGCGCCTGTCATGCTGCATTTGCCCGGCTCTCTTTATCACAGGGTAGCATTCTGCGTCTTTGTGGTGAGTCCGAATTTCATCTTCTTGGCCCTGACCCTCGCCCCTCCCTGGAGGTGCACAAACCGTATCTCACTCAATCAATCATTGCTCCCTTTTTAGAACACGAGAAGGTTAAAAAAAGTTTTTTTATCCTACTGTGAATTTTTTTGTTTTCATTGACATTTACTAATCTGTACTGGACTTACCAGTGTAAGACAGACGTTTGAGTTTATTTGTTTTTGAGACAAAAATACTTTTTCTCCAGTACCTAGGAAGAAATTCTTTGTGATCGTTTCCCAGTAACCATGAATTTTTTTGAGACTCTTTATGCGTTTTGATGTTTGGGGAAAGAGAAACGACTTTTAGGTGGGGGGAGGCGGGTAGCACGGGGCATCTCCTGGTTCCCCTTGACGGGGGTCCTCCCACATTCTGAGCTGGGGCTCAGGCAAGGGGACCAGCAAGAGCCAGTCCAGAGAGGGGCATCTGCACGAGCCTGTCGGCCCTTGTACACGTTTCCAGGGCTGCTGGTGGACGGCGTGGCCATTTGTGAAGCCTTCCTTGCACATCCGTGAATTACAGGGAGGGCTACCCTTCCCGGGGTTTTGCACAAATTGGTTGGGTGGGGGCAGGGAGGGGTGTGAAGGGAATTGAGGACGTCTGTTCAGGAGGCGAGCAGCCTCGCTGTGTTTGTTGAATTGGTTTTTCAGGGAGCATATCAGCCTCTTTCTCTGGAGCCAGGCACTTCCATAGGGCATGATGGAGATTCAACTGTCTCCATAAACAGATAAACGCAGCTCCTGGGTGGGGACATACATGTGGGTATAGCTCATGCTGTCTCACCACCACCAGCATCTCAGAAAGGGGCTGCAGGTTTTTTGTTTTTTGTTTTTTGTTTTTCAGACTTCAGTTTCACCCTCTTGGCTGCCGATACAGATAGGTTGAAAGCCAGAGAAAAATCAAGGGCTGGTCAAGGTCATGTTTTATAACAATGTCTTTGAGGCAGATGGCACATTCCCAGGGGCGCCATGAACAGGGCAAAGATGGCGTGTGTGATTCAGGAGCCAGTTCTCGGGGCTGGGTATGAATGGCTATGAAACATACCGAACTCCGTGAAGGGCAGTCCCACTTCTAGAAGCTCATCTACTACCTAGCAGCTAAACAGCGTGATCTCGGAACATTCTCTGTATTTTGGTCAATCAAGTGGTCTAATGAAACCTCGCCAGTTCCAGAAAGCATGTGGGTAATTAGATGGTCATGGATGGTTTAACTGGAATTTGCCCTTTTGTGTGGGCGCCTGGCCCTCCCAGCCCCCATTTGGCCATTCTCTCCTCTCCGCTTCCAGAAGACACAACAGTTTGTAAGCTCGGGCCTGGGTGCGATCTTCTAGGAAGACCAGCCGGTTGGGGTTTGATAGGTTTACTCTGGAGAGTCCTGCGGGGAGGTCTGGGGAGACGGAGACTTGCTAAGGGAGAAAAGTGCGTGCCAGATCAACTACCCTGCCTCTTGACCTAAAATTTGTTACGGAAGGAAAAAAATCCCGTCCCCACACCCCTTGGACCTTTATTTCAGCTTGGGGTGGTGAAGGCATTTTGCCTGCCGTCGGGGAGTGATGGGCAGGGCTTATAGCAAACCTGTGTCGACTCCAGGACGTTGTGCTTTGGTCTGGGAATGCGGACCCGTGGACTGAGAGTCAGAGGGCTTCTCTGGCTGGTTGGGGTCCGTTTGTGAGTCCTCAGGATAAGCAGGCACACGGATATTCGTACCTCTTCCCTGTGGCATCTGTGCCTCTGTCTGCTCTGTCCTCTGTGGGCCCCCCTCTCACTGTTGAATTGAATCTCGTATTAAAAGATAACATAGTTTCTCGGTGGCCCTTTAAAAAGAAAAGAAAAAAGCCCGGCTTCCTTGCTTAATCTCCTTTATGTACCGTGGAAATAGACAAAAAGCACATTTAGTTAAAGGCTTGATTTATGGCACGAGGAATTTATGGTAAAGAGATTCTGGAAAGTGAGGAAGCTGAATTGAGGCTGTGAAAAAACATGCTAAAAAAGTGGCTGCCAGGATTTGGGAGTGGGGAAAAAAGAGCTTGTTTTAGACTGTTAATGTTTATTGTTGTACATAACTAAATGATCTCTATTGATGGACTATTTTAAAATTAGATAAAAAGGAAACCCAGAGTTGAAGAAGCATATCTGATAGAGGATTATGATTTTGTGCCAAAAAAAAAAAAGCGATCATCTAACATTGCTGCAGAAGTAGGATTCAGAGGTGGACAGTGGATTTTCTTAAGGAGTGTGGTCCAAAGGAGAGAAGCTCCAGAAACACGGTGTTCCACGGAGGAATTGCCTGCAAGGGGTCGGGCCAGCCCTGCAGACACGTTAGCACGCGGAGTGAAACGGAGTGAAGAGAAAGCCAGTCCTATTTTACAGTCTCAGAGGGGATTTTAAAAGCATAGTAAAAATGCATGGAGGTAAAATTAAGATATACGTCCACAGACAGAGTGATTGAATTCTGTCGTTTCTTACACTTGGGGGCATTTTCTTACCTTTTTTCTCTTTGTGTGTTTTACAAAAGTATTTTCCAGATCTGTACATGGAATCTAAATCTCTACACTTAATGTGAGCAAAATTTCCATAACTTTAATCACAGTGACAGCAACTAAGTTTGGAAAGGTTTTCCATGTTCAAAACTCTCACCTTAAAACCTTGTTGGAGACAATCTGTTTGTGGGGGAAGATGTATATGGGCGTGAACTTCTGTCACGGTCTGTGGGCCAAGATTCCTTTGGGGTCACAGGTTAGCCGCAGAGCAGTTAACTTCTGACTGGTTGTTTCGTTTTTCTTTCTGAAGCGGCCTCTAAGCCCTGTGTGTCATGAGGACTTTCTTGCTCTCTAGCTTTCCTCTTGCCCTGGGACCGTGCCCTGACTCCTGGGTCCTTAATTTCTGGGGTTTGCTTTTTTGCTCACTGGAGCCCCGGCGCATCCTGGCTGTGAGCAGAGGATCTAGTCTTTCACACCATTAAGGCAAGTCCTGCCCTTAACGCCGCCGGTGGGGTTTCTCTCTCCCACATTGCACGCCATGTCACAGGAGCTCACACACAGAACAGCCTTGGGCTCCAAGTCCTTGGGCTTCCCCGGGGGAGGGGCCATCTGAGCTCCCTTGGATCTGAGCAGCAAATGACTCTAGAAAGATGCTAAGAGAAACCCTCGTGGGGTTGGTAGCGAAAGTTGACTGAGCTCTCAGCAAGCACCAGGCTCAGCACCAAACGCTTTATGGGTGTGACGTCATTTTACCATCACGGTAATTCTGTGATGTGGGAACTGTTCCGGTCTCCCTTTAACAGGTGAGGAAACTGGAGCTGAGGAACGTCAAGTGACTTGCCGGAACTCTCACAGTTAACTGTTGGAACAGGGATCCCACAGCCTGTGGTGGTGCACTTGGTCAGGATGCCGCCACCGGCTCACGGCCCCACATTATAAACAGTTTGCAGGGGAAGGGCACCAGCTAGGGTTGGCTGCTTGGCTAGGGGAGGTCACTGGGTATCCACTTGGAAGGACGCAGAGACGCCCCAGCACCCAGCCTCTAGCCCAGGGAAGGGGCGACAGCAGTGATCTCGTCATTTTAACTCATTTTAGAAGTCAGTATATTTTAAGCATATGCCCTGTTTTCCGCCCCACCCCACCCCCCCCCCCGCAGTGCCATGCCTCAGTCCAGATCCTCTTTATTCTTAAAAACATTTTTGTCATTAAAGAAAAGTGCTTTGTTTTCGTAGAACGTAAAAGAGATACATATGCATGGGAATGAAATTCAGATGGTTTAGGAAGTTCTGAAATAAGACATAGTCCACCCCGTCCCTCAACGTCCTATAATCTCTCTCCCCAAAGCTGACCACGGCTAAGCCTCTTATATATCCTTCCCGAGGCTTGTTTTCAGTGCCTGTGTCCTCACACCTTGCCATGGGAAGGCCAGTCCTCTGCGTTGTGTCCTGAAGCCTCAACCGTGTGTGATGTGCGAGGACGTGGCAGGGAAGGCCAGACGGGCCTCTTCACCCAGAGCTGCGCCTCCCCATCACCGCCCCAGGGGTTTCTCCCTCACCACGATCCCAGCACACCATGCACAGCAGTTCTGGCCACCCTGCGGTCCAGCAAGGAGGGCTACGCTGCTGGCCTCGGAGGGGGTGTTCGTCTGTGAAATCTGCCAGCCCTCGTCTGGTTGGGGCCTGTAACTGTCTCATTGCCAGGCTGACTTTGACTGCTGTTCCGAATCTTCTTCCCTGTCATCTTCAAGCCCGGTTCCCACTGCAATGAGTGGTGATTTTTGCTTCTTCACGTGGGAGACCTTTTTGTCTCTGAGAACACCAGTCTCCTTTTGCATCCATAGCTCAAAACCGACGCAGGGCGTTAGGATTTGGGGAATTATTTTTCGCCCAACTTATTCCTTGAATCTTTCTGAACCCTTCTCTGCAGTTGGAGCTCAAGACATATATATGTGGTCAGTGAAGGCTGTGGAGGTCTTGAGGACATTACTGGTGGGCCCTGCAGCTGAGGTCAGCGCACTGCGGAGGTCGTTTCCACGGGCTTTTCGTCTTTTTCTTTTTGCTTCTGCTGTTTTGCCTCTGTGGCCCAGACACTTGGGTGTGAAGCCTCAGCCTCTTAGAACCATATCTATTCATGAGGCCCCTCTCAGCTCCAAGATTAATGATTGTTCAGTTCCTTAAAAAAAAATTATTTACTATGCTCACAGCGAGTAAACGTTGATCGTGCTGTCTGCATAATAAAATTTAGGAATAACAGCCTTTGAAAAAAGACTGCTCAGAAATGTTTTCATGGACATTTAAAAAGATAATAGAAATTCTGTGTTAAAAATTGCCTACTTCTTGATATTAATACGAAAACCGACTTCCTGTTCCTAAAATGATTCCCTCCGAATCCATTCTTGGACAACTTCTCAGGTCTCCTACCTGCTTTTTAAGGGCAGTCTGGGTTTAAAAAGGAGAGAATCAACATTTTTTAAGTAGGACGTTCCCAGGAAAGTACAGTCTTCTGGTTCCCTGTGGGAATGGTCCAGGCTCCACCTTGAAAGTTCATCCCCATTAAATATGTTCATCTTTACTTGGTCCTTGCCACCTCGATTTAAAAAGTGTTTGTAAGCACAGCTGGGAAGAAGGGTTGATGTGGGCAGCCATGCCGGGGACAGAACCACGTTTGAGGGGTCCCGTCAAACCCCCGATTCCAGCTCTGTCAGGCCAGAGTCTTGTTCACGGTTTGGAATAAGGTGATGGTCAGGCAGCCCGCGATGGTGTTTTCCTTTACAGAAACCAGCACGGGGAAGATGATATAGTTAGGAAATAACCATTTTATCAAATGCAGACTATAATGGATTAGAGTAAATGAGAAAACTCGGTGAAGCCCTGCAGGCTTCCCGGGGGGAGTGGAGCTTTCCCACGAGATTGTGAATAAAGAGGTATTTTTCTTTCCCTTGACTCTTCCACTAGTTTCTGAAACTGAAGTTGACAAGAGGTAGTTGATTTTCTCCAAATGGCCTGGGCATCAACCAGTTCCCAGAAGGACTAGGGAGAAGCAGATAGTGGTCCCCAGTGCCTGGGTCTCTGGTTACCTTGAGTAAAGGCACGTGGAGCTACTGGAATGCTTTTCACATTCAAATCCTAGAGCTAGTTCCTTGAGGTATTCTGCTTACGTTTCAAAAGATAGAGCCGATTGAAGAGCCGATTTTCCAGACGTTTTTATGGAATCTCATAAGCACAGCACTGATTCACCATCCCTGCTGGTCTACGGGCAGGAGATCGATAAGCCGGGGCTCCAGTACAGGCACAGGGAAAAAGGCAAGAATGAAGCCCATGGGGTCTGTCTCTATGTCCTCAAGTGATTATCTTGAGGAATTAGGACAGAAAGAAGACATTTTTTATCAGGCACTCTCTAAAACTGTTGTCTGGAAACCTGGCCTTAGGACCGTGTAATTTGGATGAAATCTAGCACATACTGCGTGGATGGGAAGACAGAGGAGTTGGAATCCAGGGTTTTGGTCCTCAATTCACGACTGTGGCCAACCCTCACCTTCCCACCTTTCTAAGAGCTGACTGGCTGGCAGGGCTCTGGCCGGCTTCCAGCCTTTGCAGGTGGAGCCAGGATTACATCTGTGTCTTTGTATTTTGTATCCAGGTTTCTGCTGAGTCCAGCTCCTCCATGAACTCCAATACCCCACTGGTGAGGATTACAACTCGCCTCTCCTCGACAGCAGACACCCCCATGCTGGCGGGGGTCTCCGAGTACGAGCTGCCAGAAGATCCAAAATGGGAGTTTCCGAGAGATAAGTGAGTACTTCTGTGGGGCGCATCGCTGAATGGGGGCTGAAGTATAAAATGGGGATATTGGGCTGACATTTTCTTTTTATTACCCTTAACTGCCAAGGTCTTGCTGTGATGATGTCAGCAGGAGTGGGTAAGATTGTATCTAAATAACCAACTCTAAGAAAAACGAAGAACTAATTCTCTCTCTCTCTTTTTTAATAGTTCTTTTAAAACAGAGCTACTAAGCCATGGCTGATCCCCAAACAAAATGGTACCTTGGTAGCATTTTTTGTTTTGGCTTTCTAGATAATTCAAACCCAGTCAAATGGAATCAAAGTGGGATTATCCCATTTATAAAACAGAGTTGACATTCCAACTTCTGGTTCCTAGAACGTGTCTGTCCTACAGTTCATTTCCTTAGAGAAATTAGGTCTAGCATATAGATTGCCTTAAGAATCTTCACCCAGTGTTGCTGTTTTTAATAGTTTTTAATATAATATTGGGCTAGAAATCTTCAAATACGGTACCTGACATCGAGTTTCTTGTGGTCCCTAGTATTTTCCTTATCGGATGACATGGGTGTGTTCCAGTCAGATGTTCAGTCAAAGTGTGGCCACCTGGGCTCTGCTGAAGGCATTGTTGGGAGCTGTGTGTCTCTTGGTCTGGCTTCAAGTTCAGGGACTTTGGATTATATTGGGCTGGATTGGAATCCCGGCTCTGCCAGCCAGTGGCTGGGCAACCTTGTGTGAGTTCCCTGATTCTCTTTGAACTTCACTTCTATGAAATGAAGGTCACGGTACAGACCTCCAAGGACTGAGCACAGTTCTCGGCTCATGTGAATTTCCCTTCCTTCCATTTCCCTTCATACATAACCTGAGAGATCTGAACTGCAAATCTCAGCAAGATGGCAGAGCTGGGCATCGAGTCAGTGGACAGATCTTGGAGTACCAGCCCTCCAACTTCTAGCTAGGGACCAGCCCCCAGACTCGCCTTCTGAAATGAATATGATGGTCATGGAAGGGCTGTCAGCTCATTTCCAGGGTCTCTCTTGTAGTAATCAGAGTCCAAACAGCTTGAGAATAATGGAAGGTAGAAATCGCTGACTATACCTCTGCATGAAATCAGCTGGAGTAAGTTTTTGACTTGTAAGCTTTTGACATGTACAGCAACCCTATTGGTCTTGACATTTGCACTATCTCCGTGAGATTATGTCGGAGAAGTGTCTAATTACTGGAGAAGGAACTCATGCACAAATTTGGAAATACAAAGATGAGCTCTCCCAGGGTCTGGATATCACGTGCTCTCTTTGGAAGGAGAGATAGCTTCCATGGCACTTGTGATTTTGATTCACACAGCTCCAACCAGCTTTGTTTTCTAATGGCTCGTTACTTTAAATAATAAACAGCTCATTTATCAATGTACAGCATACCTTAGAACCAAATTATTGTACCGACGTCATCCTGTCAGAGTGTTAATGGAAATGATTTCCAGTTTATCTGTGTACTGTTCATCCATTCAGTACTTGTTTACTGAACACTTACCTGTGAGGTACCAGAAAAAACAAAGAATGATTTCTTTACCTGTAGAATGTGGAAAGGGGGTGTTTCCCGTAAGCCCTCCCAGCTCCCTGGTTTGATTAAACAAGGAGGTGGGTTAATGTACACACGCTCCTATGGATATAGGACTGAGTTTGGGAGCTGGGATATTTTAAGAAACGGCAGCTCTCAGGTTCAATCTGTAGTTTTTGCCACACCTGTGACACCACTGGCAACAGTGGGAGTCTGTCTGTTAGCTCCCACCCGGGGTACCCGGAGTGTGGAAAATCTGAGTGCAAAGCATTTCAAAATAGTGTTTAGCACAACCGTAGGTGGAGCAGATTTCCAATGAATGGAGGCTATTTAGAAGCAGTTTATTAGATCGGAGGCAGACGTTATACAAAGAAAGGATTGTTATGCTTGTAGCGGCAGGGCAATAGGACATAAATTAGTCACTTTTCCAATGCAAATGTTTATTTTCTGCCAAGATATTAAATTTAATTTTAGCTCAGGATAGAAAGGGAATGACCTCAGCATAGCACACACTGCCCTCGGTCTTTGCTGTGACTTTTGCAAACCATTGCGTACTTACCAAAAATACTGCTTACTAGTGGCAGCTTGGTACTTTGCTGTGTTATGCTTAGATGAAAAAACCACATTCATAAGTGTTCCAAAGTCTCTTCCATTCAGCTGGTTTCTGGAACGCCCAAGGAGTCTATATGGCTATTAGTATGATGTATGTAGAGCTTCTGAGCTTAGAAATTAAGTTTGTTGTGATACTTTGGATTTCTGCATTATTAATGTTGGGTAGTCATAAGGATTTCTAAACTATTATGTCGAAAAAAAAATTGCCCCAATTTCTAGCATTTCCTTTTTCCTTTAATGAAAAAATAGAGATTCCTTGAAATGCGTTTAAGATTCATATCTTGTTACTTGGCCCAGAATGTGACCATAAAATCCATTGGTATTCGAATAATAGCGATTTTTAAAGACATCACAGAGACAAAAAATAACAGCTTTAATGGTTTTCTTTGAGATATTCTAAATGATGAAAATTCGATAGGCTCAAGATCAAAAGCTCCTCGTTTTTAGCACTTAGGAAGGCTGACCACCTCACTTGCAAGGATACCGTCCATAAAGAAAATAAATCGAGAATACAAATGTGAAATTCAATAGCTGTTCCAGCAGTAATTGACATTCTCTCAAACGTCACTAAGAAAATACTCAAGCGCATGTGTACCCCAAGTCTCATTAGTTCCATATGATAAATGCTCCATGCTTTTGTAAGCCGCTGAAAGATTTTTATATTGAGTTCAGGAATTTCCCTCGCTACACCAGATGCTGTTTGCTAATCCTCTCTTTACACATTTAGGCTGACGCTGGGCAAACCCCTGGGAGAAGGTTGCTTTGGGCAAGTGGTCATGGCTGAAGCAGTGGGAATTGACAAAGAGAAGCCCAAGGAAGCAGTCACTGTGGCCGTGAAGATGTTGAAAGGTGAGTGGGGCGGAGGTGGGGAGGGTGGGGGAAGGGAGGGGTGAGGGCGCCTTATCAAGAATGTTCCTTTTGTGGCATGTGAACTCTGTCATGGCAGGGGGTTAGAGAGCACATAGTTGACCTAGGGGTTGAGAAGTTTTCAGTATAAATCAGCATCTTGGACAGACTATTTATCTTGAGCTGTGTGCACTTATAAAAAAGAAAAGCCAGTTGTATTGGGAAGTGGCAGCCTAATTCCCTTTATATTTGTAGGTGCTTAGAAAGTATCGATTCACGTAGAATTGATTAATTTAGATGAGTAGTGGTATGTCGGATTCAGGACGCAAACCTTAATTTACAAATGAAGGAAAATTGGCCGTTTCAGAGGGAGAAAGGAGGCTCAGGGAGAGGAGGACACACTCCTTTGCAGGAGGAACAAAGGAATGACGTTGTCTGTGGGAGTCGCTTGGGAAGCTGAAAGGGGGCTCACCGGATTGGTGCTAGTCTAGAGCCTTCTGGGACGTGTGAGCCGTTACCCAGGGATGTAAACGTCGAGTGGCGTTCGTGGGAGCCTGAATGTCTCTGCATTAACCTTCTAACCCTGCGTCCAAGGAGCTTAAAGAACTTTTAACCATTAACTTCATCCTCCCACAGTGTTCTTTCATGAGAGGAGTTATAGGGAATGGTTGCAATATAATTCCCATTGTAGGCATCTCAGAAAGGACACCCCAAGCTGAGTTTTTCCCACGTGTCCTGGAGGAGAGAGGTCTGTTCTCAGGACATGGGGGGCCTCCGCATTGTGGACGCCCCGGGGGCTAGGCTTTTTCTTTCTTTCATGGGTTTTTGTGGGATAGTCACCACGTCTCTCCCTGAGGGGAGGGAGCAAGGTGGAAATAGTCAGAAAGGTGTTGGGTGTTTTCTTCCTGTTTGTTTTTTTAGCTATGGATCTGAATGGCTCCCAAGGCATACTAGGGTGTTTTGAGCTGCTCCCCACTTTGGGGTGTGATGCCTGGGAGGACTACGTTCTCCCACCCTGCGTGTCTCAGCTCCACCAACAGAGGCAGCCAGCCCTCTGCCTGCATCCTGCATGGCCTGGGCCTGCCGCCTGTGCCTTTGCCTTGCCGAGTGGCAGGCGCAGAGAGCTGTGGGCTCCCACCGGCCGCCCTGACAGCCCCTGGCCGTGTACCAGGGCCGAGTATGCGGAAGGCCCAGGCTCCCGGTCTCTGTGGACAGAGCTTCTGATTCGGTTTACGGAGCTCAGGGGGAGGAGGTCTGGGAGTTCTCTTTCTCTGGTTGTTTCAAGGCTGGCCTTCCCTTAGGATGGAGAAGGACCTTAGCCACAGAGCCCTTATGACGTGACCGTTTTTACAGCCAGTGGGTGGCTCAGAGCTTAGAGCAGACCCCACAGTGTCACCGCAGTGGAGCCTCTGCATCCGAGGGGCAGGCGCTCAGTCCTCCACGTGAGTCTGCGTGGATTTTACACTCCAGGCAATTGTGTTGCTCTTCCTTTTGTGAAGCTAAAAGGCTTTATGCAGCATGGCTTCTATCCATGCCCTTACCTCATTTTTTATAGTAAGCCCAGATTTCCCCATATTGAATTAGCTCAAAGGGGGATACCTGGAGAAGAATCTTGCCACTTTTTGGAAGCTAACTGTGAGCCTGTGTATGCAGAACCTAAGCCATTCTTGCTTGAAATTATGGAGCAGAGGTTTTTAAAACCTTCATTTTTTAGGAGGGGAATCCCAGCCCCTTTGGAAGCCCGTGGAAGGCGTGGACCTTTGCCCCCTCAGGATGCACGCGCGCACACGCACCTCTGTCCTCGGTCCGGGGTGTCCTCTGAGTCCAGCTGTGAATGCCCTGGGGACTGCGAGGGCTCAGCTTAGCAGCACGTGGTGCAGAGAAAGTCTGAAGTGATGTGGAATGCTCCCACACTCCTCTCCCTCCTCCTCCCCGGAAGTCCTCACAGTTGCTTTCAGGCCCCATGAAGTCTGATGTGATTTTCTCAGGTACCTTAGGTCTGCCAGAGGATGGAATTATTTCACGATAGAGGAAAATGCCCCCTCGTTTGTGAGGTTTGCTGGAAAAGATTTGGCCTTGGCATCCAAGGCCTATATATTTGTTCTGACTTCTGACCCTATTGACCCCAAATTAGCTATTCGACACGGAGCAGGGCAGTGCTGGGCCCTTCCCGCTTCACCAGTAAGATGATTTGGAAAGTTTTTCTGGTTCTAAAGTTGACTTTCATGCTGCTTCAACCAAATTTTCATCAGCTAACGGTAGCAACCAACGGGTTAGAGGAAACTGATCTGTAATTTACCTGATGTTCCCAGATGATGCCACAGAGAAGGACCTTTCTGATCTGGTGTCAGAGATGGAAATGATGAAGATGATTGGGAAACACAAAAATATCATAAATCTCCTCGGAGCCTGCACTCAGGATGGTGAGTAGGAGGAAAAAGAGCTTTCATCCGCATAACCCAGGGTTCAATGTCAGCATCGTTTTAAAAATGGATGGACTCTTAGATCCTGCTCCTAGGGCCTCTCAAGTGCATGTTTAAAGTTTTCCTTAAAAACTCCCTCAGGGAGAATTCCCTGGCGGTCCAGTGGTTAAGACTCTGAGCTCTCACTGCCTAGGGCCTGGCTTCAATCCCTGGTCAGGGAACTAAGATCCCATAAGCTGGGACTTCCCTGCTGGCACAGTGGTTAAGAATCCACCTGCCAACGCAGGGGACACGGGTTCGAGCCCTGGTCCGGGAAGATCCCACACGCCGCACGGAGCAACTAAGCCCGTGCGCCACGACTACTGAGCCTGCGCTCTAGAGCCCGCGAGCCACAACTACTGAGCCCACGTGCCACAGCTACTGAAGCCCTCGTGCCTAGAGCCCGTGCTCCGCAACAAGAGAGGCTACCGCTCACCACAACTAGATAAAGCCTGCACAGCAACAAAGACACAACACAGCCAAAAATAAATAAATGAAAGTAAATAAGTAAAAAAATTAGTAAAATCCCACAAGCCACGTGGTGTGGCCAAAAAAAACCCAAAAAACAAAACCCTTCAGGAAGTGTTCCTGGCCACGAACACAAAGAAGACGTTATGACTGTGCCTGGGTTCTGGGGGCGGGAAGGTGGGCATTGGGCGACTCTGGATGGGAAGGCCTATAGCGTCCTCCTGTTTTTAGGGTATAACCTGGAGGGTTTTCGGAAAAGGCAGCCTCCTTATGTTTTCGTTTTGTAAGTGCTGAGAGAGGTTTCTCCAAATAAGATCCTACATTTTGGTTGACAAGTTCTTCCCTTAAAGTGGGGATTGAGGAACCCATGTCTTGTTATGGGTACCAGGCGGCTGAGCTCCCACGAGTGGCCTGAAAGAGGGGAGACAGATAGGAAGGGGCACATTATCTTCCTCAGGGGAGCGAGACCCCTGGCTTCTCTCATGGGTGATCTGTGGCACTCTGCGAATCAGTTTGATGATAATTAATAAACTTGAAAATGCCTGTCTTTGCCTCAGCAATTTCCTTTTGAGGTCTATGCCAGGAGTCAGGAGACTTTTTCTGTAAAGGGTGACTGTAAATATTTTCGGATTTGTGACAACTACCCATCTCTGCTGCCGCAGTGAGAAAGCTGCCACAGACAATACAGAAGTGAATGGGCCACGTTGTGTGCCAGTAACATTTACACGCAAAAACGGGCTCGTCTATACCATGGGGAAATTATTGCACATATATATATATACAGAGACGTGCATAGCAGTGCTCACTGCACACTGTTTGCAATGGCCCAAACCCGGAAACAACCCATAGGGGGATGGAGAAACAAATGTGGTGTATTTATATGATAGAATCTATGTAACTGTTAAAAGGAATGATCTAGATCTATTTTTATCAGCCTGACTGGCTTCCAGAAAGATAATATGTGGGGGGAAAAATGGTGCAAAGCTATGTCTTTATTACTCATTGATGTGATTAAAAATAATACGTTGTTTATTGATACATAGGTATCTGTAAAATAGTTAAAATGCACTACAAGGACCAAATTTATGGTAGCTGTTGCTTTCCAAGAGGGCGCAGGTGAGAGGCTGGGCGAAACAGGGAAAGGGCACTCACTGTAGTATCGCTGTTTTATTTCTTAAAGACTGTTGAGTCTGTCTTGACCAAGCGTCGGTTGTCATTTGGGGGAGATTAGAATGCAGGTGTTCTGTGTGTGCTTTCTGTATGTTTAAATTTTTTTTAAAAAATGATAAAGCACTGGGTTGTAATAAGTAAAACTCCTTTGCTGAGCTGCCCCAGGGCAGATCCAGGCTTCCCTGCCTCTCCAGCTTGTGTTCTCGTCCACAGGGCCGCTCTATGTCATAGTCGAATACGCCTCAAAGGGCAACCTCCGGGAATACCTCCGAGCCCGGAGGCCGCCTGGGATGGAGTACTCCTATGACATCACCCGCGTTCCCGAGGAGCAGATGACCTTCAAGGACTTGGTGTCATGCACCTACCAGCTGGCCCGGGGCATGGAGTACTTGGCTTCCCAAAAAGTGAGTCCTTCCCATTCTCCTTGGTTGGGTGGATTCCAGTGAAAAATGTCTTTGAAGAAAACAGACCATTGGGACGTGCTCATTTGCTGAATCGAGCCCTTGCCTGTCTCGTACGACCTGGAGACTATGTCTTGCGTTATTCACATTGGGGTTTAATGAACTCTTTAAAAGCCAAAGCCTTATAAACCAGCAGTGACACCGCAGAGATGAGCAGAAGAGATGTCTCTTTTCGCAGGCACGGCTGGCTGTGGTCTGCCGGGGAGTCGGCTCTCCAGGTGGACAGCAGTTGGGTTTGGGGGGCGCTGCCTTTAATTCTGAGGTTTTTTTGTGGTTATTGAGCCTTTGGACGTGGACTTCGGGTGTTGTCTTCATGGTTTTGAGTTTGAAATGACGTTAAATAGTCTAAGAACAAAGATCAAATGAAGGGGTATTTCGGTAACATCGGGTGCTGGGTGTCCGCTGGATTTATTTTGTCTCGCTGGCGGGGTGGCCCTCTGCGGTTAGAAGTTGGCCAGGTCCCCTGAGGTGAATCGCCTGTGGTCCAATCATGCCACACGCAGTGGACTTGAAACATCTGAGTTATTGTGAAAGCAGTTAGACAGGTGCCCAGATAGCCCCTGGGGCATTTTGGACGGCCCAAGACACCCTTCCCTGGCCCACGCCTGGGGGGAAGTACAGACCTACCTTCTGGGGCAGAGGTGGGTCAGTTCCTAACCGCGCTGAAGCTTAATGCAGCATCAGGGGTTCCTCTGGTCCCCAAAGAAGTAAGAGCCTCTGGTGGGCGTGGACCGTCTGTCCCCTTGTGGCCTGGGCTGGGTCCTGGCCATGCCAGTCACATGAGTGAGCGAGGCAGCCCCTGTCACATCACACCGAGTAGGGATTTGGGGACCGGTGGCTGCACCTCAGCCCGTGCTGTCTGTAGCCGTGTGGGAACGTGGCCAGAGCCACCACATGTTCTGTTTTTTGTTTTTTTATTTTCAAGAGAGTCCAGAGTTGAAGACTTTTCAGAGCTTTTTTTTTCCTGTAAGATGTCCCAAAGTACAGATTTTAGGAAACCGAAACAGGGTTGTGCGATTGTGTACACGTGTGTGTGCACAGCGGACTTTGCCAGCTGGCAAGTCTTTGGCAGGAAGAAACAATCAGATCTAGAATGTGGGACATTTGACAAGACATTGCTTCAAAATATCCGTGTCCCAAAAGACAAAAAATGCTGGGGAGATGGTTCCCGATTAAAGGAGGCTTAAGAGACGTGACAACTAAATGTACGTGTGTGATCCCGGAAGGGATCGTGTCCTGGATGGGAGGTGGGGCTGCCGCTTTTATAAAGGACATTTATGAACAATTGAAATGCGAAATTGATAGGATAGTGAATAATGTGACTGTTTCAATGTTAAATTTGGGGGTGGTGATAGAGGTCTTGTGTAAGGTGGGAGGTATGTGCTAATGAGGTCTGCAGCTCACTTTTAAGTGGCTCAGCCATAAGACGTGTGTGTGTGTGTGTGTGTGTGTGTGTGTGTGTGTGTGTGTACAGGGAGGCTGGGTATAGAGAGAAAGAGAGAGCAAGAAAGTATAACAAGTGAATCTGGCAAACCTGGACAGCTGTTGTTCTCTTTCGCCTTTTCTGTAGCTTGGAATTATTGCTGAATAAAACCCTGCAGAAGCAGCCTGTCCGCAGGCCGCCCGTCCCGAGCCTCTGGTCCTGGCCGTCCTCTGTCCTCCTGGTGTGGGAGCGGGAGGAAGGGTTTTTTGGATTCAGCCGGGTGCTGCTACAAATCCAAAGTGGTGGGAGACTGGCCTGGTCATTTTATTAATCCTTCAACGAATATTCCTGAGTGTTCCTGATTTGGATGCCTGGTATCCCGGGTCAGGTGACCAGGATGGACATAGTCCTTGGCCTCTTGGAGCAGGAACTGTGGGGGGCAGCAGGTGAAATCAACAATAAATGTGGGCATAAAATAAGTATGTGAAAGGCTGAGAACCGTGCTGTGGAGGAAACCGACGGTGTGAGGTCAGGAACAGGGGGGGACTTGGGAGGTTGCAGGGGGAGGTGAAGGGCGAGCCCTCCCGCAGAGGGACGGGCTGTGTGGAGCCTCTAGGGCATCTGACTCTGCCCTGTGCTCTGGGCTCTGGGGAAGCCACCGAGGGGGAGTGATTTTGATCAGGTTTAAGCTGTAAAGCTGGCTCCTGTGACCATGCTTTGGGCTGAGGTTTATTGGCCCCGATAGACACGAGGAAAGTAGGTTGCTTTGGGATATATTTTGCTATCAGGACAGCTAAGGGATTGAGTTGGTATAGGAGGGAGAAGAGGGGGGATCAAGGCTGACTCCTGGATTTCCAGCTTGAGAAACTGGATGGTGGTGCAGCTTGATCGGGATGAGGGAGGTGGGCGCATGGGGCGGTGGCAGGAGTAGGTTCTGGTGGGAAATCCAAGGTACGTTTTGAACGTGTCTGAGGGTCACTCGAGGGCAGGTGTCGACCGGGAAGCTGCGGGCTGAGGCTCAGCTCTGAAGGCTGGGCTAGACGCCGGAGCCAGTGAAGGAAGGGTAGTTTCAAGCCATGGGAATGGATGGGTTCTCCTTGGGTGGGGAGGTTGGGGAGAGACAGAGAAGAGGGGGAACAGAAGCCTGGAGTCAAACCCTGAGAAAACTCTCAAATCTAGAGATGGGCTGAAAGCACAGGAAAAGACGGAGGAGACATGGTCAGAGAGGGAGGAGGGAACCCAGAATGTAGTTCACAGAGGCCCCGGAAGGAGTCTCAGGAAGGTGGAAGAGGAGAAAGGAACTGGTGGAGTCTGGCTTGTGGAGCAGTGGTGGGTCCCCCCTGTACCACCGAGGATGAGATCCTTCCTGCTTTGAAGCTGCTTGGTGTGGTGGAGAGAGAGCTAAGAATCAGGTGAACTTGGCAAAATGGGGAAAAGGATACATTTTAGAATGACAAACTGAAAATGCCCTTATTAATAGTATTGTAATAATAATAATTGTCATCATTACTAATCACTACCACTTTGTGAGAGCTTAATGTCTGCCAGGCATGGAGCAAGCATTTTACATACAGTATCGTCCATAACCCCAGAACAACACAGAAACAGGTGTGTTTAAATCCCCACCTTATGGATAAGGATGCAGGGGAGTGTTTGGAAGTGCCAGGAAAGCTTTGAGCCCAGGTATGAGGAAGTCACTGTCCTAATTTCTGAGTTGGGGACTCGTCAGCCTGGAGAGTAAAGTGGCTGGTCCCAGACCTGGCCTTTTTGTTCTCTACCCACCTATCCTGCTCTCAGGTATTCCCTGCCTCCCTGGACCGAGAAGAGGACCATTGAGATGCCCTGTGTTGGGGCTTTGTTTGCTAACCCAGGGTGGGGTAGAGGGGACAGAGTCCTGTTTCCTAAGGCTTTGTGGTTGTGTTTCCAAAGCTCTTTGCTGAAGGCCACCGGCGATTAAGGACCTAGAACAGGTTTGAAGCGGGTTCTAGACCAAGATCTTAAGAATGGTCCCCTGAGTGGAACCTGCTTCCAAAAATGGAGGGCTTATTCCTGACAGTGGAAAATGAAGAAGCAGGGGACAGGTCAGCCCCGTCACACCCATTCCCTCCCGGTGGATGGCGATAAGTTTGTTAGAGACACACCTGAGGAACTGTTGGGTGAGACATCTGGTTCATTGCTGATGGAGTGTAATTAGGAATTCAGCTCAATGGACGTTTACTGGGTCAGGTTCTGTGCTGGGAATGTAGAGATGAACCCGCAGTCCTGCCCTTGACCTGGGGACGCTGGGGGTGGACAAGTTAAGAAACTCCATGATGTGTACAATTAGGTGACGTGGGATTTGAGCCTTCTACCAGTTATGGAAACCTTTCTATTTTCAGTGCAAAGTACACTAATTTTTCTTTTTTACAAAATCCTAAGGCCAGTTAAACCTCCCAGGTGTTAAACTCGAGCAGCTGTTTTTGTTTTTGTTTGTTTGGCTTTTCTTTTTTTAGCAAGCTCTAACTTCCCCATCTGTAAAATGGCTATAATAATACCCATCTCATAGGTTGCTGTGGGAATTTAATGGGATCAGCTGTGCAGAGGCACCCAGCACACTGTCAGGGTCATAGAGGTGTTAGTTTTCCCTCCCTTAGCGACCCGTTGACCTTTGTTTATTGAAGAAATGGAAAACCAAACAGTCCGAGAGCCCTAGTTATGTAAAATGGTCAGCTCTTTGCACTGGAGAATAACTCAGATTTCTGCAGATGATGGGAATTTGGCTTGACTTTGATTATTTTCTTTTTCTTGGTATTGGTTCCAAGTCTCTTCTTGTTCAGCCCAGAGGGTGGGCTTTGGTGTTTCCTAGCACCCTGGGATGCGGGAGGTTGGTGCTGAGTTCTGGCTCTCTTGGAGAAAATGGGGGTCGCCGTCGTAGTGACTCTTGAGTTGAGCCCTTATGTGTGGTCAGAGCCCCACGCACAGGGAGTCAGATTCTTCTGACCACACAGCTTGCCAGACTCACAGAGTTGTGTCGGCAGGGAGCACACCACTGGGAGAGTTTGGCCCAGGGCTTGGAAGTTCAATTTGAAGAGGCCTCCAAAACCAGGAACACAGCTCCCGCCCCAGCTGGATCCCCGGGCAGCTTCTGGGAGCTCTCACATTTCCTGCTTCCATTCTGGCCGGGCACAGGCATGCCTGTGGGGCTCTCCTGCCGTCCCTTCAATGATCTTGGCCCATCCAGGGAGCCACAGAAGCAGATTAAAAACAAGGAATAGTTGGAGGGTGGGCAGAAAAAAATGATCCCGCATTTATTCTTCAGAGAGAGTTTGGTCTGCTCCTTTTTCAATGGACCATGTTGTGGAGTATCAATCTCAAATCAGCCCCATTTCACCCATGTCAGATCGGTTGATAAGACTCTCTCCTTCATATAACAGTTAGCCTTTGCCTAGAACCTGTGTAAAAGTGTTTGTTAGGGATGTTTGTTCACTTCTTTATACCTTACCATTTCCAAAACTAGGAGGTGATGATTTGGGTCCCTAATTATCATGTATCCTGGTAAAATCTTGGTGTATTAAAGTACAGCTAAAACACTTTTTAGCAGCTTACAAAAACGTATCATTTGTAGAAAGGGGACATAGAAGTTATAATGACTAGAGCTTTCTGAGACCAAAGAGTTAGTATCGGAACCGTAAATCAGCTGCCCTGTAGCGAGCATCTCAGCATCTGGCCCCCGTGTATGTGGCAGACACAGGTTGGGCCCCGTGTGGGGACCAGGTGTTGGGTGAGAACTGGACAGAGAATATGAATAGACAGGCATTAGCCTTCATATAAGCCTGGAACAGATGTGATCAGCTCCCTCAGAAACATAATTTGAGGGAAGCAGAGAAGATGCAACAGTGCTGAGTTTGAACACGGAGACCTGTTGGAAGGGTGATGAGACCCTGAACTAAGGGCTTAGCAGTGGGAACGGAGCCGGGTGGACAAATTGGAGAGGCATTTGGGGGTTGAAATCAAAAGAATTTGGGAGGAGTGTGTAAAGAATTCAGCTGTATATATCTCAGGTGTATACGAAAAAGACCAAGAAAATGAGAATTGAGTAGAGACCTTGAATTTAAAGGTGCCAAAGGGATGTCAATGTGGAAGTGTCCTATTGAAAATGAGAATCTGGATCCCAGGAGAGAGGTCAGGTTAGAGATAGGGATTTGCAGGTCTTCTGTATGTATCTAAGAATGGAAGCCATGCGGATATGTGGAAATACACAAAAGTAATGGGACAGGTCCTCTATTTTGAGGGAGAGAGAAGCTAAAGCCAAGGAATCTGAGGGATCGGGGAAAGAGAAAGAGTGAGCCTTAGCTCACTCACATCGAGAAGGGATGGGTTTAGAACTCAGCGGGGGGACAGTTTCAAAAATGAGCAAGAAAGCAGCAGTGTCCGGAACTGCAGAGGGGGAATAATTGTGGCATTAAAAGAGGTCATTTAGGGCTTCCCTGGTGGCGCAGTGGTTGAGAGTCCGCCTGCCGATGCAGGGGACACGGGTTCGTGCCCCGGTCCGGGAAGATCCCACATGCTGCGGAGCGGCTGGGCCCGTGAGCCATGGCCGCTGAGCCTGCGCATCTGGAGCCTGTGCTCCGCAACAGGAGAGGCCGCAACAGTGAGAGTCTCGCCCGCGTACCGCGAAAAAAAGAAAAAAAAAAAAAGAGGTCATTTAGCTGTTCATAATACGAAGGATACCAGTCAGCTGCAGACAAAAGGGCACGTGTTTTCTTATCTATACCTTTGCTCTTTGAAATAGTTGGGGCCTTGTTCTTTTATTTTAATTAGAAAAGAAATACCAATTTTTGATGTAAGATGTATTTTCTCTCTGCATTATAAGAAGTGCCTATGTTACCTTTTTATTCTTGTAGCATTTTGAAATGAGTTCTTTGTCGATTTCAGTGCATTCATCGAGATTTAGCTGCCAGAAATGTTTTGGTAACAGAAAACAATGTGATGAAAATAGCTGACTTTGGACTGGCCAGAGATATCAACAATATAGACTACTACAAAAAGACCACAAACGTAAGCTGTGGCAGTGATGAAGCGGGAAGGGGTGGAGAGGTGGCACGGAATGTTCCAGGTGAAAGGTGTTGCTCAGAGCTAGAAGGACCAATGCCTTTTTATTCCTGTTCTTTGGCCTTACTCTTTATAAACTTCCCAATAAGCAAAGTTAGACTACAGTTAAGATACTCTTGGTAAATGTGAACCAGTCTTATATACAGAGTAGTCAGCAGCAAGAATCTTCGTAAGGCTCCTTGTCAAGAACTTTCCTAGCAAGGGTTAGAGCCTGGGAGTTTCTGGGTTAATTTTCACCTAGGAGTTGGTCAGGGCCTGCTAGGGAGATAGATGATGATGAGAATCCAAGGAAACGACATTTTATTAACATGTCCAAATCTGTGCATCTCCCACGCTCCGTGTAGTCCCAGTTGGAGCTTATTTCTGCGCTAATGACTGTCCAGCAAAAACCATTAGAGTGTCAGCTCTTAAAATAAACAGGGCACAGCCCGGTTGAACCTGCTAAAATGAATCGGTTTTAATATATTGGTTTTTACATTTCTTCTGCACCTGCAGGGCCGACTTCCAGTCAAGTGGATGGCTCCCGAAGCCCTTTTCGATAGAGTGTACACCCATCAGAGTGACGTGTAAGTAATTCCCTTGTCTCTGCCTTTTCCCTCGGGCTGAGCTGTAAAAATCTCGTACATTCTTTGCCTTCCTTCATTCTTTGGTCCCTGCTGCATTTCACACATGCAGAGAAGGTGCAGGAGCTGGCCTTAGAAAGGATGGATTTTATGGTAGGCTGGCAACCAATGCTCTGTTACTAATCTGCCCGGCTTCAAAGCGCACAGGAGGTGGAACCGCTAACCTGCTCCTGCCAGAGCGGAAGTTCTCCCCCTTGAACTAATTCACGGATGTGCAAGTACAAAGCTGCTATCTAATTTGCCAAGCTGTTGGCATGTTCTTCGCGCCCTTAAACTTCTCCTACTCGAGAGTAGTTTGTCATGTTTTCCCCGTCCTAGGTTTGTCCTCACAGGGGAAAGCTGGTTGGGACACGGTCCACTAGGATGATCTCGACAGGGCCCGCTCCCTGTTTATCCTTTGAAAAAATTCTGATCTTGTCGTAGCATCCTTGATAATGTTACAGAAATAGAGTGCAAAGTATACAATGTTTCTATTGTGATACACTTAAAGCTATTATTAGGGCCAGGCTCCAACTGGTATTTTAGAATTCCAGCTTTGGAAATGTGGTCGAAAGATGTTACCATTGTGAGAAACTGGGTGAAAGGTACAGAGGATCTCTCTGTGTTCTACTTTTTGCAAGTTCCTATGAATTAAAAAATCAGTTGAGCTATTCTTGTTTCTGGGGGTGGGAAGATTTCTGGGGCAGGCATGGATCCCGTGCTATAGCCACTGGTCCTCTTCAGCAGTCCTAGAAGGAAAGTGTTACGATTCCCAGTTCTGCAGTGAGCACACTGCCTGCATTGTGCTGCTCTTCTCGCTCTGCACAAAACCAAAGGCGGTTTCATTTCTGAAACTCAACAGAATCAGTGAGGGTGTATTTCCAGGGACATAGACAAATGCAGGATCAGCTCAGGAATTGTGAGTCTCTTGAACAAGGCTCCGGATCCAACTATGTGTCTCTGCACGGTCAGGTATAAATTGTGCCCCATGAGATGTTTTCGCTTTCTTTCGTATGAAGTTTGTCTGGGGCACAGGGCTCCTCCATCCTAATCCCAGCCCGGCGCTAACTGCCTTCATGACCTTAGTAAGTCGGAAAACTTCTGTGCCCTCAGATGGTCCACTGGCCACCTTGGGCAGCTGTTACCTCTCAGAATTAGCGTGCTGGCCTTATTCTGTCAACTGCTCATACTGTAGGTCACAGCCCTGGGGTCAGGCACATAGGCCGGCGGAGGAGCTGGACAGGAGCATAAAGGGCTTTGCAGTTTCGAAGTTCATATTTATAACACTTGCCTTAAGACAGAGAGTTTTATTTGAGAATGATGGAAGGAGGAAAAAAAAAACCCCAATCTCCACCCTCCCCTCTGCCCCCCAAAAGAGTGGTGGTTTACTTTATCACTTGTCTGTTGATGGAAAATTCCATCAGAATAGCCTCTCGTTGTCATCTGGGGATGCTCTTTGGGGGCAGGAAGGGGCAAGTTGGATGAACTGTAGGAGGGCCCTGGTCAGTTGTCTCTGAATGTAAGAAGTAAGCGGGCGTTTATTTTCTTAACTGGGCGTGATTAGGTTTCTGTGATTCAGATGGATTACTAATGCTGCTTTCTCCCTTCTTTGCAGCTGGTCCTTCGGGGTGTTAATGTGGGAGATCTTCACTTTAGGGGGCTCGCCCTACCCAGGGATTCCCGTGGAGGAACTTTTTAAGCTGCTTAAGGAAGGGCACAGGATGGATAAGCCGGCAAACTGCACCAATGAACTGTAAGGGCCGTCGTCTCTCCCGATGCCCCAGGAGCCCCTGCCCGCCAGTGATGCTTCTCCTGGATACTTTGGTTTTCTAAGGCCCCTGGTTTTTTAAACATGTCCTAAGAAGAAGAATTGCTGAAACTTTCTGGGCCCAATCCTGGAACTGAGACAGAGAGCTCTATGGACAGCCCTGACTGTCCAAAAGAAAGAGCATCCTTCTGAGGTGTATGGAGCGAGCTTTAAACCACAGAGGGTGTCGGGCTGCCCGGCCGAGGGCTCCCGACTTCACACAGCGAGCCCGGTGATCTTCCTGGGCCACTGTACTGTACCTTGCTGTTGTCAAAGTGACAGGAAGGTACATCAGGCTTCCCACATACACAAGCTCAAAAGCCCTGGGGCTGCCCCCTTTCCTCGTGGGTTGTGCCTGGCCCCTGCTCAGCGAGTAGTGGAGAATGGGTGCTTCTGCAGCCTCTTTGTGACCATTGAAAATTGCTATTATAGATGGACCTCAACCACATTCCTCAGGGCGAATGAACTAGCGTCTGGTTACCTATATTTTACCCATATTTTAGTGCAGAGAATTAAAAACTTGTCCAGGTGCCATCCTTAGAGTACCCGATCTGACTCTAAAACCATGAGCTGGTTTCTAGCAAAACCCACCCCGCACTTTAAGTGGAATTACATTGTGTTGGTGACATGGGTCTTGCGCAGTAACGTCAGTGCTTTATAAAGGAGTCTCTCCTTCCAACCCTCAGAATTGACTAAGAAAAGGGATTGTCCCAGAGACCGCGGTCTCTTGGGTATCATTTCACGGGATTTTATGTCAGCAATCCCATGAGTGCTTTTCGGTGTACAGTGGACATCTGATGAATGGCCACATTTTATAGTATGTTATATAAAGGCATTTATTTATTTATTTATTTATTTATTTATTTTAACATCTTTATTGGAGTATAATTGCTTGACAATGGTGTGTTAGTTTCTGCTTTATAACAGTGAATCAGCTATACATATACATATATCCCCATATCCCCTCCCTCTTGCGTTGTATTGTGTTCCTTGTCATTCCTGGTGCTTTTGCTGCCTTAGAGGGTCTGTCGGAACCCATCCTCAAGATAAGGCCGGGGAACCTAGGCCTATCCAAGAGTTAATCAGGAAGTGAAGGTACAGCCCAGTGACAGCAGATTAATTCATAAGAACCTTGCCTTAAAGTTGTAGTTTTCAAACTTCAGTTTTTTAAAACTGAGGAACCTTTGTTCAGAGTGTCAGGCAGATAACAGTAGAGCAGCTTTGGTCCAGGCAGGGGTGTGTGGGGAGGGAAGACCGGATTCCCGCCTGCTCCTCTAGGGCTCTTCCCACAGTGTGCAAAAGTGCCGTGGAAATGTGATACCCTATTATAAGTCACTGCCACAGGGATACCAGAAGTCAGCCATGAAAACTCATGGAAGTGTCTCTTTTGATGGCATATATACCTTCCTAAAACGTTTTGGTTAACGTGATGTTTTTGTAAATCCAAGTGCCTTTCAGAGGAATCAAGCAGTGCCTCTTTTGGCAAAGTGGATCCCACCCCCTAATTTAGCTGCTAGGGAAGTTCTGATACATTTTCGTAATCGAGGACATCTCTCCACATTGACTATTAAGACTGGCTTTATAGCCATGCCCCCTAGTACTCAGGGATTTAATTCACCAAGGAAACCCATCTCTTCCAGGTATATGATGATGAGAGACTGTTGGCATGCGGTGCCCTCACAGAGACCCACCTTCAAGCAGTTGGTAGAAGACTTGGATCGAATTCTCACACTCACAACCAATGAGGTAAGAACCTCCTTCCAGAAGCCCAGGGTCCTTGCTTGGGAGACCAGCACAGTTTTTGAAATGTAGCCTCCCCTGTTGGACTCTGGGGTATAGTTTATCCTTGTTCCACAGGGATCAGACAGAGTGAACCTACGTGTTCCTCCCAACTCCTGACGTTTCTCAGAACTACATTTTGAGAGTTCTGTCTCACAAAACCAGAGACAGAGGACCCCACCTGAGGCTGCCCCTCACTGTGGCATGTGGGTGGTGGGTCCAGGGTGCGTATATGTAGGGGGACGGGGAGAGGAAAGAAATGTCCGACTGCAGTGTTTGGGTTTGTGTGGGAAGGAGCTGGGATTTCTGTGCTGGTTGGGTTCCTTGCCCTGGTCATTAGGGTGAGGGCTGCTGATGGTCCGTTACTGATGAGCTTGATGGGATGCATTGAAGTTGTGCCATTCCAGCTTCTATATAACACATGACACAGCTTCTATGTGACACATTCCAGCTTCTATATAATGATGTGACCCTGCCTGGTCACAGCGTAAATGTACACAGAGTTTCCTTTAATGAGTGACTTACAGGATCTTTAAGTGAAAATTCATACCTTTTGTTAAAATATTTATTTTCTAGAAAATATTTATAATCTATATCAACAAAAGAAACCCTCTTTTGTCACTCATTGTCCAAACTCGGCCATGTCAGTGGCTGCTTCACCATGCGGAGAGAGTCATCTCTGGTTGTGGAAACAAAGTGGTCTGAGCAGGAAAGATGATAAACCCGTCAAGGCCAGAAAAACCCCACAATAGGGAGAACTTGTTAGTGAACGAATTAGAGATATTTGATGAGGATGTAGAATAGTGTTCCTCCAAACAGTGGGGGGTGGGGGGGAGAAAAACCCTACAATTGTCTTAATAACAGCAAAAACGGGTTAAAATTGCCTAAATATTTTAGAAGGAAAAGAATACCTTTATTTTAAAATAATGCATTTAATAGTTTCAGACTGATTTTTTTAAAAAAATAATCAAATATTGTGATTTGAAGCCTTAAGCCAGCAATATTATCTGTGTCTGACTGTAGCTGATAAAGGGAGAGATTGCATTTAAATGAATACAGCTGACCTTCAGAAGTTGAAAGGAACAGTTCAAGGGAAAAAAAAAAAAAACACCAACTTTCTTCTCCTGCCAAAATTGTTGTTTCTAGTATAAGTTCCTTTAACCCTAGACTTGGAATCCACTGATACCCCTAGTTTTTTTTCTTTTTTCCCTATCAGATCTGAACATTTATGGCTTCAGTCAGAAACTGGGAGAGCACTAAAGTTCCATTTTAATGATCTTGTGTCCATGCTCTGTGCTGTTTATTTATATATTTACATTTAAAGTGGGCCCATTTTCACCCTGAAATTTACATCTAGCATCCTAAAATTAAAAAGCGGAATGCCATATTGTCTAACGGATATAAAAATCGAAGTTTCTTTCCTTCTGAAAATCATTACCATATGCTGGAGAAAATTGGTTCCATTTAGGACAAAATTTCATTTTTATCATTGTAAGCAAAAAAGTTCTCTTTTGATGTGGTGGGCGTGTTTGTTTCCAGTTGTACAGTTCCTCCTGATGTTGTTGGAACTGACACATCCCCCATTCTTGGATGGGGACTCTTTTTCTTGCCAAACCTGGTGATGAATTACAGGGGTGGTTTGGGTTTTGTTGTTTTTTTGGGTTTTTTTGTCTTTTAAAATGTATAGTCGCCAACATTCTGTGGGCTCTTTTCTGATAACACTGAGGCTGGTTGTGCTGTGGTCTGCACTTTTTGCCCCCCTTCAGCAAAACCATGTGTCATAGTATTCTTCTTGGCTTTTGGGGGTGTGAGCAGAAGCACCCCAACATGCTAGCCCAGTTGAGGCAGTGATGCCCAGAAGTTTCCCAGTTTAGAAATCTTTTCATACTTTGCAGACCTTTTCTGTCAAGGGCCAGACAGTCAACTTTCAGCTTTATGGGCCTCTTTGTGGGTTTCTGTAGCAACGCTCAACTCTGCCATTGTAGCAGGAAAGCAGCCACGGACGATGTGTAAATGAATATGTCTGTGTTTAGATAAAACTGGATGGACCCTAAAATTTAAATTTAGTGTGAATTTTGTTATTTTACATAGTTTTAATACCATGAGATGTTATTCTTCTTTTGATTTTTTTCCCAACCATTTCAAAATGTTAAAAAACCGTTCTTAGCTCACGGGCCACACAAGAGCAGGCAGTAAGCTCTCACCCTGTCTTAAGTCGGAAGCAATGTTATCTAGGGGCCATCGGGTGGGCTTTCTGACAGCAACACCGATGGATACTTCAGGGAGCAGAAGAGCCCTTTTTGAATTTCAAACCTTCAAAACGTTAAAACGCAACCTGCATTTTCCTAAACTGTTCTCCAACAGTCCATTGTGGATGTAACAAACAGAGTATATCCAAGCCTTTTTTGAACCTGTTTACATTTTCAACTCAGAGAGCATCTGAGAGTAATGAATTGCATCTGTGAAATTACCTGCTGAATGAAGACATAAAAATATCCCTTAAATTATCCTGGAAGCTACAATAGTAAAATGTAATTCGTGAAATAAATATTCATGGTCTCAGCTATGGAAAGGGGTCCCGGGCATCCACGACATCTTATGTCTTTTCCATTTTGCTGGGTGCGGATTTGAACCGTGTGGTCTAACAAGCAGGTCTTTGGGTCTGCGCCCGTCGAGGTGGCTGCTCAGCTGGGTGTTAACATTCCCTACTTGCCGATAGTTCATTTGAGATGGCTTGAGAAGAAAAGTGAAGGGCAGCCTAGAGGAGATAAAGTTGGGGTCTCAAGGTGGTCTTTGTGGAAGCCCGGGTGGGCAGGTCTCAACCTGCTGGGGGTGCCCCCATGTTGTCCCAACTCCCATATCAACGTCTCAAGAGCCTGCGTTTGAAATAAAAGTCTTCTCTTCGCTTCTTTCAGGAATACTTGGACCTCAGTCAGCCTCTCGAACCGTATTCACCTTGTTATCCTGACCCGAGATGAAATAAAACGTCTCTCTTCCCTTCTTTCAGGAATACTTGGACCTCAGTCAGCCTCTCGAACAGTATTCACCTAGTTACCCTGACACAAGGAGTTCTTGCTCTTCGGGAGATGATTCTGTTTTCTCTCCGGACCCCATGCCTTACGAACCCTGTCTTCCTCAGTATCCACATAGAAACGGCAGTGTTAAAACATGAATGGGCTTGTCCCCCCGTCCGCAAACAGGGCGGCACCGGGAACCTAGCTGTACTGAGCAGGGAGGCCCTGCCTCTGGGAGCCTGTTGTCTTGGCTTGTGTGTGTATATGTATCAGAGGAGTAAATAATTGGAAAAGTAATCCGCACACGTGTAAAGAATTTGTAATCTTCACCAGGAGAAGAAGAATGTTTCTGGGGCAATGGACTGCCATGGGCCATAACGTTCTGAAGACCCACTGTGGGTACTGGCTGTGGACCAGCCAGACTCAAGGCAAACATGCATTCTGCATTGCTTGTGAATTTTGTAATAAATGGAGAAAATATATGTCAGCACATACTTATAGAGCACAATTGCAGTATATAGGTGCTGGATGTATGTAAATATATTCAAATTATGTATAAATATATATTATATATTTACAAGGAATTATTTTTTGTATTGATTTTAAATGGATGTCCCAATGCACCTAGAGAATTGGTCTCTCTCTCTCTTTTTTTTTTTTAAATAGCTATTTGCTAAATGCTGTTCTTACACAGAATTTCTTAATTTTCACCGAGCAGAGGTGGAAAAATACTTTTGCTTTCAGGGAAAATGGTGTAACATTAATTTATTAATGAATTGGTAATATACAAAACAATTGTTTATAGTTTTTTGGGGGGTTTTTTTGGCTTTTTTTGGTAATTTAAGTGGCATTTGTATGCCGGCAGCGCATCAGACTAGCTAACCTTTTGCTTGGACTTAACTAGTTATCAGATCCTTTGAAAAGAGAAATATTTACAAACTAGGACTGATTTGGGGAAAATGAAGTTTTGATTTATTTGTGTTTCAACTCTGCTGTCAGGTGATTGCTCTTAAACCACCTAGATGCCCACGTTAAAAAGGACTCGTTAGTAAGAAGGCGTTTTGTTTTGGTGCAGCTCTGTCATTGGGCCCATAAACGTTTAACTGGGCTCGCCAAGACAAATGGTACCACCGTTCTCTTAAAAAGATGCCTTAGTCCATTCCTCAAGGAGGGCCCTTCGTTGAGATGCTAGCAGAGTGTCCTGCTCTCCGGCAGCTGGCCTTCTGCCCCTGAGTTGCACGTTGATCAGATTCGCCTGTGTTCTTCGGCGAATCTTCATAATGGCTTCCAGATTCATTGGCGACAGAGAAGCCTTGCAGAATCTTCACGTCCCGTCGAAGAAAATGGAAACACCGAGTTGTTCTGCTGATAGTTTGGGGGATCCTTCCACCTTCTTAAGGAATTGCTTCCGCCTAGCAGGACCTCACCAAAAGAATCCCACGTAATGCCAGCGTCAGAATACTGCCACGCTGTCCATTCTATATGAAAGTGCTGTGTTTTGCTTTCGAAACACCTGCTCACTCTGCTGTAGCCATGCAGCATGAATGGAGATGACACTGATTTTTAACGCGCTATGAAATTGGAGAAAGTATTTAATAAAGCCTGTTAATTTTTATGCTGACAATAAAAATGTTTCTACAGATATTAATGTTAACAAGACAAAATAAATGTCACGCAGCTTATTTTTTTAATACTCGTGTCTTACCAAATGGTTTCCCGTGTTCGGAGGTGCGGACTCGTGCTGTGTGGTGTGACTGCGGAAGGAAGGCAGAGCTGGGGAGGTCTGTTCTTTGCTACAAACGGTGGCTTGTCAGAGGGGTTGTCCGCGACCAGCAGTACCTGCGACAGGTGGGTCCAATGGAAAATCAGAAGAGGCTGGTTCAAGTCCTGGCTCCGTTGCTCCCTGGGACCCCAGGGAAGTCCGTGTTCCTTCCTGGGCCCCAGCCGCTCCCAGAGGAGCACATGAATGGCATCGGAGGGAGCTCCGCAAACGGGCAGCTGTTCTAAGGCTGGGAGGTATTGAGAGGGAGATAGTCAGAAGGTCTGGATACTGGGCACCTTGAAATCTTTTAGGCTGCCTTCCTCATGATGTAGAATTTGCTTCAAAATCTCAGAAAGACAACTTGAACAAACTTTCAAAATAATTTTACTTATTTCCATGCCACCCAGCATCTGAAGAGGGAAAGGGCTTTTTTGGCCTCTTAACAAATGTGAATCTGTGACTCTTACGGCTTCATTATATTCGCTTGCCAGCCTCAACACCAGGAAAAGGAGACAAAAACAATCCGGCTTCTGAACTTCAGCCACGCTCTCAGAACCTTCTGGGGCTGTTGGTGGTTAAAAAGTGCCGTCCTTGGCCAGAACTCAACTTTTCAGTTCAGAATAAAATAAATATTTCTTGGGCTTCCCTGGTGGCACAGTGGTTGAGAGTCCGCCTGCCGACGCAGGGGACACGGGTTCGTGCCCCGGTCCGGGAGGATCCCACATGCCGCGGAGCGGCTGGGCCCGTGAGCCGTGGCCGCTGAGCCTGCGCGTCCGGAGCCTGTGCTCCGCAACGGGAGAGGCCACGACAGTGAGAGGCCAGCATACCGCAAATAAATAAATAAATAAATAAATAAAATAATAAATAAATAAATATTTCTCCTGGGGGGGAAAAAAAAAGAAGGTGGCATCTTTGTTCTGTTTGAGGCCATTAGTGCTAGAGTGAGGGTCTCACCAGCCAACTGAAGCGTGGTCTCAGCCCTCGTTGTGCATTTGCCAATCTCCTCTGCTATTTATTATCAGGGCAGGGTTATAATCCCACGCAAAAGAATGGGATTTAAAAAATAAGATAACACGGGAATTCCCTGGTGGTCCAGTGCTTAGGACTCGGCGCTTTCGCTGCCTTGACCCGGGTTCGATCCCTGGACGGGGAACTAACCCACAAGCTGCGTGGCACAGCCAAAAAAAAAAAAGGTAACATCGTAAATCAAGTATACTTCAATAAAAAAAATTAAAATTAAACAAAAAAGGGAAAGCAGCCTTTAGTCACATGTGTTCAGGAAGATTATTCTGCAGCCCTCTGGCCATCTACACCAGTGGGCTCCCCTTGGCCAGGCTGCGGGAAGGACTTGCTGGTTCACATCCATGCAAATCCATGGTACATCTTCTATACTTTTGAGGCTGAAGGAGCAGGTTACGGCTTTTTACAATGTAAGCTATCTTGTAAATAGACAAGGTAGATTATACTCCTAGCTGTTGGCCATTTTCGTTTTAGAATTAGATTTGTCATCAAGGGAACGAAGGTAATGTGGTCCGTGAGAAGGATGGGAGCTACTTCTTTTTTGATACCTACCCCAAATAAACCGACACGGGCAAGGCTTGGTAAGAATCCTGGAGCATAAGGCTTCCCCCTGCCCCGCTTAGCTTAGCCCACCTCCCACCCTGAGACTTAAGGAAACAATGGGAATGAGTAGAAACACAGTGTGATTGTCATCGAGACATGAAGAACCAAAAGTCGCAGGCATCTTGGTGAGGAAGGAGGGGTTCCTGACGCTGCTGTCTCCAGCCCGGAAGCGGGGTGATTCGAGAGGCTGCTCAAGGTCTAGCTGGTGGCGAACTTGGAAAGGATGCGTGGATGGAGAAGCACGGTGGAGAAGTCAGGCCTTCAGGGGCGTTGGGTGGATTCCCTGAGAACCGGGTACCCATTTCTCCTCTCAGCTTCTCCATCCCTTGTTACCTCAGGGAGCTCCCCTCCACCAGATGTTTTGGGAAGTTCCTTGATGCCACGCATAGGAAACTAAAACGTGCAGTTACAGTAAACCATCTGACAGACTTGAACAGCTGAGGATTGAGGACCCAGGCCCCATTCTGGAAACAAGATGTTGGTCTGCTAGCTTGTACTGTATAATTGAGGCTCTAGGAGGGCTAGGTACAGAGACCACTATTACAGATCAGGAATTTGAGGGTCTGCTTGAGGTTCCTAAGGGTCACATGGCTGGGAAATGGTCTAAGTAAACAAGGCTGCAGCCTTATGCCGTCCAGGAGGAAGACAATGGATAGTGGATTGGGAGGGAACTGGATTGGTTTATTTCTTACAGCTGGGTGATGTCGGGCAAGTCCTGGATTCTTTCTGGACCTTCGTTTCCTCAGCTGTAAAACTGGTTATCACCAGTGTCACGGTCTTACCATGAGGGCTGCCCGTAGGAGCTTAGCTCAGCTCTGGCAGGTGGTACTCTATTAATAAACCGTTTTCTCTTCCTGAGAACCTGTTTTTGTATATTTGTGATTTTTTAGTATATATTCACAAGATGGTGCAACCATTACCACCATCCAGAACATTTTCCTCACTCCAAAAAGAAGGCCTGTCCCAGTTAGCAGTCACTCCCCACTCCCCGCTTCTCCCAGCCCTGGCTACCACCCATCTGCTATTTGCCTGTTCTAGCCATTTCACATAAATGGAATCATATACGGCCTTTTGTGTCTAGCCTCTTTCACTTACCATAGTGTTTTCAAGGTTCGTTCATGTTGTAGCGTATATCAGTACTTCATTCCTTTTTTATTGGCAAATCATATTCCATTGTGTGGATAGGTACACATTTTGCTTATCCATTCATCAGTTGATGGATATTTGGCTTGTTTCCACTTTTTGGCTGTGACGAACAGTGCTGCTGTTAACATTTGTGTACAAGTTTTGCGTAGTCGTATGTTTTCGTTTTTCTTGGTTGTATACCTAGCAGTGGAATTGCTGGGTCATGTGGTCACTCTGTGTTTAACCTTTGAGGAGCTGCCAGACCGTTTTCCAGAATGGTTGCACTGTTCCGCATTCCCATTAGCAGTGTATGAGAGTTCCATTTTCTCTATATTCTTGCCAATACTTGTTGTTGTCCATACTTTTTATTATAGCCATCCTAGTGGGTGTAAAAGGTCTTCCTAAGATTTCAATAGCTGAGGAAATAAGACTTAGATCATGGATCAAGGTACATAATAGCTACTGGGTTTTCTAAAACAAGATATTTCAGTGAATTGGCTGGCTTTGGCACCTATAAACTGGCCGAGATAGCTAAGGGGGCTCAGTGGAGCTTCACGGAGTAGAGGGCCTGAGAAATTGATCAATTCCACGTCTTTCCTCTTGACTGAGAAAGGAAGGAAGCACTAACACGTGATGCAGAGGGACAGAGATTCTTTCTGGCTGGAATCCTTGAGTGCCTCTCTGCCCCATGTCCCCAGTTTTATAGCAAATAAAGTCTAGTGAGCTTGAGCAATCCCCTGGGACCGATTAATGCACTATTACTTATGTATGCACATTGGAGTCGTCCTTATCCAGCCTGCATTTTGATGTTATTTATTTTTTGATGTTTTTGAAGATGAAAGCGAAGTTTATCTTCTCTCACGTTTCATTCCTTGGAAGCCTTGAAATGACTTGGCTGGGCAAGGACTACAGAAGCCTTCCACGTCTTAAGTGACATTCTGGAATGGGGCCCCTCTGTGTCCTCTTTTCCTCAGGGTTTCCGGGGGTTTTGATGAAACTGCCAAACACTGTTCCAGTGTTGGCCACTGAAGCAGCCACACCAACTGTGGCAGCCCCAGTACCAATAAACTTGGCCGCTGTGTCGGTGTCCCAGGGGCTTCAAAATTGCCTCCAAGGCCTGTCTCACAGGTCACATGAGGTGCTACAGAGGACAGTGGATATGAGGACAGTCGGTGCCAATCATCTGGAAACTCCAGCAGCCCTTGCCATCCTCCCGGGACCTTTGAAATAAAAGGCAGTGGATTTCTTTTATTTGCAAAATTGAATTCTAGGGCATGTAGTTTAGTGACGGAATTAGGCTTAAAATACATTTGCAGGTAAGTAATCTCTCTCTCTTCCTGTGACTCAGGATACTGCCTTCTGTTGGGTTGTGTGTTCTTGAGTCTCTTTTTCCCTCTAATTCTTTAGTTGACGGCACTTAACTGAATCTTGCCTGCATCGCTTACGAGTCAAAATCCTCAGCATAATGTACTTGGAAAGGGACAGATTTATGGATTTATAAATTAAGAATAAAGGAGGAAATGTTTTCTTGGTCTGTAAATGGCGTGACAAATGATCCCTTTCTCAAGTGAGAGTTGAATTCAGTGAGATTTTACTAAACACAGTGCCTGCTACATAGCACTCAAATATTAGCTGTTCTTTTATTTAATCTATCGATCAAGCAATCTAGATGTAGACAGACATAGATGTAGAGACAGATATAAAGAAAAATATATGTACGTGTATGTGTTTATAATTGTCATTTTTACCGAAGAAACTTATTCATGAACTTGCTAGTCAATTGTGAATTTCACTAGGACCATGTCTCCCCCACTTTTGTAAACAAACAAACAAAATAAGTTTAAAGTCAGTGAAAATAATGATCAAAATTTTTTTAAATCATGAAATTATGTTTACAACACTGAACCTGTTATGTCCCCCTTTTATTTTTTTTTATTGAAGAATGGTTGGTGTAGAATGTTAATTATATTCCCCTTTTAAAACAAGCATTTGGGGCTTCCCTGGTGGCGCAGTGGTTGAGAGTCTGCCTGCCGAGGCAGAGGGCGCAGGTTCGTGCCCCGGTCTGGGAGGGTCCCGCGTGCCGCGGAGCGGCTGGGCCCGTGAGCCATGGCCGCTGGGCCTGTGCGTCCGGAGCCTGTGCTCCGCAATGGGAGAGGCCGCAGCAGTGAGAGGCCCGAGTACCGCAAAAAAAAAAAAAAAAACAAAAAAAAAAACAAGCATTTGCTCATAAATACTGCCAGGCAATGCCCCGGATGAGCTCTAAGGGACGATTCAATGCTTTCAGGACTGTACCAGCCAAGCTGGTGAAGGGTTTAAGTACCACAGTTAAAAAAAAAAAAAAAAAAAAAGCAGACCAGACCAAAAATGTAAAAGTTTGGAAGGGTTTTTTGCAAGGGAAGCTCCTCTCTGGCTCTGCATGTGATGTCGTTATAAGCAAATCAAAACTGGTACCGTGACAAATGGAAATATCACATGGAAAAAATAGAGGAGGCCTGAAGCAGTGCTGTCCAAGGATTATGATTGTAAATTGTTCAGGGGCGGTCCCGACGAATCTTCGAGAGTTGTGAAGTTAGCGTTAAGTTCCCACACAGGGTTGGAAATGCTGAAATAAGCTCTCTCCGTTCTGTGGGGAAGTTCATCGGGGAATCTGGCCGACTACAGGCATCTCTCATTGCTGCTAATCGTACTGTAGAAGTTTAAATGGGAGAAGGTGGCCAGAGCCTTTATTCAGAATAGGAGCTGCCTTTTTACATTGTTTTGTGAGTTGACTTGCTGCCTCTTCTGGAAAAAGGCTAACTGTATCTGTGCATATGCTAACACAGCAGGAGAGGAAATCAGAAACCTAGACTCCTTCCTGGCCTGGTCTTTATTCCCCATGAGACTAGCCCTTTGGTTGCTTCTAAGTGGATTTAGATTTAACCAAAATACAGAAGTTCCTGGTTCGTTTTGGCCATCACCCCGTAGTAGCCAGAGCCGGGAATGAAAAAGGCAAAGACAAAACGGTAAACCAGAAACTGGCAGTGAAATGACTGGGGCTGGGGGTGTGGCTAGTGGGGGAGCTTGTCTCTCTCTCGTGCAGCATGGGGGTGGACAAACAGGCTGAATCTGGCAGCCCACCTGCTGTTTTGTACTGCTTGCAAGCTAACCATTTTTAAATGGTTGAAAGAAAATAATAAAGATGTATCTCGTGACATGTGAAAATTACATAACCCTCAAATTTCAGTGCCTATAAGTAAAGTTTTATTGGCACACAGCCATGCTTATTCATTTATCTATTGTATGTGGCCACTTCAGTGCATATTATATCGGAGAGCTGAGTAGTTTCAACAGAGACCAAATGGCCCACAAGTAAGGGTATCTACTATCTGTTACCCTTTACAAAAAAGTTGACGGACCCCTGGTTTAGATGATGATGTACCAGGTGGATGCCAGGCCCATGCAAGTGGCTCGTGGTCAAGGATAGTAGCAAATAACAAGGTTCTGAAATTGGGGGATGCTTTCAGGATCAGGGTCCACTTGAAAGGCCTGGGCAGGTGGGGATGAAAGTCATGAGAAATACCCTTTGACCGAGCGGGATGTTTTGAGATCCTTTGGAGACAGTTAGCGGCCAATGTGATGTGTCGAGACAAGCTTTCCTGGCGCCGTTTCTCCCCTGGAGCACCGTGTACCAGCATGCCCGGTACTCTTCCAAACAAGGTTGCCACAGAGAGCCCCAAACCAAAGCCTAAATAAATAACGTGGTTCTTTCAGAAACGGGGAAGGAGAGCGGTTGACATTCGGATGTGAATGATGCTTGTTTGGCAGGAAGTAAATCTGATCTCTCCCAGCGAAAGAGCACCTTTGGACCGTCACACTCTGTATTCCTCTGCAGGGCTGGGACACTGTGGTCAGGGGGCAGGGTGGCCCTCCTTACGGTCTTGTTGGCTGGACCTTATTTTCCATCACTCCGGTGTTCTCGCGTGCATTAAGATTTTCATGGATGAGATGGTAGGCACACATTCTGGTCCAAGCTTCTCCCTGAACACAGAGGCCATCAGAGGATCACGTTGGTGCTGCCTGAGTTCACCTGGACCCATCACTGAGCGTGACTTCTGTTTGCTTCCCTAAAGCTGGAGTTAAAGTTATCTCTAAAGGTCAGATTGCTGAAGGCTTGAAATGACAGAGCCCCTTATCCCATAAATCAACAAGCGACTCTCCCACGTACACGGATCCAGGAAAAAAAAAAAAAAAGCAAACCTACATATGCAATAAATGTATACAGGTAATAAAAATGCTTGGATCTGGTCTCAGCTTTTTCCTTGTCTTCTAAATGAGGTTTAAAGCAAATCAAGCACTAAGCCCTTCTTTTTCTGACCTGAAAGCAGGTGAGTTTAGTCAAGTGCAGGATATGTGACATGAAGGGGACTCCTGGGAAAGGAAGCCGGGGCGTGTGTAGCTGCTCTGGGGAAGCTGAGCCTTTGGCAGCTCCCCAGGGTGAAAGCCTAGACCGGGGCGGGTGCGAGGGAGAAGGCGAGGATGTAAGTGGTTACCCCTTGAAAGGTACACATTGTTGGCCTGACCTGATTTACATGGCACCTGTAGACCCAAAGAGAACCTGAGAAGGGGCCCCTGGGCAGCGGCCGGGCGGGGATTTGTGGTTGCCTGTGTCTGTGCACACGCACTGTTGTAGATGAGGTTTTTAGAGCTTTTCAGAAAAATAAAAATATTCCGAATTCCTCTGGTCGCCCCACGACATAGGGCCTCCTGGTTATTTAAGATCTCATGGGAACCGAGCACACCTTCCACATCTACAGAGGAACACGCTGGCTATTAAGAAGGAAAGAGGTGGGAGGGCAGAGGTGGTTCCAGAATTTCTTCACAGAATTGGTGGAGGGTCTGAAATTGGTGTGGAAGGTGGTTTGAGGATTTAGGGAGTTGGTCTGGAGCTGCTTTTTCATTGCCAGCGTTCTACTTTTATGTAAATCAAATGGTTTGGTTGTTGATGTTGCTGCATTTCAGGCCTTGGAGATTGGACAGGGGGCACTGAAAGGTCCCTAACCCCCCTCCCCCCACTGCCCGCCTCTTCTGAGAGGTCTAATTAGCCTGAGCAGTTTCATTTCTCAGGCCTTCTCCCCAGAAGTCCCCCAGACCAAGTTTCTAACCACTCCTGACCACCCCTGCTCCTCAGCCCTCGCAGGCAGCGAGGAGCACAGAGCATCCTTTCTTGCCCCTTAGGAAGTCATGCGTGACTCCAGCTGGTGCGGGGCCCCGCTCCACGGGATGAACGTGGGGCAGTGTCTGTCCTGCACAGCTGACACGCTGTCAGAGTTTGTGCAAAGGGATGCTCCAGTGGAGTGTTTCACTTAGCTCCCATGAGGCAGAACCAAGGGTCACGGTGCATTCTAGAAATGTGTGGCCACACCCTGTTTCCAGGGGAGGAAAGGCTATTTGGGTAGAGTTGACATTGGGTGAGGAGAAAGGGGGATGGTACCTGCAGAGATGGCCCTTTAAGACTCTCCCAAAGGACATTTGTGAAGTTGCTTTGTCAGGGGACAACTTCTGAGATGACGTAGATGTTCATTCTAGCACTCTCCACCAAGCCAGCCAGTCACGAACTATGTGCTGTGGGCCCAGCACTGCCCCAGGGATGGAGGGTGTATTAGCCGTTATTCATTGTCGAATAGTCCTATAGTTCCCTCTTGCTGCTGTAAGAAATTACCACAAACTTGGTGGCTTAACACAAGCAGAATTTATTCTGCCACCATTCGGGACCCAAATCAAGATATCAACAGGGATGTGCTCCTTCTAAAGGCTCCAGGGGAGAATGTGTCTTTGCTTCCTCCAGCTTCTGGTAGCTCCAGGCATTCCTTGGCTCGTGGCTGCATCACTGCCATCTCTGTCTCTGTCTTCGCATGGCTTCTCCTCTTCTCCTTATGATCTCTACTCCTTTGTGCGTCTCAGATAAGGACACTTGTCACTGGATCTAGGGACTACCTTCATGATCCAGGTTGATCACATCTTGAAAGTCTTAATTTAATGATATCTGCAAAGACTTTGTTTCCCAAAAAGTTCGCATTCACAGGTTCCAGGGGTTAGGACATGGACATATTTGGGGGTTGGGGGGGCACTATTCAACCTGTTACAGAGGAGGAGGGTGGGATATTTGAGACTTGGTGGCCTCTCAAATAATTTTACAATCAGGTTGGTGGATCTGGGGGCTCCCATTTTATCCAAGGGCCTTCTGGTGTCCTGACTGGACAGAGCAGTAAACCCGTTCCCTGCCTGACCCTGGCGAGAAGGGGACTCAGCGGGGGTGGGTCTTCCTAGCATCTCCTTTCATGTTCGCACCGCTCTCCCGAGACAGGTGCAGGGAGTTGAGGCAGTGTAGTCACAGTTCCACAGCTGCCACCGGGAGACCGGGATCCAAACCCGAGCTGGCCTGTTTCTAGATTTGGGAGACTTTCCTCATTATGCATACTTCCAGCAGCTGCCCAGCAGTTAGTCCCTCCCCGATGGATGAGCTTTGGGTGAGGTGGTGACCCATACTTGACCTTCTTGGAGGATAGAACAGGCTGAGGAGGAATGCACATGACCCAGGTCAGAGGAAACCTTGAGGGTCATTCTCTGGTGGACAACGGAGTCAACAGTGAGAAAATCTGTCCATGTGAAGGGGAGTTTTTAAGGAAAGAATGGTTACCTGGGCTGACTGGGGTAGATCTCAGCCCAGGTCTCTGTGGAATAGGCCTCCTGGAGATGGAAGAGATTCGGGCCTGGGGGAGGGTGTCAGGCATGGGAACTGAGGGGTGAGGGTGGCGTGATGCACCCTGGGTGGTGGCCGGCCACAGCGAGGTTGCTCTTTCGCCCTCTTCTTTGAGTCTGTGCTCATCTTAGTCTGCTTGGGCTGCCATAAAAGTACCAGACTGAGGAGCTTAAAGAGCAGACGTTCACTTCTCACAGCTCTGGAGGCTTGAAGTCCAGGACACGGCTTCAGGCAATTTGGTTTGGGGAAGAGCTCTCTCCTTGGCTTGCAGATGGCCACCTTCCCACTGTGTCCTTACATAGCCTCTCCTCAACGCCTGTGGGGACAGAGACAGGACAGGGAGGGAAAGAGGACTCTTCTCCTCTTGGTTTAAGGCTACCAATCCTATTGGATTAGGGCCTCACCCTTATGACATCACTCATCTTTAATTACATCCCTAAAGGCCCTATCTCCAAATGCAGTCACATTTGGGAACAAAGGCTTCCACGTGAGTTGAGGAGGGACACAATTCAGTCCATAGCTGTCCTTTTCCCTCTCTTCCTCCTCTCCTTTCCTTCCTGGTCTCACGTACAGCCCTCAGACCTCGTCCCCCCGGGATACAGGCTGCATTTCTCCACAGACCTCAGCCAGGGGCTGTAGACATGACACCTGTCTCTCCAAGCCAGTGGGGTGGCTTCTGAGTAGCCATGGGCTTCAAAGCCAGGGCTGGCATCTCCTGCCCGCCCTCACTGGATGGAGCCCTCTCGGCCTTCACGTGGGGGTGAGAGGGGGGCAGAGTGAGGCAGGCCGCCTAGCCCAGTGGAGTTCAGGAGCTGGGCTTGAAACCCAGCTCAGCCCTCACCAGCCGGATGGCCCTGGGCAAGCCACTTAGTCCCTTGAGCCTCAGCTTTCTCATCTATAACGTAGGGACAGTTATCATCTTTGGCCCCACCTCCCCAACACAGCTGTTGTCAAGTAACTTTGGGAAAAGCCCTGGAAAGAGGCAAAACAGAAACAGGTCTAAAGGGCAACTGCGAGCGTGATTGTAAATAAAAAACCTTAAGGTCTCGGTCACGAAGAAGATACCTCTGCCCAGACCCCCACGTTCACAGGGGAGCTTCGGGCATGACGGAATGAGTCTTGGGTCCCGTGGGGGGCGACCCTCTGCTGTGGACAAGGCGGTGTGGATTCTCTGGTTCTTTCTGGCTGCTCGAGGCACATGGGTCCAGAGAAAGAGAGACCCAGTTCTCCCAGGGCACAGGGGAACGTCATTTCTCTGGAGAAAAAGGCATAATTGCTATGTCTCCTCTGATGTCAGGACACCCGCCAGGATGAGGGTGGCCCGGCAGTCCTGGCCCCTGCACTTGTCAGATAAACACAGATAAATATCCTATCCTTTGCCACATCCGGGGTTCTGAGAGAAAATACCATCAAAGAGAAAGGAGAAAAAGCGATTTTCTTTCCAGGTAACGAATCTGTGTTTTGTTTTTGTTTTTGTTTTTTTTTAAACTGAGTTATCTAGAAAGAGGGTGGGCTACTTGGTTGATCTTTCAAAACCACAGAAATGTGGTCCCAGAAGGAGTTGTTACGTTGGACCTAAGGCAGAGCTACCCACGGCTGTCTCTATGTGGCCAGGAAAGTTGTAGGAGGGGCAGAGTGTGCAAAGATGCTGAAAATGGCCCATTTTTAATTGAGACGCTCTCTCTTCTTACAGTATTTGGGATTTCATTGCCTGGAAATGGGTGGGCCAGCCTTTCCTGATAGAGACCACCCTCAGTTTACTGTGACCTTCTCGTGGCCTTCTCCTTGCTGTGTGACCTTGGGTAAGGTGATGAACACTTCTGAGCCTCCATTGCCTCATCTTCAAAATGCAGGCAAAGAAATGGACAAGGGTACCTACCTTGCAGGCTTATTGTGAGGCTGAGGCGTAATGAGATGCCTAGAGTCTCAATGCCTCAGCAGATCCCTGTGGAGCACACGGGTGGGAAAACAGGTCACCATATCACTGAGACTTCAGTTTATCAGCTCTTTTTCCTTCTGGAGGTTAGGGAGATTCCTCATGAGGAATCACCTGAAAACCGAGAGGGGAGTACAGAGGGTCACCCCTGATTCCCAGAAAACACCTCTTACGCGTTGAATGGTTTCCATCAGCTGAGGGCATAGCATCCCAGGCTGTAGGTGGCCAAGTGCTTGGAATTCACCTCATCCTAGCCCCTCCTTTCCCAGGCCCGGAGAAGGGGGAGCTGGCAGCTGGCCCAGCGATATACCGAGGAGTTAGTCAAAGAGCTGGGACAGGAACCCAAGTCTCCCGGCTTCTAGTATCAAGATAGTGCCTAACAAACGAGTCCTCTCTTTTCTTTCCTTCTCTTGACATGTTGAAATTCTGCCTCAATCCTGATTAGCACGGGACAGAAGAGATCTCAAATGGTGCCAGCAAGCTGGGCTGTGTTTGGCCCATGTTGTGTTTCAGTTTTTTTGGACTTGGTTCTCGGTGTTCAAATTCAGAAGATTTCACATAAACACGCACCTCTCAAGCTCCTCCTGGAAATTCAGATGTTGGTGACACTGGCATCGCGTGGCCACAGTGGCCAGAGCAGATTAGCATTTGTCCCCTCATGTCCAGGCACATGAGCTCCACCTGTCAGCCCCTACCTGGCCAGCCTCACTTCTCAATGCACCTGCCTGGGCTCAGTGGGCCTGAGCCTGTGGCACCTGAGTAGAACTTGCTTACTTAGGAAGGGTCTGTCTTCCCAGCCCGTCAGACAGCACTTCTGGACAACAGGTGGTTCCTGTTTTTCTGCCACTTTGTTTTCTCAACCAGTTAACCTGGCTTCAGGTAAAAGAGAAAGCAATAAGGCATCCCATTCCATAAGGAACTTATTTTTCTAATGTCCCGTTTGAAAACTGTGAACTTTCCAGAAGAAACTCATGTTTTCTTTCCACGTTGACCTAGTTGCAAAGGAAAATCTCATTTTCTTAAAGAGCCACGACCTTACTGGTGTGGTGTGCGGACAGGCCGGTCAGCCTTTCCATTAGGAACACTTTCCTGGGCTTTGAAAACCCAGCCATAAAGATGTGTTTTGGACCGAAATTGGTCCTCCCCCAGTGGAACCTGGGAATCTTTATTTCAAGGACTCTTTCAAAACATCTTTCACTCTTGAAGTGCAAATGTGTGTGGTTTGCGGCATCCTCAACCACGACTGGGGTTTGGGATTTTGCTGCATGACGTTTTTCCAACATTTAATTTTGAAGCCATCATCTTCTCTATTTATTTCCGTGGTTAAAATTGTTTTTTTCTTTTTCTATTGGGAGAGGATTGCACGAAAGGGGACTTTGTGCATCATTCCCAGTTGGGGTACACACGGACGTGGGGCCTTGGTAGAGTCCCTAGCATGGATGTCTCTTAAGTGTGTTAATTTATATCACCCGACAAGAGTCAGTGGACGTGATTCAATTACGAGTTAAGAAGAGGTTGTCTTCCCAGTACTGCTTTGCTTGTTATTCTTGTTTTGATCCTTGCCTGCCCTTTGAAGGTATTTTTGATGATCTTGTTGGCTTTAATGATCAGGAGATAGAGTTCCAGGCTTGAGATGATTGTTCTGGGGGGAAATTTTGAAAATCTACTCTGTATCACTTAGTCATTTGTATTTTTCAAGAGTTACTTGCCATGTGAAGTATGAAGAGGTGGCCTACAGAAAATGGCCCAATACGTGTCCATTTGCTCCATTCATGCCAAGCCACTCAAGTCTTCTCCTCTTCCTCACTCCCTAACTTGGTCAAGACCGTTCATCAGCCTCCCAGACCGGAGACTCTGGATGTGGCCTTGACTCCTCCCTCTTGTCCTCTCCCACGTCCAGTAGCCACCACTTCCTGTCCGTTGTCCTGTCCTGGCTCTGTCCCTGTCATTCCCATCTCCATAACCATGGCCTTCCCTCTGGCCTCCCATCTCTTTGCCTCCTGACTAGCCCGGCTGTCTCCGTCTCTCCCTGGCCAGGCCACCCTCCACCCTCTACCAGTTTTAGTCCTAAAAATGTCACGTCTCATCCCATTCCATTCTCTTGCTTAAAAAAACTTTTGTTGGCCCCTGCCGTCTCAGGATAAAATCCAAACTCTGCAGCATGGCGTACTAACCAACTTTCCAGGCTTGCCATTCACCACTCCCCGCTGAGGGACCTTATGTTCCTGTCACTCTGAACCCGTCATTCCATGGACAGCCTTTCCACCAATCAACGTTCTGTTCTCTATATCTAGAATGGCTTTCCCCAGATGCCTTTCTTTGGCAAACTGTTTTACGGCCCAGGTCAAACATCACAGCCCTTGGAAGTCTTTCCTGGTCTCTTGCACGTGGAGTTAGAATTTTATTCAAAGCTCAGCAATGGTGTTTGTCATGAACTGTGGTTTCTCTTTCTTTGGGTCTTATCTTCCCCTAGACTATGAATACTTTGAAGATATTATTCCAGATATTATTTGAAGATATTATTCCAGATTCCTTGGGTAGGAAGGCTGATAAACGGCTGGCTCACTTTTGGGAACAGATCATCTAAAACCTGAAATCCTGATCTGAACAGATACCTCCTAGGGAGTATCAAACCTCAGGGACAAAGGCAGAGACACACTGGTCCCTTCATTATCACCTTCATCATCACCCTCGTCCTTTGGGAGTGTCTCTGAGGTCAGCAAATAGACACTGTGCAAGTCTGCAAGCCCAAGTGTGATTGAGAGTTTTCTGTCTGTTTGTCCAGGACGCAGGTTTATACACGAATGACCCAGCGTGACTCCTGCGTGTGGCTGAAGTCTCCCCGGGGGACACCTGTCAGGAGAGCCAAGGTAATTACCTCCTTCCTGGAAGGATGTGGATGGGTTCATCTGTCTGGTATGTTTAGGTACAGTCTTCCCTGGAGGTGGGGTCCTGAACTAGGACTCCTCCCAGATCTGGTCCACTTTGGAGGCAGGTGGGCTGGAAGGAACAGAGGCTGAAGAGTATGCCTCACCGGGGTTCCAGTGCCAGCTCTGACGCCAAGGGAGGTGTTTGCTGCTTACCTCTCTAGCATCGTTCCCTCTTTTGACCCTTCCCAGTTATCGGCAATCTCTGTTTTGCTGATCTGAGTGGTTTGGGGGAATGAACTCACCTGCTGGCTCCAGGGATGGAGCCATGAGAAGGCCAGTCCAGTCAGAGGACCTTTGCTGGGCATCCAGGGCAAGGAGACTTTGTTTTTCCCATGAATATGCTTGAGCAATTCTGTAATCCTGGGGGCTTGTTAGAAATGCAAATTCTTAGGTCCTACCCCAGACCTGTTGAGTCAGGATCTCTGAGCCCGAGCCCAGGAAACAAGCCCTCCAGGTAATTCTGATGAGCACTCCAGTTTGAGAAGCACTTCTCTCAATTTATAGATGATTAAACATATATATATATATATATATATATATATATACAGGCACAAAAAAGCAAGGCGATTTGCCCAAAGTCACACGGCTAGTGAGGAGCTAAGCCAGGTCTACAAGTCAGCTGTGCTTCCACCCACGCCACTTAAAGGCATCCCTTTTTGTTTGTCTATTTGTTTTTGTTTTTTTTTAACTTTTTATTTTATACTTGAGTATAGTTGATTAACAATGTTGTGTTAGTTTCAGGTATACAGCAAAGTGATTCAGTTATACATAAACAGGTATCTATTCTTAAAGAAAAAAAGAAGAGGCATCTCTGTGTTTTCGTTAAACTGTAAAACCATCAGAAATCACTTCTCGCCTTTGAAGGTCCTCCCCTACCCGGTCTTTTTCTCCAGGGATGAAGATAAATTTCACTTGCTCTGAGGTTATGTGGAGTGAAGCCTCACTATTACTCACTATTACATGTTTATGTGCCCTATCACAGACTTGATCAATGTCGGCTGCCCTCAGGAGACCTTGGAGTCAGCGAGGACCACGTCCTGCCTGAAGAGACAGGTCCACCTTTGGCCCAAGCCCCAGGGCGTGCTGGGAGAAAGGTGGGTGCCATCCTTTCTGGGGTCAAGGTCCTGGTCTCTTGGCTGGCTCCTCCCAGGTTGATCTGGGCTCCCAGCTTTGGTTCGCCACCCAAGGCTCTGCTCCATGTGTATGTGAGGGTAGGTGGGGCTGGAGGGGTACGGCTGGGTCCTGGCCAGAGTCGTGGCTCCAGTCTGGAAGTCCAGGCATACCTAAGTCGTCTCTCGTGGCTCCCCAATGCCATATTAGGCTGCCCCCTCTGAAGGGTGGAATCTCTGACTCATCCACCCCCTCCCCCCACACCCTCACACTCCTGCCAGTTTGGGCCAAGAATTCACTCAAATCTGTGGGTTCTAAGGTTTCTGTGCTATTCCAGTTTGGCAAATGACTCCTTGTTTCAAGCTAGAAAAAGAAGTCCTTTCCCGAAAGAGGCTTGGGAAGGCTTGTCTTGGTGACCCAATGGTTTGGGCAACTGAGAAGGTGATGATTTCAGTGCATGTTAAACAGAAAGAAGCTGACTCTGTTTCTCAAATACATCTGGGGTTAACAGATGAGAAGCAATGAGACTTTCTCATCAGAATGACAATCTAATCTACCCTCCCGGAATTTCCAGCCCCGAGCTAGGTCCTCTCTGGGCATTTTATTAAGCCACACCCCAGTCCCAACAGGTAGAAAAAATTTCCCATTTTAGAGATGAGAAAACTGAGGTTCGGAGTAGTTAAGTCCAAAGCCTGAGGCCATACAGCTGAGAGGTGGCATCGGGACAGGCGCTCTGGTCTCACCTGTGGTTTTGCCACACTGACGGTCCTGATTCTTGGGAAGAGGCAGGGGTCTCGCTCTGCTATCCCAAGATGACCAGCTGTGCAGTCTCTATGCCTCTGCCTTTGGATTTGAAAGGTGAATCAGATAGGGCTTTGGGGATGTGGGCAACAGAACAGGCAATTGAAAATGAGGGACGGAATCAGGGGAAAGCAGACCAGCCAGGGCCGAAGGATCGGAGCACAGCGGCTCTGAGAGTCTTGGCAGAGGCAGATGGAGGGTCTCTCTGTGGTAGTGCCACCGGAACAAGGCCACCAACCATTTCCTGCTTCTTGTCCCTCTGCTTATGACTCAGATTCCAAGGAAAACCTGCGTAGTGGGCTCTGTCGGGCTCAGGTGCCATCCCTTGTCTTGGGGAGAGCGGGGCATCTTGAATGACGGTCTCATCAGACAGCTTGCAAGTTTCCAAAAGGAAATCAGGATGCCGTTACTGAGAGAGAACGTGAGGAGAGTGGGTGTTGGATTGGGTGCCAGAAAGCCAGAAACACAACACCCAGACAGGCCCTGGTCCTCTGGCTGTGGGATGAGTCTTTTTTCCTCCTCTCATTAACACCTCTGAGGCCTGGATGCGTTTTTAAGTCTGGTAGACCTGAAGACATTTTTGGGTCCAGGCTGACCCGTCATCCTGAAATGTGGCTTCGAGAGATGGCCCAGTTGTGATAACGGGGCTGGGAGATGCCAGCCTCACGCAGCTCAGGCCCCTCCTTCAGAGCACAGCCCCATACCAGCTAAGCAACGCCCAAGGGGTGTGCGGTAGGGGGGCGGGTCATGCATGCCAACTATGAGAACTCCCTGTTGTTCTGCAA